>NW_026712283.1:2005444-3205444 GCF_030504385.1 Musca domestica | reverse complement strand
GATCTGACATGCACATAATATGCCACCGACAAAAAAATACAAAAAACACTAGAGAAAAAAGAGCAACACCAACAACAACAACAAATAATAATTTATTGCACTTAAATTAACAAACCATAAAATCTTGGTGAACTGAAGGCAAACGAGCAAACCATCTAGCCAGCCAGCCACTCAACCAACCAGCCATCCTTCCAGGATGTACTCCAAAGGGAAGAGATGTAGCATTTCGTGGAATGTTGCTGCAGGGACAAATGGAATTACAAAGAAGAATCCGCGGAATGTACAATTTGACTTTTGAACTGCATTTAATGTTCTACATTTCCTTTTGAAATTTTCGCTCTGGATTTGCTGGACTACTGCTGCTGGCTGTGAGTACTACTATAGTAGTCATAAAGGTGGTTCTCCTAATTATTCACAGTGGTCAAATTTATGCGTTTTAGAAACCAAAACATAAAAATGTTTTCTCTAACAATTACAAAACGGAATGAAATTATAGTTGGCAGGGGCAACAATGAATATTTGAACAAATTTTTGGAGAGCAATAAAAGATTTTTCATTTGTCCAATTGTCCTCCAACATTTGGAACAAATTTAGTAATTCTCAAAAAAAAAAAATCTGTTAAAATCTTAAAAATACCGAATTTAGCCAATATTTCAGCGTCTAGACGACGTGGACCCGCATAGGCAACTTTTGTCATAAGCTATTACAATTTGAATATTGAATATTAACCTTAAAAAAAATTCGGTGTCGAATGTCGCTAAAATCAGCAAAATAACGAAAATCGGGAGGTGCGTTATATGAGGGCTATGCGAAGACGTGGAACTACACAGACAATTCTCTGTCATAGGCTGTAGTATCCATTACGAACTTCAAATACGAAATTTGAAACTATTCCAGTGAATAATGTCCTTTAGATCATCAAAATACCGTATATCGGGAGGTACCGTTATATGGGGGCTATGCGAAGACGTGGACCTGAACAGACAATTATCTGTCATAGGCTGTATTATTCATTACAAACTTCAAATGCCACATTTGAAACAATTCCGGTGAATAATGTCGCTTAAATCAAAAAAATACCGAATATAGAAAGGTACCGTTATATGGGGTCTTTCGAAGACTTGGACCTGCACAGACGATTTTCTGCCATAGGCTGTAGTGTCCATTACGAACTTCAAATACCAAGATGGAAACAATTCCGGTGAATAATATCCTTTAGATCATCAAAATACCGAATATCGGGAGTTATCCTTATATGGGGGCTATGCGAAGACGTGGACCTGAACAGACAATTTTCTGTCTTATGCTGTAGCATCCATTAAGAACTTCAAATACCAAATTTGAAACAATTCCGGTGAATAATGTAGCTAAAATCATCAAAATACCGAATATCGGAAGGTACCGTTATATGGGGGCTATACGAAGACATGGACCGGCACAGACAATTTTCTGTCTTAGACTGCAGTCTCCATATCGAACTTCAAATACCAAATTTGAAACAATTCCGGTGAATAAAGTCGCTAAAATCATCAAAATACCGAATATAGGCAGGTTCCGTTATATGGGGGCTATGCGAAAAACCGGACCTGCACAGACAATTTTCTGTCATAGACTGTATTATTCATTGCGAACTTCAAAAGCCCAATTTGAAACAATTTCGGTGAATAATGTCGCTTAAATTACCAAAATCGAAAGGTACCATTATATGGGGGCTATACGAAGACATGGACCGGACCAGACAATGGACCAGACAATTCTCTGTCATAGACTGAAGCATCCATTATGAACATCAAATACCAAATTTGAAACAATTCCGGTGAATAATGTCGCTTAAATCTCCAAAATACCGAATATCGGAAGATACCGCTATATGGGGGCTATGCTGTCATAGGCTGTAATATCCATTACGAACTTCAAATGCCAAATTTGAAACAATTCCGGTGAATAATGTCGCTAAAATAAACAAAATTCCGAATATCGGGAGGCACCGTTATATGGGGGATATACGAAAAACCGGTTGTATTATTCATTGCGAGCTTCAAATGTCGCATTTGAAACAACTCCGGTGAATAATATCACTAAAATCATCAAAATACCGAATATCGGGAGGTAGCGTTATATGGGAGCTATAAGAAGACGTGGACATGCACAGACAATTCTCTGTCATAGCCTGTAGTATCCATCACAAACTTCAAATACCAAATTTGAAACAATTTCGGTGAATAATGTCGCTAAAACCATTAAAATACCCAAAAAATAGGGAGGTGCTCCTTATGGGGGCTATACGAAGATGTGGACCTGCGGAGACAATTTTCTGTCTTAGGCTGTAGTATCGATTTCGAACTTCAAATAGCAAATATGAAACAATTCCGTTGAATAATGTCGCTAAAATCATCAATATACCGAATATCGGGAGGTACCATTATATGTGGGACATACGAAAAACCGGACCTGGACAGACAATTTTCTGTCTTAGGCTCTCGTATCCATTACGAACTTGATATACGAAATTTGAAACACTTCCGGTGAATAATGAAGTTAAAATCATCAAAATACCGAATATCGGGAGGTACCGTTATATGGGGGCTATACGAACAAGTGGACCTGCTCAGACAAATTTTGGCCATAGGAAGTAGTACCCATTAAGAACTTCAAGTACCAAATTTGGAACAATTCCGGTAAATAATGTCGCTTAAATAACCAAAAAACCGAAATGATGCTGATCAAGAATATACAGGGTGAGATAAAAAACTGCAACAAAGCCAAACGCCATATTTTTTTTACATTTTTTTTTAATTTTATTGAATAAAGGCAACAAATGTCGGAAATAGCATCAAATTTTAGAATAAGTTTAGATTTGTTCGAATTTGTCACCTTTGCCAGGAATTATGGCCTTCAAACGGCCAATGAAACCATCACACGCTGCCCGAATGTTGCTCTGCTGTATTTTGACCCATTCCCGGAGAAGCGCTTGCTTAAAGTGAACGACACTTTTGTATTTTTTAGTGCCAACTATGCTTTCCAAAATAGTCCAGGTACAATAGTCCAACGGATTAGTTTGCGGAGATTTTGGTGGCCATTGTGCGCTGGAAATGAAGCGAGGAACCCCATTTTGTAACCATTCTTGGGTGGCGCGTGAGAAGTGCGATGGTGCTGAGTCCTGTTGGAATGTCCAAAGTCTGCGGCCAAAATGTTTGCGTGACCAAGGCTTTAATACACCCTCCAGAATATTTTCGCGATAATAGTCGGCATTTATTCCGATGCCACGGTCGAAGAATACGAGCGGAGAGCGACCATCGGCTGTTATGGGGCCCACACCATCACCATGGCCGACGTTTGAATTCAGGTGGCCAACCGAAAGTGCACATTTTGAGCTGACCTCTTTGGCAAGTAAGCTGGAGTGCTTCAACGATAGCCACTTGTGGTTTTCCAGCCAAATATAAAGAAATCACACTATCACGCTTGAATTCCATCACGAATAACTTTTTTCTGGAAAATTCTCACCAAAATACTTCTGTACGCTTGTAAACAATGTAGTGAGCTGCCACTGGAATAATTTTAACAGCTGTCGTACGAGTGGCTTAGAAATGACAGCAGTCTGAATTTGGTTGCAGTTTTTTCGTCTCAACATGTATGTGTGTAATTTAAAGAGAGTTGGATGCTCATTTCGTTTTTTTTTTTGAGCGTTTTTCTTTTGGAAATCTTCAACCCTATGTGGGGGAGGTATCAGAAGAAATGGTCGGATCTCTACCATCTTTATAACAGATGTTGTGTTGATAGTAATATTGAGATGTACCAAATCTGAATGGAATCGAATTTTAATTGAATTTAATTTTAATTTTTTTTTAAGCTTCATGGATATTCAAAATTTTGAACTTTTGTCGGGGAGATTCCAGAAGGAGTGGACCGATATATTCCGTCTTTATACCAGACCTTGGCCTCAGTATAAAAGTATAACGTTTTGTTGAATAAAATGTTAATATTTAACACCCTAAAATATGAAGTTAGTTCCGGAGGTCCTTCAACATTCGGCGGTCTTAATGTGAAAAATCGCACAAAGAACAACCCTTGGTAACCGTTTGTACTGTACGAAGTGCCATGGACTTGAGCTGACGAATAAAACTAAAAATTGGGAAAGTGGCTCACTGTTTGTGTCCAGTTGCATCCACCTTAGTATTAGCCACCGGGATAGATAAAGTCTGCAGTAAAAAGAAAGAGTTCTGATGCCTGTGCTCTAAAATAATACGAATGATATTTAGAGGTTTTATATATTCCACCATATGCCACAGCTAATGATTTTGCCATTGATTTCACAACGGTCTTAAGAGTCTTTTGAATTTCAAATCTTCGGCCATCGAGAAGTTTTGGAGTCATGAATTTTTAAGCATGGACCTAAAAATTTCGTTCCGAAAGGATGCAATCAAGAAAATAGGTACTACTAAATATTGTACCATTCGTCGTACATGGGAAAGAGTCATGAGTTCTAAAATCCGCCTATGACAAATTTTTTGAAATTGCATTTCAAATTTCAGAAATTGGGTTGATTTATCATCCGCCAGAAGATTCTCCGTTTGCTATATAACAATCATAAACTAATGGTTTTTATTATAGTGCTCTTTCGCTTATTTTATTTTTATTGTAAAGACGATTCATCCAACTAATATTTCTAATGCCAAATATAAATAAAATTGACAATGACAAAATAAATAAAATTTGTCCTTGGTTTACAAATTTATTTTAAAGGTTTGCCAACTTTAAACTTTTTCGGGTTCCCAGCCATTACTTTTTGAGGGTCATAATTAATTGCAAAAAAAACTTGGCTGCCTTAATTAAAAAAGTGGCAAAATACCTTTTTCTACATCAGTGCTGTCGTGTTTATTAAATAAATTAACAAAATACTTTATTTAGACATGTCGAGAATTCCAAACCAACAACCACACACCTTACCTTAATTGATTAACTAATTTATCATTAAATGAAAAAGGTCAGACTGAAACATTTTTAAGAAAATTAATTGGTGTTAACATGGAAAACAAATTTTCAACAAACCCAAAAGCGATTTCGAAAAAAAAACTGTAAATAAAAAGTTCACGTTTGAATAAGGTAAATAATGCTAAAACACAATAAATAAAAACACGGCGTAGGATTATTGTAGAGGAGACCTTGTGGTCTTCTATACCAAAAGGCACTTTGGCCTTTTATGCGAGAAGATCTTATGGTCTTCTTTCAGAAGACCATCTAGTCTAAGAAGACTTCCATAAGAAGACCTAAAGGTTTTCCATTAGAAGACATAAGAACTCCAGGTCATCTATCAGAAGATCTCCAGGTCATCCATAAGAAGATCTACAGATCTTCCATGAGAAGACCCACAGGTCTTCCACAAGAACACCTACATGTTTTTCATTAGAAGACATATGAACTTCAGGTCATCTTTAAGAAGATTTCCAGGTCTTCCATAAGGGGACCTACAAGTCTTCTATAGACGAAGACCTACAGGACTTCCATAAGAAGACCTCCAGGTCTTCTATAGACGAAGACCTCCAGATCTTTTATAAGAAGATTTTCAGGTCTTCTATAAGAAGATATCCAGGTCGTCTATAGAAGAAGACCTCCACGTTTTCTATAGAAGCAGACCTCCACGTCTTCTATAGAAGAAGACCACCAGGTCCTCTAAACGAAGAAGACCACCAGGTCCTCTATACGAAGAAGACCACCAGGTCCTCTATACGAAGAAGACCACCAGGTCCTCTATACGAAGAAGACCACCAGGTCCTCTATACGAAGAAGACCACCAGGTCCTCTATACGAAGAAGACCACCAGGTCCTCTATACGAAGAAGACCACCAGGTCCTCTATACGAAGAAGACCACCAGGTCCTCTATACGAAGAAGACCACCAGGTCCTCTATACGAAGAAGACCACCAGGTCCTCTATACGAAGAAGACCACCAGGTCCTCTATACGAAGAAGACCACCAGGTCCTCTATACGAAGAAGACCACCAGGTCCTCTATACGAAGAAGACCACCAGGTCCTCTATACGAAGAAGACCACCAGGTCCTCTATACGAAGAAGACCACCAGGTCCTCTATACGAAGAAGACCACCAGGTCCTCTATACGAAGAAGACCACCAGGTCCTCTATACGAAGAAGACCACCAGGTCCTCTATACGAAGAAGACCACCAGGTCCTCTATACGAAGAAGACCACCAGGTCCTCTATACGAAGAAGACCACCAGGTCCTCTATACGAAGAAGACCACCAGGTCCTCTATACGAAGAAGACCACCAGGTCCTCTATACGAAGAAGACCACCAGGTCCTCTATACGAAGAAGACCACCAGGTCCTCTATACGAAGAAGACCACCAGGTCCTCTATACGAAGAAGACCACCAGGTCCTCTATACGAAGAAGACCACCAGGTCCTCTATACGAAGAAGACCACCAGGTCCTCTATACGAAGAAGACCACCAGGTCCTCTATACGAAGAAGACCTCCAGGTCTTCTATGCGAAGAAGACCTCCAGGTCTTCTATGCGAAGAAGACCTCCAGGTCTTCTATGCGAAGAAGACCTCCAGGTCTTCTATACGAAGAAGACCTCCAGGTCTTCTATACGAAGAAGACCTCCAGGTCTTCTATACGAAGAATACCTCCAGGTCTTCTATACGAAGAAGACCTCCAGGTCTTCTATACGAAGAAGACCTCCAGGTCTTCTATACGAAGAAGACCTCCAGGTCTTCTATACGAAGAAGACCTCCAGGTCTTCTATACGAAGAAGACCTCCAGGTCTTCTATACGAAGAAGACCTCCAGGTCTTCTATACGAAGAAGACCTCCAGGTCTTCTATACGAAGAAGACCTCCAGGTCTTCTATACGAAGAAGACCTCCTGGTCTTCTATACGAAGAAGACCTCCAGGTCTTCTATACGAAGAAGACCTCCAGGTCTTCTATACGAAGAAGACCTCCAGGTCTTCTATACGAAGAAGACCTCCAGGTCTTCTATACGAAGAAGACCTCCAGGCCTTTTATAGAAGAAGACCTCCAGGCCTTCTATAGAAGAAGACCTCCAGGTCTTCTATAGAAGAAGGCCTCCTTCTGGTCTTCTATGAAAAGACCTCCAGGTCTTCTATAGGAAGCCCTTCTTGTCTTATATGGGAAAAAATTCTGGTCTTCTATGAGAAGACCTTCTGGTCTTCTATGAGAAGACTTTCTGGTCTTCTATAATAAGACCTTCTGGTCTTCTATAAGAAGACCTTCTGGTCTTCTATAAGACGACCTTCTGGTCTTCTATAAGAAGACCTTCTGGTCTTCTATAAGAAGACCTTCTGGTCTTCTATAAGAAGACCTTCTGGTCTTCTATAAGAAGACCTTATGGTCTTCTATAAGAAGACCTTATGGTCTTCTATAAGAAGACCTCCAGGTCTTCTATAGCAGAAGACCTCCGAGTCTTCTATGAGAAGACCTCCGAGTCTTCTATGAGAAAACCTCCAGGTCTTCTATAAGAAGACCTACGGGTCATCTATGAGAAGATCTCCAGGTCATCTATTAGAAGACCTCTAGGTCTTTATATGAGAAGACCTCTAGGTCTTTATGTGAGAAGACCTCTAGGTGTTCTGTGAGAAGACCTGCTGGTCTTCTAAAGGAAGACCTTCCGGTCCTCTATAAGAAGACCTTCCTGTCCTCTATAGGAAGACCTTCTGGTGTTCTATAAAATTTCCCTCTGGTGTTCTGTTGACATAATAATTCGAAAAATATTCGTGGTTTTGGCCGATTTCCCATTCCAAAAAAGAATGCTTATTTAGTTGAACTCTTCAACCTCCTGCTTATGAACAGCGTAAAAACGGTTGTAACACATCCCTTAAAGGGATATCTCATTCCGAAATATAAACTCTCGCTCTTCACCACAAATCTGTTCTGGTTTTTGGTTGTTATTGTTGTTTTTGCTTAATAACCTCAAGGAATTTTTCGTAATGGAATTAAATGCCAACAGCATTCAAGCAGGATGCCAGGATAACAAAATAAATAAAGTTTACAATTTATATAAATTTTGTCCCTTTCTATGGCGGTGGGTTACGTTGTTGTTTCGAGTGGGAGGGGTGGAAGTAATTACACCAAAGGTATGCATGTCTTACTCTATTTGCTCGCGAACTTACGGCGACTCCTTTGAGGTATAAACCTTCATTGTCAAAATGAAATGTTAACAAAAAATAAACAATAAGAAGGAGGAAAACATTGAAGAACACTCATGCCAATGTTTCTCCCATGACAATGTGTGTGTGTAATGATGACAACAATAAAAACATAATGGGTAGGGGTGGAAGGGGAGCTTTGATTGTTAATGGCGGACACAACATGATGTATATTTTACATAAATTAGCGTCAAAAACATTGTTGTGCGTCAACATCAACGAAAGAGAATTTAAATTATTTCCCATTACCCTCGCTGAAGGAGTAGCAAGGATATTTGTTCAAATAAGGACAAATAACTCCAACTCCTTCGGTACCATCATACCGTCAAGGAACTTACATGCGTGAATACGATAATTTATGTAAATAATACGAATATAATTACACATGTTCTTCATATCAGTTGTTACAGAAATAGGGAAATTTACCGAAGGTCTTCCATGGAGACAATGAACAGTAAGAGACTAGATTTTGCAAAGGAAAACTTGCTGTATCAAAGGATACAAATGTAAGGGGGTAAATCTGCAGGGTGAGTTAAAAAAAACTGCAACAGAGTCAAAAGCCATAACTTTTACATTTTTTGCTAAATTTTATTGATTGAAAGCAAAAAATGTCGGAAATAGCATCAAATTTTAGAATAAGTTTAGATTTGTTCGAATTGGTCACCTTTGGCAGGAATTATGGTCTTCAAACGGCCAATGAAAACGTTACATCGCACTCAGCTCCACTACCCAAGAATGGTTTTGTAAACATTCTCGCTTCATTTCCACCGCACAATGGCCACCAAAATCTCCGGATACAAATCCGGATCATTTTAAGAATAATTTATCGAAAAAGAGGATCATGTCGGTCCACTATATCAGGGTAAACCACGATTTCAAATATTTCTACGCGATACTTTAGTCTTTTTGTTCAGAGAATCACAATGAAATTTGATTGGGAATATTGCTTCCCTTAACCTTTTCCCATAATAAAATGATGTATCCCAAAAGATCAGGAAGTTTTCTGAAAAAAGACCTGGAGGACTTCTCACAGAAAACTGGTACTTGGCAATTTCCTAAAAGGAGGTCTCCTAGATTAGAATTTCTTGTGCAAGAAAACTAGAAGGGCTATTATCGTTAGAAGGCCAGAAGATATCCACGTTAGAAGACCAGAAGGTATTCTCTTTAGAAGACCAGAAGGTATTCTTTTTAGAAGACCAGAAAATCTTTTACTTGAAGAAGGTCTTCTCTCCTAGAAGTATTAGGTCTTCTCTAATCAAACATCTGTGGGCTTTACATGATCTAAAGGCATTCTCTTAGAAGATTTGGAGGTTGTCTCCCAAAAGACCTGGAGGACTTGTCACAGAAAACTGGGACTTGGCCATTTCCAAGAAGACCTCCTGGTCTTCAGAATTTTTTCTCCTAGAAGACTAGAAGGGCCTCTTCAAGAAGACTTATAGGTGTTGTCCTAGAAGATTTTGATGTCTAGAATACCTCAAGGTCTTCTAAAAAATATGGAAGTCTTCCAATAGAAGACCTGGAGGTCTTCTCATGGATGACCTGGAGGAAAGTATTCTCATTAGAAGATCAGAAGCTCTCCTCATTAGAAGACCAGAAGATCGTCTAATAGAAGACCAGAAGATCTTCTAATAGAAGACTAAGAAGGACTTCTTATCGATGGGGTATTCTCCTAAATTTCATACAAGACCTGAAGCTCTTCTCCCAAAATTCCAGGACTACTCATAGAAAACTGGGTTTTCGTCAATTCCTAGATTTGATCATTTCCTTCTAAAGTACTAGAAGGGCTACTCATAAAAAACGCTGATGTCTAGAAGATCTCAAGATCTTCTAAAAAACATGAAGGTCTTCCAATAGAAGTTCTGGAGCATCACGTGGAGGAAGGTCTTCTTATTAGAAGTCCAGACTAGCCTGGTACTTGGTCATTTCCTAGAAGACCTCCTGGTCTGCAGAAAATTTTTCTCCTAGAAAACTAAAAGGGCCTCTACAAGAAGACTTAAAGTTGAAGATTTTGATGTCTAAAAGACCTCAAGGTCTTCTAAAAAATATGGAAGTCTTCCGATAGAAGACCTGGAGGTCTTCTCATAGATGACCTGGAGAAAAGTATTTTCATTAGAAGACCAGAAGCTCCGCTCATTAGAGATCTCCTAAATCTTATAGAAGACCTGAGGCTCTTCTCCCAAAATTCCAGGACTACTCATAGAAAACTGGGTTTTCGTCAATTCCTAGATTTGATAATTTCCTCCTAAAGAAATGGAATAGGTACTCCTAGAAAATTTTGATGTCTAGAAGACCTCAAGATCATCTAAAGAACATTAATGTCTTCCAATAGACGTCCTTGAGGTGTTCTCATAGATCACGTGGAGAAAGGTCTTCTTATTAAAAGTCCAGTTCAGCCTTCTGGTCATTTCCTAGAAGACCTCCTGGTCTTCAGAAATTTTTCTCCTAGAAAACTAGAAGGGTCTCTAAAAGAAGACTGAAGGTGTTGTCCTAGAATATTTTGATGTCTAGAGAACCTCAAGGTCTTCTAAAAATATGGAAGTCTTCCAAAAGAAGACCTGGAGGTTTTCTCATAGATGACCTGAAGGAAGGTATTCTCATTAGAAGACCAGAAGCTCTCCTCATTAGAAGACCAGAAAATCTTCTAATAGAAGACTAAGAAGGTCTTCTCATCGAAGGGGTATTCTCCTAAATTCCATAGAAGACCTGAAGCTCTTCTCCTAAAATTCCAGGACTACTCATAGAAAACTGGGTCTTCGTCATTTCCTAGATTTGGTCATTTCCTTTTAAAAGCCTAGAAGACTACTCCTAGAAAATTTTTATGTCTAGAAGACCTCAAGATGTTCTAAAAAACATGCGGGTCTTCCAATAGAAGTCCTAGAGGTGTTCTTATAATCACGTGAAGGAAGGTCTTCTTATTTGAAGTCCAGTTCAGCCTGGGACTTGGTCATTTCCTAGAATACCCCAGAAAATTTTCTCCTAGAAAACTAGAAGAGCCTCCACAAGAAGACTTAAAGTTGTTGTCCTAGAAGATTTTGATGTCTAGAAGACCTCAAGGTCTTCTAAAAAATATGGAAGTCTTCCAATAGGAGACCTGGAGTTCTTCTCATAGATGACCTGGAGGAAGGTATTCTCATTAGAAGACCAGAAGCTCCCCTCATTAGAAGACCAAAAGATCTTCTAATAGAAGACGAAGAAGGTTTTCTCATAGAAGAAGTATTCTCCTAAATTTCATAGAAGACCTGAAGCTAGAAGACTAAATGGGCTTCTCGTAAAAAATTTTGATCTTTAGAAGACCTCAAGTTAGAAGATAAACATTAAGGTCTTCCAATAGAAGACCTGGAGGTGTTCTCATAGATCACGTGGAGAAAGGTCTTTTTATCAGAAGTCCAGTTCAGCCTGGGACTTGGTCATTTCCTTGAAGAACTCCTGGTCTTCAGAAATTTTTTTCCTAGAAAACTAGAAGGACCTCTAAAAGAAGACTGAAGGTGTTGTCCTAGAAGATTTTGATGTCTAGAAGACCTTCGCATAAAAGACCTGGAGGATTCCTCATAAATGACGTGGGAGAAGGTATTCTGATTAGGCCAGAAGCTCTCCTCCAGAAGACTAAGAAGGTCTTCTCATCGAAGGGGTATTCTCCTAAATTTCATAGAAGACCTGAGTCTCTTCTCCCAAAATTCCAGGACTACTCATAGAAAACTGGGTTTTAGTCAATTCCTAGATTTGATCATTTCCTTCTAAAGAAATAGAAGGGCTACTCCTTTTTGATGTTTTTGTTTGATGTCTAGAAGATCTCAAGATCTTCTAAAAAAACATTAAGGTCTTCCAAAAGAAGTCCTGGAGGTATTCTCAGGTCTTCTCTTAGGACTGCTCTCATAGAATCTTCTCCTAGAAAGATCTTCTCCCAGAATTCCTGCGGTTCGTCTAATAGAAGACTAAGAAGGTATTCTCACAGAAGACCTGGAGGTAATCTCCTAAATGACTCAGATGTATTTTCTTAGAAGATATAGAAAAATTCTCCTAAAAGACCTAAAGATCTTCTCCCAGAATACCAAGACGTTTCTTCCTAAAAGACGTAGACGTCGGTCTTCAACTGGTAGTCCTGGAGTTTTTCTCCTAGAAGACATGTTGTTGAGTATAAAAATTGTAAGAAATTTTTCTGGAGGACTTCCTGGCTTCCTGCTTTGATGTTATTTAAGAATTAATGGCCAAAAATCGCTAACTTTGTTAAATGTGTTTTTCAAGGCCTTAATTTCGATTTGAAATCTGCTGAGACGGAAACTTTGTTCACAAGTCTCCTTTCCTGGAATATTAAAAAATTATTTCGGTGAGTCACGTTTTTGTCGGTTTCAACTATTTATTACCTTACCTCCCTTGCTAAAATGACACAATTTTCCCCCTCCCATAAATAAATAGACATTTAAAGCAATTTTAACGCCCACTTTCTGACCTTCCCCAGGTGAATCCAAACATAAACATTTTTTTTTTTTGATCGACCAAATGGTCTCCGGAAATATAGCTTCCCAAGACTGACATCAGCCTACGCATGCAGCACCAAAATTTAGGGTACTGATATTGTACAGCCGGAACGCTGAATGACATCTTTTTCTTGTCGTTCCATTCAAAAAACCACAGCTGGCCAAGTGGCACATGTAGTCTTTTAATAACACACACATAAGGACAGGAAGGAAGGCTGGCTGGCTGGAAGGCGGGGAGATTCTTTCACATCCCACCTCACACAAATTCGAAAAGAGAGAATTGCCAACATGATGAAGCATGCACGAAAAATGAACAAAAAACACATCCTTATGAATAAACGAAGAACATTTCATTAAGTCCTTTGAGATTGTCTTTTTCAACGGTCTCTTTCGAACATAAAAGTGGCGTACACGCAGGGAATGAATGCCACGCACACACACACACTTGCTTTCTTAACAATATGAGTGTGAATGTGTGTGTGGTATTAATTTTTTGCCAAGAGGTTAGGGCCCTGGCGAAAGAAGTTCTCTCCACACAACAAAGGACTTGTCATCATATGTTATTTAAACAGAAGTGACATTAAAAAGTAATATTTTTCGAAGAGGGGAAGGGGGCGTGGTAGAGTGAAGAAATATCATAAAATGCCAACAACAATATTAATATATTCAGTGATTCAAGTGTGTGTGTGTGTGTGTGTTTGTTTAGTAAATATGTCACCTACGGTAGCAATTGGTGATTCAAGGAAGCAGGGCGGAATGGCAAGCAAAACGTTTCATTATTTGTCTTTAAATTTATCATCATCATCGTCATCGCTGTCCTCATCGCTTATTGTATTTTTAAACAGGTATTTTTTGAAACGCTTCTTTTTTTAAGGGGGATTTGAAAGATTTTTGTTTCGTAAATAATTTATGAGATCTAAAATTCAGGGAGCAACAAATGCTGACTAAACAATATGGGCATAATTTATGAGAATAATTTCCCCCGCAACACTTGAAGGCAATGGAATTCTATTTGTTCTATTTTTTTCGTCCTTTTTTTTTGAAGGCAAAGGAATTTTCCATAATTGATATTCTAATTGATAAAAATAATAACAAAAATAATATGAGTGACTTATTTAAAAAAAACATAATTTATGGGCGATTTAAGCTCCCATTCCTTACTCTTAGAAAATTCAGGGGGAATGCTTCGTGGTAGCAGAAAAGATCTAAAAATGGAATTAATTTCGGTTGAATGTGGATTTCTGTTATATTAAATAACCGAACTGGGTATAGTGGGACATTTTGGGATCCACAACAAAAATGGGGGTCTTTTGGAGCATGTTAGACCCTACTTTATTATACCCTCAGTCACATGGCTAGAGAGGGTATATATCATTTGATACGGCAAAAAAGTGCCGACGATTTTGGATCCTAGGTCTATTTGGACCAAATCCGTTTCAGAACATTTGGAGTCGATCTAGCGATGTCCGCCCGTCTGTCTGGCAGGCTGGTGCGCACGATAACTCTCGAAGGGAGTATCCGACGATTTCGTCCAAACTTGGTACATCGTAATGTTATTATCAAACTTTAAATCGATTTCGGAGTTGAGCAATATCGGTAAACTCCTTCTGGTACCTCTCCCACAAAAGGTCGAAAATTTCGAAAAAAAAATTAAAAAAAGATGTATGTTCGGCCGGGCCGAACTTTGAATACCCTCCATCATTTGAAAATATTCAAAAAAAATCCGTTAAAAATTCTGTTAAAATCTTAAAAATACCGAATGAAGCCATTGGGTCAATACGACGACGTGGTCCGGCATAGGCAAATTATGTCATAAGCCGAAAAAATATTCAATGCGAAACCTGAAAAAAAAATCAGCGAATAATTGCTAAAATCAACAAAATACCCAATATCGGGAGGTACCGTTATATGGGGGCTATACGAAGACGTGGACCTACACAGACAATTTTCTGTCATAGGCTGTAGAATCCATTACGAACTTCAACTACCAAATTTGAGACATTTCCGGTGAATAATGTCGCTTAAATAAACACAATACTGAAAATAGGGAGGTACCGTTATGTAGACCTATATGGCCTATTTTCAATACCAATATTCCTTCAGAATAATACAGGGTGAGATAAAAAAAACTGCAACAAAATCAGATTCCAAAATTTTTACTTTTTTTTCTTTGAATAAAGGCAAAAAATGTCGGAAATAACATCAGATTTTAGAATAAGTTTAGATTTGTTGGAATTGGTCACCTTTGGCGCGATTTATGGCCTTCACAGGCCAATGAAACCGTCACACACTGCCCGAATGTTGCCGTGCGGTATTACGGCCAAAAGGTGCCTCATCGAAATAACGATTTTAGACCGATTTGGTCCAAACTTAGTACATGGTAATGGTAAAACATAAATCGAGTTCGAAAATGGGCAATATCGGTCCACTTCTTGTGGTACCTATCCCACAATAGGTCGAAATTTGAAAAGATATATATTTTACTGCATAGAAAGGGAACGGATAATTCAATTTTGCTCCAACTTTGCAAATCCTTATGTTTCCATCAGTGCTACACGAGGTGCGAAAATGGACAGAATCGGTCCACTCCATCAACTACCTCTTCACACCAGATCTTGTATTAGCAAAACAGCGAGATGAAAAAACTGCAACCAACTCCAGACTGCTGTCATTTCGAAGCCACTCGCCCGACAGCTGTTGAAATTATTCCAGTGACAGCTCATTATATTGTTTAGAAGCGTACAAAAGCATTTTGTTCAAGCGTGAAGGTGTGATTTCCTTATATTTTGCTGGAAAACCACAAGTGGCTATCCCTAGAGCACTCCAGCATTTAAATGTGAATAAATCTTTTGTGTCTCGTATAATCGCTCGTTACGGTGATACTGGTGGCGTAGTCCGACGTCAGGGAAGTGGACGGAAGAAAGCAGCAACATCAGCAGAAATGGTTCGAAAAGTAAAGAGGCGACTTGATCAAAACCCACGTCGCAGTGGCCGAAAAATGGCTCGTGAGCTGAACATATCGCAATATTCCATTCGGCAAATATTGAAAAAGGGGTAAAACCATCGAAATTGCAAAAAAGTGCAAGAACTTACATCGCAACAGAAAGAAAATAGACTCAAAAGAGCTAAAAAGTTGCTTCGCTTGGCCGAAAGTGGTGAACTGCCGAATTGGGTTTCCTCCAATAGCCGATGAGAAAACATTCGTTGTCCAGCACTTGGTAAGCAAACAAAATGATCGTGTTGACTCGCCAAAGAGGTCAGCTGAAAATGTACACCTTCGGTTGGCCACCAGAACTCAAGCGCCGGCCATGGTGATGGTGTGGACCGCCATAATAGCCGATAGTCGCTCTCCGCTCGTATTAATCGCCGTGGCATCAGAATAAATGCCGAATCTGGAAGGTGTATTAAAGCCTTGGGCACGCAAACATTTTGGTCGCAGACCTTGGACATTCCAACACGCGCCACCCAAGAATAGTTACAAAATTAGGTTCCTCGCTTCATTTCCAGCGCACAATGGCCACCAAAATCTCCGGATACCAATCCGTTGGACAATTGTGTCTGGAGTATTTTGGAAAGCAAGGTTGGCACTAAAAAATACCAAAGTCTAGATCACCTTAAGCAAGCGCGTCGCCGGGAATGACCCAAAATACCGCAGAGTAACATTAGGGCAGCGTGTGAAGGTTTTATTGGCCGTTTGAAGGTTATAATTCGTGCCAAACATGACCAATTCGAACAAATCTAAACTTATTCTAAAATTTGATGCTATTTCCGACATTTATTGCTTTCATTCAATAGAATTTTAAAAAATGTGAAGATTATGGCTTTTGACATTGTTGCAGTTTTTTTTACCTCATCCTGTATATCGGCCCACTCCATCAAGTACCTCCCACACAGAGGGTCGACATTTTAAATAATTATAACTCTTATAAAATGTGATGTAAGACTCCGACTGTCTTCAAATTACACATATCACAATATTTTTATTAATACAAGATCTGCTGTGAAGATGGAATATATCGGTCCACCCCTACTGGTACCTCCACTTCGAAAGGTTCAACATTTTCAATATCCATCAAGGTCATAAAATGTGAAACTAACATCCGATTCCATTCAGGCTTGGCACTTCTCAATATTTCTATCAACACAAAATCTGTCTTAAATATAGTAGGGATCGAAATATTTCTGCTGGTACCTCCCCACAAAGGGTCAAAGTTTCGAATAACCAAAACAATTATAAAAACCAAAATAAGCATCCGATTCTCTTCATATTTCACACATCCCATTATTTCTACTAACAAAAGATCTGCTGTGAAGATGGGATATAACCTTCTGCTACCTCCTCCAGAAAGGGTCAATATTTGAATATCTATGAATGTCTATGAAGCTCATAAAACTAACAACCGATTCCTTACAGACTTGGTTCAACTCAATATTTCCATTAACACAAGATATGTTATGTTATGAAAATGGAAGAGATCGGACTATTCCTTCTGGTACCTCCTCCACCAATCGGTCAAAAATTTGAATAACCATCCGGTTCTCTACAAATTTCACACATCCTATTATGTTTACTAACACAAGATCTGCTGTGAAGATAGAATATATCGATTCACTCCTTCTGGTACATCCCCAACAAAGGTCAAAATTTTGAATATTCATGAAATTCATAAAACGTGAAATTAACATCCGATTCCATTCAGACTTCATACATCTCAATATTTCCATCAACACAAGATCTATTATAAATCTGATACAGATCGGGCCATTTCTTCTTGTACCTACCCCACATAGGGTACAAGATTTTTGAAAAACAAAACGCTCAAAGAAGGCGAAATAAGCATCCAACTTTCTTCAAATTTCATACATGCAAACATTTTTGCTCACACAAGATCTCTTGGGAAGATGATACATATCCGCGAACCCCTTCTGGTACCGTCCCCACAGAGGGTCACAATTTTCAATACTTTTATCTGTCATATTTTGCGAAACAAGTCAGCGATTCTTTAGAGCTTGTTATATCTAAATATTTCTCTCAATCAGAAACCTGAGATGACTATGAAATTTATGATTTCACATAAAATTGGATATAAATGTTCGACTTTCTAGTAATTCTGCCCATACCAATACTTTTATCTGTATTAGGTCAAGTATTAATACAGATTCTTCGGTCGACTAAAAAAAACCTTTCTGGACTATTTTTACATGGACAAGTAAACACAATAAATCCAGCAATCCATCCTTGTTCCCAAGCCACAATCATGCCAGCAAGAGAATCATCCCACGCAATACATAAAGGGGTGGCATAACCCCAAAAAAATACTAAATAATTTATAGCTAAAATTCCAAAGCGTTTGAGGCCTTTTCTTTCAATTGTATGGGAAATACGTGCATAAATAATTAAGTGTGTAAACGACATATGTATGCAAATATGAATAACAATTTATTTGTCGATCCACACATATCCACCCCTTCAAAGAATAAAAAGCAAAATTGTTTTTTAATAAAACGAAAATGAGCGATGAAACTTTTCTGTTGTCATAACTGAGGACAATATTGAGTTCTGGGGCATTGCAAATGAAAATAATTTTTTTCTGAAATACTGTTTAATTATTCGGTTATGATGAAGAAAAAGGTATGAAAAGTTTATTTAGTATGGAGAGGGGAAATTGATAGAGATATTTAAGAAAGAATTTTGGGAGAGCTGGAAAGGACGTATTCATTGACGAGCTTAATGTCGTCTCCATAGACGAGCCCAAGATCTCGTCTCTATATAGATGAGCTTAAGGTCTCGTCTCTATATAGAGAGTCTAAGGACGAGCACACGGACGTACAGACGACCATAAGAAAGTCTTTAGAAACGACTATAAGGACATTTTTATAGACGACCATAGGGACGACTTTGAGGACGACTATAGGGTCATCTTTATGGACGACTTAGAAAAATGTTCTTTAAAAACTCCACGTTTATCTTGGTCCTTGAAAAAATATTCTTTAAAAAATCCACGTTCATCTTGGTCCTTGAAAAAATATTCTTCAAAAACTCCACGTTTATCTTGGTCCTTGAAAAAATATTCTTAAAAAAATATTTTGAAAAAATATTCTTAAAAAAAATATTTTTGAAAAAAATATTTTTGAAAAAAATATTCTTAAAAAATATTCTTGAAAAACATTATTTAAAAAATCCACGTTCTGTAGGTCCTTGCAAAAAAATATTCCATTCTGTAAGTCCTTGAAAAAATATTCTTTAAGAAATCCACGTTCTCTTGGTCCTTGAAAAAATATTCTTTAAGAAATCCACGTTCCGTTGGTCCATGAAAAAAAAATATTCTTTTAAAAAATCCAGGTTTGGTTGGTCCATGAAAAAAAAATATTCTTTTAAAAAATCCAGGTTTGGTTGGTCCTTGAAAAAATATTCTTTTAAAAAATCCACGTTTGGTTGGTCCTTGAAAAAATATTCTTTTAAAAAATCAAAGTTTGGTTGGTCCTTGAAAAAATAATCTTTTAAAAAATCCAGGTTTGGTTGGTCCTTGAAAAAATATTCTTTTAAAGAATCCACGTTTGGTTGGTCCTTGAAAAAATATTCTTTTAAAAAATCCACGTTTGGTTGGTCCTTGAAAAAATATTCTTTTAAAAAATCAAAGTTTGGTTGGTCCTTGAAAAAATAATCTTTTAAAAAATCCAGGTTTGGTTGGTCCTTGAAAAAATATTCTTTTAAAGAATCCACGTTTGGTTGGTCCTTGAAAATATATTCTTTTAAAAAATCCACGTTTGGTTGGTCCTTGAAAAAATAATCTTTTAAAAAATCCACGTTTGGTTGGTCCTTGAAAAAATATTCTTTAAAAATCCACGTTCTGTAGGTCCTTGAAAAAATATTTCTTAAAATTTTACGTTCTGTAGGTCCTTGAAAAAATATTTCTTAAAAAATGTACGTTCTGTTGGTCCTTGAAAAAATATTTCTTAAAAAATTTAAGTTCTGTTGGTCCTTGAAAAAATATTTCTTAAAATTTTACGTTCTGTAGGTCCTTGAAAAAATATTATTTAAATAATCCACGTTCTCTTGGTCCTTGAAAAAATATTATTTAAGAAATCCACGTTCTCTTGGTCCTTGAAAAAATATTCTTTAAAAAGATCCACGTTCTGTTGGTCCTTGAAAAAATACTCTTCAAAAAATCCGTGTTTGGTTGGTCCTTGAAAAAATATTCTTTAAAAAATCCACGTTTGGCTGGTCCTTGAAAAAATATTCTTTTAAAAAATCCACGTTTCGTTGGTCCTTGAAAAAATATTCTTTAAAAAATCCACGTTCTGTTGGTCCTTGAAAAAATATTCTTTAAAAAATCCACGATCTGTTGGTCCTTGAAAAAATATTCTTAAAAAAATCCAGGCTTCTGTTGGTCGTTGAAAAAACATATTTTAAAAAATCCACGTTCTGCTGGTCCTTAAAAAAAATATTCTTTAAAAAGATCCACGTTTGGTTGGTCCTTGAAAAAATATTCTTTAAAAAATCCACGTTTGGTTGGTCCTTGCAATAAATATTATTTCAAGAAATCTTCGTTCTGTTGGTCCTTGAAAAAATATTCTTTAAAAAATCCACGTTCTGTTGTTCCTTATTCCCTTTTTAACTTCAAATTTAATATTCAAATACCTGTTACCTTAAATTCCTCAACCAATACCCTTTTCTTTTGAATAACTTTAATTAGAATTGGAAATGGGTATGGAAATTTCCCGAATATCATGTTAAGAATGTTGTCCCTCGATGGTCTTACAAATACTCCTCCCATATGAAATATGTGTGTGTGTGTGCTATTCCTCAATTTATGAACAGGACCTCAAGCACGTCTCACATAAATGCTGGGTTTACCGAATGTGAAGAGGAAGGATGTTACCATCATCCACAAACTCACACACACATACAAACCCACAAATACCACACAAATACACGTGCAAGTTCAAGGTATACAATATTTACCAGAAAATACTATGTCAGGACAAACAAGGACATAAACACACATACACACAGGGATAAAAGGAGAACTATACGTGTGTGCGTGTAGGGATGTCCTCAAATACGTGACGAACGTTAATGTTTTTGGGGCCAAAGGTCAATAAAAATCAATCATCTTAAGAGCTGCCGTTCATCCCAGGCTTGTAGCCCAATTTGTTATTGGAAGATGCTTATCTGCAGAGAACGCCCCTCTCCCCATATCCCAAGAGCTCCTCTTTGGCCTTAAACAACAAGAAAAAATTGAAGTTGAAAAAGAAAGAAATTTGTTGCCTTTGAACTTCAAAATAACATTTCATGTTGTTGTTGGTGTATAACAACAACACACACACTCGCACACACAGAGCAAAGAAATATGTCTTCCGGTCATGTTTAAATAAATATAAATTATGCTGGAATTTTAAAAGGGATACTTTAACAATTTGCCACTTGTGAAAGTTTTGAACTCCAGCTGTTGAGAGGCCGCCTTTAAAGGTCAAGTGAAATATAATCCTGAAAGCGTAGCGCAAATCCTTTCGGAAGATTTATTGCAAACAAAGGAAAATAAAAGTTATTTGATGAGCAAAATAATATTGGATATTTTATGTGAGTGTGTGTAAATAAGTGTGAGTGTCGGAAATTTAATGATGGCATTTATATTTTTGAAAAGCTAATTTATCTAAGACTGCCTGTGCCTCTTTAATAGCAAATGTTTCATTTAATATTCAATTAATTTGCATTAAATATTTCAGGGCAAAACAGAGAAAGAAAACGGAACGAATCAAATAATGACTAAGCCAATGATGCCACCTGCTGGTCATTGAAAAAATATTCCATAAAAATCCAAGTTTATTGGTCCTTGAAAATATATCCTTTAAAACTCCAGGTTTATTGGTCCGTTGGTCCTTAAAAATATATCCTTTAAAACTCCAGGTTTATTGGTCCGTTGGTTCTTGAAAAAATATCCTGAAAATTCCAGGTTTACTGGTCCGTTGGTCCTTGAAAAAATATCCTTAAAAATTCCAGGTTTACTGGTCCGTTGGCCCTTGAAAAAATATCCTTAAAAATTCAACGTTTATTGGTCCGTTGGTCCTTGAAAAAATATTGCTTAAAAAATCTAAGTTTATTGCTTGGATGGTCCTTGAAAAAATATTCTTTAAAAAATCCACGATTATTGCTTGGATGGTCCTTGAAAAAATATTATTTAAAAAATCCACGATTATTCCTTGGATGGTCCTTGAAAAAATATTATTTAAAAAATCCACGATTATTGATGGATGGTCCTTGAAAAAATATTCTTTATAAAATCCAAGTTTATTGCTTGGATGGTCCTTGAAAAAATATTATTTAAAAAATCCACGATTATTGCTTGGATGGTCCTTGAAAAAATACTATTTAAAAAATCCACGATTATTGATGGATGGTCCTTGAAAAAATATTCTTTATAAAATCCAAGTTTATTGCTTGGATGGTCCTTGAAAAAATATTCTTTAAAAAATCCAAGTTTATTGCTTGGATGGTCCTTGAAAAAATATTCTTTAAAAAATCCACGTTTATTGGTCCTTAAAAAAATATTCTTTAAAATATCCACGTTTATTGGTCCTTGAAAAAATATTTTTAAAAAATCCACGTTTATTGGTCCTTGAAAAAATATTCTTTAAAAAATCCACGTTTATTGGTCCTTGAAAAAATATTTTTAAAAAATCCACGTTCATTGGTCCTTGAAAAAATATTCTTTAAAAAATCCACGTTTGTTGGTGCTTGAAAAAATATTCTTTAAAAAATCAACGTTTGTTGGTCCTTGAAAAAATATTCTTTAAAAAATCCACGTTTATTGCTTGGATGGTCCTTGAAAAAATATTCTTTAAAAAATCCACGTTTATTGCTTGGATGGTCCTTAAAAAAATATTCTTTAAAAAATCAACGTTTGTTGGTCCTTGAAAAAATATTCTTTAAAAAATCCACGTTTATTGGTCCTTGAAAAAATATTCTTTAAAAAATCCACGTTTATTGCTTGGATGGTCCTTAAAAAAATATTCTTTAAAAAATCCACGTTTATTGGTCCTTGAAAAAATATTCTTTAAAAAATCCACGTTTATTGGTCCTTGAAAAAATATTCTTTAAAAAATCCACGTTTATTGGTCCTTGAAAAAATATTCTTTAAAAAATCCACGTTTATTGGTCCTTGAAAAAATATTCTTTAAAAAATCCACGTTTATTGGTCCTTGAAAAAATATTCTTTAAAAAATCCACGTTTATTGGTCCTTGAAAAAATATTCTTTAAAAAATCCACGTTTATTGGTCCTTGAAAAAATATTCTTTAAAAAATCCACGTTTATTGGTCCTTGAAAAAATATTCTTTAAAAAATCCACGTTTATTGGTCCTTGAAAAAATATTCTTTAAAAAATTCACGTTTATTGGTCCTTGAAAAAATATTCTTTAAAAAATCCACGTTTATTGGTCCTTGAAAAAATATTCTTTAAAAAATCCACGTTTATTGGTCCTTGAAAAAATATTCTTTAAAAAATCCACGTTTATTGGTCCTTGAAAAAATATTCTTTAAAAAATCCACGTTTATTGGTCCTTGAAAAAATATTCTTTAAAAAATCCACGTTTATTGCTTGGATGGTCCTTGAAAAAATATTCTTTAAAAAATCCACGTTTATTGCTTGGATGGTCCTTGAAAAAATATTCTTTAAAAAATCCACGTTTATTGCTTGGATGGTCCTTGAAAAAATATTCTTTAAAAAATCCACGTTTATTGGTCCTTGAAAAAATATTCTTTAAAAAATCCACGATTATTGCTTGGATGGTCCTTGAAAAAATATTCTTTAAAAAATCCACGATTATTGCTTGGATGATCCTTGGAAAAATATTCTTAAAAATTCCACGTTTATTGGTCCTTGAAAAAATATCCTTAAAAATCCACGTTTATTGCTTGGATGGTCCTTGAAAAAATATTCTTTAAAATTCCACGTTTATTGGTCCTTGAAAAAATATTCTTTAAAATTCCACGTTTATTGGTCCTTAAAAAAAAATATCCTTCAAAACTCCACGTTTATTGCTTGGACGGTCCTTGACAAAATATCCTTAAAACTCCACGTTTATTGCTTTGATGGTCCTTGAAAAAATATTCTTTAAAACTCCACGTTTATTGGTCCTTGAAAAAATATCCTTAAAACTCCACGTTTATTGCTTGGATGGTCCTTGAAAAAATATTCTTTAAAACTCCACGTTTATTGGTCCTTGAAAAAATATCCTTAAAACTCCACGTTTATTGCTTGGATGGTCCTTGAAGAAATATTCTTTAAAACTCCACGTTTATTGGTCCTTAAAAACTCCACGTTTATTGCTTGGATTGTCCTTGAGAAAATATTCTTTAAAAAATCCACGTTTATTGCTTGGATGATCCTTGAAAAAATATTCTTTAAAAATCCAAGGTTATTGCTTAAATGGTCCTTGAAAAAATATTCTTTAAAATTCCACGTTTATTGGTCCTTGAAAAAATATTCTTTAAAATTCCACGTTTATTGGTCCTTGAAAAAATATTCTTTAAAAAATCCACGTTTATTGCTTGGATGGTCCTTGAAAAAATATTCTTTAAAAAATCCACGTTTATTGCTTGGATGGTCCTTGAAAAAATATTCTTTAAAAAATCCACGTTTATTGCTTGGATGGTCCTTGAAAAAATATTCTTTAAAAAATCCACGTTTATTGCTTGGATGATCCTTGAAAAAAAATTTCTTTAAAAAATCCACGTTTATTGCTTGAATGGTTCTTTGAAAAATATTTTTTAAAAAATCCAAGTTTATTGCTTGGATGGTCCTTGAAAAAATATTCTTTCAAAAATCCACGTTTATTGCTTGGATGGTCCTTGAAAAAATATTCTTTAAAAAATCCTCGTTTATTGCTTGGATGGTCCTTGAAAAAATATTCTTTAAAAATCCACGTTTATTGCTTGGATGGTTCTTGAAAAAATATTCTTAAAAAAATCCACGTTTATTGCTTGGATGGTCCTTGAAAAAATATTCTTTAAAAAATCCACGCTTATTGCTTGGATGGTCCTTGAAAAAATATTCTTTAAAAAATCCATGTTTGTTGCTTGGATGGTCCTTGAAAAAATATTCTTTAAAAAATCCACGTTTATTGCTTGGATGGTCCTTGAAAAAATATTCTTTCAAAAATCCACGTTTATTGCTTGGATGGTCCTTGAAAAAATATTCTTTAAAAAATCCACGTTTATTGCTTGGATGGTCCTTGAAAAAATATTCTTTAAAAAATCCGCGTCTTTTGGTCCTTGAAAAAATAATCTTTATTGGTTTTTTTTGTCCTTGAAATTGCCTCAAAAATCACTCTATATTCCCGAAAAGAACTTCCAATTAACCTTTGAATCCCCATTTTAAATACAAGGCTGTTTTTCAATTCAAATATCAGGTTTGCCAATTATTAATTTTGATTTTAACCTACCTTGAAAATGAGAAAAAATTTCCATCTTCTTTATTTGAAGTCAATTTTCTTCTCTAGGTTTTGTCAATTATACCTAGTTGACAATCACAAATTCAAAGGACATTGCTTCCCTTTTTTCTTCCTATTCGTATTTTCCAATTATAACTCGTGCTCGGAAAAAAGGGATTAATTTCCATGACTAATAGCCGCAATCATTTTCCAGTCCACAAGCATTCATTTTAGACTTCTAAGACATGGGGCAGGATATCAAATCCGTTTTTGTTGCTCAAAGAAAAATAACAACAACAAACCTTGCAAAAGGTATGAAAAGACAAAAGGACAAAGAAATGTTTGGCCATAAGGGCCAAGCGGCTGCATGGAGAAGGACGAATAATTCTGCTGACCGTACAGCAAAACGATAATGTTCACAGATTAATTTCTAATTCTTATTAGGGCAGATTATTGGTGGGCATGTTGTGGTTATGCAATGAATATTGCCCGGGGCTTCATAGGCCAAATCCATGTGATTGCCCATTGACAAAGTATCACCTCGAGTCAATATCGAATAACGAGTGGGGGAGGAATGACAGAGACAAACTTTTCAATAGCGTTCTTGAGTGTATTTCGATGGACGTCAATACGCCACTAATACACACGTACATTGACGCATACATTCGCAACATTTAAGCGGATTTACATTTGTTGGTGTTTTTCTTTTCGTTTTTTTTTTTCTTCGAAAATCATTTTCTTATGTTTGTCGTTGTACTGTCATCAATTTACTTGATTTGATTTCGGTTGGCATTTTTCAAGATAATGGAAGGAGAAGCTTCTTAGGAGTGCTGTTTTCGGAGGGGGCTCTCAGTGCTAAGCTCTTAACATCATATACGTGGATTGTTAAGAAAGTTTTTATTTGAAATAAAATCCTGAAAAAATCAATTTCGGATCTCTGGAAGATCTTGAAATAGAGTTCTATAAACACAAATTCTTAAAAAACTGAAATGAAAAATTTAAGAATCCAAATTTACATTAACCGGCCCTGATAGTCCTTTAAATAATAAAATTAAAAATCCATATTAGAAGAAAGTTATAACAGTTCTTGAAATAAGATGCTTGAACATTCCACCTTAAAAATAGAAATCTTAAATAAACCACATTAAAAGCTTGGATAATCTCTGGAAAAAAAACTTTAAAAAAACCACTTTAAGAGCTGCGACAGTCCTTGAAAAAAAGTTCTTCAAAAATAAGAACACTGGGAGAGTACCCAACATAAAATTCTTAAAAAATCCATACTGGTATTTCTAATGATCCTGGAACTAATATAGTGATAGTCCTTGAAATAATAGGCTTTTAAGATATCTGATAATCCTTAAAATAAATGTCCTACAAAACTACCCGTAGAGTCCTTGAAAAAAAACTCTACTTAATCCAGTAGTAAATTATCGACGTTATACCCTCGAAAAATTATTAATACTTAGGGTGAGATGAAAAAACTGCAACCAATTTCAGACTGCTGTAATTTCTAAGTCCGACTCGTCCGACAGCTGTTAAAATTATTCCAGTGACAGCTTATTATATTGTTTACAAGCGTACAAAAGCATTTTGCTGAGAATTTTCCCAAAAAAAAAGTTATTCGTGATGGAATTCAAGCGTGATAGTGTGATTTCTTTATATTTGGCTGGAAAACAACAAGTGGCTATCGTTAGAGCACTCCAGCATTTAAATGTGAATAAATCTTTTGTGACTCGTACCATCGCTCGTTACCTTGATACTGGTAGCGTAGCCCGACATCAAGGAAGCGGACGGAAGAAAACGGCAACATCAGCAGAAATGGTTCGAAAAGTAATGAAGCGACTTGATCGAAACCCGCATCGCAGTGTCCGAAAAATGGCTCATGAGCTTAACATATCGCAAGATTCCATTCGGCAAATATTGAAAAATGACCTCAGGGTAAAACCATTGAAATTCCAAAAAGTGCAAGAACTTACACCGCAACAGAAAGCAAATAGACTCAAAAGAGCTAAAGAGTTGCTTCGCTTGGCCGAAAGAGGTGAACTGCCGAATTTGGTTTTCTCCGATGAGAAAACATTCGTTGTCCAGCAGTTTGTAAACAAAATGATCGTGTCATGCTTACTTCCCAAAGAGGTCAGCTGAAAATGTGCACTTTCGGTTGGACACCAGAACTCAAGTGCCAGCCATGGTGTCCACTCGTATTAATCGACCGTGGCATCAGAATAAGTGCCCAATATTATAGCGAAAATATTCTGGAGGATGTATTAAAGCCTTGGCCACGCAAACATTTTGGCCACAGACCTTGGTCATTCCCACAGGACTCAGCACCATCGCACTCAGCACGCGCCTCCCAAGAATGGTTACAAAATGAGGTTCCTCGCTTCATTTCCAGCGAACAATGGCCAACAAAATCTACGGATACCAGTCCGTTGGACTATAGTGTCTGGAGTATTTTGGAATGCAAGGTTGCCACTAAAAAATACCAAAGTGTCAAACCCCTCCCAGCTTCGCTGGGAATGGCCCAAAATACTGCAGAGCAACATTCGTTCAGTGTGTGACGGGTCATTGTCCGTTTGAAGGTCATAATTCTTGCCAAAGGTGACCAATCAGCTATTTCCGACATTTTTTCCAAAAATGTAAAAATTATGGCGTTTGACTTTGTTGTAGTTTTTTTATCTCACCCTGTATTATAGAGTTTCCAATATATTATTGTGTTGTAGGATATAGCATGATCGGCTAAGCACAATTAAGTTCGGCCAGGCCGATCTTAGAATACCCTCCACTATTTGGAACGAATTTGGCAATTTTCAAAAACATTAAATCCGTTAGAAATTCTGTTAAAATCTTAAAACAGCGGATGTAGCTGTTTTTTTAGACTCTATACGACGACATGGACCTGCATAGGTAACTTTTGTCAGAAGCCATCACAATACTCAAATGGGAAACTTAAAAAAATTGGTGAATAATGTAGCTAAAATCATCACCGAATATCGGGTGGTACCGTTATATGGGGGCTGTACGAAGACGTGGACCTCCACAGACAATTTTCCGCCATAGGCTGTAGTATCCATTACGAACTTAAAACACAAATTTGAAATAATTCCGGCGAATAATGTCGCTAAAATGATCAGAGTATCGAATATCGGGCTGTACCGTTATATGGGGGCCATACGAAAACGTGGACCTGCACAGACAATTTTTTGCCATAGGCTGAAGTATCCATTACGAAATTTAAATACCAAATTTAAATCAATTCCGATGAAAAATGTCGCTAAAATCATCAAAATACCGAATATCGGGAGGTACCGTTATATGGGAGCTATAGAAAGACGTGGACCTGCACAGACAATTTTCTGTCTTAGACTGTAGAATCCATTGCGGACTTCAAATACCAAATTTGAAACATTTCCGGTGAATAATGTCGCTAAATTACCAAAAAACTGAAGAAAGGGAGGTCCCATTATGACCATGACCATGACCCATTTTCAATACCAAAAGTCCTGCAGACATAATACACATTTCAGTAAAATGTTATCAACCTACTTCATTTCGTTCGGAAGTTAGCCAAATATAAAGAAATCACACTATCTCGCTTGAATTCCATCACGAATAACATTTTTTCTGGAAAATTCTCACCAAAATGCTTTTGTACGCTTGTAAACAATATAATGACCTGTCACTGGAATAATTTTAACAGCTGTCGGACGAGTGGCTTAGAAATGACAGCAGTCTAAAGTTGGTTGCAGTTTTTTCATCTCACCTTGTACGTCGAAGAATATTTTCCTAGGTCTCAAAGCGAATTTCTTCAAAATATTTTTCAGAACTCGACGGGATTTTTTTAAAATGCTTTTCAAGGACAAAACGCTAATTTTTTTCAAATTAATCGGAAGAATATTTTTCATGGATTTTTTTTTAATATTTTTAAGGACTCAACGCGGATTTTTTAAAAATATTTTTCAAGGACCAAATGTGGACTTTTTAAAAATATTTTTCACGGATCAAATGTGGACTTTTTACAAATATTTTGAGGAATACTTTTCAAGAACGTACGTGTTTTTTTTTTAAATATTCATGTGATTATTTTTAAAGGACTAAACGTGGATAATTTTAAAATATTTTTATTATTAATTTTCAAGGACTCAACAAGGATTTTTTTTACCTAAGATCACGACCGAATTCAGTCTAGAAGCAAGTACTTCCAATTTGGTTAGATATAGCTAAATTTGAGGGAGATCGATTCAGACTTGGATATAACTTCCATATATGTCTTCATCCAAATACTCCAGATATGAAATATGATCCCAAATTGGATGGGTTCTTGCACATTCAACCTAATTTTTTCGCTTGGTACGGGAGGTACAAATGCCTCCATCATATTTGGTGGAAATCTATTTAGAGTTAGTCGACCCTATCTTACTTTGGACTTTTCTTTTATAAGTTTCAGACAATTTTCAAGGACTTAACTTCAAGAATATTTATTTTTTGTTGGAAATTGTTACCCCCGCCTAACTTTATACATGTTTTATATGAACATAACTCTTTGGGCTCCCATAATACTGATTGTGGTTTACTATGTTACTTTTATCTCCATTTGTGATTCTTTTGTATGGAATCCTTCTCCCCCTTGCCTCTTTGGCCTGATTTGGTGATGATGAAATTATCATTTCTTCCACCCCTCACTGGAGCTATAATAACCCAATTTCATAACTCACAATGTGACTACAAATTTGTATGCGTTTCCCCCCAATTAATAAGCGAAGTGAAACCTAGTTACGAAATAAATTTATGATTTCTGTATATGTCGGACACACACATACGCACGCACTCACACTTACCCACTCTCGTTGGTGTACTACACATATTTTTCCAATTACATCAATTTGTATGTTTTCGTTGCTGATTGTAACATAACAATACTTTTTTTTATATGTGTATATTTATTTATTTATAAATGGCACAAAGGACCAATTCCAGAACCCCTATCCTCCCCCACCCATTCTTCCTTCGTTACATTCCCCTTCTACCCGCATTTTTTCCACCACCTACTGTGAAATACTAAATCAAACAGCCAGCCAGCCATCCAAGCAAATCGAATGAAATCGATTCGTTACAAATAACAGCTAAAATAGTGTGGGGGGTGGGGGAATGGGGTGGAGAATTTTAATGGGGAGTAGGGGAAACCCTCGTTATGCTCTTTTTCCCCCATTGATACGACACTATGTTTATTTTACTGATGTTGTTTCTTTTTTTCATTTCCATTTGTTGTGGTAGATTAAATTCAGTTACCTCTATCAAACAATTGAAGCATGCAAGCAGAGCAGGAATATAGAGGAGAAAGCGATTTTCAAATCGCTTTCAATCATTTGTGCATAAAAATGTTCGACACAAATGCTCAAAGTATGAAATGAATTGATCTGCATCCATTTCTATTTCGAATACCCAGTGGATGGTAGTGCGTAGAATATAATGAGGAGTGGGTATTCGAAATAGTTGGGAGAGCATTTAATTTCAGAATAAATATGAGCATAAAAACTAGCTACTCCACCTCCTTTACGAGTTTTCCATTTGCTATAACATGTATACATATATAAATACGGAGGGCATATTAAGTTCATCATACCGTTTGTAACAGCTCGAAATATACAGTTCTTGATCAGCATAAAATTCTAGATCGATTTAGCGATGTCCGTCCGTCTATGCGTGTGTCCGCCTGTCCGTCAATGGAAATCACTCTAGCTTCCGAACGAAATGAAGCAGGTTGATAAAATTTTACACAAATGTATATTATGTCTGCAAGACTTTTGGTATTGAAAATGGGTCATGTAGGTCCATGTGTTTTATTGAATGAAAGCCAAAAATGTCGGAAATAGCATCAAATTTTAGAATTGGTCACCTTTGGCACGAATTAGAACCTTCAAACGGCCAATGAAACCGTCCCACGCTGCCCAAATGTTGCTCTGCGGTATTTTGGCCCATTTCCGGAGAAGCGCTTGACTGAGGTAATCGACACTTTGGTGTTTTTAGTGCCGACCTTGCTTTCCAAAATACTCCAGACACAATAGTCCAACGGATTGGTATCCGGAGATTTTGGTGGCCATTGTGAGCTGGAAATGAAGCGAGGAACCTCATTTTGTAATCATTCTTAGGTGACGCGTGCTGAGTGCGATGGTTCTGAGTCCTGTAGAAATGTCCAAGATCTGCAGCCAAAATGTTTGGGTATCAAAGGCTTTAATACACTTTCAGAATATTTTCTTGATCAGCATGAAATTCTATGCCGAATAAGCTATGTCCGTCCGTCTATCCGCCTGGCCGTCTGTGGAAATTACTCTAGCTTCCGAACGAAATGAAGTAGATGAAAAATTTTAATCAAAAGTATATTATGCCTGCAGGATTTTTGGTATAGAAAACGGGTCATGTAGGTCTATGTTTTATATTGAATGAAAGCCAAAAATATCGAAAATAGCATCAAATTTTAGAATAAGTTTAGATTTGTTCGAATTGGTCACCATTGGCACGAATTATAGCCTTCAAACGGCCAATGAAACCGTCACACGCTGCCCAAATGTTGCTCTGCGGTATTTTGGCCCATTCCCGGCGAAGCACTTGCTTGAGGTGATCGACACTTTGGTATTTTTTAGTGCCAACCTTGTTTTCCAAAATACTCCAGACACAATAGTCCAACGGATTGGTATCCGGAGATTTTGGTGGCCAGTGGCGCTGGAAATGAAGCGAGGAACCTCATTTTGTAAACATTCTTGGGTGGCGCGTGCTGAGTCCTGTTGGAATGTCCAAGGTCTGCGAGTATTCCAGAATATTTTCGCGCTAATATTCAGCATTTATTCTGTTGCCTCGATCGATTAATACGAGCGGAGAGCGACCATCGGCTGTTATGGCGGTCCACACCATCGCCATGGCAGGCGCTTGAGTTCTGGTGGCCAACCGAAGGTGCACATTTTCAGCTGAACTCTTTGGCAAATAAACATGAACATTTTGTTTCTTTCCAAACTGCTGGACAACGAATGTTTTCTCATCGGAGAAGACCAAATTTGGCAATCCACCACTTTCGGCCAAGCGAAACAACTCTTTAGCTCTTTTGATTCTATTTTCTTTCGGTTGTGGTGTATGTTCTTGCACATTTTGGAATTTCAATGGCTTTACCCCGGGCTCATTTTTCAATATTTGCCGAATGGAATATTGCGATATGTTCAGCTCACGAGCCATTTTTCGGCCACTGCGGCGTGGATTTCGATCAAGTTGCTTCTTTACTTTTCGAACCATTTCTGCTGATGTTGCTGTTTTCTTCCGTCCACTTCCATGACGTCGAGCTACTCTACCAGTATTATGGTAATAATATAATGAGCTTTCACTGAAATAGCTGCAGCTTTTTCATCTCACCCTGTAATGGTACCCCCCAATATGCGGTATAATTTTAGCGACACTATTCACCGGAATTGGTATTTGAAGTTCTTAATGGATACCACAGCCTATAACAGAAAATTGTCCGTGCAGGTCCACGCCTTCGTATAGCCCTCATATAACGGCACCTCCCTATTTTCGGTACTTTGGTGATTTAAGCTACATTATTCACCGGAATTGTTTTAAATTTGGTATTTGAAGTTCGCAATGGACAGAAAATTGTCTGTGCAGGTCTACGTCTTCGTATAGCCCTCATACAATGGTACCTCCCGATGTTTTGATGATTTTAGTGACATTATTCACAGGAATTGTTTCGAATTTGGTATTTGAAGTTCGTAATGGCTACTACAGCCGATGACAGAAAAATGTCCGTGCAGATCTACGTCTTCGTATAGCCTCCATATAACAGTACCTCACTATATTTTTTTTTGCATGATTTTAGCATCAGTATTCACCGGAATTGTTTCAAATTGGGTATTTCAAGTTCGTAATGGATACTTCAGCCTATGACAGAAAATTGTCTGTGCAGGTCCATGTTTTGGTGTAGCCCCCATATAATAGTAAATCCCGATATTTGGTACTTTGATGATTTTAGCAACATTATTCACCGGAAATGTCTCAAATCTAGTATTTTAAGTTCGCAGTGGATACTACAGCCTATGACAGAAAATTGTCCGTGCAGGTCCACGTCTTCTTATATCCCTCATACAATGGTACCTCCCGATATTTTGATGATTTTAGTGACATTATTCACCGGAATTGTTTCAAATTTGGAATTCGATTGTCTATCGTATAGCCCCCATATAACTGTACCTCCCGATATTTAATATTTTGATGATTTATGACAATAGTTTCTTACACAGGTCCATGTCGTCGTATAGACCCAAATATAATGGCTACATTCTGTATTTTTAAGATTTTAACAGAAATTTTAACAATTTTTTTTTAAATGGCCAAATTCGTTCCGAATGGTGGAGGGTATTCAAAGTTCGGCCGGGCCGAACTTACAGCTTTTTTACTTATTTTAATTTCATTAAATTCATGTTCTACAACATATTCAAATGGCATGAAATATTCGAAAAAGGAACGTAACCAAATTATTTCTTGCATACCCATGAAGAAGACGTCCGTCCATTCCTTTTGAAGTCGTCACGCCACAATTCAATGAAAGAAAGAAAGAAACCATTCAACAGGACTTCTGTTTATTTTTCTGGTCAGTTTTGTGCCAACAAATAAACGTAGCAAGGAATTAGTGTGTTTCATTTGAAGGTAGAGAGCGTAGGTGGAAATCGTAAAAGAAAGATAAGAAAAGGTAAAGAATAATACAAATAAAAACAGCAGGGGATCAGTAAAGAGAAAATTATTTATTTCATGTTTATTTTTAGATTCCATCCTTGCTGGTGCGTAGGTGTAGCCATTGGTAATGACAAATGTAAAGTTACCATGTTATTTAGCACTATACGTGAAGATGGAGAATATTTGAAATTTGTCTTCCCGTTTGCAACAACTCGAAATATTCCACAGTTTATTTAATTTTTTAACAGTTTTCACTATGCCTCAGTGAAGTTGGATTTATTAGTTCAAGTTAGGGCAAACGCTTCTAATAGTACCTCCTGATATTTTTAAAAAAAAAAATTTTGAAGAATATTTTTTAAGGATTCAATGAGGATTTTTTAGATAATTTTTAAGAATACTTTTAAAAGACTCATCAAGATTTTCTTAGGAATATTTGCAGGAATATTTTCCTCAAAACTTAAAGTGAGCTTTTAAAACAATATCTTTAGAAATTTTTTGCGAGGACTTCTTACGGATTTTTCTTTTATATTCTCTAGAGTATTTTCAAGGATATTAAGAGAATTTTTTTAAATATTTTTGAAAAATAAAAATATTTTTCAGGGAACCAACGTGGATATTTAAAAATATTGTTCAAGGACTCAACTTGAATTTTTTTAAATATTTTTCAAGGACTCAACTTTGATTTTATTTTTTCAAAAAAAAAAAAAAAAAAAACTCTTCAATTTCTCAAGAACTAAATATGGAATTTTTAAAAATATAATTTAATGACCAAACAATTATTTTTTACAAATATTTTTCAGGGACTCAACCTGAACCCTTTTTAAACATTTTTCTAGGACTCAACCTTGATTTTTTGTTTTCAAAAAAAATTTCTTCCATTTCTCAAGAACTCAATGTGAATTTTTTTAAAAATATGATTTAACGACCTAGAACTCAAGGTTGTTTTTTTTTAACGAGGATCTTTTAAAATAATTTCAAGCATAAAAATATTTTTTAGGGCCCAAAAAGGTTTTTTTCAAGGACTCAAAGTAGAATTTTAAAGAATTAATCGCAAAGACCCAACCTGGTTTTTATACCCTCAGCCATATGGCTACAAAGGATAAATATCATTTGATACGGTCAAAACGTGCCCAGTCGAAATAACGGTTTTAAACCCTAGGTCTCTTTGGACCAAATCCGTTTCAGGACATTTGGAGTCGAAGTCTGGCCGGCTGCGTACAATAACTCTCGAAGGGAGTATCCGATTTGGTCCAAACTTGATACATTGTAATATTATTATCAATTTTAGATCGACTTCGGAGATGGGCAATATCGGTCCACTCCTTCCGGTGCCTCTCCCACAAAAGGTCGAAATTTTCAAAAAATATATTTTTTGAACAGAAAGATAAACGATAATCCGGTTTTTCTCCATCTTTGCAAATCCTAATATTTGAGTCAGTTCTAGGTCAGGTGCAAAAATGGAAAATATCGGTCGACTCCATCAAGTACCTCCCTCACAAAAGATCAAAATTTTGAATAATTAAAACTTCTATAAAATGTGATGCAAGGTTCCGATTGTGTTCACTCCTTTTGGTACCTCCCCACAAAAGGTCGAAATTTTCGAAAAAATATTTTTTGAGCGATAGTCTCACTTTGCTTCAGTTTAGAAAATTCTAATATTTTCATTAGTGCTAGGTAAAGTTCGAAAATGGACAATATCGGTCCACTCCATCAAGTACCTCCCCCACAAAGCGTCAAACTTTTGAATAATTATAACTTCTATAAAATGTGATGTAAGAATTCGATTATCTAAAAATTTCACATATCCCAATAATTTTATTAACCAAAGGTCTGGTGTTAGGATGTAATACATCAGTCGACTCCTTCTGGTACCTCCCCCACAAAAGGTCGAAATTTTCAAAATCTGCACAGGAAGAGAAGCAATAATCCGAATTTGCTCCAATTTTGCAAATCCTAATATTTGCCTCAATTCTCGATTAAGTGCACAAAGGGATACTATCGGTCTACTCCATCAAGTGCTTCCCCCACAAAGGGTTAAAATTTTGAATAATTATAACTCTTATAAAATGTGATGTAAGGGTCCGATTGTCTAAAAATTTCACATATCCCAATAATTTTAATAACTCAAGGTCTGGTGTGAAGATGTAATATATCGGCCCACTCCATATGGCACCTCCACCACAAAATTTCGAAATTTTCAAAAAAAAAATGTTTTTTTCTGCACAAGTCCCAATTTTTGCGCCAGTTCTAGGTCCGGTACAAAAATGGATAATATCGGTCCACTCCATGAAGTGCCTCCCCCACAAAGGGTCAACATTTTGCATATCCTTGAAGCTCATAAAACGCGAAATTAACATCCATTTCCATTTAGACTTGGCATCTGACATCTGAATATATCTTTCAACACAGGATCTGTTATTAAAACAATAGAGATCGGATCATTCCTTCTGGTACCTCCCCCACAAATGGTCAACGTTTCGAATAACCAAAACGTTTATAAAATCCGAAATAAGCATCAGGTTCTCGTTATACTTCACACATTCCATTATTTCTACTAACACAAGATATGTTGTGAAGATGTGATATATCGGTCCACTCCTTCTGGTGCCTCCTCCACAAAGGCTCAAAATTTTGAATATCCATGAAGCCTAAATAAACGAAATTAACATCCGATTCCATTCAAGACTTCGTACATCTCAATATTTCCGTCAATGAAATATCTGTTATAAAATGGTGGAGATCGGACCACTTCTTCTGGTACCTCCCCCACCTTGGGTTTAAGATTTTGAGAAACCAAACGCTCAAAGTAAGCGAATTAAGCATTCGACTCTCTTCAAATTTCACACACACACAAACATTTTTACTAGAACAAGATCTGTTGTGACGATGATATATATCTGGGAACCCCCTCAAAACTTACGAAACAGGTTAGCGGTTCTTTACAATTTGCTATATCTAAATATTTCTATCAACCAGAAACTTGGGATGAATATGGATTTTATAATGGAGTTACCAATATAGACCAAACCTGGCATGTCACAATATTTATATCGTATTTTTTTAGGTCCCATTCCAGTACCCTCTCCATAGAGGGTCCAGAGTTTGAATAACCATAACAGAAGTCTAAATATATTTAAATAATCGAACATTGGCTGAGGTTATACGTCTGTCGGCAGAACCGACTGATACTTTTAACTTGTTTTATCGCATATCTCTACACGAAAACTGGCACACAATTAAAATTTGACAATTATTTAATAATTACCGATAATTCAATCATAATTTCGTACCACATGATCATTGTGAACCCGACCATTAGAATTTAAAAAAAAAATCTTTCTTTTTCACTCCGCCTAACCAAGAGTGGCTCTTATGACAACTTTTAAGTTAGTATCGAATAAATATCCATCTCAAAATAGACATCATATAAGAATACCCCCCAATACTAAATATTCCGAAGGGTTCTTCTACATTTTCCTATGACCATACCATATACATCAAAAACTGCGTCTTTTTTTGTACTTATATATTTATTAACCCCTTTTAAGCTTCTGTACTATTTTGTCACCTACACGAATCACAACTTTCCAAACTATCATCTCAATGAAAAATGTAAAAAGCCTTTTCACCTGCAACTCAAAGAAATATGACTCTCAACACTCTAAAGTCAGGCACATAAAAAAGAAACTTTAATTTTAGTCGAAAGTTGAACTTTCTTTTTTTTTTCTAACTGATGGCAAGTGTATCCATCTTCTCTTAAAAAAAACCATATAAATTGCAACCGGTAAGAAAGAAGAACAAAAAAAAAACAAAGCATATGAAAACTTTTTTATTAGTTTCCTTTTAGAGGTACCAACCAGGAAAGAAACTTTAACATTTTTTTTTTTTTTTTTTTTTTTGCAACAGAGTAAAAAATCAAATTTTGAAGTATAACTTCAAACTTTTTACTCGTACTTACAATGTAAATACATGCTAAACAGGTACACGTACACGCACCCATACAGACGAGCACTTCATAAACTTCTCCATCAACAAATTCTTGTCGATGTTAGCTAAAATATCACAATGGAAATCAAGTTTTGATTTTTTTTTTTCATTCTTTGTTCTACTTTTGATGACCTCTTTGAGGAACTGGGTACTTAAAGTTTAAAATATCACAAAAGAATTGTTTTTATTTTAAAATTTGGATACTTTGAGGAAATCTGATGAAGGGGGAGATACTTAGTTGAAGTTTAGAATAATAGTAAATTAAAAAAAATTCAGATTTCTTAAGAAATACCATAGAGAGAAAAGGCAATGGAGAGATCCACGTTCTGTAGCCAATAAGGGGCCTTGGAAAAAATCTTTAAAAATTCACGTTTTATAGTCATTAAGGGGACTTGGAAATTTGTTTAAAAATTCAGGTTTTATGGTCATTAAGGGGCCTTGGAAAATTCTTAAAAAAATCCATGTTTTATGGTCATTAAGGGGCCTTGGAAAATTCTTAAAAAAAATCCATGTTTTATAGCCATTAAGGGGCCTTGGAAAATTCTTTAAAAAATCCACGTTTTATAGTCATTAAGGGGCCTTAGAAAATTCTTTAAAAAATCCACGCTTTATAGTCATTAAGGGGCCTTGGAAATTCTTTAAAAAATCCACGTTTTATAGTCATTAAGGGCCTTGGAAAATTCTTTAAAAATCCAGGTTTTATTGGCATTAAGGGGCCTTGGAAAAAATCTTTAAAAATTCACGTTTTATAGTCATTAAGGGGACTTGGAAATTTGTTTAAAAATTCAGGTTTTATGGTCATTAAGGGGCCTTGGAAAATTCTTAAAAAAATCCATGTTTTATGGTCATTAAGGGGCCTTGGAAAATTCTTAAAAAAAATCCATGTTTTATAGCCATTAAGGGGCCTTGGAAAATTCTTTAAAAAATCCACGTTTTATAGTCATTAAGGGGCCTTAGAAAATTCTTTAAAAAATCCACGCTTTATAGTCATTAAGGGGCCTTGGAAATTCTTTAAAAAATCCACGTTTTATAGTCATTAAGGGCCTTGGAAAATTCTTTAAAAATCCAGGTTTTATTGGCATTAAGGGGCCTTGGAAAATTCTTTAAAAATTCAGGTTTTATTGGCATTAAGGGGCATTGGAAAATTCTTTAAAAAATCCACGTTTTATAGCCATTTAGGGGCCTTGGAAAATTCTTTAAAAAATCCACGTTTTATAGCCATTTAGGGGCCTTGGAAAATTCTTTAAAAAATCCACGTTTTATAGCCATTAAGGGGCTTTGGAAAATTCTTAAAAAAATCCACGTTTTATAGCCATTAAGGGTCCTTGGGAAATTCTTTAAAAAATCCACGTTTTATGGCCATTAAGAGGCCTTGGACAATTTTTTAAAAAATCCACGTTTTATGGCCATCAAGGGGCCTTGGGAAATTCTTTAAAAAATCCACGTTTTCTAGCCATTAAGGGGCCTTGGGAAATTCTTTAAAAAATCCACGTTTTCTAGCCATTAAGGGGCCTTTGAAAACCCTTTAAAAAAATCCACGTTTTATAGCCATTAAGGGGCCTTGGACAATTCGTTTAAAAATCCACGTTTTATAGCCATTAAGGGTACCTTGGAAAATTCTTTAAAAAATCCACGTCTTATGGTTCTTTAGGTGCCTTTAAAAAATTCTTTAAAAAAACTACGTCTTTTGGTTCTTTCAGTGGCTTGAAAAATTCTTTAAAAAATCCACGTCTTATGGTTCTTTAGGTGGCTTGAACAATTCTTTAAAAACTCCACGTCTTATGATTTTTTAGGTGGCTTGAAAAATTCTTTAAAAACTCCACGTCTTATGATTTTTTAGGTGGCTTGAAAAATTCTTCAAAAAATCCACGTCTTATGGTTTTTTAGGTGGCTTGAAAAATTCTTTAAAAAATCCACTTTTTATGGTTCTTTAGTTGCCTTGAAAAATTCTTTAAAAATCCACGTCTTATGGTTCTTTAGGTGGCTTGAAAAATTCTTTAAAAATCCACGTCTTATGGTTCTTTCAGTGGCTTGAAAAATTCTTTAAAAAAAACTACGTCTTTTGGTTCTTTCAGTGGCTTGAAAAATTCTTTAAAAAAACTACGTCTTTTGGTTCTTTCAGTGGCTTGAAAAATTCTTTAAAAAAACTACGTCTTTTGGTTCTTTCAGTGGCTTGAAAAATTCTTTAAAAAAACTACGTCTTTTGGTTCTTTCAGTGGCTTGAAAAATTCTTTAAAAAATCCACGTCTTATGGTTCTTTAGGTGGCTTGAAAAATTCTTTAAAGAATCCAAGTCTTATAGTTCTTTAGGTGTCTTGAAAATTTCTTTAAAAAATCCACGTCTTATAGTTCTTTAGGTGGCTTGAAAAATTCTTTAAAAAATCCACGTCCTATGTTTTCTTAGGTGGCTTGAAAAATTCTTTAAAAAATCCACGTCTTATGGTTTTTTAAGGTGGCTTGAAAAATTCTTTAAAAAATCCACGTCTTATGGTTTTTTATGTGGCTTGAAAAATTCTTTAAAAAATCCACGTCTTATGGTTTGTTAGGTGGCTTGAAAAATTCTTTAAAAAATCCACGTCTTATGGTTTTTTATGTGGCTTGAAAAAGTCTTTAAAAAATCCACGTCTTATGGTTTTTTAGGTGGCTTGAAAAATTCTTTAAAAAATCCACGTCTTATGGTTTTTTAGGTGGCTTGAAAAATTCTTTAAAAAATCCACGTCTTTTGGTTTTTTAGGTGGCTTGAAAAATTCTTTAAAAAATCCACGTCTTATGGTTTTTAGGTGGCTTGAAAAATTCTTTAAAAAATCCACGTCTTATGGTTCTTTAGGTGCCTTGAAAAATTCTTTAAAAAATCCAGGTCTTATGGATTTTTAGGTGGCTTGAAAAATTCTTTAAAAAATCCACGTCTTATGGTTTTTTAGGTGGCTTGAAAAATTCTTTAAAAAATCCACGTCTTATGGTTTTTTAGGTGGCTTGAAAAATTCTTTAAAAAATCCAAGTCTTATGGTTTTTTAGGTGGCTTGAAAAATTCTTTAAAAAATCCACGTCTTATGGTTTTTTAGGTGGCTTGAAAAATTCTTTAAAAAATCCACGTCTTATGGTTTTTTAGGTGGCTTGAAAAATTCTTTAAAAAATCCACGTCTTATGGTTTTTTAGGTGGCTTGAAAAATTCTTTAAAAAATCCACCTCCTTTGGTTTTTTAGGTGGCTTGAAAAATTCTTTAAAAAATCCACGTCTTATGGTTTTTTAGGTGGCTTGAAAAATTCTTTAAAAAATTTACGTCTTATGGTTCTTTAGGTGCCTTGAAAAATTCTTTAAAAGATCAACGTCTTATGGTTCTTTAGGTGGCTTGAAAAATTCTTTAAAAAATCAACGTTTTATGGTTCTTTAGGTGCCTTGAAAAATTCATTAAAAAATTTACGTCTTATGGTTCTTTAGGTGCCTTGAAAAATTCTTTAAAAAATCCACGCCTTATGGTTCTTTAGGTGGCTTGAAAAATTATTTAAAAAATCCACGTTTTATGGTTCTAAAGGTACCTTGAAAAATTCTTCAAAAAATTCACGTTTTATGGTTCTAAAGTAAGCTTGAAAAATCTTTAAAAAATCCACGTTTCATTGCCTCAATAGGCCCCTGGAAAATTCTTTGAAAAAATCCGTGCCTTATTAATTTCCATATCACAATACCCTTCGCTTAAATATTGGGCCCAATTAGGCTCCGCAACATAATCATAAAATTGAAAATTTATTTGAATTTCACCCTTTTGCCATGGCTACCAAAAATTATGACCACATTTTCAATACAACAAAATTTGCAACCAGTCAATTTGTAAAGCCAACATAACCCACTACCAAAACAAAATAAACAACATGTTTTAGTTTCTCCCCCAACCTTTCCCCATTCGATTTTTTTTTGTGCCACAGTTAACTTTATGGCCATAACATGGCTACAAATGAGACGTTTCCAGTTTAAATAAAAAAGCCGCACATCTCGTAAACATTGCAGGCATTAAACCCGGCCAGATGGCACACACATACACCCACTCACCTACACACACGCACGCATACACTAGCACACTTTACATTATGCCTAACTAATGGTGTGATAAACGAAACACACAGAGCAAACCGAACCCAACCAAACGCATAACCATTACCGACAATAATGGTACACAATGGAAATGTGAAGGATAAACGGAACCAGGAAACCAATAATGTTCGACAGAGCTGTTCAGGAGCTAAGCATCGAACCCCCCCAACTCCCAAAAAAAGGGAAAGTGGTAACAGATGCAGTAACAAGCCAACCAACCAACACAACCGCATCGCATATCAACAGCAATATAAAACTCACCTAACCAATTCCGAACGAGAGAGAGAGAGATGGAAATGACTGAGGCGAGAGAGAGAACCTCATGGCACCGGAGATAATCGTAAAAATAACGATTTTGAAAAATATCTCTGTGTACATTTGTATTTATAGACATTTAAACGATTATTTTGTGGTAATCAAAATATTCATTTGATTGTCAGTCAAAGCGACAAACGAAGCGAAGAATGAGAGAGACAAAATGTATATTTGTTTTGAATTATTCAGATGATGTGCCATGGCGTACGGGTTATCAACGGCCTGAGAATACCCTACACAACTATTATTTTTAAACCCTACAACATAGTGTTGTTGCTAGGGGTATTATAAGTTTTATGAAGCTTAAAAGTGTGTAACACCTCGAAATATTGGTCCTTAAATTGTAATCACTACAGGTCGCAATTAGGGCTCGATCTTCACGATCTTTTGCATGGAGGTGGGTGTAAGGTCAGAAGTCTCTTGTTTTTGTAGACTATCGCAAAATATTTAGGGATTGAACTGGAACAAAAAATTAAAGTTTTCAATTTTGTAGTTGACCTACAGGCCACAATTATTGACGAATCGAGGAGGAATTTTGCATGAGGTAAGAGTATTAGACAGGGCAGAATCCTGCAAATTTGAATATTTAGAGGGTGAAATGCACCATAACTTTTGGGGAAAAAATTCCCAACAATTTCCATTGAACCACGAATATTTTTCGGAAGCCTGCTTTTAACCGTTACTTTGATAGCCAATATATAGGATATACGGGGTGAGATGAAAAACCTGCAACCAACTTCAGACTGCTATCATTTCAAGCCACTCGTCCGACAGCTGTTACAAATGATTCTGTGACAGCTCATTTTATTATTTACAAGCGTACAAAAGCATTTTGGTGAGAATTTTCCAGAAAAAAAGTTACTCGTGATGGAATTCAAGAGTGATAGAGTGATTTATTTATATTTGGCTGGAAACCACAAAGAAGCGACTTGATCGAAATCCGCGTCGCAGTGGCCGAAAAATGACTCGTGAGCAATATTCCATTCGACAAGCTCGGGGTACGGCTAATAAAATTCCAAAAAGTGCAAGAGCTTACACCGCAAAAGAAAGAAAATTGCTTCGCTTGGCCGAAAGTGGTGAACTGCCGAATTTGGTTTTCTCCGATAAGAAAACATTCGTTGTCCTGCAGTTTGTAAACAAACAAAATTATCGTGTTTACTTGCCAAAGAGATCAGCTGAAGATGTGCACCTTCGGTTGGTACAAGAACTCAAACGCCGGCCGGCCTTGGTGATGGTGTGGGCCGCCATAATCGCCCGTGGCATCAGAATAAATACCGAATATTATCGCGAAAATATTCTGGAGGGTGTATTAAAGCCTTGGGCACGCAAACATTTTGGCCGCAGACCTTGGACATTCCAACAGGACTCAGCGCCATCGCACTTAGCACGCGCCACCCAAGAATGGTTACAAAACGAAGTTCCTGGCTTCAGCGCATAATGGTCACCAAAATCTCCGGATACCAATCCGTTGGACTATTGTGTCTGGAGTATTTTGGAAAGCAAGGTTGGCACTAAAAAATACCAAAGTGTCGATCACCGCAAGCAAGCGCTTCGCCGGAAATAGGCCAAAATACCGCAGAGCAACATTCGGGCAGCGTGTAACGGTTTCATTGGCCATTTTAAGGGTATAATTCGTGCCAAAGGTAACCAATTAGAACAATTCTAAACTTATTCTAAAATTTTTACTATTTCCGACATTTTTTGCTTTCATTCAATAAAATTTAAAAAAAAAATGTAACAATTATGGCGTTTGTATACCTCAAAATGTACACTGGAAAATTCTTTAAAAATCCACGTCTTACCTCTCTTTAGGTGCCTTTGAAAAATCTTTAACAATTCACGACTAATGGTTCTTTAGGTGCCTTTAAAAAATCCACGTCTTATGGTTCTTTAGGTGGCTTGAAAAATTCTTTAAAAAATCCACGTCTTACGGTTCTTTAGGTGGCTTAAAAAACAGGTTCTTTAGGTGCCTTAAAAATTCTTTAAAAAATTCACGTCTTATTGGTCCTTTAAGTGCCTTGAAAAATTCTTTAAAAATCCTGAAGACCTAAAGGTGCCTTGAAGACTCTTTAGGCGTCTCGACAAATTCCTTAAAAAATCTTAAGGCGCCTTGAAAAAATCCTTAAGAATTTAACTTCTTGTGGTTTTCTTTGTGCCTTGGAAATAATCTTAAAAAATCCACGTCTAATGGTTCTATGGGTGCCTTGAAAAATTCTTTAAAAAATCCACGTCTTATAGTTCTTTAGGTGCCTTGAAAAATTTTTTAAAAAATCCACGTCTTATAGTTCTTTAGGTGCCTTGAAAAATTCTTTAAAAAATCCACGTCTTATAGTTCTTTAGGTGGCTTGAAAAATTCTTTAAAAAATCCAAATCTTATGATCCTCTTAAAAAAAAATCTTAAAAAAATCCACGTCTCATGGTTCTTCGGTGCCTTGGAAAATTCTTTAAAAAATCTATGTTATATGATTCTTTAGGGGCCTTGGAAAATTCTTTATAAATGTATGTCTTATGATTCTTTAGGGGCCTTGGAAAATTCTTTAAAAAAGTTATGTCTTATGATTCTTTAGGGGACTTGGAAAATTCATTAATAAATCCAGGTCTTATGGTTCTTTAGGTGCCTTCAAAAATTCTTTAAAAAATCCACGACTTATGGCTTATTAGGTGCCTTGAAAAATTCGTTAAAAAATCCACGTCTTATGGCTTATTAGGTGCCTTGAAAAAATCGTTAAAAAATCCACGTCTTATGGCTTATTAGGTGCTTTAAAAAAATTCTTTAAAAAATCCAAGTCGTATGGTTCTCTAGGTGCTTTAAAAAAATTCTTTAAAAAATCCACGTCTTATGGCTTATTAGGTGCTTTAAAAAAAATCTTTAAAAAATCCAAGTCGTATGGTTCTCTAGGTGCTTTAAAAAAATTCTTTAAAAAATCCACGTCTTATGGCTCTTTAGGTGCCTTGAAAAATTCTTTAAAATCCACGTCTTATGGCTCCTAAGGTGCCTTGAAAAATTCTTAAAAAAATCCTCGTCTGATGGCTCTTTATGTGCCTTGAAAAATTCTTAAAAAATCCACGTCTTATGGTTCTTTAGGTGCCCTAAAAAATCCACATCTTATGGTCATTTAGGTGTTTTTTTCGAAAAACCCACGTTTTAATATCGTGTCTCAAACTGGACGACTTACTTCCTATTACCTCCTTCTGAATGTGGAGCCACAATAGTAATAAACGCTTTCCCCTTTTTACTACCCTTTCTCAACAAAAACGTTTCGTTTTAAGACTACACCGTATTGCTTTTTTTGGATGTCTTCTGGTGCTGCCGCTTGTGTTTAGCTCTGTTTTCACTTTTAATGGATATTGTTTTGAATGCAAATACAAACATTATTTGATTTTTATTATTATTGTAACGGTGATGGTTATTGTAACCCACAACATCGCAACTTGGGGAGCCATATTCCAAAATTCAAATCTTAATTTTCAACGAGAAGAAAATATTTATACAAATGTGTGTATTAAAATCAAAATTCATGCATAATGGGTATGATATTTCGAAATATTCAAATTTGAAAAAAAAATGTTTTAAAAATTTCATAAAAAATGAGGTTAAATAATTGTTCTTCCCTCTCCCAGATTGTATTCTTTATAACCAAATTATGGTGGCGTAGGCCACCATATGTGCATTTCCAGCAGCCATAGGCATTTTTTTCTCACTTCCTGTTTGTTTCTTTTTTCCCCCTAAATTTAATTTAAATGATAAGGAAAAATCGTTTTGAGTTTTTCCTTCCTACACATCTTTGTATTCCAATCAAGAAAACACAACAGTTACTTTGAAAAAAAAATAACGCAAATGTTGCAGAATCGTTTTGTATGCATACCAAATTTGATTCTATCCCCCATGTTGGTTGACCACACTGTAACATGTGGTTATATGTTTGCTTATGCAGATCCTTAATCTTAGGAAAGAGAAAACTGCAACCACAGGATATTGCTGTTTTTTTTTTTCTTCTTCAACAGAACTCTCTTTTGGTATCAAATGGGGTGTTTTGTTTTTATTAAATTAAATTAAAAGAAAACAATAACTTCGCTGAGTTGGCAAATAACTGAAAAAAATAAATATCAGAGAGATGCGGATAAGGCACATATGTGGTTTCTGATACATTCGAACTTTGAAGGGGAATGCGTATTTTTAAAGAATTTTTCAAGGCATCTAAAACGTGGATTTTTAAAGAATTTTTCAAGGTACCCGAAGAACCATAAGACGTGAATTTTTTAAAGAATTTTTCAAGCCACCATTAGAACCATAAGACGTGGATTTTTAAAAGAATTTTTCAAGGCACCTAAAGAACCTTAAGACGTGGATTTTTAAAAGAATTTTTTCAAGCCCTTTAAAGAACCATAAGACGTGGATTTTTTTAAAAATTTTTCAAGCCACTTAAGGAACCATAAGACGTGGATTTTTTAAAAATTTTTCAAGCCACTTAAGGAACCATAAGACGTGGATTTTTTAAAGAATTTTTCAAGCCACTTAAGGAACCATAAGACGTGGATTTTTTAAAGAATTTTTCAAGCCACTTAAGGAACCATAAGACGTGGATTTTTTAAAGAATTTTTCAAGCCACTTAAGGAACCATAAGACGTGGATTTTTTAAAGAATTTTTCAAGCCACTTAAGGAACCATAAGACGTGGATTTTTTAAAGAATTTTTCAAGCCACTTAAGGAACCATAAGACGTGGATTTTTTAAAGAATTTTTCAAGCCACTTAAGGAACCATAAGACGTGGATTTTTTAAAGAATTTTTCAAGCCACTTAAGGAACCATAAGACGTGGATTTTTAAAGAATTTTTCAAGCCACTTAAGGAACCATAAGACGTGGATTTTTTAAAGAATTTTTCAAGCCACTTAAGGAACCATAAGACGTGGATTTTTTAAAGAATTTTTCAAGCCACTTCAGGAACCATAAGACGTGGATTTTTTAAAGAATTTTTCAAGCCACTTAAGGAACCATAAGACGTGGATTTTTTAAAGAATTTTTCAAGCCACTTAAGGAACCATAAGACGTGGATTTTTTAAAGAATTTTTCAAGCCACTTAAGGAACCATAAGACGTGGATTTTTTAAAGAATTTTTCAAGCCACTTAAGGAACCATAAGACGTGGATTTTTTAAAGAATTTTTCAAGCCACTTAAGGAACCATAAGACGTGGATTTTTTAAAGAATTTTTCAAGCCACTTAAGGAACCATAAGACGTGGATTTTTTAAAGAATTTTTCAAGCCACTTAAGGAACCATAAGACGTGGATTTTTTAAAGAATTTTTCAAGCCACTTAAGGAACCATAAGACGTGGATTTTTTAAAGAATTTTTCAAGGCAGTTTAACCTAAATCTAAATTTAGTTTTCTATTTTTAAATTAAATGAAACTAAATATTCAGCATCAATCACATTTTTTGTAGGAAACATTCTTTTTTTGAATTCATACGACTTCCTAATCCCCATTGCAGCAGCAGCAGCAATGGGACGACTTCCTCTGCTTCGCCCATTGTCAATATAGAAAATTGATTTGTTTTACTTTTCCTTTTTTTAGGAAAATTTGAAATTCTCTTTGATATCTCCCGGGGCTGATATCAATAATCCTTTAAAGTGAACTGGTTGACTTCATTGGCTAGCATTTGTAAGGTTGTGTTTTTCCGTTTGCCGTTTCAAAACTGTCAATTCGGTTTGCCAACGGGGGGAGAGGGCGAGGCGATGAATATGTTTTTTGTCAAATTGATTTAAGTTGAAATCCTTCATAATCTCTCTTGTGAATTCAAAAACAGGTACACATCAGCAATAAAACACGCTCTCGTTCCGCCTACAGTCCACAGCCCATACCGCCTGGTGTTCCATGAAATTTTCACAAAAGGATCAATGTAAATTGGCTTAACAAAAACGCATCGCAGCGGATCACATTCGAATTTCATAGAGAAAAAGTAATTGTATGAATAAAGGACCAAAACCCAGAAACCAAACGAAGCAAACCAATCATCAGCCCGCCATCCATTCCCTCTGTCATTCGTTCAGTCATTCATTCGGTAGGGAGTATTCAATAAAATTTTCACAAAACATTTCACATTTTAGTTTTATTCTCAATCTGACGTCACCAAGAAGGCTGGGGTGGTGGAGTGCGTCAAAAAAGCCCTCAATTGTCACAGCAGAATGGAACAGCTCTCGTTGAGAGTCTAACGAGAACAAATTGTAACTTAATTGGAATTTTAGATGGCATTCAACACACACACCTATACACCTACACACATATCGGGTGCCACATGTGTGCAATGGACGGTTTACTTGGTGTGTGTGTGTCTGTGTGCCACTCCAAACAGACACTGGAGATGTATCTACGTGTTCAAAGTGTCACAACGCTTGAGTTCACAATGAAAATGTATGCCAGGGTATGGTTGAGGATGATACTTCATAAAAAAACATAAATTGTATGTTTCCTTCCTTTTTGGAGCAATTACTAGCGAAAGAACCCCCTATTCGGTGGTCAGAGTTTTTGCCAAAGCAATTTATTGTTATAATATTAGAAGAAAAAAACTCTCTATACAATTGTCAAATGCAGATTATTTGATTTTTCTTTTTTTGTCAAACTCAATAGATTAGGTAAATAAATTTGGGGGGCTGTTTATTACAACAAAATGATTTGTTACTGTAGAACTTGTGACATAACCGATTTTAAGGGGAAGGCAGGGCCTTGAAAAATTCTTTAAAGCATCCACGTTTTATGGTTCTATAGATACCTTGAAAACTTCTTTAAAAAATCCACGTCTAAAGATTCTTTAGGGGCCTTAAAAATTCTTTAAAAAAATCCAAGCCTAAAGGTTCTTTAGGGGCCTTAAAAAATTCTTTAAAAAAACAAGTCTAAAGGTTCTTTAGGGGCCTTAAAAAAATCTTTAAAAAATCTACGTCTAAAGATTCGTTAGGGGCCTTAACAAATTCTTAAAAAAAATCCACGTCTAAACATTCTGTATGGGCCTTAAAAAAATCGTAAAAAAAAACCCACGTTTAAAGATTCTTTAGAGGCCTTAAACAAATCCACGTCTAAAAATTCTTTAGGGGCCTTAAAAAATTTTTAAAAAAAAATCCACGTCTAAACATTCTGTAGGGGCCTTAAAAAATTCTTAAAAAAACCCACGTTTAAAAATTCTTTATAGGCCTTAAAAAATCCACGTCTAAAAATTCTTTAGGGGCCTTAAAAAATTCTTATAAAAATCCACGTCTAAAAATTCTTTAGGGGCCTTAAAAAATTCTTTAAAAAATCCACGTCTAAAGGTTCTTTAGGGGCCTTAAAAAATTCTTTAAAAAATCCACGTCTAAAGGTTCTTTAGGGGCCTTAAAAAATTCTTTAAAAAAATCCAGGTCTAAAGGTTGTTTAGGGGCCTTAAAAAATTCTTTAAAAAATCCACGTCTAAAGATTCTTTATGGTTCTAATGGTGGCTTGAAAAATTCTTTAAAAATCTACGATTTGTGGTTCTAATGGTGGCTTGAAAAATTCTTTAAAAAATCCACGTCTTATGGTTCCTTAAGTGGCTTGAAAAATTCTTTAAAAAAATCCACGTTTTATGGTTTTTTGGGTGTCTTGAAAAAATCTTTAAAAATCCACGGTTTGTGGTTCTTTGGGTATCTTGAAAAATTCTTTAAAAAAATCCGTGTCTAATTGTTCTTTAGGTGCCTTGAAAAATTCGTTAGAAAAGTCTTATGGTTCTTTAGGTGCCTTTAAAAATTCTATAAAAAATCGACGTTTTATGGTTCTAATGGTGGCTTGAAAAATTCTTAAAAATTCTCGATTAATGCTTCTTTTGGTGCATTGAACTTTTTTAAAAAAAAATCCGCGTCTTATGGTTCTTTGGCTACCTTGAAAAATTCTTTAAAAAATCCACGGTTTATGGTTCTAATGGTGGCTTGAAAAATTCTTTAAAAAATCCACGTTTAATGGTTCTAATGGTGGTTTGAAAAATTCTTTAAAAAACCACGTCTTATGGTTCTTTGGGTGCCTTAAAAAATCCACGTCTTATGGTTCTTTTGGTAACTTGAAAAATTCTTTAAAAAATCCAAGTCATATGATTCTTCGGGTGCCTTGAAAAATTCTTTAAAAATCCACGTCTTTTGGGTCTTTAGGTGCCTTCAAAAATTCTTTAAAAAATCCACTTTACATGGTTCTAGAAGTGCCTTCTAGGCCCTGAAACCCCCGATCCGTCTCCAATCTGTTACATATTTCTATTATTATATTCCAAGTGTTGCATATATGTAGAACGCACATTTAAGTGAGGCTGTCATCATCACACTTGAACAGGTTTTCCAATTTTTTATCACTTTTTTCTGTCTAAAAAGTGTCTTTTTTGACTTTTTAAAAAAGTCAGAATGGGTTTTTGTTTAGATTTCGATGTTGCTAAGTCAGTGTGTGATGTATATGAGTAGGCTTGTGTGTGTGCATGCGTGTGCATTTGTTTCCATCACACAATTGTGAAAAAAGTGAGAAGACATGAGTGTTTGTTTTTTGCCCTACCAGAATGACTATTTTGAAGTGAGGTAAACGGCCATGATGGTTGTTTCAAAAAAAAGGACACTACCAGACATAAAAAACGAGAAAACAACAATTTGAATTTTTTGTACTGGCCATCCACCATTTGAGATGCATAGGAAATTTTTCGAAAAAAAAACTGAAAAACGTATTTTCAACGAAATTTTCACAAGTGGAAAATGCTGTGGGCATTTCACTCTTGTCGCTGTTGTTTTTGTTATTATTGCTGTTATATTTGTTGACAACCAACGCCAATGGAGTTGTACAAGAATTGTGACAAAACAATTCACAAGTGTGTGCCAACGTGATGGCCGAAACAAAAAAGAAAATCAGTTTCCTTTTTTAGTTGCAACATGTCCAGAGTGGTTTCTAAACAAAAAAGACGAGATACGGGCCTAAAATAATTGCTTTTAAAGGAGCATTTTTTTGGCAAATATTTTAGGAGATCTTTTGGGTTTTGGAAAGTTGAAGTGGATTTAAGGTGGAAATTACTTTCAGAATAAAAGGAAATTATAGCCTTTAAAATATTTTTATGGTACGTCAGTGCGTATGATAAATATGTTGTTCCTATTCGTTATTCATACGCCTACATGTACTGAAGAATGTACACACTTAATTGATTGAAATGAACAGGAAGTTATGTCACAGATGACCCTCAGATATAAATACACAAGGAATCCACGTTCATAGGGTCTTTAGTTGCCTTGAAAAATTCTTTAAAAAAATCCACGTCTTATGGTTCCGAAGGTGCCTTGAAAAATTCTTTAAAAAATTTACATTTTATGAGTCTTTAGATGCCTTGAAAAATTCTTTAAAAAAATCCACGTCTTATGGTTCCGAAGTGCCTTCAAAAATTTCTTAAAAAATTGACATTTTATGAGTCTTTAGATGCTTTGAAAATTTATTTAAAAAAATCCACGTCTTATGGTTCCGAAGGTGCCTCGAAAAATTCTTTAAAAAATTGACATTTTATGAGTCTTTAGGTGCCTTGAAAAATTCTTTAAAAAAATCCACGGCTTATGGTTCCGAATGTGCCTTGGTCCTACGGTCCTTTTTTTAAAAAAATGCACGTCCTATGGTCCTTTAGGAGCCTTGAATTTTTTTTAAAAAATCCACGTTTTATGGTTCTTTAGTTGCCTTGAATTTTTTTTTAAATCCACGTTTTATGGTTCTTTAGGTGCCTTGAATTTTTTTTTAAAATCCACGATTTATGGTTCTTTAGGTGCCTTGAAAAATTCTTTAAAAAATCCATTTTCTTTGGTTCTTTAGGTGCCTTGAAAAATTCTTTAAAAAAATCCACGTCTTATGGTTATTTAGGTGCCTTCATAAATTCTTTAAAAAATCCACGTTTTAATGTTCTTTAGGTGCCTTGAAATTTTTTTTTAAAAAATCCATGTTCTTTGGTTCTTTAGGTGCCTTGAAAAATTCTTTAAAAAATCCATGTTCTTTGGTTCTTCAGGTGCCTTGAAAAATTCTTTAAAAAATCCATGTTCTTTGGTTCTTTAGGTGCTCTGAAAAATTCTTTAAATAATTGACATTTTATGAGTCTTTAGGTGCCTTGAAAAATTCTTTAAATAATTGACATTTTATGAGTCTTTAGGTGCCTTGAAAAATTCTTTAAAAAATCCACGTTTTATGGTTCCGAAGGTGCCTTGAAAAATTCTTTAAATAATTGACATTTTATGAGTCTTTAGGTGCCTTGAAAAATTCTTTAAAAAATCCACGTTTTATGGTTCCGAAGGTGCCTTGAAAAATTCTTTAAATAATTGACATTTTATGAGTCTTTAGGTGCCTTGAAAAATTCTTTAAAAATCCACGTCTTATGGTTCCGAAGGTGCCTTGAAAAATTCTTTAAATAATTGACATTTTATGAGTCTTTAGGTGTCTTGAAAAATTCTTCAAAAAAAATCCACGGCTTATGGTTCCGATGGTGCCTTTAAAAATTCTTTTAAAATTTGACATTTTATGAGTCTTTAGGTGCCTTGAAAAATTCTTTACAAAAATCCACCTCTAATGGTTTCAATGGTGCCTTGAAAAATTCTTTAAAAAAACCATAAAACGTAAATTTATGGTTCTAATGGTGGCTTGAAAAATTCTTTAAAACATTTACGTTTTATGGTTCTAATGGTGGCTTGAAAAATTCTTTAAAAAATTCATCTTTTATGGTTCCACGTCTTATGGTTCTTTGGGTGCCTTGAAAAATTAAAAAAAAATCCACGTTCTTTGGTTCTTTAGGTGCCTTGAAAAATTAAAAAAAAAAAAAATCCACGTTCTTTGGCTTTTTAGGTGCCTTGATAAATTCTTTAAAAAATCCACATTCTTTAGTTTTTTGGTGCCTTGAAAAATTCTTTAAAAATCCACGTTCTTTGTTTTTTAGGTACCTTGATAATTTTTTTAAAAAATCCACGTTTTATGGTTAAAATGGTGCCTTGAAAATTGTTTTAAAAATCCAAGTCTTATGATTCCAATGGTGCCCTCTAAAGATCCACGTATTATGTTTCTATAGATGTCTTGAAAAGTTCTTTAAAAAATCCACGTTATATAGTTATAATGGTGCCTTGGAAAATTCTTTAAAAAATCCACGTTCTTCGGTTCTTTAGTTGCCTTGTAAAATTCTTTAAAAAATCCACTTTCCATCGATCTTTAGGTGCCTTTAAAATTTCTTAAAAAAAATCCACGTTTTATGCTTCTTTAGGTGGCTTGAAAAATTCTTTAAAAAATCCACGTTATTTGGTTCTTTAAAAATCCCCGTCTTATGGTTCTTTAGGAGCCTTGAAAAATTCTTTAAAAAATCCACGCTTATGGTTCTTTAGGTGCCTTGAAAAATTCTTTCAAAAATCCATGTTCTTTGGTTCTTTAGGTGCCATGAAAAATGCTTTAAAAAATCCACGTTTTATGGTTTTTAGGTGGCTTGAAAAATTCTTTAAAACATCAACGTTCTTTGGTTCTTTAGGTACCTTGAAAAATTCTTCTAAAAAACACGTTAGTTGGTTCTCTAGGAGCCGGGAAAAAATTTTTAAAAAATCCACGTTCTTTGGTTCTATAGGTGCCTTGAAAAATTCTTTAAAAAATCCACGTTTTATGTCCCTGTAGGTCCTTGAAAAATTCCTAAAAAAAATCAGGAGTGCCCTGATAATTCCATAAAAATCAATTTTTTTTTTTTTTAATTCCACATCCTCGAATATGCCGTGATTTAGATCCCCAAATCTTTAAACTGTTATTTGTAATATGAGATTTCAAAATACCATTCTTCTCTCCATTTACATGCATTTCAAGAAATAACTATTAAAGTCTACGGATTTCAGCTGGTCTTTGTGCCAAAAACTAACTTAATTTTTAAGGAACTACACAATACACAATTTGTTGCAAATTATTTGGCAAATTAAGCAATTTCAATTCAAAACATTTACAACACGTCTCACCATTATGTCCCAATTATATTCACACGTGCTCGCCCCCACACCGCACACATACATACACTCACATGCAAACGTGTGTGGTTGTGTGCGTCCTGCTTAATGTCTGAACCAAATGTCCGGCATTCTGAAATACTCTCAATGGCATAACAATACTGAGAGTAATGTCTTATCTTTATTGTCAGATCGAATAACATTTGGTTGGATGAAATTGTCAAGGAGGAAATTCTCTCGAAAACCCACAACAAAAAAAAACCAAAATACATTTGTTGGGTCATATTCTAAGGAAGGGAGTGGGATTTCGACCATGTATTGTGTAGTGAGTGGTTTAGGTGGTGGCCTAATAGAGTGAAATAACGTATGTAATTAAGATGTTTATCATAACTACCACTGATGACTGACATTTAATGGATGGGTGAGCGAGTGTGTTAACTAACCTGATGGCTGGAAATTATCATAAAATTTTATGAAGTGTTAGCTGGAACCTCATTTGGGGGTTATTGAAATGTCCGATTTTTTTCTTTGTATTTAACTGTGTGTGGGAGGATTGTGGATGTCGGAAGGGTATTTAGATATGGAGTTTAGATTTTATGAAGAACGAGTGGGCGTAGGAGTAATAAATGAAAATATATAATAAATCATACGCCGAAGTGTACCAGACGAAAAACTGTAATTTTGTACTATTTAATGTACAATCTGTCCGGATCGAAGTGAAATAGTCGAAGTCTATATACATGAGTTCGGCAATCCGTTGTAGTTTTTGTAACCAATTTATTGCTCTCATGCTCCTTCCCTTTGCAAGCAAGTCGAGAGAGAGAGAGACAGAGCACAACGGCCCACATTCAGGTAGACTTCCATGAACAGTCTCCTCGAAGGCCGATTATTCTCTCGTAAAGAAGACGACCCAATAGACATCTCGTATAGAAGAGGACCCAACAGGCTTCTTATATAGAACAGGATCCGATTCTCGTATCTGAGAAGGTCCTACGGTCCTCTCGCATAGAATGAGACCCGATGGTTTTCTCGTTTGGAAGAAAACGTTTTGATCTTCCCGCATAGAAGAAGTCTCGACAGTCTTCTGATATAGAAGAGAACCCGATAGGTTTCTCGTATACAAGATGACACGATGAACTTCTGGTAAGGAAGAAGACCAGTTGTTCTCTCGGAAAGAAGAACCAAATGATCTTCTAGCATAGGAGAAGTCCCGATGAACTTCTCAGATGGCAAAAGACCTGACAGCCTTCCCATAGAAAAGCACGTGTATTCTCATAGATGAGCACTTGGTCTTCTCATAGAAGAGTGGTTTTCTTCTCTCACAGAAGACCAGTTGGTGGTCTTCTCTCACAGACCAGTTGGTGGTCTTCTCTCACAGAAGACCAGTTGGTGGTCTTCTCTCATAAAAGAGCAGTTGGTGGTCTTCTCTCACAGAAGACCAGTTGGTCTTCTTCTCTCATAGAAGAGCAGTTGGTTTTCTTCTCTCACAGAATATCAGTTGATCTTCTTCTCCCATAGAAGAGCATTTGGACTTCTTCTCTCATAGAAGAGCAAGTGCTCTTCTTCTCTCATAGAAGAGCAGTTGGTTTTCTTCTCTCACAGAAGATCAGTTGATCTTCTTCTCTCATAGAAGAGCAGTTGGTCTTCTTCTCTCATGGAAGGGCATTTGGTCTTCTTCTCGCATAAACGGGCATTAAGTCTCCTTCTCTTTTCGCATAGGAGAGCAATTGGACTTCTTCTGTCATAGAAGACCAGTTAGTGGTCTTCTCTCATTGAAGACCAGTTGGTCTTCTCTCATAAAAGACCTGTTGGTCTTCTCGCATAGAAGAGCAAATGGTCTTCTCGCATAGAAGAGCAAATGGTTTTCTCGCATAGAAGAGCAAATGGTCTTCTCGCATAGAAGAGCAGTTGGTCTTCTCTCATAGAAGAGCAGTTGGTCTTCTCTCATAGAAGAGCAGTTGGTCTTCTCTCATAGAAGAGCAGTTGGTTTTCTCACATAGAAGAGCAAATAGTCTTCTCGCATAGAAGAGCACATGGTTTTATTATAGAACTATAAGAAGTGATGTTCTATAAAAATACCAACTGGTCTTCACCTTTGGTCTCCTCCTTTAAAAGACCAGTTGTAAATCTCGTTTTTTTATGTTTGTCCCATAAGCATTTCGGTCCTCTACGCCTAGCATTAACAGCATTTCTCCATTATCCTTTCCACGATAAGTGGATTACAAGAATCCTTGTTGCCACCGAATTCTCGAAAATACTACCCTCCATCCTCGTTTACAAAAGAAAAACGCAGGTTAGCGATTTTTCGCACAGATTAACAAACACAAAAATAAACGCTTGCCCAGAAAATAGCTGAACCCATCGTCTGCCGGTCTGTCATTCAAAGCCGTCTATGTGGCCGGCAATTCCCATGGACGCCCAACACTCAACTCGTGTAATTAAGTGTTTTGATTGTTCCTTGGATTGACCAGAGAGTCACTTAGTTGGATTGACTCTTTCATGTTCGAGAGCCAAATTTGAGGCAAAATTGGCTGACCACTGATGAGAATGATGAGGACGACGGTGATGGTGACGCTGATGAGGACGACGCTGTCGTTGTCGATGTCGTCAATGTTAATGGAAATTGAAAAAAACAACTGAGGCAAAAGGGAACCTAACGTAACAACATCATTGTTGGTAAATAAGTTAGGGCCGGAGTAGGAACATCGGCCAAAACTAATTTTCTAAGAATTGAGAGGGAAATAGAAAAGCAATATTGAACAATAAGATGAAAAAAAACGAATTGGGTAAGACGTGGATGGTGTTGGCATTGCGGAATTTTTAATGGAAGGCGTGATTTTTTTTTGACGTTCTGAGATTTCTTTTCAGGAATTACCAACGCCGAATTGTAGTTTTTTAAGACCATTTTTTATTGTTTTTTTTTTTTTTTTTTTTTTTTTTGAATATTTTTCCAAGTATCAAATATAATTTTTAGAATATACAGAGCAAGAAACTACAGAATTGAATATTATATATAATTTTTTTCAAGGGCCAACGACTTAGTCTTGTTTAAAGGCCAATAGAGCCACAAACTTGGACCTTTTAAGAATATTTTTTTTCAGGATCAAAACCGCCATTAGGCCATTATAAAGGACATTCGAAAATTCTGTCATTTCCTATATCCCTATAAAACACACGTTTCTTGCGATCATAACCTATGACCACCAACAACCTCAAGGCATTTAAAAATCACTTCAAACGCCCATCTCCACCCGTAACCTAATCACGTTTTCGTTACCCTGTCATCTTACTATTGGCTCTTTAACAAAGAAAAATCCCTATTTTTCCCTCCTATTCTCCATTAGCTCAAATCCAAAACCACAATTGAAATTCAATTTCAATCCTATTTTGGTTTGCCAATATTTTTCGTCCTTTCCTTTCTTTGTTTTTTTTGTTTCCTTCAACATCTTTAGAAAATCACAAGAAAGCCAAATTATTATAAATGCTTGAAGCGTTTTTGTGTGTTTCACTCTTAAAGCAAGACAATGACAATTTTCGAAAATGTTCTACTCCCTCCCTGCCTCTGCGTTGGTCCCAGGGCACTGTCATTGGTTCTAAAGTTATAGAAAAATATCCAAAAGTGACATCTAATGACACTGCCGCAATGGCTTTGATTCGAAAACAACAAATTGCCACATCTTTTCGTTTGAGTTTCTTTATTGAATTCCAAAAGAATGGCATTGGGGAGAAACATATTGCACTTTTAACCTTCGCCAAAAGTTTGAGGAAGCAGTGTGGAGGGCTGGGGGTAATGGTGGGCCTTTGGAAAGTGAAGAAAGGCAGAAGGACTTCACAAAGAAGAGCAAAAGGTCTTCTCATAAAAGTCTGGAAGGTCGTCTTATGGAAAACCAGAAGATCCTCTTATAGAAGACCCAGAGGTCTTCTCAAAAGAGACCAGAAGGTAGAAGGACCCGAAGGTCTTTTCAAAGAACACCCGAAAGTCCTGTCTTAGAAGGCGAGAAGGTCTTCTCATAGAAGAGCAGAAGGTTTTCTCATAGCAGAGCAGAAGGTCTTCTCATAGCAGAGCAGAATATCTTCTCTCATAGCAGAGCAGAAGGTCTTCTCTCATAGAAGAGCGGAAGGCCTTCTTCTCACAGAAGTGCGGAAGGTCTTCTTCTCACAGAAGTGCGGAAGATCTTCTTCTCACAGAAGAGTAGAATATTTTCTTCTTAAAGAAGACCAGAAGGTCTTTTTCTCATAAAAGACCAGCAGGTCTTCTTCTCATAGAAGACCAGAAGCAGGTCTTCTACTCATAGAAGAACAGAAGCAGGTCTTTTCTCATACAAGAGCAGAAGATCTTCTCTCATAGAAGAGCAGAAGGTCTTCTTTTCATAGAAGAGCAGAAGGTCTTCTTTTCATAGAAGAGCAGAAGGTCTTCTTTTCATAGAAGAGCAAAGGGTCTTCTCAGAGAAGAGCAAAGGGTCTTCTTAGAGAAGAGCAAAGGGTCTTCTTAGAGAAGAGCAAAGGGTCTTCTCAGAGAAGGGCAAGGGGTCTTCTCAGAGAAGAGCAAAGGGTCTTCTCAGAGAAGAGCAAAGGGTCTTCTTAGAGAAGAGCAAGGGTCTTCTTAGAGAAGAGCAAAGGGTCTTCTCAGAGAAGAGCAAAGGGTCTTCTCAGAGAAGGGCAAGGGGTCTTCTCAGAGAAGGGCAAAGGGTCTTCTCAGAGAAGAGCAAAGGGTCTTCTCAGAGAAGAGCAAAGGGTCTTCTCAGAGAAGAGCAAAGGGTCTTCTCAGAGAAGAACAAAGGGTCTTCTCAGAGAAGAACAAAGGGTCTTCTCAGAGAAGAGCAAAGGGTCTTCTCAGAGATGAGCAGAAGGTCTTCCCAAAGAAGGCCAGAAGGTCTTCCCATAGAAGGCCAGAAGGTCTTCCCATAGAAGGCCAGAAAGTCCTCCCATAGAAGGCCAGAATGTCTTCCCATAGAAGACCAGAAGGAGGTCTTCTCTCCTAGGATACCAGAAGTATGTCTTCTCTCATAGAAGTATACAAAGAGGTCTTCTCTCATAGCAGACCAGAAGGAGGTCTTCTATCATAGAAGACCAGAAAGAGGTCTTCTCCCCTCGAAGACCAGAAGGAGGTCTTATCTCCTAGAAGACCAGAAGGAGGTCTTCTCTCATAGAAGACTACAAGGAGGTCTTCTCTCATAGAAGACCAGAAGGAGGTATTATCTCATAGAAGACCAGAAGGATGACTTCTCTGGTAGAAGACCAGAAGGAGGTCTTCTCTTGTAGAAGACCAGAGGAGGTCTTCTCTTGTAGAAGACCAGAAGGAGGTCTTCTCTTGCAGAAGACCAGAAGGAGGTCTTCTCTTGTAGAAGACCAGAAGGAGGTCTTCTCTTGTAGAAGACCAGAAGGAGGTCTTCTATCATAGAAGACCAGAAGGAGGTCTTCTGTCATAGAAGACCAGAAGGAGGTCTTCTATCATAGAAGACCAGAAGTAGGTCTTCTATCATAGAAGACCAGAAGGAGGTCTTCCCTCAGAGAAGACCGGAAGAAGGTCTTCTCATAGAAGACCGGAAGACCATATAAGACCGGAAAAGGGCCTTCTATCATAAAAGACCGGAAGAAGGTGTTATATCATAGAAAACCGGAAGAAGGTCTTCTCATAGAAGACCGGAAAAAGATCTTAGCATAGAAGACAAAAAGTTCTTCTTTTAGAATTGCTTTCAGGGCCCCTAAAACCCCACACGCCCTGGCAAATGAATATACCCACAACTGGGCTATGATTTATTTGCCATTATTTTCATTATATTTTGTTGTGATATTCAAATGATGTGTGTGAGAGTGTGTTTCCAATGGTGATGGTGGTGGCGGTAGGTTATTAAATTTCCATTGAGGCTTTCGATTCGAATCTTTTTGTGTGCGGTTTGGTCTTTTTTCTTTTCTCTCCCTCGCTGCCTTCACTTAAGTGTAAAGTCATACACTCGCTCTGTATGCCACACGTATACACTCAAGATGACGCTCACTTGGCATTACACGTGCCAATGCATAGCCATTGAATTGCACACGCACACACAGAGACACACAATTCGCACATTTCGTGTTAGGAAAAACCACAAAGAGACGGAACAAAAGACACTTTCACTTTCGCCATATTAGATGAATGCCGATGCCGTTATTGCTCCACTGCAGTCAATTTTCAATGAAATATCATAGCAGCAAAAGCAACAACGACGACGACAGCTAGAAAAGCACAACTACAAACAAATGGTACATTGAGTTGATTTATATATGCCCTACATTATCATGTATCAAGATAAGGAATTCAAAATCGTATTGAAGTCTGCTTTTCTAACCCTAAAGCGTCTATTTACTCCGATTAGAATTTTGTCACACACCATTCGCGATCGATTGTTATATGGGACAATTCCGAAATACACCCATTTATTAAATATATAGCTTCGAAAAAAAAAAATACTACCCTCCTGCAAAAAATATTCGCTACGAGTCCACCAATTGGTACAGCCCCATATAACGGTACCTTTCGAATTTCGGTATTTTGAACGTTTCTGCCACAGCTTTTAACAAAATTAACTGACACTTTACAATTGGGGTTCTTGGTAGGTCTTTTCTCTCCTTGCAAAAAATATTCGCTTTATATTAATAGCCCTTGAAAAAATATTTCTAAAAAAATCCACGTTCATTAATAGCCCTTGAAAAAGTATTTCTAAAAAAATCCACGTTCATTAATAGCCCTTGAAAAAATATTTCTAAAAAAATCCACGTTCATTAATAGCCCTTGAAAAAATATTTCTAAAAAAATCCACGTTCATTAATAGCCCTTGAAAAAATATTTCTAAAAAAAATCCACGTTCATTAATAGCCCTTGAAAAAATATTTCTAAAAAAATCCACGTTCATTAATAGCCCTTGAAAAAATATTTCTAAAAAAATCCACGTTCATTAATAGCCCTTGAAAAAATATTTCTAAAAAAAATCCACGTTCATTAATAGCCCTTGAAAAAATATTTCTAAAAAAATCCACGTTCATTAATAGCCCTTGAAAAAATATTTCTAAAAAAAATCCACGTTCATTAATAGCCCTTGAAAAAATATTTCTAAAAAAATCCACGTTCATTAATAGCCCTTGAAAAAATATTTCTAAAAAAATCCACGTTCATTAATAGCCCTTGAAAAAATATTTCTAAAAAAATCCACGTTCATTAATAGCCCTTGAAAAAATATTTCTAAAAAATCCACGTTCATTAACAGCCCTTGAAAAAATATTTTTAAAAAATCCACGTTCTTTAATAGCCGTTGAAAAAATATTTTTAAAAAAAGCAACGTTCACTAATAGCCGATGAAAAAATATTTTTAAAAAAATCAACGTTCACTAATAGCCCTTGAAAAAATATTTTTAAAAAATCCACGTTCATTAATAGCCGTTGAAAAAATATTTTTAAAAAATCCACGTTCTTTAATAGCCATTGAAAAAATATTTTTAAAAAATCCACGTTCATTAATAGCCCTTGAAACAATATTTTTAAAAAATCCACGTTCATTAATAGCCTTTGAAAACATATTTTTAAAAAATCCACGTTCATTAATAGCCATTGAAAAAAAATATTTTTAAAAAATCAACATTCATTAATAGCCCTTGAAAAAATATTTTTAAAAAATCCACGTTCATTTATAGCCCTTGAAAAAATATTTTTAAAAAAATCAACGTTCACTAATAGCCGTTGAAAAAATATTTTTAAAAAAATTAAGGTTCTCTAATAGCCGTTGAAAAAATATTTTTAAAAAATTCACGTTCATTAATAGCCCTTGAAAAAATATTTCTAAAAAAAACCCACGTTCATTAACAGCCCCTGAAAAAATATTTAAAAAAAATCAACATTCATTAATAGCCCTTGAAAAAATATTTTTAAAAAATCCACGTTCATTAATAGTCGTTGAAAAAATATTTTTTAAAAATCCACGTTCATTATTAGCCCTTGAAAAAATATTTTTAAAAAATCCACGTTCATTAATAGCCCTTGGAAAAAGTATTTTTAAAAAATGCACGTTCATTAATAGCCCTTTAGAAAAATATTTTTAAAAGATCCCCGTTCATTAATAGCCATTGAAAAAATATTTTAAAAAAATCCAAGGTCATTTTAAAAAATGTTCGTTCATTAATAGCCATTTAGAAAATATTTTTAAAAAATCCACGTTCATTAAGAGCCATTGAAAAAATATTTTAAAAAAATCCACGTTCATTAAGAGCCATTGAAAAAATATTTTAAAAAAATCCACGTTCATTAAGAGCCATTGAAAAAATATTTTAAAAAAATCCACGTTCATTAATAGCCATTGAAAAAATATATTTAAAAATCCACGTTCATTTATAGCCATTGAAAAAATATTTTAAAAAAATCCACGTTCATTAATAGAAATTAGAATCCTTAAAGGATCATTTAAAAATTCTTTAAAAAATCCATGTCTAAAACCCCATGAGGAAATGTTTTCCCATCACCGGGAATCCAATATTTTTGGAATGTAAAATATCTCAAAAATTCAGAGGTTGGTTTCAAACGAAAGATGAAAACCAAAAACTCCAAATCATTTCCATTCTAAAGATGCTTTGAAAAAAAGCCAACATCCAAAATGCCACTTATCTCTGGAGCATTGGATTGTTCATATGGACGCATTGTTTGTGTGTGTGTTTGTGTGCGACTTATGCATGTGTATGAGTGTGTTTTATTGGCAAAACAAAACGATTTTCAATTTCGATTTCGCAGAAAATCAAAACAACAACAACTAAACCAAACACGCAGAACGAGGCAAATCAAAAGAAAATAAATCGAAATTAATGGAGGAAATGGTAAATCCTTAAAAAAGGGGGGAAATAGACAGACAGATAGAAGGAGAAGGGTGGTAATTTCTATGCCATTCAAGTGTGAATATAGGTGTGTATGTTTGTTGGTAAGGAGAAAACAAATCATTGCATTATCGACACATCTTCTCCAGAGAAACTTAAAGAGTCTTTGTATATTTGTGTGTGTGAGTGCGATTCACAATTGTAAACAAAGCATTCACATAGAAGGCATTCTCTTCCACCAACATACATGTGAGTGTGTGATTGTATGTGTGCGCCAAGTGACACAAAAAGACATTAGTAAAATGCTAAGAATTCTTTACAAGATTTACTGAAGCATATTTCTGCACACACACATCCACACACAACTTTAGGCACTTGTGTGTGTGTATTTGTGAGCTAAAATTTACCATAGATTCCATCTGCACTAGTTTGTGGCATAGCTTTGTACACATAAATGTTCGAAGATAATGTTCGCTTATTTGAATGTCTTCTGGTGGGCACACTCGCAACTTGAGTGAATCGAATTCGTTTAGCCCCCCAATTCCCAAATGACTTTGAATGTGTGTGTGTGTGATGATAAAGTAACTTACAGCTTTAAGGATGGCAATAAAGCAATTCGTACAGAATTTCATTTAACGAACTAAAAATTTCATGATCTGTTGAACAAGTCTTGTCATACTAATTGCATTGATCCTCATCAATGATATAAAATTGTAAAAGATTAGTCTCTTCAAAGCCCAAACGAAACCGCAAGGGCTAAAATCTTGAAATCTGACATGTAGGTAGATGTTGATGAGTAAGGGTGAGACAAGCCGGGGGTTTTTGGTCGTACTAAAAATTACAAAGAACTGAGTTTATAGGCTCCAATTCCGTACTTTTAGAGGTAGAATTTTCAAATTTCGAATACAGGTCACTAATTATACGAGACATCAGAAAAGTTGGTTTTTTTCGATATCTTTACTAAAAAAGGTATCAAAACAAGTTAAAATAAATCCGTAAGTTTTGCCGACAGATGTATACCCTCAGTCAATGCTTTGACTTCTGATATCATTATTGAAATTGAAGTAGGTTCCGCAGGAATGGGCCAATATTGTCTATTTCGTATTGGACCTAAATAACAGTGACATAGATATTGTGACGTACCAGGTTTGGATAATATTGGTTACCTCCTTCACTTCATATGAGGTATATGATAATTTTTAGAAAATGTTAAATTATGCGTGAGCTAATAGATAAATTCGACCGAAGTATTCCATTTTTATACCCTATACACCATAGTATGGAAGGTAAATTAAGTTTGTCTTTCCGTTTGTAACACCTCGAAATATATATTTTAGAGTATATATATTCTTGATGAGCATAAAATTTTATGTCGATTTAGCGATGTCCGTCCGTCTGTCCTTCTGACCGTCTGTGGAAATCACTCTAGCTTCCGGAAGAAATAAAGTAGGTTCATAAAATTTTACTCAAACGAATATTATGTCTGCAGCACTTTTGGTTTTGAAAATGAGCCATGTAGGTCCACGTTTTCGTACAGCCCCCATAATATACCGGATGAGATAAAAAAAACTGCAGCAAAGTTAAACGCCACAACTTTTAGATTTTTTTTTTTTTAAATTTTATTGAATGAAAGCAAAAAATGTCGGAAATAGCATCAAATTTAAGAATAAGTTTAGATATGTTCGAATTGATCTCCTTTGGCATGAAATATGGCCTTCAAACGGCCAATGAAACAGTCACACGCTGCCCTAATGTTGGTCTGCGGTATTTGGCCCATTCCCGGCGAAGCGCTTACTTGAGGTAGTCAACACTGTGGCATTTTAAAGTGCCAACCTTGCTTTCCAAAATACTCCAGACACAAGAGGCCAACAGATTTTGGTAGCCATTGTGCGCTGGAAATGAAGCGAGGAAGCTCATTTTGTAACCATTCTTGGGTGGCGCATGCTGAGTCCGATGCTGCTGAGTCCTGTTGGAATGTCCAAGGTCTGCGGCCAAAATGTTTCCGTGCCCAAGTCTTTAATGCACCCTCCAGAATATTTTCGCGATAATATTAGGCATTTATTCTGATGCCACGGTTGATTAATACGAGCGAAGAGCGACCATCGGCTGTTATGGCAGCCCACATCATCACCATGGCCGGCGCTTGAGTTTTGGTGGCCAACCGAAGATGCACATTTTCAGCTGACCTCTTTGGCAAGTAAACATCACCATTTTATTTGATTACAAACTGCTGGACAACAAATTTTTCTCATCGGAGAAAACCAAATTCGGCAGTTCACCACTTTCGGCCAAACGAAGCAACTCTTTAGCTCTTTTGAGTCTATTTTCTTTCTGTTGCGATGTAAGTTCTTGTATTTTTTGGAATTTTAATGGCTTTACCCCGAGCTCATTTTTCAATATTTGCCGAATGGAATATTGCGATATGTTCAGCTTACGAGCCACTTTTTCGGCCACTGCGACGCGGTTTTCGATCAAGTCGTTTTTTTTTTTCTTTTCGATCCATTTCTGATGTTGCTGTTTTCTTCCGTCCATTTCTTTGACGCCGGGCTACGCTACCAGAATCACGGTAACGAGCGATGGTACGAGACACAAACAATTTATTCACATTTAAATTCTGGAGTGCTCAAACGGTAGCCACTTGTGGTTTTCAAGCCAAATATAAAGAAATCACACTATGACGCTTGAATTCCATGACGAATAACTTTTTTTCTGGAAAATTCTCACCAAAATGCTTTTGTAAGCTTGTAAGCAATATAAGGAGCTATCACTGAAATAATTTTAAGAGCTGTCGGACGAGTGGCTTAGAAATGACAGCAGTCTGAAGTTGGTTGTAGTTTTTTCATCTTACCCTCAATACCAAATGTATTGAGTGAATCTGTAGAGCTTGAATCACGAAATTTGAGATTGAGGTTTCTCTCTTGGTATCTGATGTTTAGATATGGAGGTGATTTTGGTAATATATACCATAGGTATACTAAATGGCAGCGGGAGAAATTACAGAGCTGAAATTTTATATTCATGTTACTTTTGGTATCTGAGGTTGAGATATGGACATTACTTTGAAAATGCATACTTTATTGTTCGAAAAGTACTAAATTTAATATTGGGTGATGGGGCAGGATTGGAATCCTCAAATTTGATATTGAGATATCTGTTGGTATCTGGAATTTAAATATGGAATTGGCTTTAGAAATGTGTACCATAAGTACTAAATGGTACAAAATTGAACATCGGGTGAAGGATTAGAGCTGGAACCTCAGAAGTTTCTCCAAATGGACTTAGTTATTGCTAACCGGAATTTGTTACATAGTTTTATTGAATATATATTACCAGTTCAATTTATTCAACGACTTTTTAAACATTTTTTGGAAGTAATTACTTTCGATGTCGAACTATTGTCAGCTGAAAAACTTTTATTTCTACCATATTCTCTGAAACATACATTTGTTACCATGCATAAATTACTTGCCTTATACTTTAAATATCTCCAACTTAAATCGCCCCAGCCTCCTCTATTAAATGACAATTGATTGTCTATTTGCTTCGACCATCATTTAGATCAATATATTTATCTCTCTATTGTCTCTCAATTAACTGGCTTTCTTCAAATGCTTCAATATGTCTTTTTTTCCAAATTGCTCTTGTTTTTCTTCGCCAACATCATTTCTTACAATTTTCAATTTCCCCACAAAAATGGAAAAGAAGAGAAAAACGAAAAATCGAGTAATCGGAAAGGAAATAAAACGAGCAATCACATTTAATTTGCTTTTTCATAAATTCTGCTATTTGAAAAATTATTGTGGTTTTTCTTGTGTGTGTGTGGGTGAGAGCTATGTTAGTTTGTGAGATTTTTTTGTAGCCATATTTTTGTGGGCAACAAAAAAAGCAACTCTTGGAGTTGATTTATAATGCTGGGAAATGGGAATGATATGGGCAGTTCGAAAAATGCCCTACAAGTGAAAGTAGTTATATAAAAGTAGTGAAATAAGTGACTGAGAATCAACGCCTAGGCGATACGACTGAAGCACTTGAATCTTGAGATTTTGCTTTTTTAGAAAATTCGTACTAAAAGAGTATGAAAAGTACGACAATGTACTAAAATTTCAATACTTTGTATTGGACAAATGAAACGGGTTTTTGGAAATTCGAAATTTAATATTACGAAAGTACTATATTTGGTACAATTTGGTAGTGGTACAAAAAGTACTGAATGGTACTACACTTGGCATTGGGTGAAGGTATAGAGATACAATTCTGTAATTTAATATTTGAATTACCGATGGCATCTGTGTTTTATATTCGGTAGTAGTTTGGAAATTTGTACCAAAAGAACCAAATGGTACTATATTTGGTACAAGACGAAATTTGTACTATAATTGTACCGAAAGTTTGAAAAGAAAGTACTAAAATTGGTATTGAGTGAAAGGATTGAGCTGAAATCTTCAAATTTGATATTGAGGCCTCTTTTGGTATGTGGGATTGAGATTTGGAGGCGGGTTTACAACTTTGTCGTATATTTTTACGAAAAGTACTAAATGGTACTAAATTTGGTATTGAGTCAAGGGAGAAAGCTAAAATCCTGAAATTTTGGTAACTAGGCCTCGGCTGGTATCTGGGACTTAAATATACACAGGGTGAGATGAAAAAATTGCAACCAATTTCAGACTGATGTCATTTCTAAGCCACTCGTCCAACAAGCGTACAAACGTATTCTGGTGAGAATTTTCCAGAAAAAAGTTAATCGTGATGGAACTTAAGCGTGACAGTGTGATTTCTTTTTATTTGGCAAGTGGCTTTCGTTGGTGCACTCCAGCATTTAAATGTGAATAAATCGTTTGTGTCTCGTACCCTCGCTTGTTACCGTGATACTGGTAGGAAGTGGACGGAAGAAAACAGCAACATCAGCAGAAATGATTCGAAAAGTAAAGAAGCGACTTGATCGAAACCCGCGTCGCAGGGCCGAAAAATGGCTCGTAAGCTGAACATATCGCAACATCCCGTTCGGCAAATATTGAAAAATGAGCTCGGGATAAAGCCATTGAAATTCCAAAAAGTGCAAGAACTTTCACCGCAACAGAAAGAAAATAGACACAAAAGAGCTAAAAAGTTGCTTCTCTGGGTCGGAAGTGGTGAACTGCCGAATTTGGTTTTCCCCGTCCGATGAGAAAACATTCGTTGTCCAGCAGTTTGTAAACAAACAAAATGATCGTGTTTACTTGCCAAAGAGGTCAGAAGAAAATATGCACCTTCGGTTGGCCACCAGAATTCAAGCGCCGACCATGGTGATGTTGTGGTCTGCCATAACAGCCGATGGTCACTCTCCGCTCGTATTAATTGACCGTGGCATCAGAAAAAATGCCGAATATTATCGCGAAAATTTTCTGAAGGATGTATTAAAGCCTTAGGCACGCAAACATTTCGGCCGCAGACCTCGGACATTCCAATAGGACTCAGCACCATCGCACGCAGCACGCGCGACCCAAGAATGGTTACAAAATGAGGTTCCACGCTTCATTTCCAGTGCACAGTGGCCACCAAAATCTACGGATACCAATCCGTTGGACTATTATGTCTGGAGTAGTTTGGAATGCAAGGTTGGCACTAAAAAATATCAAAATGTCGATTACCTCAAGCAAGCTCTTCGCCGGGAATGGGCCAAAATACAGCAGAGAAACATTCGGGCAGCGTTTAACGGTTTCATTGGCCGTTTTAAGGCCACAATTCGTGCCAAATGTGACCAATTCGAACAAATCTAAAAGTATTCTAAAATGTGATGCTATTTCCGACATGTGTTGCTTTCATTCAATAAAATTAAAAAAATGTAAAAATTATGACATTTGACTTTGTTGCAGTATTTTTATCTCACCCTGTATTTGGAGGTACCGTTATATGGGAGGCCGAATGTAGGGGGCTATATGGGGGGCTATACCAAAACGTGGACCTATAGAGCCCATTCTCAATACCAAAAATCCTGCAGAATAAATTCACATCTGAGTAAAATTTTATCAACCAACCTCATATCATTCTCTCTCTTTTCTCTTTTCATTTGGCATTTTTTCCCATTTTGTGGTTGCACTCTTACGTAGGAAATAAATGATAAATCGGAACGATAAATGGCAATTGATAGTAACTATGGAATGTAGTGGCATGGAGAAAAACTTGAGTTTTTTTTTTTTTTTTTCTTGCCAAAAGTTCTTTACGAATATTGGGAAAGGATTGAAAGAGAAAGAGCACACAACACATAAACAAAGTGTTTAAAACTTTAACACACTTCAGAGATTAGGTTTGTGAGGTTTTAACTGGAAAACAATTTGTGGTTTTAAGATTAGGAGAAGTTTTTATGAGCGATTGAATGTTTTACACACTTTAATAGATATTCAATATGTGGTTAAGATTCTGAATACTCAAAACCATAAATAGATTAATGAACTCAGGATTTCTAAATTATCAACCTCCCCTCTCCCGTAGCTCAAGGCATTTCCTTTGAAATATTGAAAATACCAATAACTTCGCCTCAGGCAGACAACATTTTCCCCTCTGTCTTTTTCCTTCCGCTGCATTTCTTGCGAAAAATGTATTTTTACATGCTCCCTGTTGACAACTATTGCCGTCTTTCAATAGCTTGCCCCTCCTCCTACACGCTTATAGACTCCAACAACAAAAAGCCAACGATTTTATACAGCTTATAAAATAGCATTGTAAACACAAAAAAAAACTAACCAAAATGAAGTAATGGAATCTTTTGACTGAATTTTCCTTAACCGATAGAAAAAATTCAACTACGTTCTTGAGCAAAGAAAAAAATCTGAAAAATTCCACAATAGTGGCAGAGTAATGCCTGTAGTCTCCAGCCACAAAGGATTTGTCAACGATGACAAAAAAAACCAGAGTAAATCAAACTAGCCTGAGTGCATTAAGGAAATGAATAAAATCGGAAATTAAAGGAAAAATTGATTTCTATTCTTTTGTTCAAATTGAATTCAATAAAATACAACAACAACAACAACAACAAAATGGTGTAATCAGAAATGGTATGGATCTTGATAATGGATATTTTAGTCCTTGAAAAAATATTCTTTTAAAAAATCCACGTTTATTGCTTGGATGGTCCTTGAAAAAATATTCTTTTAAAAAATCCACGTTTATTGCTTGGATGGTCCTTGAAAAAATATTCTTTTAAAAACTCCACGTTTATTGCTTGGATGGTCCTTGAAAAAATATTCTTTTAAAAAATCCACGTTTATTGCTTGGATGGTCCTTGAAAAAATATTCTTTTAAAAAATCCACGTTCATTGCTTGGATGGTCCTTGAAAAAATATTCTTTTAAAAAATCCACGTTTATTGCTTGGATGGTCCTTGAAAAAATATTCTTTTAAAAAATCCACGTTTATTGCTTGGATGGTCCTTGAAAAAATATTCTTTAAAAAAATCCACGTTTATTGCTTGGATGGTCCTTGAAAAAATATTCTTTAAAAAAATCCACGTTTATTGCTTGGATGGTCCTTGAAAAAATATTCTTTAAAAAATCCACGTTTATTGCTTGGATGGTCCTTGAAAAAATATTCTTTAAAAAATCCACGTTTATTGCTTGGATGGTCCTTGAAAAAATATTCTTTAAAAAATCCACGTTTATTGCTTGGATGGTCCTTGAAAAAATATTCTTTAAAAAATCCACGTTTATTGCTTGGATGGTCCTTGAAAAAATATTCTTTAAAAAATCCACGTTTATTGCTTGGATGGTCCTTGAAAAAATATTCTTTAAAAAATCCACGTTTATTGCTTGGATGGTCCTTGAAAAAATATTCTTTAAAAAATCCACGTTTATTGCTTGGATGGTCCTTGAAAAAATATTCTTTAAAAAATCCACGTTTATTGCTTGGATGGTCCTTGAAAAAATATTCTTTAAAAAATCCACGTTTATTGCTTGGATGGTCCTTGAAAAAATATTCTTTAAAAAATCCACGTTTATTGCTTGGATGGTCCTTGAAAAAATATTCTTTAAAAAATCCACGTTTATTGCTTGGATGGTCCTTGAAAAAATATTCTTTAAAAAATCCACGTTTATTGCTTGGATGGTCCTTGAAAAAATATTCTTTAAAAAATCCACGTTTATTGCTTGGATGGTCCTTGAAAAAATATTCTTTAAAAAATCCACGTTTATTGCTTGGATGGTCCTTGAAAAAATATTCTTTAAAAAATCCACGTTTATTGCTTGGATGGTCCTTGAAAAAATATTCTTTAAAAAATCCACGTTTATTGCTTGGATGGTCCTTGAAAAAATATTCTTTAAAAAATCCACGTTTATTGCTTGGATGGTCCTTGAAAAAATATTCTTTAAAAAATCCACGTTTATTGCTTGGATGGTCCTTGAAAAAATATTCTTTAAAAAATCCACGTTTATTGCTTGGATGGTCCTTGAAAAAATATTCTTTAAAAAATCCACGTTTATTGCTTGGATGGTCCTTGAAAAAATATTCTTTAAAAAATCCACGTTTATTGCTTGGATGGTCCTTGAAAAAATATTCTTTAAAAAATCCACGTTTATTGCTTGGATGGTCCTTGAAAAAATATTCTTTAAAAAATCCACGTTTATTGCTTGGATGGTCCTTGAAAAAATATTCTTTAAAAAATCCACGTTTATTGCTTGGATGGTCCTTGAAAAAATATTCTTTAAAAAATCCACGTTTATTGCTTGGATGGTCCTTGAAAAAATATTCTTTAAAAAATCCACGTTTATTGCTTGGATGGTCCTTGAAAAAATATTCTTTAAAAAATCCACGTTTATTGCTTGGATGGTCCTTGAAAAAATATTCTTTAAAAAATCCACGTTTGGTTGGTCCTTGAAAAAATATTCTTTAAAAAATCCACGTTTATTGCTTGGATGGTCCTTGAAAAAATATTCTTTAAAAATCCACGTTTATTGCTTGGATGGTCCTTGAAAAAATATTCTTTAAAAAATCCACGTTTATTGCTTGGATGGTCCTTGAAAAAATATTCTTTAAAAAATCCACGTTTATTGCTTGGATGGTCCTTGAAAAAATATTCTTTAAAAAATCCACGTTTATTGCTTGGATGGTCCTTGAAAAAATATTCTTTAAAAAATCCACGTTTATTGCTTGGATGGTCCTTGAAAAAATATTCTTTAAAAAATCCACGTTTATTGCTTGGATGGTCCTTGAAAAAATATTCTTTAAAAAATCCACGTTTATTGCTTGGATGGTCCTTGAAAAAATATTCTTTAAAAAATCCACGTTTATTGCTTGGATGGTCCTTGAAAAAATATTCTTTAAAAAATCCACGTTTATTGCTTGGATGGTCCTTGAAAAAAAATTCTTTAAAAAATCCACGTTTATTGCTTGGATGGTCCTTGAAAAAATATTCTTTAAAAAATCCACGTTTATTGTTTGGATGGTCCTAGAAAAATATTCTTAAAAAAATCCACGTTTACTTTTCTGATGGTCCTAGAAAAATATTCTTAAAAAAATCCACGTTTACTGTTCTGATGGTCTTAGAAAAATATTCTTAAAAAAATCCACGTTTACTGTTCTGATGGTCCAAGAAAAATATTCTTAAAAAAAATCCACGTTTACTGTTCTGATGGTCCTAGAAAAATATTCTTAAAAAATCCACGTTTACTGTTCTGATGGTCCAAGAAAAATATTCTTAAAAAAAATCCACGTTTACTGTTCTGATGGTCCTAGAAAAATATTCTTAAACAAATCCACGTTTACTGTTCTGATGGTCCCAGAAAAATATTCTTAAAAAAATCATGTTTACTGTTCTGATGGTCCTAGAAAAATATTCCAAAAAAAACCACGTTTACTGTTGTGATGGTCCTAGAAAAATATTCTTAAAAAAATCCACGTTTATTAGACTGATGGTCCTTGAAAAATATTCTTAAAAAAATCCACGTTTATTAGACTGATGATCCTTGAAAAATATTTTTTAAAAAATCCACGTTCCGTTGGTCCTTGAAAAAATATTCTTTAAAAAATCCACGTTTATTGCTTGGATGGTCCTTGAAAAAATATTCTTCAAAAAATCCACGTTTATTGCATGGATGGTCCTTGAAAAAATATTCTTTAAAAAATTCACGTTTATTGCTTGGATGGTCCTTGAAAAAATATTCTTTAAAAAATCCACGTTTATTAGACTGATGGTCCTTGAAAAAATATTCTTTAAAAAATCCACGTTTATTGCTTGGATGGTCCTTGAAAAAATATTCTTTAAAAAATCCACGTTTATTGCTTGGATGGTCCTTGAAAAAATATTCTTTAAAAAATCCACGTTTATTGCTTGGATGGTCCTTGAAAAAATATTCTTTAAAAAATCCACGTTTATTGCTTGGATGGTCCTTGAAAAAATATTCTTTAAAAAATCCACGTTTATTGTTCCGATGGTCCTTGAAAAAATATTCTTTAAAAAATCCACGTTCTGTTGGTCCTTGAAAATATATTCTTTAAAAAACCCACGTTCTGTTGATCCTTGAAAAAATATTCTTTAGAAAATCCACGTTTATTTGGTCCTTGAAAAAATATTCTTTAAAAAATCCACGTTCTGTTGGTCCTTGAAAAAATATTCTTTAAAAAATCCACGTTCTGTTGGTCCTTGAAAAAATATTCTTTAAAAAATCCACGTTCTGTTGGTCCTTGAAAAAATATTCTTTAAAAAACCCACGTTCTGTTGGTCCGTGAAAATATATTCTTTAAAAAACCCACGTTCTGTTGGTCTTTAAAAAAATATTCTTTAAAAAATCCACGTTCTGTTGGTCCTTGAAAATATATTCTTTAAAAAACCCACGTTCTGTTGATCCTTGAAAAAATATTCTTTAGAAAATCCACGTTCTGTTGGTCCTTGAAAAAATATTCTTTAAAAAATCCACGTTCTCTTGGTCCTTGAAAAAATATTCTTTAAAAAACCACGTTCTGTTGGTCCTTGAAAAAATATTCTTTAAAAATCCACTTTCTGTTGGTCCTTGAAAAAATATTCTTTAAAAAATCCACTTTCTGTTGGTCCTTGAAAAAATATTCTTTAAAAAATCCACGTTCTGTTGGTCCTTGAAAAAATATTCTTTAAAAAATTCACGTTTATTTTTGTTTGGTCCTTAAAGATTTTATTTAGTCCTGTTCCTGTTCAACTATGTCGTACAGATGTCCTGCTCCCAACGAACACACACATTAACAAGGAGCCACAACAAATCTTCCTTTTACCACATGTCCCATCTTTATGTGCATATTCACATTTCCTTCCCAACAGATTCTTAAGGACTATTTGTCCTCGAATACAGGAATAGTTAAAACTAATTTACATGCATGCAATTTGTGTGCAAGGAAGAGGGGAGGGTGAGTGCTCCTCGCAACAATAATGAGCTAAATTGCAAATGTGTCTGCAATAATTACAACAATTTACAGCTACGTAAATTATTTTGTGAATTCTTATGTGTCCTGTTGGTATCCTGTGGTTAAATCTTTGAAAAACCAATTACAAATTCCAAGAGATGTAAATTCAATTATGCCACCCAAATTCCCAGCGGTGTCATTTGCTGTACGGTGGAGGAGCGAGTGAGCCCAAGAAGCCATGGTGTCCTCAACGAAAACGATAGTTGAGAGTCGGCACCAGTGACATTTGATTATTGTCGTCGTTGTTGTTGTGTGAGTTTTCCTATTTCCTTATCACCCAACCGGTGAGTGAGTATATGTTGACAGTCATTAGGTCCTTTGGATGTTGGTGCGTCGGATACTTGTTTACAAATGCACAAAGTTATAAATCAAATTGGAGTCGGGGACAATATCAACGATTGAATAGATGGATAAATCAATGGATGGATGGAGGGATCTTGTAACTGCATGAATTCCAATGAGACCGAACCGAGTGCAGTGGTGAATGGGGTGCATTATTGATGAATGGCATTGCAAGAGAATATATGCATAATTGGCAGGAATTAATAGGGATATTGGAGAGTTAGTAACGGGGGGAAGCAGAATACAAATACAAGAAAGGGCCGCTACTTCGTTAGCGAAAAGTCCATCTTACAATTTTAGATTCGTTCTAATCGTTCCCTTTAGGACTTTTTGGTAATGATAATCTAAATATGAAATTTCAGAATTGTATCTCCATCCATTCACCCAATACCAAATATAGTACGAAATTTATCACTTTTCGTACATTTATAGCAATTTGGTACTTATTTCCAAAACCACCTTCAAATCTCAACCGTACACACTGTTAGATTTCAGATTTCAATCAGTTTCCGTTCACGCCATACCCAATTGAGTACCTTTCGTGTACATAAGTACAAATTTCGAAAACTACCTCCATATCGCAATCCTACACTGTGAAACTAATGTTATCTCCAAGTTTCAGGATACCAGTTTTGTTCGTTCACCCAAATCCAGATTGTACTAAATTTAGTACATTTTAGTACGTATGAGCAAAATTTTTCGCAGTGGCCGAATAATGGCTTGTGAGCTAAATATGGCGTAATATTCCATTCGGCAAATATTGAAAAATGAGCTCGGGGTAAAGCCATTGAAATTCCAAAAAGGGCAAGAACTTACACCGCAAAAGAGAGAAAATAAACTCAAAAGAGCTAAAGAGTTGCTTCGCTTGGCCGAAAGTGGCGAACTGCAGAATTTAGTTTTCGTTGTCCAGCAGTTGGTAAATAAAACAAAATGATCGTGTTTACTTGCCAAAGAGGTCAGCTGAAAATGTGCACCTTCGGTTGGACGCCAGAACTCAAGCGCCGGCCATGGTAATGGTGTGGCCCGCCATAACAGCCGATGATGCCATCAGAATAAATGCCGAATATTATCGCGAAATTATTCTAGAGGGTGTATTAAAGCCTTGGGCACGCAAACATTTTGGCCGCAGACCTTGGACATTCCAACAGGACTCAGCAACATCGCACTCAGCACGCGCCACATAAGAATGTTTACAAAATAAGGTTCCTCGCTTCATGTCCAGCACATAATAGCCAACAAAATCTCCGGATACCAAGCCTTACCTTATTCCTACAATGCAATAGTAATAATATTTCCCCAAAACCTAAATTGTACCAAATTTAGTACCATTTAGTACGAATTTTTGAAACTACCCCAGTATTCCAATCCTACACTCCAAGAGCAATCTTATTTTCAAATGTCAGGATTCCAGCTCTATCCCTTTCTCCAAATTTGAATTGTACCAAAATATGGTACTAAAGTAGTAATTTTCGTATACATAAGTACACACGTCCAGAAGTACCTCCTTACATCAACCCTACTCCTTCCAAGTTTCAAGTTCTTAGCTCATATCGTTCACATGATACAAAATAGTACCAAATAAATAAATTTTGTCAAGGACCATCTAAGCCCTAAACGTGGATTTTTTAAATAAATTTTGTCAAGGACCATCTAAGCCTTAAACGTGGATTTTTTAATTAAATTTTGTCAAGGATCATCTAAGCCTTAAATGTGGATTTTTTAATTAAATTATTTTTCGTATCGTTCTAGTACTAATTTCCAAAAACTTAGCCTTATCTGACATCTTCGGACCAAGAGTAACCCTCATGGAAAAATTCAAGATTCTAGCTCCAGACGTTTCGTGTGGGCGTTGATGAATCCTGTTTTCTCAAATACATAGGGTACCACATTTAGTACCTTTAAGTATTTTTCGTATCGTTCTAGTACTAATTTCCAAAAAACCAGCCTTATCTGATACCTTCAAAGCTAGAGTGACCCTCACGCAAACTTTCAAGATTCTCGCTTCAGACGTTTCGTCTGGGCGTTGATGAATCCTGTTTCCTCAAAAAAGGGTATTATATTTAGTGTCTTTTAGTACCTTTCGTACCGTTCTAGTACAAATTTTCAAAAACCCAGCCTTATCTGACACATTCGAACCTAGAGTGACCCTCAGGCAAAGTTTCAAGATTCTTGCTTCAGACGTTTCGTCTGGACGTTGATGAATCCGTCAGTCAGTCATTCAATTACTTTACTCTTCAGATAATTAAACATACATTGGAAAACCGACTAATACTTTTTAACTAATTAATTTAATATATTAATTTATTATTACTTTCCAAATACCCCTTTTACCCCAAAGTTAATTTTAGCCAAGTATTATTTATTGTAAATTGCTAACAAATAATAATTAAATAAATGAATATTAATAATGGATCCCAAACTAATGCTGACTGCATGGAAGACATCGCATACGTCGTATGTTCATAATATTCCTCCTCCTTATGCAAATATAAGCCAGCATTCAATAATTTACTCATATTTATACACCACACATACACATTCTTGCACGTACCCTCATACGCATATGGTATGCATATTTTTGGTAGGCCAAAAATTCCCTAATGTGACTAAAGATATGGCTGTTGATCATAATACCCACTGGGGCAGGGAACTACTGAAGGGAAGTTATTATGAATTCAATTTGAGTAAAAATAAAATATTGGAGAAGAGTAGAGCTTACGGGGTTACTGTAGACATTGTAAACACCCCTTCCCCCAATTGACTTCGTTGAACAGATTTTTATAATTGAAATTTGGTTTCCACCTCAGCTAATATCTCATTTATAAGTGCCTATTACTAATTTTCAATTTACACTCACCAAGTTAATTCAAAACGTATTTATTTAAGTGCACATATGTCCGGGCATATGTAAACTCATAATTAAATATTTTCCATTTATTCATAAACCTACACACATACATATACATACATGTATGCATCTATGTGTGTGCACACTTGAAAGAGATTACACAGCGACATATTTTCAATTACGCATACAAGCATTCTCATATTGAAGGCTGTGGTTAAATATTTATGGTTAATAAAGTTCCTAATTTTGAATATTAAGCAGAAAAAATGAACACGCACACACTCACATTCACTTCACATTCTAAGTTCATTTAGTCAGAGTGCATAACAACATCTGCGTGTGTGCGAAATTCCATACGCACAACCACAAAATCTTATAAAGATAGAAGGGAGTGGAAGGTATTCTTCTTTTTTCAAATTTGTGGTTAAATTTCAAAATTGTGTAGTGTGGGTGTGTGTGTGTGTGTGTGTGCAAGGGAAAAAGTTAATATTGCAAAAAAATATTTTATGCGAAACTTTGGTTTATACCTATGAATAAATTTCGAGAAAGGGATTAGTAGTTTAGGCAAAGTTTATTAACTTAAAAAACATAATTAGTGAAGCCACAAATATTAAAAAGAGAAGGGAATATTTTAAAAATTATGGTAGAGGTTGATAATTTAGAGGCGATAATTAATTAAAATTATATTTGAAATTGGTTTATAATGAATAAAAAAATATTGCTTTTCTTGGTCGAGTGGAAAATTCTCGGTAGAATGGTCCTTCAAGCAGAAATTAGAAAACATCAGTGAGTTTCAGTCGATTAATATTTGCCCTCAGCATAGGACTGGGAAAACTTAAATATTGTCCGGGAAGGCATTGTGAAAATATTCTTTAAAAATCAATTATTTTGGGCATATAAAATGAAATCTGCATTATGTTGCCAAGATGCTGAGGGTATAAAAGCGGAGTACCTTACTGCGTATGAGTAGTGATACAAAAATATAAAATCTATCATACGCAGTGGTGTACTATGTAGTAATACGAAGAAATTTATATTGCCCTTTAAGTTCCTCAAGAGTAAAATTTATTTTAAAGTCCTCACCCAAAGCCTCAAGAACCAAAGTTCGGAAAATTTTGAAATATGTAATTATACCCTCAGTCACCTATATGACAGAGGCTATATAACATTTAATACTGCCAAAATGTGTCCCATCGAGATAACGGTTTGTAGCCATGGTCTCTTTGGACCAAATCCGTCATAGGAAATTTGGAGTCGGACTAGGTGCTTTTTTATTTTAAAGTCCTCACCCAAAGCCTCAAGAACCGAAGTTCGGAAAATTTTGAAATATGTAATTATACCCTCAGTCACCTATATGACAGAGGCTATATAACATTTAATACTGCCAAAATGTATCCTATCGAAACTACGGTTTTAGAGCCATGGTCTCTTTGGACCAAATCCGTCATAGGAAATTTGGAGTCGGACTAGGTGCTGCACCAGCAAGCCAGCACGATAACTCTTGAAGGCAGTATCCGATTTGATCCAAACTTGTTATATCGTAATATTATTGTCAATATTAAATCGCAGAAGGGCACTCTTTCACTCCTTCTGGAACCTTTTTACAAATGATGAAAATTTTCGCAGAAAATAATTTTCCCTGTTGAACAGAAAAGGATCCTCCAATGTTGTCCAAATTTTACAAATACCAATAATGTTACAGGGCTAGGTCTTGTGGGTACCTCACCCATAGGGGATCAATGTTGAGAATAATTGTAAGAATTATAAAATCTGAAATAAGGGCTCGATTGTCTTCAAGTTTCGCACATCTTAACATTTTTACCAACACAAGATCTAATATGAATATGAAATATATCGAACCACTCCTTCTGATATCCAATTATCTTAAAATTTTACCCAATATCCCAATATTTTTCCTAACGAAAGATCTGGTGTGAAGATGGGATGTATCGGTCTACTCCTTCTGCTACGTCCCACATAGCTCGAAATAATTTTGAATAACCAAAACGCTCACAAATCCGAAACAAACATCCGATTCCCTTCCAATTTCACTCAACCCAATATTTCTAAAAACACAAGATCTGGTGTAAAGACGATAGATATGGGCCCACCCCTTCTGATATTTCCCTCACAAATGTTCACTATTTTTAATATTTTTATATCTCAAAACATGCGAAAAAAAGTCATCGATGTTTTTCAAACTTGACATATCAAAACAACACTCTAAACTAGAGATCTGATGCGAATATGGATAATATCGGTCAATTCCTTTTATTACCTGTCCCACCAAAGTTCAACATTACCTTTCATTTATTTGCATAAAATAGTAAATAAATTTTCAATTTTTTTTCCAATTTTGCACATATCAATATTTTTTTATCAGCACTCGTACTAGATGAAGTGGTATATTTCGGCCGTTATATATAGTACCTATCACGCACATTTCATAATTTTGAAAAAAATATCACATATCTTAAAAAATGTGAAAGAAGTAGTTGACTTAGGTCGCATACGAATTGGATAATATTAGTCCACTCCCTCGGAACATCACCCATAAAGGTTTGGACAATCATAAAGGCTGGGGGTATACATCTGACGACGAAACCGAATGACACTTTTTAACTAGATTTATGATCTAGAAGATGTTTCCCTCAGTTATTCAAAACATTGAATTTAGTCGCATTGTGTTATCGTGAACACAGACGTATATCGAGCTGAGAAATCTAGGATCTATTATTTCGGAGGTATCAATTAAAATATAACCTCTATTCGGAGGTATCAATAGAAAAATATAACCTCTGAGGCCATGAGGCTGAGGTTAAAAATCGATGTACCTTACTGCGTATGCGTGCTGATAGAAAAATTTGACGTAAATCATACGCAGTGGTGTACCATAAGTACTTTTGTTTTGGTTTTCTTCATCTGGTACCTCAGTCCAAATCTATTTATGCTTCGAGACTTTGGAGTCTCAAAGTTTACAAGACCATTATAGAGTAAAAAGGTCCCTCAAGGGTTAAATATATTTTGTAGCCCTTAGTCTCTGCCTCAAGGACCAGTGTTCTGAATATTCTACAAAATTTAATTTTATATTTTTTGTTATCAGACAATAAAGAATGTGAAAATTTAGTTGTTTTCAAAAACGACAAAAATTACTAATATTGTAATTTTTATCGATATCATGAAGTAAAACTCGATTATTGTATGCTCAGCTCCAGAACCTGCAAGAATCCATTGTAAAATAAAAAGGTAAGTAGAGCGTCCAGCTGATTATAATTTTTTTTCTAAATATGCCCAATATCTACCAGTTTTGTGTATGTATTTTTATACCCTACACCACAAGGTGGTCAGGGTATTATGTCTTTGTGCATTTGTTTGTAACAGGCAAAAGGAAACGAGATAGACCCATAGTTCCTTTTGATGATCTGCATAGAATCACATTCTGAGTCGATTTATGCATGTCCGTCCGTCCGTCTGTCCGCCTGTCCATGTATTTTTGTAAACAAAGTACAGTTCGCATTTATTGCCCTATCCAGATGAAATTTTGCACAAATCATTTGTTTGGCCCAAGGACGAACCCTATTGTAATTGGAGATAATCCGTCAAAATTTAGATATAGCTCCCATATATATCTTCGTCCGATTTGCCTTTTACTGTACACCAAACGTGTAATATCAATCCGAATAGTATGGAATTTTGCACGTACGATCAAATTGGACCTGAAAATAAGTATGCCAAATTTGATCGAAATCGGTTCAGATATAGCTATAGCTCCCATATATATTGTTCATCCGATTTGTTATTTTTGTCCTCCGCAGCCGTAATATGCACTCTGTAACAATATTTGGGGAAATATATGAAATACAGCTCAGAAATACATTTGCTAAATTTCATCGATATCGGTTCAGATTTGGATATAGCTCCTATAGATAACTTCGTCCGATTTACTTTTGATTGTGCACCAAACGTCTAATATTTGCCCAAATTGGATGAAATTTGGCACTTACGACTGAATACGTCTGGAAGCTAGTATGTCAAATTTGGTGAAGATCGGTTCAGATATAGCTATAGCTTCCATATATACTGTTCATCCGATTTGTCATATTTGTTACCCTGACAGGAAGCGGGCATAGCCACAGTGCCGCATTTCTGCAGTTTTACGAAGCTGTTCTACCTTCTTATTGTACCATGGCATACTACTTATACCCATGGTACGATAAAAAGGTAAGCTAGAGCTACCAACTGATTACAACTTTTTTTATAAGTGTGCCCGACTTCTGCCAATTTTGTGTATGTATTTGTTGTTTTGAAAAATAAAAACAAAATATTTGCAAAATCAATGATTGGAAGAAACTTCAATTGCGGGGCGCATTAATGATATGAACCAGATTTGCCATGGAATTAAGAGATTGAACACTTAGGAACATATTTTTGAGAGAACATCCTGGAATTTTATTCATCTTTCGCGCTATTTGACTCATTTGAGAAAGGAACAAAAAATTTCAAATAAATGAAAACAACTTGTTACCTATAATTTTGAATAATTCTGACAGGAAGCGGCATAGTCTCAGGGCCGTATTTCTGTAGTTTTACGATGCTGTTATACCTCCTTATTATACCGTGCTTATACCAATAGAAAGTCAATTTAAAAAGTTCATAAAAATTGTATATTACACAGCATATGAGGTATTTGAAGGAAATGACCACAATATCTTGCCCTTCATCGTCATAAGCAATATTATTATGTGGGCTTAGAATATTGTATACAAGTTTTCCATATTTTCCAATGTCTTTCATATTTATTTGATTTTCAACTCGTTGATGTGTAAACTTCATTATTATAACTAGGAGTATATGTGGAAATAGCTCATATCCAAATGTTTCTTCTTTAGATGTGCAACATACACCTATTTATATATAAATGTGTATATGTGGTTGTGTGCATTGTGGTTGCTTCTTCTTCCTTTTTGGCGAACTCTTTTCCATGATATTTCATTTATCCCTTCTCTTTCTGTGCAGTAAAATATGTTTTTGAAAATTTTTATCTTTTGTGGGGGAGGTACCAGAAGGAGTGGACCGATATTACCCAACTCCGAACTCGATCTAAGTTGGACAAAATATTACGATGTACAAAGTTTGGACAAAATCGGATTCTGCCTTGAAGAACGGACGGTCATGACTAGATCGACTCCAAATGCTCTGAAACTGATTTGGACCAAAGAGACCTAGAATCTAGACCCGTAATGCGATGAGGCATGTTTTGGCAGCATCAAATGATAATAGCCATATGGCTGAGGGTATAACAATTGAGAGCCTTGGTGCGTATGAGTGCAAATGGAAAAATTTAAGATCCATCATACGCAGTTGGGTACCATCTATCATAAAGTCTATCGCAAACGTCAAGGAAGTGGACGGAAGAAAACAGCAACATCAGCAGAAATGGTTTGAAAAGGAAAGAAGCGACTTGATCGAAACTCTCTTCGCAGTGGTTGAAAACTGGCTCGTGAGCTGAACATATCGTAATATTCCATTCGGCAAATATTGACTAAAATGAGCTCGGGGTAAAGCCATTGAAATTCCAAAAAAGTGCAAGAACTTACACCGCAAAAGAAAGAAAATAGACTCAAAAGACCTAAAGAGTTCCTTCGCTTGACCGAAAGTGGTGAACTGTCGAATTTTGTTTCCTCCGATTAGAAAACATCGTTTTTACTTAACAACCAGTTCTGGTGGTCATGGTGATGGTATGGACCGCCATAACAGCCGATGGCCGCTCTCCGACCATAATATTCGGCATCCGAATAAATGCCGAATATTATCGCGAAAATATTCTGGAGAGTGTATTAAAGCCTTGGGCATGCAAACATTTTGGCCGCAGACCTTGGACATTCCAACAGGACTCAGCACCATCACACTCTGCACCCAAGAATGTTTACAAAATGAGGTTCCTCGCTTCATTTCCAGCGCACATTGGCCACCAAAATCTCCGGATACCAATCCGTTGGATTATTGTGTCTGGAGTATTTTGGAAAGCAAGGCATGTCGATAATCTCAAGCAAGCGCTTCGCCGGGAATGGCCCAAAATACCACGAAGAGCAACATTCGGGCAGCGTGTGACGGTTTCATTTGCCGTTTGAAGGCCATAATTCGTGCCAAAGGTAACCAATTGGAACAAATCTAAACTTATTCAAAAAAATTGATTCTATTTCTGACATTTTTTTGTTTTCATTCAATAAATTTAAAAAAAAAAATTAAAAATTATGGCGTTTGACTTTGTTGTAGTTTTTTTTATCTGCAGATCGACTCCAAATGCTCTGAAACTGATTTGATCCGAAGAAACCTAAAATAGCTCATACCCAAATATTTATTCTTTAAATGTTCAACATAAACCTAGTTATGTATAAAAGTGTGTTGTGGTCTAAACTCCTTGCAGCCTCTGTAGCCATATGGCTGAGGGTATTTGGTGCGTATGAGTGCTGATGAAAAAATTTGAGATCCTTCATACGCAGTAGGGAACCAGCTATCATAATGTCTATCGCTATTTGAATATTATAATAATGCACTACTAGTTGTAATAACAAAAGGCTCAGCGAAGAAAGAAAAATTTTACATTCACAACCATTGGATCATCTTATCATGAGGTCTCCCTGTCTGGAACAGTCGCCTTTTTCTTTGCAGTTATCTTTACAATCCTTCTTCTTTTGTTGCAGTCAAATAAGGATATTTTGAGTCGGAATCAAGTCAATGTCGATATTGCTATACAAGAGAATTATTGCTCCAAAATATTGAACAGTCAGAACAAATTGATTAGATGAGCTCCGAAAGTAGGCTAAAAATATTTTCTTAGTAAGTTTTCCATGTAGAAAATCAATATTTTATCTATAGTCTGGATTTGGCATTGGAGAACAGTAAGAAATTCTATAAACAACATTTATTCGTACATAATAAAATCTCTCAAACTTATTCACACCCACCATATCCAACCAATATTACTGCAATATTCTAACATGGCTTTGGTTGAGTCTTGTAGTTCAAAACGACACATGTTTTCACACTTCCAAGGATTTTCATACAAGAGTACAGGAAAATCTCTTCCAATAACAAAAAAATAAACTGGCGTGAAACACCATGGAAAAACAGTTCGTCAACAAGGAAGATGAACAACCGCAATGCACACACTTACAGACATTCATATATAAGTAGATGTATGTTGAACATCTAAAGAAGGAACATTTGGATATGAGCTATTTTCACACTTACTCCAAGTGATAATAATGAAGTTTACGCATCAACGAAATGAATATCAAGTAAATATTGAAGGAATTGGAAAGTAAAAAAAGCTTGAAAATCAATGAGGGGGGAAGTTTTTGCTTTCTACAGTAGAAGACCATATTCGAATACTGCTTATGGTGATGATGGGGGACATATTGTGGTTATTTTGCAATACCTCACATGTCGACTATCAAGTGGTAGTGGTAGTGATAAACCATCTTTATGAACTTTGTAAATGGACTTCCTGTTAAGTAGTGAGTATTTTTGTTTATCAGCGATAAAGAAACTAAGAAAAAGGAAATCATAAAAAATAAAGCAACATTATTATTGTGGGTATGAATTATTATTTCAAGCTCGAATTGTAACTTAAATAACATCACTTTTTGAAGGCGGCTTTACAGTTAGAGAGATGGGAGAGAACACAGTTTCTAATCTATGTCATAGCATTATGACAAAAAAGGGGCAATCTACAAGTTTTTTGGTCCTAAAAAAATTCTGGATATAATCCAAAGATCTTTATCAAAATTCAAGGTTTTATTCTAAATGTTGCTAAATAGATTTGGAGATTTTGGTGGCCATTATGCGATGGAAATGAAGCGAGAAACCTCATTTTGTAACAATTCTTGGGTGGCGTGTTCTAAGTGCGATGGTGCTGAGTACTGTTGGAATGTCCAAGGTCTGTTGGAGTGGTCTAATCATAGCCACTTGTGGTTTTCCAGCCAAATATAAAGAAATAACACTATCACGCTTTAATTCTATCACTAAAAACCTATTTCTAGAAAATTCTCACCAAAATGCTTATGTACGCTTGTAAAGAATATAATGAGCTCCCACTGGAGTCATTTTAACAGCTGTCGGACGAGTGGCTTAGAAATGACAGCAGTCTGAAGTTGTTTGCAGTTTTTTCACCTCACACTGTCCCTTTGTATAAAATCATAACAATATAAAGGCCTTAACTACGATTAGCCTAAGAGCTCGAAACTCCAGTCCAAACTAACTATTCTACAATGAAATTATTTTAGTATTTTTATATGCAGAATTGTCGAAAACTGGGAATCTTAATCCAAAAATTACAAAACAATGTGGTAGAGGGGGAATTTATCCCCTCTACGTAGGTTACTTCTTGATACAAAGTACAAATAACTACTTTCATAATCTGCTGAATTTTCTCCATAATTATTGAAAAAAAAAATTATTTTGTCACCCAGCGATTATAACACTTAGCAGTCCTTTATAAATATTAAAAAAAAATACAATTATAATTAGGATTATAATCCTTTAGCACAAGTTTAAAATTCCTTTGTCAGAAAAATTTAAAAAATCCTTTAAAAAATATTTTAAAAGGTCACAATAATAAGTCCTTTCCGAAATATTTAAAAATCCACGATTATAAAGCTTTAGATATCCTTTCAAAAATATTCATATATCCATGATTACAAACCTTTGGAAATCATTTAAAAAAATATTTAAAATCCAGGATTATAATCCTTCAGAAGTCCTTTTAATAATATTTAAAAATCCACGATTATATTACTTTAAAAATCCTTTCAAAATATTTAAAAATCCATGATTATATCTCTTTAGAAACCCTTTAAAAATATTTAAATTAGAAATATTTAATTTAGAAATCTTTTCAAAAATATATTTTTAAACACCTTTTTATTTATAAACCTTTAGAAACCCTTTAAAAAAAATTCCACGTTCCAAAATATTTAAAAAATCCACGTTTATTGTCTTTTCAAAAAATATTAAAAAACAAGCTTACTGTCCTTTCAAAAAAAAATCCACGCTTACTTCCTTTCAAAAAAAATTAAAAATATACACTTACTCTCCTTTCAAAAAATATTTATAATATTTAAATTATTTAATTATTTAATGTCATTTCAAAAAAAAATATTTTAAAAAGTGGATTTTTGTCATTTTTGTCAAAGTGGATTGTCATTTCAAAAAATATATAAAAAATCACTCCTATTGTCCTTTCAAAAAATATTTAAAAACCTACTCTTATTGTTGTTTTAAAAAATATTTAAAAAAATCCATGCCTACTGTCGTTTAATTTTTTTACATCCACGCTTATTTACCCTTAAAATAATATTTAAATAGTCCACGGTTATAATCCTTTAAAAATTAAAAAAAAATTACGAGTAAAAATGTTCTGCATTATAACCAATAATGCATATTTTATAACTCCTTTCCATGTGTACGCACAGACATTCAAGGTAAATCTTGTTTACGAAATTTGATTAAACGCACTCTCACAACTGGCACATCCGACACCATGCTATGCTGCAATAAACCTCACATTGTAAGGAATACGTACTGACTACACTGCATACTGCATCCAAGATGAGCTGCTCGTTCCATGTTCATTAACCATGAACAGTAGAGTCGAGCAACAACTGCTTGTTGCTTTCAAAGATGTAAACATCATTATTTCGAAACATGACTAACTGTCTGTCTGTCGTCTGTCGGAATGCCGGTTCGTCCTTCTGTCTGTGTCTCCTGCCAGATTGTTCGCATGTTCTCAAGGGTGTAAAAAATATGTGTGTGTTGATGTAAATCATATGTCATGTAATGTAATAAAATTCGTTTTCTTGTTGCTGTTGGTTATGTCTATGGGTAGCATGTTGGCAGGATTCAGTTTTTTTTAGATCAGTATGCACTTTAAAAGGAACTAAGATTTGAAATATATGAGTAAAGGATTGAAGACAAAATGGCTTTTAATTTCACTCAAAAAATGGTTTCGGGTGAGATGAAAAAAACTGCAACCCAATTCAGAATTCTACCATTTATTAGCCAAAAGCATTTTGGTGAGAATTTTCCAGAAAAAAAGTTATTCGTGATGGAGCTCAAGGGTGATAGTGTGATTTCTTTGTCTGGAAAACCACAAGTGGCTATCGTTAGAGCACTCCAGCATTTAAATGTGTCTCGTACCAACGCGTAGCCCGACGTCAAGGAAATGGACCGAAGAAAACAGCAACATCAGCAGAAATGGTTCGAAAAGTAAAGAAGCGACTTGATCGAAAACCGCGTCGCATTGGTCGAAAAATGGCTGGTGAGCTGATCATATCTCAATACCAATCCGTTACACAATTGCGTCTGGAGTATTTTGGAAAGAAAGGTTTGCACTAAAAAATACCAAAGTGTCGATCACCGCAAGCTAGCGCTTCGCCGGGAATGGGCCAAAATACGCAGAGCAACATTCGGTTTCATTGGCCGTTTTAAGGCCATAATTCATGCCAAAGGTGACCAAATTTGGAACAATTCCGGTGAATAATGTAGCTAAAATAAACAAAATATGGTATATAGGGAGGTACTGTTATATCGTAGCTGTGCGATGACCTGGACCAGCGTAGACAATTTTTTGTCACAGGCTATAGCATCCATTACGAATCTCAAATACGAAATTTGAAACAATTCCGGTTAATAATGTCACTAAAATCATCAAAATACCGAATATCGGGAGGTACCGTTATATAGGGGCTATACCCAAACGTAGACCTACGTGGCCCATTTTCAATAGCAAAAGTTCTGCAGACATAATATACATTTGAGTAAAATTTTACCAACCTACTTCGTTTCGTTCGGAAGCTACAGTGATTTCCATAGACGGACAGACGGACGGACATCGCTAAATCGACATAGAATTTTATGCTGATCAACAATATATGTGCTTTGTGGGGTCTAAAATGTATATTTCGAGGTTTTGCAAACGGAATGACAAACTCAATATACCCTCCATATTATGGTGGGGGTATAATAAAGATTTTTCCACCATATTATGGTGGAGGGTATAATAAAAACTTTCAGATTCAAACAAAAAATGTAAAACTCCTTGATTTTGCCCATAATTCTATGGAGTTCAGTAGACCCTTTATAGAAGACCAATAAGTCTGTATAATGACACGATAAAAAAAGAAAAAAAAAGTCTAAATTCTCCAAAAGTTGAATTAAGGACTACATAAGCTCTACATATAACCAATGAAAAAAAGTCCTCTGTCGAAGTTTCAACAGTCCATGTATTTCCAATCACCCAACCGACAAGAAGAAGTGTTTCATAAAATTTTTCCAATTTTTATAGCCAATTGAAAGAAATCTCTATATTCTTCAAATTTCAATTATTTCTTTTTCAATTTCTCATATTTACAAATTCTGGTATCATCCGGAATAGCCTCCCAATCATTTCCCTCCACATCATAACGATATGTGGCACGACTTAACATTTTCGATGGCAATGTAATTTCAATATCTTCAAATTTGTAGATACCTGATCGTTCATCGGTTGGGTTTCCATATTCCGGAATCTCTTTGTAATTTTCAATCATTTCCATATCCACAGTACCGGCTTTCGCAATATCTTCATCCATCCATGGATCAATGTCAATCGGTGACATTAAAGTACCACTTATATCCTTATATTCAATGGGGTTGTCTGGGTTTGCCAAACTATTTCCAGGAGATTCATCTTCAGTAAAATTATTGGGATTTATATCAAATATTTCAACTTCAGAAGAGGTTGCATTGCGATAATGGGAGCTTGCAGATGTTGTTAGGGAAAATAATTTGTTGGAAATTTTAAAATGGTTCGGTTTCGGCTGCAGATTCTTGCTAAGAAAACGTATTTTGGATAGCATCCCGAAATTATTAACAAATATTTTTTAAATTCGGAAATTAAAAATGACTTTTAAAACAAATAATAAAAATTTTTGTGATAAGGTTGATACACGTTTATTAGGTCCTTAAATTTTTTTTTAAAAAATCCACATTTATTCGACTGATGGTCATTGAAAAAAATTCTTTAAAAAATCCACGTTTGTTGCTTTGATGGTCCTTGAAAAATATTCTTTAAAAAATCCACGTTTATTGGTCTGATGGTCCTTGAAAAAAATTCTTTAAAAAATCCACGTTTATTGGTCTGATGGTCCTTGAAAAATATTCTTTAAAAAATCCACGTTTATTGGTCTGATGGTCCTTGAAAAATATTCTTTAAAAAATCCACGTTTATTGGTCTGAATGTCCTTGAAAAATATTCTTTAAAAAATCCACGTTTATTGGTCTGATGGTCCTTGAAAAATATTCTTTAAAAAATCCACGTTTATTGGTCTGAATGTCCTTGAAAAATATTCTTTAAAAAATCCACGTTTATTGGTCTGATGGTCCTTGAAAAATATTCTTTAAAAAATCCACGTTTATTGGTCTGATGGTCCTTGAAAAATATTCTTTAAAAAATCCACGTTTATTGGTCTGATGGTCCTTGAAAAATATTCTTTAAAAAATCCACGTTTATTGGTCTGAATGTCCTTGAAAAATATTCTTTAAAAAATCCACGTTTATTGGTCTGATGGTCCTTGAAAAATATTCTTTAAAAAATCCACGTTTATTGGTCTGAATGTCCTTGAAAAATATTCTTTAAAAAATCCACGTTTATTGGTCTGATGGTCCTTGAAAAATATTCTTTAAAAAATCCACGTTTATTGGTCTGATGGTCCTTGAAAAATATTCTTTAAAAAATCCACGTTTATTGGTCTGATGGTCCTTGAAAAATATTCTTTAAAAAATCCACGTTTTTTGCTTGGATGGTCCTTGAAAAAATATTTTTTAAAAAATCCATGTTTATTGCTTGGATGGTCCTTGAAAAAATATTTTTTAAAAAATCCACGTTTATTGCTTGGATGGTCCTTGAAAAAATATTCTTTAAAAAATCCACGTTTATTGGATGGTCCTTGAAAAAATATTTTTTAAAAAATCCATGTTTATTGCTTGGATGGTCCTTGAAAAAATATTCTTTAAAAAATCCACGTTTATTGCTTGGATGGTCCTTGAAAAAATATTCTTTAAAAAATCCACGTTTATTGGATGGTCCTTGAAAAAATATTCTTTAAAAAATCCACGTTTATTGCTTGGATGGTCCTTGAAAAAATATTCTTTAAAAAATCCACGTTTATTGCTTGGATGGTCCTTGAAAAAATATTCTTTAAAAAATCCACGTTTATTGCTTGGATGGTCCTTGAAAAAATATTCTTTAAAAAATCCACGTTTATTGCTTGGATGGTCCTTGAAAAAATATTCTTTAAAAAATCCACGTTTATTGCTTGGATGGTCCTTGAAAAAATATTCTTTAAAAAATCCACGTTTATTGCTTGGATGGTCCTTGAAAAAATATTCTTTAAAAAATCCACGTTTATTGCTTGGATGGTCCTTGAAAAAATATTCTTTAAAAAATCCACGTTTATTGCTTGGATGGTCCTTGAAAAAATATTCTTTAAAAAATCCACGTTTATTGCTGGGATGGTCCTTGAAAAAATATTCTTTAAAAAAATCCACGTTTATTGCTTGAAAAAATATTCTTTAAAAAATCCACGTTTATTGCTTGAAAAAATATTCTTTAAAAAATCCACGTTTATTGCTTGGATGGTCCTTGAAAAAATATTCTTTAAAAAATCCACGTTTATTGCTTGGATGGTCCTTGAAAAAATATTCTTTAAAAAATCCACGTTTATTGCTTGGATGGTCCTTGAAAAATATTCTTTAAAAAATCCACGTTTATTGTTCCGATGGACCTTGAAAAATATTCTTTAAAAAATCCACGTTTATTAGACTGATGGTCCTTGAAAAATATTCTTTAAAAAATCCACGTGTATTGATTGGTCTGTTGGTCCTTGAAAAAAATATTCTTTGAAAAATCCACATTTATTGCTTGGATGGTCCTTGAAAAAATATTCTTTAAACAATCCACGTTTGTTGGTCCTTAAAAAATATTCTTTAAACAATCCACGTTTGTTGGTCCTTAAAAAATATTCTTTAAAAAATCCACGTTTATTGCTTGGATGGTCCTTGAAAAAATATTCTTTAAAAAATCCAGGTTTATTGCTTGGATGGTCCTTGAAAAATTATTCTTTAAAAAATCCACGTTTATTGCTTGGATGGTCCTTGAAAAATATTCTTTAAAAAATTCACGTTTATTAGACTGATGGTCCTTGAAAAATTATTCTTTAAAAAATCCACGTTTATTGCTTGGATGGTCCTTGAAAAATATTCTTTAAAAAAATCACGTTTATTAGACTGATGGTCCTTGAAAAATTATTCTTTAAAAAATCCACGTTTATTGCTTGGATGGTCCTTGAAAAATTATTCTTTAAAAAATCCACGTTTATTGCTTGAATGGTCCTTGAAAAATATTCTTTAAAAAATTCACGTTTATTAGACTGATGGTCCTTGAAAAATAATCTTTAAAAAATCCACGTTTATTGAACTGATGGTCCTTGAAAAATAATCTTTAAAAAATCCACGTTTATTGATCTGATGGTCCTTGAAAAATAATCTTTAAAAAATCTTGAAAACTAATCTTTAAGAAATCCACGTCTATTGATCTGATGGTCCTTGAAAAATAACCTTTAAAAAATCCACGTTTATTGATCTGATGGTCCTTGAAAAATAATCTTTAAAAAATCCACGTTTATTGATCTGATGGTCCTTGAAAAATAATCTTTAAAAAATCCACGTTTATTGATCTGATGGTCCTTGAAAAATAATCTTTAAAAAATCCACGTTTATTGATCTGATGGTCCTTGAAAAATAATCTTTAAAAAATCCACGTTTATTGATCTGATGGTCCTTGAAAAATATTCTTTAAAAAATCCATGGCCCTTGTAAAAAAATTCTTTATAAAATCCACGTCTATTGCTTAGATGGTCCTTGAAAAAATATTCTTTAAAAATTCACGTTTATTGCTTGAATGGTCCTTGAAAAAATATTCTTTAAAAATCCACGTTTATTACTTGGATGATCCTTGAAAAAATATTCTTTAAAAAATCCACGTTTATTGCTTGGATGGTCCTTGAAAAATATTCTTTAGAAAATCCACGTTTATTGCTTGGATGGTCTTTAAGAAATATTCTTTAAAAAATCCACTTTTATTGTTTGGATGGTTCTTGAAAAATATTCTTCAAAAAATCCACGTTTATTAGTCTGATGGTCCTTGAAAAAATATGCTTTAAAAAATCCACTTTATTTGGCTGATGATCCTTGAAAATATTCTTTAAAAAAGTTATTTTTGTGTGTCATTATTCGCTGTGCAAATTATTATTTTATTGTTTTTAGCTTCCCCTTCACATAAAATTAAAATGTAATAACAATTTGTAAAACATTCAACAATATAAAAGATAAATACAGTAATTTCTTATAAAATAATCCTTTTAGTCCTGTTCGGCAGACTTTAAGTATAACTCGAGATTTTTGTTTTAAGGTAAATTTTAAATGTTTCTCCTAAATTCGTTGGCTCATCAAGCCTCTAATTATACCACGGATAGTATTTTTTATCGGAAATACGATTTGAAATATTTTTGAACAATAATTTAAGGTCAAAAATTTTATAATTGAATACTGAATTGGCATGGGGTCAAATGAAGAAATCATACAGTAGAATTTATAACGCTTACCTCTATGATTCGAAAATTCTTAAATCCAATGTTATCCTTAATTTTAATTTAAAATATCCTATGGCCCTGTTCAATTGCGAACTGCGAGTATTCCGGGCATTCTACTGCATTTGATATTGAAATTTTTAAACTTGTAATACTTGAAAATCTTGCCAACTATTTCTTCTTTATCTTTGCCTTCGAGCCACTGTCACCGCCGCCAGCGGTCGTATCAATATTTCTCTTCTTGCCCCCACCACCATCTTCTTGAGCTTGAACTGCGAGTATTCCGGACATTCTACTGTATTTGATATCGAAATTTTGAAATTTTGTAATTTTGTAATACTTGAAAATTTTGCCAACTATTTCTTCTTTTTCTTTGCTTTCGAGCCACTGGGACCGTTGCCGCCGCCAGCTGAAGTATCGCGTTTTCTCTTCTTGCCCCCACCACCATCTTCTTGATCTTCTTTTCCCGTCTTTACTTCACGATTAACTTTATATGCCGCCGACATACGTTTTATATTCTCTTTATGGACAATATCATGATTTACAATCCGATGAGGATAATCTGTACCAATGACACAACCATATTTTCGCTGATCCCCCAACGCAACCTTCCAGGGTTCATAAATAGCCCCAGCTGGATATTTCGCCAATTCAGGTACATATTTGCGTATATAGGCACCCGTCGGATCGGTCTTTTTACCAAATGCCACTGGGCTATAGACACGAAAGTATTGATAGAAGAATGCCGAAGCCGATAGCCACATCCAATTGCCGGCATTGAGGGCCCAATCTTGATCTAATAACAGCTCTTCGAATACCTTTTGGCCCTCCTCCCATGATATCCATAGATCACCGCGAGTCAAAAAGCAAGCGACAGCATGTCGAGCCAAATGGTGTATCCAACCTTCTTGTCGCAATTGACGCATAATGGCATCGATGAATGGATAACCTGTTCGCCCATAAGTCCAAGCCTCCAAATGGGCATCATTGGTTTGCCATGGAATTTGCATGCAGACACTGTTACCAATCATGCGATCAAAATTGGGTTCTCCCGTAGCAGCTGTATAATAAAATTCACGCCAATACAACTGGCCCATTAAGGACACTGGAGGTTTTGAGTGTTTTGCATTTGCCTTCAAGATTGCAGAGAGCTTCTTGTGGAACAGTCTTGAGCTAAGGCAACCAAACTTTAAGTAAGGACTCAGGACTGTTGTTGAGGGTTCCAAGGAGTTTGGGGCAGTGTTGGGCTTTTCAAAGGCCGTTACCCAGCCAACATTTGAAAGGCTGGCCTCCAAACGCTTTAAGGCCTCGGTTTCACCTGGAAAACAAAACATTTAAATTTAAAATATTAAATATCAACTTGTCTCCATACCTCCCGGAAACTTTTCCTCTCCTAGCTCATCCATATTCTTGACCAAATCCGCCAACAAAGGCACATCGTAACATTTCTCATCTTCCACTTCCCAGCCATCTTTGCAAACATTATTTCGCTTCAACTTCTCAGGCCTTTCCAAAGGCTCTGGTGCTTTCATTTTCTCAATTATACCCAGAAATTTCTGATATGTCAACGGAGCCTTGCCCATATTTTTCTGCATTACAGTGTAAGGATTAAACACAGTGTGCGACCAAAATGTTTCCACCTCCACCTTGTGTTCGCGGGCCATTGTTTTAATTTCAGCATCTCGTTTTAGGGCAAATGGTTCAATATCTTCCTCGAATGTTAGCAATTCGGTTTGCCATTCCTTGAAGAGTCGTGGAAAGACATTGTTGGGATTACCTCTAACCACATAGAGGCGACTATTTAAGGCCATCAATTGTTTGTTTAAATCATCAAGACTTCGTTGCAAAAATCTCCAGCGATTGGCGCCAACCCGCAACCATTGTAGCAGCGATGGGTCCAATATAAATATGGGACGAATGCAATATTTTTGTGGATCTGCATGGGATTTTTCAAATATTTTGAACAATGCGGGATTGTCATGGGTGCGTAGACCTTTTCGAAACCAATGGATTAGAGTTGACTTCTCACTCATGGTGGATGGGAATTTCACAATGTTCTGAGTCAGAGGTAATAGACAACAGGTTAATAATTTATATACAACAACAGGCAAAGTCAATTAGTTTTGGCGCGAAATAAAAAAAATGAAGCTTATTTTTGTTACAACATTTGCAGTGAATAAAAATTTAAAACTAATTTCGTTTGATCCCAAAGCGCGCAAATTTGCAACTGATTAAAAAGAGTAAAAGTTTTGAATAAGATGGTCAAAACAAAATCGCCAATAAAAATGAAATCCAAAGCATAACACAATGTTTACGAATGAGACATAAAGTGCTTCTACTTATTTCCTCATTCACTCTGAAATAATAACATTAGGGAAACGGCTAAGAGACTATCAAACGGTTTATGTTTAGAGATCTGAAAATCGACACATGTAGAAGGGATATGTAGTCGAAAACGATAAGTTGACATAAATGAGTTGTCGATGTTTACGTTTTCAACCAAACTCGAATAAACCGCTTGAAGGTAATTTAAAACAAATTAAAAAATACAAGTCGGTTTTGTCGACAGATGTATAACCTCATTCAATATTCGATTATTTGAATTAATATTGACTTTTGTTATGATTATTAAAATTTTTGATCCTTTAAGGTGAAGGTACTTAAGGAATGGGTCAATATTGTCCATTTCGTATCGGACATTAACAAATTTGTTATAAACGTTGCGACGTGCCTGGTTTGGAATATATTGGATACTTCCATTACTTTACAGGGTGAGATAAAAATACTGCAACCCACTTCAGACTGCTGTCATTTCTAGGCCACTCGTCCGACAGCTGTTAAAATTATTCCAGTGACAGCTTATTATATTGTTTACAAGCGTACAAAGCCATTTTGGTAAGAATTTTCCAGAAAAAAAGTTATTCGTGATGGAATTCAAGCGTGATAGTTAGATTTATTTATATTTGGCTAGAAAACCACAAGTGGCTATCGCTAGAGCACTCCAGCATTTAAATGTGAATAAATCTTTTGTGGCTCGTACCATCGCTCGTTACCGTAATACTGGTAGCGTAGCCAGACGTCAAGGAAGTGGATGGAAGAAACAGCAATATCAGCAGAAATGGTTCGAAAAGTAAAGAAGAGACTTGATCGAAATCCGCCTCGCAGTGGGCGCAAAGTGGCTCGTGAGCTGAACATATCGCAACTTACACCGCAACAGAAAGAAAATAAACTCAAAAGAGCTAAAAAGTTGCTTTGCTTGGCGAAAGTGGTGAACTGCCCAATTTGGTTTTCTCCGAAACATCCAGCAATTATTTCAAAAGTTTAGCTCTGTTCCATAACTTGCTGGAATCTAAAAATTGCAGAATTGAAACTTCTTGCATGTAAAGGAACAGAGTTATTTTGTAATTATCTGAAAATCCATTGCCAATAATTTATCTATCATAAAAATAACTCCATCTGCTGGTCTACAATGGACTAAAACAAAAATACACGTCAGTTCTCGTGGTTATCGATAACACAACGCAGACATAAACATACAATCGTTTTGTCCCCCGTTGTCATCTCTCACCGCTCTCTTCCTGATTGCTTTGCTACTAATAAACTGTCAGAATTTTTTATTTATTTTATTTGACATTTTAGTTGGCTACGAAAAACGCGACTAACTACTAAGTGCGTGTGTGTGAATGTTATAAAATTTTCATTTGATTTTTTAAAAGAAATTGTATAATATTTAGTTAAAATCCGATAAAATAATTGTTAAAGAATATGCCGAAATGTCCGCAAATCGATAAAATATACGGGTAGTTGGTGATTTTAACAGTGAAAGCAAACAAAAATAAAAGTGTCAAGTGATTGTCGGTCTGAAGAGAAGTGAATAGAGGAGATTGGTGTGGTGTAAAGGAATAAGATGCAAAAGTAAAATTTGCAAATTGCAAAAATGCAATGTCTTAAAGATATCATATATTGTTTATGAAATAAAATCTACTAAGTGTTGAGTTGTTGTTGTTATTCCTATTGTGGAAAAATGCGTTTCAATTTGCTTTGGACCCATTGGAGTCTGCTGTTCATAACGCTGATATCGAGGTAGGTTTGCTGGCTGTTTGGCTGGCCTAACGATTGATTGAGGAAGGGAGAGCAAGGCCGAGAGACATCAATTGCTGTTTATTAATATTCTCTGAATGTGTGGGGCTCTCTCTATCTCTCCCCAATGTAAAACATTTTGCATGGCTCTCTGTTGTTATTCTGTTCTGTGTTTAATCAAATGAATTTTGCTGATTTGTTATTTTTCTTCTTTCTTTGTTGCAGTTGCTTCCTGTTTTATGTTGTTGCCTCCGAGAATGTAAGACAGCAACATGCAGTGACACATGAATATATCAACAGCAACAACAAGAAGTCGACGACGACAAATGACGCCACATTGGCATCAGATTACTCCCCCAACTCTGCTTCTCCCTCACCACCTGCAGCAGCAACAACGAGAAGTAACGTCGACAGAGGAGAGGCCAGCATAAAATCAGCTGATTACTTAATAAAAAATAATAAACCCCCATTGAATGGAAATCGCCGAGCAAAAACGTTAAATATTTTACCAAATTATAAAAAAGTGAAAAAATTGCTTGGTTTTCGATCAACGCCTCCTAGTCAAGCAGCACCTTCGCCCCCGACGGCGGCGCCAGACAGTCAAGTGCCTGGAGGCCAACAACATGAACAAAACTTATTTAATTTACTCGTAGATACTCCCAGTCCCAAAGTTCCCATTACAGCAAATAGTGATCCTAGCAATAATGATAGGCCTCCTCCGCTAGCCAATGAAAATGATAGTGTGGAGAATAGTAATTTAGAATCTAGTGAAAATGTTAATGACAATGTCATTGTGTCAAATACCGGTAAAGATGGTAATTTGGAGGTGGATACCAGAGGTGGTGATCCACTAGAGGTGGAACAACAAGAACAGCATTTGCCAAATATTGTGGCCGAAAGCAGCAGCAGCAGCAGCAGTAACAACAACGACGACGACAATGAACACAAGAATCGTGTTGACAATTCTGATTTTGATGATAATGCCGGCACCGGCACCAGCAATGATGGTGAAACACAAAGGTATGTTAGCCAGCAAACAAGCAATCACGTTGGCGCTTTTCATTTCTATTTTTATATGACGAAATTATTTTATTAACATGAGTAAGCTGTTTTTTACCACAACAACAACAAGGGAAATGTAGTATCAGATTTTATTTTTGTGTTTTTATGAAAGGCGTAATGGAAAGTTTTTTAATGCGATTCAATAGAAGGATGCAGATGCGCAGTGATAACCAGTAAGGGAGGACAAAAGTGACGTGGGGGATAGAAAGCTAAAATATTGTACAGAACTGTATTTTGTGTGCAGTCATGTCAAGTACGAAGGTGGTTTATATGAGTCCACATTATCGTATAGTCCCCATAATTGTATAATGATATATTCGAGCCATTTTTTCATCGGAATTTGTTTGAAATTTGATATCAAAAGCTCGTAATGTGTAGTTATAGTTGTTATTTAATTTTTTTCAAAGGTCTGTTAGAGCCGTAATTGCGGATTCACTTCACCAGATCTATCAATGATATTAACGGGCATTTATTTAAGAATTATTTCAAAATACTATCAGAACTCTCGTCGTGCCTTTTTTGTGAAATGTTTTGAAGGACACTACATGCTATGAACATGGATTTTTGCATTATTTTTTCTAAGGATTTCTTTCTTCGAAGGGGTTTCCTTGCGACTATTTTTCAATTGACTGTAAGAGTTGTAGTCTTGCAATTTTTTCAGATCTATCAATGATATAAACGGGCATTTAATTAAGAATTATTTCAAATTATTTATTTATTATTTCAATTATTTCAAAATACTATCGGAGCTGTAGTTGTGAATTTTTTCAAAACACTGCCAGGAGCTCGTGGAATTTTTTGAGAATTGGTTTGAAGGACAACACATGCTATGATCGTCGATTTTTGAATTATTTTTTCAAAGAGCTTTCTGTTTCATAGTCTTGAATTTCCTTCAGATTCTTGTAAGAGCTTTTCATGCGGCAATCTGGGATTTGTTTAAGAATTTTTTGAAAGGAGAGCTATAATCCTGGTTTTGTAATTTATTTTGTTGAAGAACTACCTTAGCTATGGTGGATTTTTTTAAGATTTTTTCGAAGAGTTTTTCATGCGACAATCAGGGATTTTTTAAAGAATTTTTTCAATTAACTGCAAGAGTTGTAATTGTGCAACTTTTCCAGATATATCAATGATATTAACAAGCATTTATTTAAGAATTATTTCAAAATGCTATCATAGCTGTAGTCGTGTATTTTTTCATAACACTGCCAGGAGCTCGTTGAATTTTTTGAGAATTGTTTTGAGGGACAATACAAGCTATGATCGTGGTTTTTTGAAATATTTATCTAAGGACTTTCTGAGCCATAATCTTGGATTTCTTTGAGATTTTTGTAAGAGTTTTCCATTCGACAATCTCGTATTTGTTTAAGAATTTTTTGAAAGGAGAGCTATAATCGTGTTTTTTTAATTTATTTTGTTGAAGGACCATCTTACCTATGATAGCGGATTTTTTGAAGATTTTTTACGAAGGGTTTTCCATGCGACAACCAGGAATTTTTTAGAGAATTTTTTCTATTAAATATAAGAGCTGTAATCGTGCAATTTTTAAGTAACACAAATTTATTTATTTGAATCAAAATAGTGTCCGAAGTTCCGAACTAGTAAGATTAGTAGCCTAAACGAACGGGAAGTTTGGGAGGAGGCAATCCTCTAACACTGCATTTCCAGACAGCAGCAATACGCCAAATATGGGACCATTAAGACTGAGCTAAGACAGTAGACCTGTAGACTTTTGTGAAAGACCCTGGTCTGACGAAGAAGAGAAAATCGACACTACGGTAGTACATGCCCCGAATTCTAGACAGGAATTAACTCCTATAAAATTCGACCTAATTAGTCCCAACACCAATTCGTCGCCAAACACCGACAGACCCAAAGCGCCAAAGCCAGAAAGGTAATATATTGAAAAGTATATCGGCGAGCGGTAAATTATTGTAGTTGATATTTCGATAGGGGTCCATCGAAGCTAACTAACTATAAGGAGTTGTACTGAGGGAAAATAAAGCAGATCACCGAGAATTTCCTCAATTTGTCGAAGATATTGTTTTTTGCTTGGCTTAGGTGGTAACCTTAACCGGCAACAGTGAACTTCTATACGAAAACCTTCTGGTCTTCTATACGAAGACCTTCTGGTCTTCTATACGAAAAACTTTTGGTCTTCTCTACAAAAACCTTCTGGTCTTCTCTACGAAAACCTTCTGGTCTTCTCTACAAAAACCTTCTGGTCTTCTCTACGAAGACCTTTCGGTCTCCTATACGAAGACCTTCTGGTCTTCTATACGAATATCTTCTTGTCTTCTATACGAAGACCTTCTGGTATTCTATACGAAGACCTTCTGGTATTCTATACGAAGACCTTCTGGTATTCTATACGAAGACCTTCTGGTCTTCTATACGATGACCTTCTGGTCATAGAAATACTTTCTGGCCTTCTGTAGGAAGACCTTGAGATGACCTTGTGGTCTTCTATAAGAAGTCATCTTAGTCTTCTATGAGAAGACGTTCTGATCTTCTATATGAAGACTTTCTTCTAGTCTTTTGTAAGAAGACTTTCTTTGGTCTTCTATAGGAAGACCTTCTTCTGGTCTCCCATACGAAGACCTTCTTTTGATTTTCTATACGGAGACCTTCTGGTCTTCTATACTAACCCCTTCTGACCTTCTAAGATTAATAATTTTTCGATGCTTTGTACTGTCCCCTTTTATTTGTCATTTATACTCCTTACTTTACTCTATTCCAATAATCCCCAAGCTAATATCAATTGCCACTGCATCATTAATGGCACTGATCTTTTGACATAACTATCCCGTTTTCGGCGAATTTGTATTCCAAACATTATTGCATTTCATAGCGCAATCGAGAAATTTGTTTTGAATAACCATTAATATTTAATAAACCCAAAGAAATGAAGACAACAAAACTTTAAAATGTAATCCACCATCTCACCCATCCATCCATTCATTCGTTCGTGTATTTCCTTAATATTCAAAAGAAATGGCTTTGCCAGACGACAGCCCAAGCCCACTAAGACCCACCCCACCTACCTAATCGTGAAGTACGTATAAAATGTCTTTGGATCATGACATTTCCCATGACAATGAGATCAGAAGTGATCAAAAGTTTTCCACCTTAACCGAAAAATAAAAACTAATAATAATTGAAAGTAAAACTGATCATAAAACAGGCATGCCGAGATGGAGGAGGAGGGTTGGGTTGGGTAACAAAAATGAAGACGAAAAAAAAGTAACACCAACCAAATAGGAAAAACTCATTACAACTCTTTATGACTGGCTTAAGGGTTCGAAATTGAAAAGATTTTTACATTTTCCATTTCTTTCTAAATTCAATAAATTATTAAAATTTATGCACAACAAGTCACCGGGAAAATCAAACCGAAAATGTACCGGGAAACATATGAAGAAAATGTGTGACTGCTCCTCTTGCGCTGTGTTGTGTTGTGTTACCTGTCTGTGCTGTTGGGGTGTTATGGTGTTGGAGTTGATGTTTTATGTTGTGCAGTTATTATCGCTTGTTTTGCATTTGTTTAATAACCCCAAGCCAGAAATAAAATCGAAAATCAACAACAATAAAAATATTCCAACAATAATACACATCCATATATTTTTCTCTCTCCTGGAGCACATCGCAATGTGTGGTGTGGTGTTGGTGGTCGGGGTCGGATTAGGCAAGAAAAAAAAAAAATAAAAATAACAACACTACTTTAAATAGCGACTTATGAATCCCAAATGGCTGATGATGTTAAGGAGGATTGACACTCGAGGAAAATCAAGGGTTGAAAAGTCCCCAGGGTGAAGGAATAATTTTTTATAAAAAATCTTTATCCATTGAAGATTGAAGTCACCAGTCTCTGAGGATAGATTTTTATAACCTCAGCCTTATGGCTTCAGAGGGTCTACGATTTGATGCGACCAAAAATCACCTACAGATCTCAACCCTACACTTTAACAGTGATTCTTATGCCAAATTTTAGATTTCAAGCAGTATCCGTTCACAGAAACCAAATATAGTACCTTTCCTACGCTTGCTGAAAGCAAAATCCCCGATTATGGCCACTTCAAGAAAACCTTAAAAACATCCACGATTATGGCCAAGATAGTCCTTTGAAGATATTCTTTAAAAATCAATAACTATAGCACCAATAATACTTCTGAGATTATGTAAAAAATTCACGTACATAACCTTGAGAGTCCTTTGAAAAAATTCTTTAAAATTCCTCGATTATGAACTTGGTAGTTATTCGAAAAAAATACTTAAAAAATACATGATTAATGTTCTTTTTACCCTTCCAAGAAATCCACCCCGATAGTCCTACGAAGAAATTCTTTGAAATTATCCATGATTATGACCTTGAAGTTCCTCGAAGACATTCTTTAAAGACTCACAAGTATATTGATTGAAGCCCAGATACTCATCCGAATTTTATTTTTTTAAATCCACGAGTGGAGCCCTCATAGTTCTTCGATGATTTTTGATTGATTTTGATTTTTTTAAATCTACAATTATAGCCTTGATAGTCCTTTTAAGAAATATGTAAAAATGCACGATTATGAGCATAACAGTCCTTAGTCGTTGGAAGAAATTCTTGAAAAAAATCGATGATTTGGCCCTGGTAGACATTTCAAGAATTTTTGTAAAAAATATTCAGTTATGGGCCACCTTCAACGAAATTTTTAAAAAATCCACAGTTATTTCCCAAATAATCCTCGAAGAAATTCTGAAAAAATCCAGGATTAGAGAGGATCTAGTATTATGTCCCTGCTAGCCTTTCCTTAAAAATATGGAATTATGACCCTCATAGTCCTTCGAAGAAATTCTTTAAAAAATCCACGATTCTAGTCCTGATAATCCTTCGAAGAAATTCTTTAAAGCCTACACGATTTAGTCCTCATAATCCTTCTAAGAAATTCTTTAAAAAATCCACGGTTCTATCCCTGATAATCCTTTGAAGAAATATACGACTCTTCTTCTGATAATGCTTCGAAGTAATTCTTTTTAAAAATCCATGATTCTAGTCCTGATAATCCTTGGAAAAATTCCACGATTATAGTCCTGATAGTCGTTCAAAAAAAATCTTTAAAAAATTCACGATTTAGTCCTGATAATCTTTCGAAGAAATTCCTTAAAAAAATTTCGATTCAGTCCTGATAATCTTTCGAAGAAATTCTTTAAAAAATCCACGATTTTAGTCCCGATAATCCTTCGAAGAAATTCTTTAAAAAAATTCACGATTTTAGTCCTGACAATCTTTCGATGAAATTCTTTAAAAAAATCCACGATTCTAGTCCTGATAATCCTTCTTTAAAAACATTCATGATTCTAGTCCTGATAATCCTTCGAAGAAATTCTTTAAAAAAATCCACGATTATAGTCCTGATAATCTTTCGAAGAAGTTCTTTAAAAAAATCCACGATTCTAGTCCTGGTAATCCTTTAAAGGTTATTTTAAAAATCCACGATTCAGGTCCCGATAATCCTTTAAAGTAATTCTTAAAGAGATCCACGATTCTAGTCCTGATAATCCTTTGCAAAAAAAAAAATTTTAAAAATCTACGAGTGTAGCTCTTATAGTCCTTCGAAGAAATTCTTTAAAAATCCACGATTCTAGTCCTGATAATCTTTTAAAGAAATTCTTTAAAATCTACGATTATAGTCCTGCTAATCCTTCAAAGAAATTCTTTAAAAAATCTACGAGTGTAGCTCTTATAGTCCTTCGAAGAAATTCTTTAAAAAATCCACGATTCTAGTCCTGATAATCTTTTAAAGAAATTCTTTAAAATCTACGATTATAGTCCTGCTAATCCTTCAAAGAAATTCTTTAAAAAATCCACGATTCTAGTCCTGATAATTCTTTGAAGAAATCCACTATTCTAGTCCTGATAGTCCTTCAAAGAAATTCTTTAAAAAATCCACGATTCTAGTCCTGATAATCCTTCAAAGAAATTCTTTAAGAAATCCACGATTCTTGTCCTGATAATCCTTGGAAGAAATTCTTTAAAAAATCCACGATTCTAGTCCTGATAATCTTTTAAAGATTATTTTAAATAATCCAGGGTTCTAGTCCCGATAATCCTTTAAAGAAATTCTTAAAGAAATCCACGATTCTAGTCCTGATAATCCTTCGAAAAAAATCTTAAAAAAATCTACGAGTTTAGCTCTTATAGTCCTTCGAAGAAATTCTTTAAAAAATCCACGATTCTAGTCCTGATAATCCTTCGAAAAAATTCTTTAAAAATCCACGATTATAGTCCTGATTATCCTTCGGAAAAATTCTTTAAAAATCCACGATTCTAGTCCTGATAATCCTTCGAAAAAAATTCTTTAAAAACCCACGATTCTAGTCCTGACAATCCTTCGAAAAAATTCTTTAAAAATCCACGATCCTAGTCCTGACAAAAAAATTCTTTAAAAATCCACTATTCTAGTCCTCATAAAAAAACTTTAAAAAAACACGATTCTAGTCCTGAGCCATTTAAAAAAATCCAGGGCCATAGCCCTGATGGTCCTTCATAAAAATGCTTTACTAAATCTAGGATTATGGCTCTAATAGTTAAACAAATCCCTCAAAAAATTCATAACTATAGCCCTGATAAACCTTCAAAGAAATTCTTCAAAAAATCCACGATTATTGACCAAATAATCCTTGGAAAAAATTATTTTAAAAAAAAATCACAAAAAACATCCTTATAGTCCTTCCTTAAAAATATACGCGATTATATCTAGCTATGGAGCCTTCGAAAAATGTCTTTAAAAAATTCAGGATTTTTAAACTGAAAGTCTTTTAAATAATTTTTGTTTGGAAAATCCCAGATTATTGCACTGATAAACCTTCGAAGAAACTTCTTAAAAGATCCATGATTATAGCACTCACTGTCTTTCAAAAAATTTTTTTTTCAAAGATCCACGATTGTAGCTCTAATAGTCCTTAAGAATTTTTTAAAAAATTTACTAGTATAGCTTTGAAGGTCCTTCGAAGAAATTCTTTAGAAAATCCACAATTTAAGCCCTGATAATCCTCGAAGAAAATCTGCCAAAGCTCCAAGACATGTCCTTCGATAGCCTTTTCAAAAAACTCTTTAACAAATCCCCGATTGTGGACCTAATAGTCCTTCGAAAAAATTCTTTAAATGTAATTTTATCTCTGATTCTCCTTTAAAATCTTAATTTTTTGAAAAACCTATTCTTCCTTTTTTAAATCAATTTATGGCCCTGGTAGTTCTCTCTAAAATAGCATTTTTATTCTTTTTTTCCTTCATCCTCCCATTTGAACTGAGCTTTTTTTCTGACCCAGCCACCTGGTTTAAATAACTACAAAGAGTGTTAAGATTTTATAAGATCAACCTACGCCACCTTTACTAAAGCGTGTGATTTTTATGCGGTATTTCTAACTATTTCTTTCATTTGTGTTTTTTTATTTACTTCTCCTTACACCAGATTAGTTTATTTTTACTTTCGAATTTTCCTAAGCCCCGGTGATGGGGTTTTTTTTGTGGTCTGCCTGTCGTCTGCTCTTGGTTTTATTTTGTTCACCAAACAATGTCAGTGTAAGGTGGCTGGCAAAGCGGTGGTGGTGGTGATGACGACGACTGTGGCTTTTTTATAATGGTCCAGGTCTAGCCATCCCAGGAGCAGCATCAGCGGTGGTGGTGGTGGTTGCATAGCTAAACGTTTGCTTATTTTCATTCATTCATTGTTAAAAAGCGATTTTATTGTAACAGTCAATCCAACTCATGCCATGCCACCTCATGCATCACCGCCATGCTGTTGCTCTGTTGTTTGGTTGTGAGCTGTCTTGGAGAAGGAGAGAGAGAGAGAGAGGAGCGGAAGATACAATTAGTCGGTGAGATTTTAACTTAAAAGGAACCTAAAAATCACCGCACCACCAACGCACTTTTCTTTTTTTGGGCATGGAACGCCGGACCCATGGCGTAAAAACAACCACAATGTGGGTTGGAGGGATGGATGCATGCATAGATGGAGAAAAAGGATCGATCTTGCTTGTGGTTGCCTGGTGGAAAACATTTTTCATTGAGTGAAATTGTATTGGAAATAATTATGTTTTTGTTTTGACATGGCCTTTATCTTAGTTGGACTACGACGACGATGTACTCTGGCACTGACAGCGCAACATCGAACTGGCGCTGTACCGCCGACATTATCTCTGACTCGACAATGATTTGGTTGCTGGTTCGTGTTGTACGATTGCCTCCCGACGAAGGGGTTACGAACTGACAAAGTTAAGGCCTATGAAGAGAGCCTTGGCCGGTCGGTCGTTTGGTCGTAGACAATTATGCCTTCTGGTAAATGTCACAACTCCAGCCAACGTATTTATTAAATAATTTATTGGCTAGTTAAATTATGTAAAGACAAAACAATGCTTCAGTAGTGGTGTTCGTCACTGTTTGTTGTGGCATGGCACTGGCACCATCATCCTCCTCCTCCTGCATAGTTAGTCTTGACCACATGCCGACTTAGCCACTCTGCCAGCCGCCTCCTATTTTGAGATCTATTAAAATGGAAATCAATTACAATGTCATGAAATAATGATGATTTCGATTTTTATGAGTTACCCACAAAGAGAAAGGTGTTACATTAATTGTCAATTTGGTTGTTGTAGTTGGTGTTATGTTATTGTTGTTGTTGCTGACTACCAAGTGTGGGAGTTTTGTTATATTCCTCCACAAAAAAAAGTTCCAATGTGTGTGGATTTTCTTTTATAAGGAAATGTTGTCCTGCGGCTCGTCAAACAGTGTTATGTGACAGATGCAATTTATTACAGGGAAATGGTTAATGGAAATTGGCTTTGGAGGGAAATTCGGGCTAATTAACCGACAATGGAAAAATTCATTCAATCACTTCGGATAGATTTTTTTAACTTCGTTGTAGAGGAAAATCTTGCTGAAGATCATAAATGTGATATTTTGAAGATTTTTTCGAAGTACCATCGGGGCTATTTTTAAGTTTTTTATATAGAATTTCCATTTTTTTTGGAAGTACTATTACAAATTTAATTATGGATTTTAAAACAAAATGTTGCTTCAAAGGACTATCAGTGTTATCCTAAATATGGAATTTTTAAGTATTACTACATAACAAATTTAAAATACTATAATTGTAGATTTTTTGGGAATCTTTTCGAAGGACTATAATCTTAGATTTTTTAAGAATTTTTTCGAACGACTTTTAAAGGCTATAATCATGCATTTTATGTGAATTTCTTCAAAAGGACTCCAATCTTGGGGTTTTTAAGAATTTTTTCGAAATACAGTTTTAAATTTAAAACAAGTAAAAAAAGGCGCTAAGTTCGGCTGGACCAAGCTTATAATGCCCTCCACCATTTGGAAGGAACTTAAAATTTTTCAAAAAAAAAAAAAAAAATCCGAAAACTACCACTTAATTGAAACCTATTATATAGGGACTATACGAAGATGTGAACCCGCTTACGAAATTTTTTGTCATATGCTGTAGCACCCATTTCGAACTTCAAATACGAGATTTAAAACAGTTCCAGTGAAAAATGTCGCTAAAATCATTAAAATATCGAATATTGTATAGCCCCCATATAACGGAACCTCCCGATATTCGGTATTCTGATGATATCAGCAGTATTATTCAACGGAATCGTTTCAAATTTCGCATTGGAAGATCCTAATGGCTACTGCAACCTATGACAAAAATGTTTGTATGCAGGCCCACGTCTTCGTGTAGCCCCCATATGACGGTACCTTCTGATACTCGGTATTTTCATGATTTTTGTGACATTACTCGCTGGAACTGTTTTAAATGTCATATTTTAAGTTCGTAATGGGTACTACAGCCTATGACAAAAATTTCGTAAGCAGGTCCATGTCTCAGTATAGTCCCCATATAACGGTTTTCATTTAAGTGGTAGTTTTCGTTTTTTTTTTTTTTTTTGAAAATTTTCAATTTCCTTCCAAATGGTGGAGGGTATTAAAAGTTCGGTCCGGCCGAACTTAGCTGCTTTTTTAGTTGTTTTTTTTTTTCTTTTTAATATTTTGAACGATTTATTTAAAGATTTTTAAAGGGTTTTGAACTACATAAAGTTGTGGATTTTTTACAAATATTTTCGAGAGATTATCAGTGAATTTTTAAAGATTTTCGAAATTCTTAAACATATTGTAAGATTATGGAATTGTCCTTCAAAAATTTTTTTTGTAAAAAATCTACGACTGCTTTCTTAATTATACTTCAAAAAATTCTTTTAAAAATCCACCTACAGTCCACGAGAGTCCTTCAAACAAATATTTAAAAATCAACGACAATGCAACGTCTAATGGTTCTTGAACGTGGACTCATTAAGCTTTGTTGGATTTCAGAATATAGCATTGTAGTGCGGTTTCAAGTGACTGATGAATTAGCTTGAGACGGATTACAGTCGATTGATTTACCGATTGATGAGATGAGCTATGATATAAGATGCTTCATAGAAGAAGCTGGAAGAAGATGGCCATTGGAAACAGGTTGCAGGCCATCTGAGGCCATCTGGTCGGTAATCCCGAGGAAAAGAACATTGTCCTCCAAAGTAATTCTTTAAAAAATCCACAAGTCCTAATAGTCCTCCAAAAAAGTTATTTAAAACTTCCGCAATTATAGACCTGTTAGTTTTTAAATGAAATTTTTTGAAAAATCCACGACTTTAGCCCTAATAAGCCCTTTAAAGATATTCGAAGGATAGTAAATGCTATGCTCACTTGAAAAAATCTAACTGCGATTGCAATATTAAAAGCCATTATTTAAAGGATTCTGCTGTGAAAATCTTAAAAAAAATTGAATCAAAGAGCTATTCAATAACTTAACTTATAATCTGGGAGAAAACTCAGTCCAAAGATCTCGAATTTTTTAACCAAATTTTTAGGACTATCAACAACATGAAGTTCTTACATTTCGTTTTGTTTGTTTCGTGGGAAATCTAATTTAAATTTCTTGTAAAAATTAAAGTAAGAATGTTCTTCGATCTCTAGCAGACTTATTAACGTTTATTTTATAAAAAAAATATTATAATTTTTTTTTTTTTCAAAAAAATCCTCCAATATTTTTCCCATAGCAGTTTATTATAAAAAAAACAATTTACATAAATTGTAATCTAAAAATATTTCTCTTGCTTGATTTATGACAAAAGAAACACGTGCATACCAATTCTATTTTCTGTGTGTTGCAACAACGGCGCCAATATTTAAAAATATTTTCTGTTGAAACAACACAAATTGAATTCGATGCTATGCCAAATGTTAAAAAAAACGAAATTCGATAGACAAGCATCAACAACATCCGCTATATATTTTCGTCTCGTTAAAGAGTTGAAAAAAAATTATGCGATTATATGTTTGTTTATTTGTTACATAGTTTTGTTCCTTATCACAACGCACTTGAACTAAAAAAAAATAGAAAAATAATACAACGAAAAAAAAACTATTTTGTTTTGTTTTAAAGATTGTGGCACGAGATTTGAAAGAACAACAACAACAAAAAAAAAAAAACAAATTTGTCGGAAATAAGATTACACTTTGCAGCTAAATCGAAATTTTCTATGTCAGTGATAGAGATTGTGTGTTGTATCTATATGTGTGGACAAGAGCATTGCCCGCCTCTCGCTTCCCATTTTGAAAGGTTCTCAAGCATCGATGTTAAGTTCAAGGTCTCTGTGTTTGCATACATAAAGTATTGAATATTTACTTTCAATTTACCTAATAACAATATAAATGTGCAGATTTGAAAACATATGCATCGATTGACAATCAATTAGCAGAATTGGGAGGGAATACACAACGGTGGCAGCAATGGCGAGATCTCTTATCTTTGTCATATTGGCATACAAAATTTACAATTTTATAATTGATTTTATTTAAATTTTTGATGTATGGGAAATAATTATTATTATTAAAATCAAAACAATGTTATCAATAAATAATTAGAAAAAAATATCTTTACAGAAATCATTAAATGTCAATAATTTGTCATGGGGCACAATATGGAGTTTTTATATTCATGGGCAACTTTGAAGTCGTCGCACTGATAACACTGTGCTACAATTTTCGGCTCAGGGTCTGGGAGGTTGGAAATTCCAGGTGTACGTAACATTATTAGGCTATTAGATCAAATCCAAAAAAGGATTTTGGATTTCCAGACCAAACTTTTTTAGGGCCCATTATATAGCCTCAACTGCATACAGAGGGCCTCAAATATTTTTCTATATACCTCGATATGGACGTTTTTAATTTGATACAGGCCATTGGGTTATGTCTAGAATCATTTGTACAAATTGTGGGTCATGTTGGTCCACGGTTTGAAATAGCCTCCATATAAGGGTATATCCCGATTTCAAGTATTTTTTACATTTTATTTTTCATTCTAAGTTCGGCAGGTAGAAGCCAAACTTGCAAAAAAGTATTAATATAGGTCTAAGATTTGGTATAGCCCTTATATGAATGTATTCCCTGATTTAACCTTTTTCCCAGTATCTTAGGCACATTTTTCAATTGATTTGGCCCTTATTTGGTATCTTGGTTTCTCAATGTCCCTTTACCTCCTGATTTTACCTATTTCGAGGGTCTGGACCACATTTTTCAATAATCAATTTGGCTGAAAGTTTGTGGTAAACTACTTTGGGTTAGAGAACCATCTTACAGAAAAAATACAACATAGATTTTTATTTTGGCATCTACTCCATATGACGCTACCTTCCAGGTCGAGGTTCCCAGCCAATATTGTTTACCATATATCCCCATTTGAAGCCTTTAAGGTCTTTTTGGATTTTTTTTAATTATGTCCATTTTTAACTATACCATTGATAGCCCTCCAAATATTTTTTAGTCCACAAGCATAGGCCTGATATTATATCCCCCGATATTGAAGACATTTCTTGATAAATCCAAGATTGATGGCATTCCTCAAAATATCCACGATTACAGCGCAGATAGTCCTTTAAAGAATTTCTTATACAATTTGCAAAATCAACGATTATAGCGCTGTAGTCCTTCAAGACAAAATCATCATTACAGTCCCGAGAGTCATTCAAACCATTCTTTAAAAATAAACAATTATAGCCCCGATAGTCCTTTGAGAAATTCTGTTTAAAATGCAGGACGAAGAAATTGAAGAAATTCTGTAAAAAATCTTCCTTCGTAGAAATTCTTATAAGTAATCCACGTTTAATTTGCTTTAATTGTCTTTCGAAGAAGTTTTGAAAAAATCCACGATTATTGTCCTAATTGTTCTTCAAAGGAATTATTTAAAAACTCCACGTCACAGCCCCTAGAGTCCTTCAAATAATTCTTTAAAAATGCAACTATGCAACTCCTGATGGTTCTTGAACGTGGACTCATTAAGCTTTGTTGGCTCCCAGAATATAGCATTGTGTTGCGATTTGAAGTGACTGATGAACTAGATTGAGACGGATTCCAGTCGATTGATTTACCACTTGATGAGAATATTAAACCACCAACAATCTATGTTGAGATGCCTCAAAAAACCGGTCGCAGGGTATCTAAGGCCATCTGGCCGGAAATCTCCAGGAGAAGAACATAGTCGTCCAAAGTAATTCTTTAAAAAATCCACAAGTCCTGATAGTCCTTCAAAAAAGTTATTTAAAAAATCCACAATTATAGGCCTGATAGTTCTTCAATGAAATTATTTAAAATTTCTACGGTTTTAGCCCTAATAATCGTTTGAAGAATTCATTTAAGAACCCACGATTGTGGCCATAGTTGTTCTTCAAAGAAATTGATTAATAAATCAACGATTATAGAACTGAAGAAAATTCATGCCCAATAGACCTTCAAAAAATGCTTTTAAAAATCCACGACTCTAGTCCTGATAATCCCTTGAAGAAATTGTTTAAAAATCGACGATTCTAGTCCTTATAGTCCTTCGAATAAATTATTTGAAAATCCACGATTATAGGCCTGTTTCTCCTGCGAAGAAATTCTTTAAAATATCCACGATTACAGGCCTTGCAGTCTTCCAAAGAAGGTCTTTAGGAAATCTACGATTGTAGGCCTGATAGTCCCTTAAAGAAAGTCTTTAAAAAATCCACGATGGTTCTGGGAATAAATTCTTTTAAAAATTTACAATTATAGAACTTATAGTTCTTTAAAGCAATTCTTTAAAAACACACGTCTATAGCCCTGCAAGCCCCCCAAATAAATTCCTTAAAAATCCACGATTATGGCCCTGTTTGTCCTGCGAAGAAATTCATTAGAAAATGCACAATTGTAGCTCTGATAGTCCTTCAAAAAATTATGAAAAAATATCCACGATTATAGACCTTACAGTCCTCCAAAAAATTATTTGAAAAATCCACGATTATATCCAGGAAAAATTGGCTAATAGTCCTTCGAATAAGTTTTTTAAAAAAATTCATGATTATAGGCCTGATAGTCCCTCAAAGAAATTCTTTCAAATATTTACAACCAGAGTGCTTCAAAGAAATTCTTAAAAAAATCAAGATTACGGCCCTGGACGTCCTTTTTTTTTGGAAAATCCACGATAATAGCTTTAAATTTCTTAAAGAAATTTACGATACTGGTCCGAAAGAAATTAATTTAAAAAATATTATATCCCGATAGTGCTGCGAAGACGTTTTTAAAAAAATAGTTTTGAAAATTCGAAAATGATTCTTAAAAAACAGACATTTAATATCCTCTCGATCCTAGCAAAATATCCTTAAAATCTACATTTAATAGTCCTTGAAGAAATAGTCTCAAAAATTGAATATTTAATGGTCTGTTGGTTCTTCAAATATTCTTGATCCTGGTATAAAATTTATATTAGCCTTTGAAATAATTTTCTTCAAAAAATCCACATTTTATGAACTGTTGGTTCTTGAAAAAATATTCTTTCAAAATCTACATTTAGTGGTCTGTTGGTTCTTGATAAAATATTCCTTAAAAATCTACGATTATGAGTTTTTGGTCCTTGAAAAAATATCTTTGAAAAAATATTTTTAAAAAAATCCAAATGTGGCTCCTCGATAAAATATTCTTCAAAATCCCCACATTTAATGGCATTGAAAAATAATTAAATAATTCTCGTCCTTGAAAAAATATCCTTTAAATCAACATTTAATGGCCCCTTTGTCCTCGAAAAAATATTCTTAAAAAATCCAAATATGGATTCTCGATAAAATATCCTTCAAAATCTTCACATTTAATGGCCTTGAAAAAAATATTATTAAAAATTTCTTGTTTGGACTGTTGGTCCTTATAAAAATATTCTCCAAAAAATTTAAAAGAATCTACCTTTCTCGTCATTGAAAACATATTTTTTAAAAAGTACATTTAATAGTCTTTTGGTCCTTGATAAAATTATCTTCCAAATTCACATTTAGTGGTCTGCAGGCCTTTAAAAAATATTCTTAAATGATTCACGTTTATGTACATGTTGTCCTTCAAAAAATATTCGTCAAAAATCATCGTTATATTGCCTCTGAAAAATGTTTCTAAAAAATTCACATTTAATGGACTTTGGTCCTTGAAAAAAAAAAAATATTCAAAAAAATCCGAATTTAATGGTCTGTTGGTCCTTGAAAAAATCCTGAAAATCTAATTTTTATTGACATTAATTTATTTATATATTAAGATATTTTATAGGCTTTGCACAGTGGTTCAATCTGTTGGGACCTTATTATTATTAAGGATGGGTCCAATTTGGGTCTCTGAAACGGTTTTGGACTATAACCTATATATGGGCTGAAAGTGCTCGGAGAGACCTTTCATTTAAGCCTAGTTTGATCCGCGCAGGTTTTATAGGTTTTGCACAGTGGTTCAATCTGTTAGGACCTTATTATTATTAAGGATGGGTCCAATTTGGGTCTCTGAAACGGTTTTGGACTATAACCTATATATGGGCTGAAAGTGCTCGGAGAGACCTTTCATTTAAGCCTAGTTTGATCTGCGCAGGTTTTATAGGCTTTGCACAGTGGTTCAATCTGTTAGGACCTTATTATTATTAAGGATGGGTCCAATTTGGGTCTCTGAAACGGTTTTGGACTATAACCTATATATGGGCTGAAAGTGCTCGGAGAGACCTTTCATTTAAGCCTAGTTTGATCCGCGCAGGTTTTATAGGCTTTGCACAGTGGTTCAATCTGTTAGGACCTTATTATTATTAAGGATGGGTCCAATTTGGGTCTCTGAAACGGTTTTGGACTATAACCTATATATGGGCTGAAAGTGCTCGGAGAGACCTTTCATTTAAGCCTAGTTTGATCCGCGCAGGTTTTATAGGTTTTGCACAGTGGTTCAATCTGTTAGGACCTTATTATTATTAAGGATGGGTCCAATTTGGGTCTCTGAAACGGTTTTGGACTATAACCTATATATGGGCTGAAAGTGCTCGGAGAGACCTTTCATTTAAGCCTAGTTTGATCTGCGCAGGTTTTATAGGCTTTGCACAGTGGTTCAATCTGTTAGGACCTTATTATTATTAAGGATGGGTCCAATTTGGGTCTCTGAAACGGTTTTGGACTATAACCTATATATGGGCTGAAAGTGCTCGGAGAGACCTTTCATTTAAGCCTAGTTTGATCCGCGCAGGTTTTATAGGCTTTGCACAGTGGTTCAATCTGTTAGGACCTTATTATTATTAAGGATGGGTCCAATTTGGGTCTCTGAAACGGTTTTGGACTATAACGTATATATGGGCTGAAAGTGCTCGGAGAGACCTTTCATTTAAGCCTAGTTTGATCCGCGCAGGTTTTATAGGCTTTGCACAGTGGTTCAATCTGTTAGGACCTTATTATTATTAAGGATGGGTCCAATTTGGGTCTCTGAAACGGTTTTGGACTATAACCTATATATGGGCTGAAAGTGCTCGGAGAGACCTTTCATTTAAGCCTAGTTTGATCCGCGCAGGTTTTATAGGCTTTGCACAGTGGTTCAATCTGTTAGGACCTTATTATTATTAAGGATGAGTCCAATTTGGGTCTCTGAAACGGTTTTGGACTATAACCTATATATGGGCTGAAAGTGCTCGGAGAGACCTTTCATTTAAGCCTAGTTTGATCCGCGCAGGTTTTATAGGCTTTGCACAGTGGTTCAATCTGTTAGGACCTTATTATTATTAAGGATGAGTCCAATTTGGGTCTCTGAAACGGTTTTGGACTATAACCTATATATGCGCTGAAAGTGCTCGGAGAGACCTTTCATTTAAGCCTACTTTGATCCGCGCAGGTTTTATAGGCTTTGCACAGTGGTTCAATCTGTTAGGACCTTATTATTATTAAGGATGGGTCCAATTTGGGTCTCTGAAACGGTTTTGGACTATAACCTATATATGCGCTGAAAGTGCTCGGAGAGACCTTTCATTTAAGCCTAGTTTGATCCGCGCAGGTTTTATAGGCTTTGCACAGTGGTTCAATCTGTTAGGACCTTATTATTATTAAGGATGGGTCCAATTTGGGTCTCTGAAACGGTTTTGGACTATAACCTATATATGGGCTGAAAGTGTTCGGAGAGACCTTTCATTTAAGCCTAGTTTGATCCGCGCAGGTTTTATAGGCTTTGCACAGTGGTTCAATCTGTTAGGACCTTATTATTAATAAGGATGGGTCCAATTTGTGTCTCTGAAACGGTTTTGGGCTATAACCTATATATGGGCTGAAAGTGCTCGGAGAGACCTATCATTTAAGCCTAGTTTGATCCGCGCAGGTTTTATAGGCTTTGCACAGTGGTTCAATCTGTTAGGACCTTATTATTATTAAGGATGGGTCCAATTTGGGTCTCTGAAACGGTTGTGGACTATAGTTGGTGCTGCATAGTATTTATTTAATTTGTATTCAAGCTATTTTATTACCGAAGTAATAAATTTTAATATAATAATTAACAAATAATTATATTTTTCAAAATTTTCTTTTTTACTCAGTCTTTAACAAAGCTCTGTTAAGTCCTTAACAGAGCTCTGTTAAGTAACTGTGTCTGTTAACATCCAATTTAACTTTCCAATTTATCTTCACACCCATCGACCCGCGGTCATTCGTTCACTTCTACGGTTGGCGGCTGTGGTCATTTATATTGATTATTTCGCCAATTTGTTATGGCTTACTGTTGCTAGCCTTACATCCATCCATCCACCCACCCATTTCCATTCCAAAATTCAATCAGTCGCACTTAACAGGCTTCAAAATCGTTGTCTTCGTCGCCTCTCCCTTTCTCTTCATCTCCATCGTTTGGATGGAGAAAATAAAATGCCTTAACGTAGAAAAATTACCATGACTGCAATATGACGAAGTTAATGCAGTAAATGGCTTTGACCATTCATCACCTTTGCTTTGCTACGGTTCGTTTCATTTTGTCGTTGCTGTAGTTGTTGTTGGAGGATAATTTCCTTCTGAAAATGACGACTACCACTCAAATTTTTGTTGATAAATAACGACCAGTAGTAGAAATGACACTTGAAGACTGTATTCAATCATCACCGAACACCAAATCCTCCCTGTCTCCCCTTTCACCTCGGAATAAGGAGGTAAATTGCTAACAAGACAGTTTTTTTTTTCGACCAGCCGACCAACCAGTCAAAGAGTACCCCATTGATTTTAATGGGACTCCTCAACAATCTCCATTTAAATGATGAATAAATATTTCAACTTTCAATGGGGGGGGGGTCTTGAAAACCCCCAGTATTGTTGTTGTTTTTGTCTTTTTTTATTTGGCTGGTGTTTTTTGATTTAAATGCGAAAGATGATTTTGACACGAAAATTTATCATCATTTTGTTCATGTTTTGTCTTTTGTCGCTTAGTTTTGTTTTTCTATTTTTTTTTTCTGCGATTTATTGATCGGCCAGGCTCTTAACAAGAAATGTTGTAAACAAAATCATAAAATATTTGATTTTTGTTAATTAAGAAAATTTAATAAGGAAAAAATCCGTTGAACATGAACACGGTTGCCCGATGTCAATTTTTTCTGTTTATTAGATTTTTGTTTGTTTGAAATCATTCAAATGTAATCTCAAACTCAAAATTACAGTGATTTCAGAGAAGATTTTTTGAGAAATATTTTTTCAAGGATCAAAAAATTAAATGTTGGTATTTAAGGATATTTTGTCGAGGACCAACAGACCATTTAATGAGATTTTTTAGGAGTATTTTTTTCAAGGACCAAGAAAACTATTTTAAGGACTAACAGACCAATAATTGTGGATTTTTAAAAGTATTTTTTTAGGGACCAACAAGCCACTAAATGTGAAATTTTTGAGGATATTTTTTAAGGACTAACAGATTTTTAGAATTTTGGATTTTTTAAAATATTTGTTCAGGGACCATTGGTTGCCACAAACGTGGCCTACTTAAGAATAGTTTTCTAAGATAAAAAGCATATTAATCGTGGATTTTTTAGGATTTTTTTCAAGGAACAACAGCCCGTTAAATTTGGATTTTTTTCAAGGACCAACAGACCATTCGACGTGAATTTCTTAAGAATAAAGGCCAAAAGACTTATAAATGTGAGATTTAAAAAAATATTTTTTTAAGGACTATCAGTGGCTACTAATGTATTTTTTTTAAGAATATTTTCGAGAATAAGCAAGACATTAGGATTTTGTAAGATTTTTTTAAGGATATTTAAGGCTTTAAACTTGGGTTCTTAAGGGATATCGTTAAGAAGAAATTTTCAAGGACCCAAAGCTGATGTTTAAGAAATTTTTTTTCAAAGGACTATCGTTGAATACATACTTGCATTAAAGTTTTTTTTCAAGGACACGAAGTGGAGTTTTTTAGATTATTTTTTAAGGACCAAGGACGTGGATTTTTCCAACGATCAAGGGCGTGATTTTTTAGATTATTTTTTCAAGGACCAAGAAATGGGATTATTTTAGATTATTTTTTCAAAGATTAAGGATGTTTTTAGATTATTTTTCAAGGACATGGATTTTTTTAGAATATTTTTGAAGGATTAAGGACTTGTATTTTTTATATTATTTTGTCAAGGACCAAGGACGTGGATATTTTAGATTATTTGTTCTAGGACCCAGGACTTGGTTTTTTTATATCTTTTCAAGTGCTTGGATTTTTTTAGATTATTTTTCAAGGATCAAGTATGTGGACTTTTTTAGAATATTTTATCAAGGACCAAGGACGTAGATTTTTTTAGATTATTTTTCAAGGATTAAGGACGTGGATTTTTTAGATTATTTTTCAAGGATCAAGGACGTGGATTTTTTAGAATATTTTTTCAAGGACCACAGACGAGTCTTTTATAGCATATTTTTTCAAGGACCAAGGACGTGGATTTTTTTATATAATTTTTTTTTCAAAGGCCAAGGACGAGGATTTTTTTAAATTATTTTTTCAAGGACCAAGGAAGTGGATTTTTTCAGATTATTTTTTTCAAGGACCAAGGACGTGGATTTATGAAAATATTTTTCAAGGACCAAGGACGTAAATTTAAAGGAATATTTTTTTTGGACCAAGGACGTGAATTTATAAGAATTTTTTTTCAAGGATTTTCAATAACATTTTTAAGGATATTTTTCATAGATCCAACTTGGATTTTTAAGAATGTTTCCCAAAGCATCTAATGTATTCGACTTGGATTTTAAGGTCATTTTTAATAATATTTCTCAAGGACCCAACGTACATTTTTAAAAATATTTTTTCAACGACCCGTTGTGGATTTTTTGAATGTATTTTTCAAGAGCCCAAGGTGGATTTTAAAGACATTTTTCAAGGATCCAACATGGATTTTAGGAACGTTTTTAATGATATTTTTCAAGGACCAAAGTGGATTTTTTGACCATTTTTAAGGATATTATTAAAGAAACTAACATTGATTTTTAGGGAAAATTTTATGGATATTTTTTTAAGAACCCAACGTGAATTTTTACGGATACTTTTTCAAGCACCCAACGTGGACCCAACATTGAATTTGGTTAATATTTTTTTAAGGATAATTAGGACTTCCAACGTCAAATTTTCTGAAATATTTGAAGGATAATAAAGATTACAAATGTGGTTTTTTCTAGAATATTTTTTCAAGGCTTCAAACGTGGATTTTTCTACTGCAATTTTCAGGGGTAGTAAGGATATTTTATGGACTATCCAATCAGTAAACGTGGATTTTTAAAGATTTTTTTCAAAGATCATCAGGAGGATTTTTAAGCATATGTTTTAAATGAATCAAGCTTTGTTTTACTATAATTTTTTTTTGAGTATAATCAAGGTTTTAAACTTGGATTTTCAAGAATATTTTTTTTCAAAGATCATTGGTGATTACGAATATGAATTTTTGAAGGCTATTTTTGCAGCATTAACATCTGTTTTTCGAGAATATTTTAAGGACCATCAGTGGAGTTATCTGGATTTTTTTGCAAAGAAAATCGAGGTCTTAAAAAATATTTTATTAAATAAATGTTCAAGGGTAATCAAGATACAATTTTTAAGAACCATAGAAGCATTAAACGAATATTTTTAACATTAATTTTTGAGGATTTTTTCAGTAGATTTTAATCATTTTATACGACATAAACTTTTTTACACATTTTCTAGTATTTTTCAAGGACCATTTAATCCGAGAAACGTGAATTTCTGTTAATATTTTTTCCAAGAATATTTAAATTTTGTGCGCTTTGACCCATTGTCCATCCATAATTTAGTTGTCACACTTTCACTATTGCTCTCCCTCCTGTAACACTTCCCCTCTGCTGCAATTATGAACATTTGCAGTTTGCACATCAAGAAAATCTGCAAATCCTTTAAACTTTCCTTTGAGTTCATAGACAAACACACACAGACATACAAAATGACACGCAATTTAACACTTTCTGAAAATGGCAACATTTAAACGAGTGATTACTTTCAACATTTGTTAGTTTTTTAAACTTTTTCATTTATTTTTTTTATTTAACATGTTAAAGAAAAAAATCGTTAAATCCATCCTTTTTGATCTTGTTTTAACGATTTGTTTCTTATTATCAAAAAAAAAATTAAATGATTATGATCTGCTTATAGCTTGCAAAGAGTTTAGCCATCTACAGGGTGAGATGAAAAAGCTGCAACCAATTCCAGACTGCTATCATTTCTAAGCCACTCGTTGGACAGCTGTTAAAATTATTCCAGTGACAGCTCATTATATTGTTTACAAGCGTACAAAAGCAGTTTGGTCAGAATTTTCCAAAAAAAAGTTATTCGTGATGGAATTCAAGCGTGATAGTGTGATTTCTCTATATTTGGCTGGAAAACCACAAGTGACTATCGTTAGAGCACTCCAGCCTTTAAATGTGAATAAATCTTTGTGTCTCGTACCATGGCTCGCTCCCGTGATATGTAGGTAGCGTAGCCCGACGTCAAGGTTCGAAAAGTAAAGAAGCGACTTCGTCGAAACTCGCGTCGCAGTGGCCGAAGAATGGCTCGTTAGCTGAACATATCCCAATATTCCATTCGGCAAATGTTGAAAAATGAGAGCTCGGGGTAAAACCATTGAAATTCCAAAAATTGCAAGAACTTACGCCGCAACAGAAAGAAAATAGACTCAAAAGAGTTAAAGAGTTGCATCGCTTTGCCGAATGTGGTGAACTGCCGAATTTGGTTTTCTCCGATGACCGATGAGAGAACATTCGTTGTCCATCTGTTTCTAAAAACAAACAAAATGATCGTGCTCACTTGCCAAAGAGGTCAGAGCTAAAGAGTTGCTTCGCTTGGCTGAAAGTGGTGAACTGCCGAATTTGATTTTCTCCGATGAGAAAACATTCGTTGTCCAGCAGTTTGTAAACAAACTAAATTATCGTGTTTACTTGTCACCCGAAAATGTGCACCTTTGGTTGGCCAACAGAACTCAAGCGCCGGCCATGGTGATGGTGTGGGCCGTCATAACATCCGATTGTCGCTCTCCGCTCGTATTGATCGACCATGGCATCAGAATAAATGCCGAATATTATCGCGAAAATATTCTGGAGGGCATATTAAAGCATTGGGCACGCAAACATTTTGGAGGCAGACCTTGGACATTTAAACAGGATTTAGCACCATCGCACTCAGCATGCGCCATCCAAGAATGGTTACAAAGTGAGGTTCCTCGCTTCATTTCCAGCGCACAATGGCCACCAAAATCTTCGGATACCAATCCGTTGGACTATTGTGTTTGGAGCAGTTTGGAAAGCAAGGTTGGCACTAAAAAATAACAAAGTGTCGATCACCTCAAGCAATCGCTTCGCCGGGAATGGTCCAAAATACAGCAGAGCAAACATTTTGGCCGCAGATCGTGGACATTCCAACATTACTCAGCACCATCGCACTCAGCATGCGCCACCCAAGAAGGGTTACAAAATGAGGTTCCTCGCTTCATTTCCAGCGCACAATGGCCACCAATATCTTCGGATACCAATCCGTTGGACTATTGTGTTTGGAGTAGTTTGGAAAGCAAGGTTGGCACATAAAAATACCACAGTGTCGGTCACCTCAAGCAAGCGCTTCGCCGAAAATGAGCCAAAATACCGCAGAGCGAAATTCGGGCAGCGTGTGGCGGTTGTATTGGCGTTTGAAGGCCATAATTCGTGCCAAAGTTGACTAATTCGAACATATCTAAACTTATTCTAAAATTTTATGCTATTTCCGAAATTTTTTCCCTTCGTATACTAAAATTAAAAAAAAAAACAACTTGCAGTTTTTTTCATCTCACCCTGTATACATCTATTACTCGGTGTGTTACTCCGCTGCTGTCATTGGAAATGATTTCATGTCCATCCGCCAAACATCTGCCACTTCTGCAACCTCCATCCTGGAATATTAAGTTGCAATCGTAATTCGCCAATAGAGACTTCTTTTAACTGTATAGCTGGCTGTCTTACTGTCTAGTCCGCTAGTTGGTTGTCTGATTGAGCCTTATTGCCTTTACACAAAAAATTTTTTAGTGGCAATTTTCATTTCGATGCGAACTTTAATCGTTTGTGATTGGCAATTTTTTATTTTTATTTATTTTTTTTCCATTATTACAAACTTGTGATTTAGTCTTTAAATGCAAATGATCGATCCAAGTTTTTATTATGATCAAAATGAGGCAATGTTCAAAGTATAATCGTCCATCTCTATCCTGGTGCATTCATCCATCCATTCAGTGCCATGAAAGTGAACTTTCCTTGGCATCTTTTACAGTTCATTTGGCGGACTGTAGGAGGCTACTATGGCATGCGCACTGCGCCAGGCCATACCGTTCGTCATCGCTGTCGTCTGGGCAGATTTCAACGTTATTGACTCGAAACGATAATATAATTAAGTTTCCATTTTTTTTTTCCTCTTTCGAAATTTTAATGTCTATTGGGACCATTTTGAGTCCATTATTTAGTTTTTTTCTCTCTCTCTCGCTTTTTACACATTATTGACATTGTCACATCGACTGCTGTGATTGTGTTGAATTTTACTCTTATTTTCATTCAATTCACTTCATTTTTTGTGTGGAAATTGGTTTAGTGCCGACTTCACTTAATAAACGATCTTTCTCTATTTTGGCTGGCTGGCTGGCTGGCTCTCTGCGGGCATAATTTTGATCAATGTCTGGCTTATGTGTCTATTTTGACACTTGATTTGATATATTATAAGTTTATGGTCGGAATCGCTATTTTTTTTTCACCAGCTCCTTCTCAATTTTCACATTATCTTCGGCATCGCCGAGAAAGATTGCGGGGTCGGAATAATAACTGACTGCCATTAAGTGTAGCATCGATTTGAGAAAAAAAAGAGCACGCCACCGCTCACCAAACATAAGTAGTTTTTCTTTGAAAATTACCTACACATTTTCATACAGTGGGGGATAAAAATGAGGAAAATAGCCACAAGGACCAAGGATCATTTTTTAAAGAATATTTTTCCAAAAACCAACAAAAATGTGGGTTTTTTAAAGATTATTTTTTTTGAAAAGGATCGACAGAAACGTGGATTTTTCAAGCAATATTTTTGAAAAGGATCAAAAGAAACGTGAATTTTTTAAAGAATATTTTTTGAAAAGGATTAATATAAATGTGGATTTTTTAAAGAATGTTTTTAAAAAGGATCGACAGAAGCGTGGATTTTTAAAAAAAATAGTTTTAAAAAGGATCGACAGAAGCGTGGATTTTTAAAGGAATATTTTTTGAAAAGAATCAACAGAAACTTGGATTTTTTAAAGAATATTTTTTTGAAAATGATAAACAGAAACGTGGAGTTTTTAAGAATATTTTTGAAATGAGATCAACAGAAACGTGAATTTTTTAAAGAATATTTTTTTGAAAATGATAAACAGAAACGTGGAGTTTTTAAAGAATACTTTTTTGAAAAGGTTCAAAAGAAACATGGATTTTTTAAGAATATTTTTGAAATTAGAACAACAGAAACGTGCATTTTTTTAAAGAATATTTTTTGAAAAGGATCAGCAGAAACGTGGATTTTTTCAAAGTATATTTTTAAAAAGGATCGACAGAAGCGTGGATTTTTTAAAGAATATTTTTTGAAAAGGATCAACAGAAACGTGGATTTTTTTAAAGAATATTTTTTTAAAAGGATTAACAGAAACGTGCATTTCTTTAAAGAATATTTTTTTAAAAGGATCAGCAGAAACGTGGATTTTTTTAAAGAATATTTTTTGAAAAGAATCAGCAGAAACGTGAATTTTTTCAAGGTATATTTTTAAAAAGGATCGACAGATCGTGGTGTTTTTAAAAAAATATTTTTGAAAAGGGTCACAACATCAACTGAAGGACCACTGAGCTTTAAAAGTGAATTTTTTAAAAATTTTTCCAAAAAAGGATCAACAGAAAGGACCTACATCAACAGAAGGAACATAAGAGCTTTAAACGTGGACTTTTTAACATATTTTTGAAAAGGATCAACAGAAGGGACCTACATCAACAAAAAGACCATAAGAGCTCTAAACGTTGGTTTTTTAAAATATTTTTTGAAGAGGATCACCAACATCAATAGAAGGATCATCAGAGCTTTAAACGTGGTTTTTTTTTTAAATATTTTTGAAAAGGATCAACAGAAAGGACCTACATCAACAGAAGGACCATCAGAGCTTTAAACGTGGGTTTTTTTAAATATTTTTTTGAAGGGGATCACCAACACCAACAGAAGGACCATCAGAGCTTTAAACGAAGAATTCTTAAAATAATTTTGATAAGGATCAACAGAAAGGACCAACATAAACAGAAGGACCATCAGAGCTTTAAACGTGGGTTTCTTAAATATTTTTTGAAGAGGATCACCAACATCAACAGAAGGACCATCAGAGCTTTAAACGAAGATTTCTTAAAATATTTTTGAAAAGGATCAACAGAAAGGACCAAAATCAACAGAAGGACCATCAGAGTTTTAAACGTGGATTTTTTTTAAATATTTTGGAAAAACATCAACAGAAAGGACCAACATTAAAAGAAGGACCATCAGAGCTTTAAACATGGATTTTTGAAATATTTTTTGAAAAGGATCAATAGAAAGGACCAACATCAACAGAAGGACCATAAGAGCTTTAAATGTGGATTTTTTAAAATATTTAAAATAATTCAAGGACCTTAAGGCGTTGAACGTGGATTTCTTTAAAAATATTTTCAAGTTTCATCAGGGCTTTTACCGTGGTCTTTTAAATATTTTTTCAAGGACTATGAGAGCTTGAAAAGTGGATTTATAAAAATATTTGTTAAGCATCATCAGGGCTTTCAACATGGATTTTTTAGAATATTTGTTTTAAGGATTATCAGGGCTTTCAACGTAGATTTTTTTTAAATATTTTTAAAGGACCATCGTAGCTTTAAACGTGGATTTTTTTTAAATATTTTTTCAAGGACCATCATAGCTTTAAACTTGGATTTTTTAAAATATTTTTCAAGCATTATCAGGCCTTTCAAAGTGGATTTTTCAAAATATTTTTCAAGCATCATCAGGGCTTTCAACGTGGATTTTTTAAAATATTTTTCAAGCATTATCAGGGCATTCAAAGTGGATTTTTCAAAATATTTTTCAAGCATCATCAGGGCTTTCAACGTGGATTTTTTAAAATATTTTTCAAGCATTATCAGGGCTTTCAAAGTGGATTTTTCAAAATATTTTTCAAGCATCATCAGCGCTTTCAACGTGAATTTTTTAAAATATTTTTCAGGGACCATCATATCTTTAAACGTGGATTTTTTAAAATATTTTTCAAGGACCATCATAGCTTTAAACGTGGATTTTTTAAAATATTTTTCAAGGACCATCATAGCTTTAAACGTGGATTTTTTAAAATATTTTTTAAGCATCATCAAGGCTTTCAACGTGGATTTTTTAAAATAATTTTCAAGCATTATCAGGGCTTTCAAAGTGGATTTTTCAAAATATTTTTCAAGCATCATCAGGGCTTTCAACGTGGATTTTTTAAAATAATTGTTTTAAGAATGATCAGGGCTTTCAACGTGAATTTTTCAAATATTCTTTTAAAGGGGCATCATAGCTTTCAACATGGACTTTTTTTAAATATTTTTTAAAGATCGTCAGGGCTTTCAACTTTTTAAAATATTTTCTTCAAGGATAACCAAGTCTTTCATCATGGATTTTTAAAATATTTTTTATGAACCACCATAGTTTTAAACATAATTTCCTTACGTATTTCCCCACTTTTGTCACCCACTGTATGTGCAATAATTTCCAGTGTTTGTTTATTTTTTCTCGCTTGAAAAAAAAACTAATTCAGATTTACAACAGTTGGCTTTTCAGTTTATAAATCACATCATTATTTCATACATTTTCATACAAAAGATCAACATTTGTTCAGTCATCTATCAAATCCTTTCATTTTCCTTAATGACCACATAGACAAACAGACGACATCGTTGGCGGCGTCGGCAGCATAGCCCCGACATGGTCGATACGACCTCAAACTCCAACACTAAAGACTGGATGGACAAAAACAGCTGCTGTTTTGGGAAATAGAAAAAGCGACAGAAACACACACACACCGACCAACATTAATTCCTCCTCAACTATGTCCGGTCGGTCGGTGGTCATCAGTTAAAGTTATGCCGTAGTTATGTCGTACACATTGCCTATGTCGTCTCTCAAATTTCAAATATTCCTTTTTTTTGTTGGACTGCGACCATATACGATCATGTTAGAGGAAAAAATCTATTGTTGCTGTTCGTTATCTTCTCGCCTGTACAGCAACAACAACAACAACAGAAAAAATAGTATAAATAAATAATACAAAAATTCCAGCAATAATTTGAAATACATTTTGAGATACAGTGGTTTTTTAAGGGAGAGTCAGTGCCCAAAACTGATCATAAATGCCTTGGGCAAATGATTAAGGCTTTGAGTAAAAGTTGGATGACTTGAGCCAATGATCAATGACTTGAGGCTTTATGTCAAAATTCTATTACTTGAGCCAATAATTAATATGTTGAGCCAGTGATAAATACCTTGAGCCAATTACCGATGACTAATGTCTTGACCGCAGACTTTGGACATGACCACCAAAATCTCCGGATACCGATCCGTTGGACTATTGTGTCTGGAGTATTTTGGAAAGCAAGGTTGGCACTAAAAAATACCAAAGTGTCGATCACCTCAAGCAAGCGCTTCGCCCAGAATGGGCCAAAATACCGCAGAGCAACATTCGGGCAGCGTGTGATGGTTTCATTGGCCGTTTGAAGGCCATAATTTGTGCCTAAGGTGACCAATTCGAACAAATCTAAAAATTGGTCTAAAATTTGATGCAATTTCCGACAATATTTGTTTTCATTCAATGAATTTAAAAAAAATATGGCGTTTGACAGAAAATTGTCTGTGCAGGAACTCGTCTTCGTATAGCCCCCATATAACGGTACCTCCCGACATTCAGTATTTTGATGATTTTAGCGACATTATTCACCGGAATTGTTTCAAATTTGGTATTTTAAGTTCGCCTATGCCTATGACAGGAGATTTTCTGTGCAGGCCCGTGTCTTCGTATAGCCTCTATATAACGGTGGGTCCCGGTATTCGGTGTTTTTATGATTTTAGCGACATTTTTTACCGGAATTGCTTCAAATTTGGAATTTCAAGTTCGTAATGGATGCTACAGCCTATGACAGAAAATTGTCTATGCAGGTCCACGTCTTCGTATAGCCCCCTTATAACGGTATCTCCCGATTTTCGATATTTTGATGATTTTAGCGACACTTTTTACCGGAATTGTTTCGAATTTCGTAATGGATACTACAACCTATGATTGAAAATTGCCTATGCAGGTCCCCTATATAAAGGTACCTCCTAATATTCGGTATTTTGATTATTTTATCGGCATTATTCACCGGAATTGTCTCAAATTTCGTATACGTAAGTTCGGAATAATTACCTATCACAAAAAATTACTTATTGAAGACCACGTCTTCGTATAGCCCCAATAAAAGGGATTTCCACTTTTTTTTTTTTTTTGAAAAATTTCAATTCCTTTAAAAGAGTGGAGCGTATTAAAAGCTCGGCCTGGCCGAACTTAGCTGCTCTTGTACTTGCTGTCTATCACAAAAAAAATACTCCCACCCTAGATATCGCCCGAAAACCACAGTGCCTTAAAACAGATCTAACCGTACTCTTTGTACTCGACGAGATCCATGCAATTCAATCACTTCTTTTAATGGATACCGGTCTTTTGGCTGAAGCAATTTGCTTACTGTTGGCTCTCCCACCACCACCAAAAAAGAGACCTGCAAGTTTGTTGTTTCTTTACTTTATTGCCACGAATGTTGATTATAAATGAGTGGCATGCCGGCGTTTTCTGTTTCATTGAATTTTATTTGTGAATCGGCATCACTGATTAGGCGCTCGTACAACAACAACTCGACGACGACGAGGTGGTAGGAAAACATGGGCCATACAACCAACATCTCCAAGCAGGAGCAGCGGCAGCAACAGTTTCAGACAACTTGGCGTTTTTTTGCTTTGGTGGCGTTTGTCTAGCATTTGAAAGCCTTTTTTGCAACAAATGCTGTAGGTGGAGGATAAGAGCCTACCAATGTCTGGCCAATGGTCAAAACTATATTCCCATATATGTATGTGTGTGGGGAGGATGGAGCTGGACTTCTACGTTTTTTTCGTGGCTTTGATGTGTGTTGCATGTCTTGTGTGTGCGACTTTGTTGCATTTGTTGTTTTCTTCGTTTTTTTTTTTTTGTAATCATTTGAAGTTTATCGAAGAGCTACAAATACACTTCTCTCTTCTTCTCTTTGTGCCAAAATCTTTGATCCCAAATATCTATTGGAAAATGTTTATTGAGTTTGTATCGAATTGGTTGTGTTTCGTCGCACTCATTCATTCATTCATTCATTCAATGTTTTATTTTGGCGACGATGACGACCTTGATTACGAACAAAGTTTTAAAATGTGTGAAATTCTCATGGCAAACGAGGGGGGTGAACCAAATATTTGGGAATTTTGTGAAGATGTAAGTCGAAGAGGGTAATTAAAAAAGGATTTGGGATTCCACAGAACATTGGACATTAAGTCAATGTCCATTGAAGTAGATAATGGTCATTGACCAGAGTCAAAGGCCATTGATCAGAGTCAATGGTTATTGACAAGAGTCAATGGTCATTGATCAGAGCCAATGGTCATTGATCAGAGCCAATGGTCATTGATCAGAGTCAATGGTCATTGATCAGAGTCAATGGTCATTGACAAGGGTCAATGTTCATGGTCATTGACAAGAGTCAATGGTCATTGACAAGAGTCAATGGTCATTGACAAGAGTCAATGGTCATTGACAAGAGTCAATGGTCATTGACAAGAGTCAATGGTCATTGACAAGAGTCAATGGTCATTGACAAGAGTCAATGGTCATTGACAAGAGTCAATGGTCATTGATAAGAGTCAAGGGTCATTAAAAAGACCCAGTGGTCATTGACAAGAGTCAATGGTCATTGACAAAAATCAATGATCATTGACAAAAACCAATGGTCGTTGGCAAGAGTCAATGGTCATTGACAAGAGTCAATGGTCATTGACAAAAATCAATGATCATTGACAAAAACCAATGGTCGTTGGCAAGAGTCAATGGTCATTGACAAGAGTCAATGGTCATTGACAAGAGTCAATGGTCATTGACAAGAGTCAATAGTCATTGACAAGAGTCAATAGTCTTTGGCAAAAGTCAGTGGTCATTGACAAGGGTCAGTGGTCATTGATCAGAGTCAATGGTCCTTGACAAGAGCTAATGGTCATTGACAAGAGTCTATGGTCATTGACAAGGGTCAATGGTCATTGACAAGTGTCAATGGTCATTGACAAGAGTCAATGGTCATTGACCAGAGTCAATGGTCATTGACAAGAGTCAATGGTCATTGACAAGAGTCAATGGTCATTGACAAGAGTCAATGGTCATTGATCAGAGTCAATGGTCATTGACAAGAGTCAATAGTCATTGACAAGAGTCATTGACAAACGTCAAGAGTCATTGACAAGAGTCAAGAGTCATTGACAAGAGTCAAGAGTCATTGACAAAAGTCAATGGTTATTGACAATAGTCAAGAGTCATTGACAAAAGTCAATGGTTATTGACAAGAGTCAATGGTCATTGACCAGAGTCAATGGTCATTGACAAGAGTCAATGGTCATTGACCAGAGTCGATAGTTATTGACTAGAGCTAATAGTCATTTTTAAGAGTCAATGGACAAAATCATAATGAGTCAGTGGTCATTAGCAAGTCAATGGTCATCGACAATGAATCAACGGTCATTGACTATGAGTCAAAGGCCATTGACATTGATTTAAGGGTCATTGATAATGAGTCAATGGTCGTTCATAATTATATGGTTATTGACGCCGAGTCAGAGGTCATTAGCAATGAGTCAATGATCACTGTCAAGAAGTCAATGAGCGTTCCGATATTTTTTGTGCCACATGTTTCAAAATCATGCCTTATACCAACGACTTTCTAAATCCACTCTGCTCATATTTTACCTAAATTTTTACTCCTCTCCTCCGTTGCTAGCCCAAACGCTAAACTTCCGATCACATGTGAATTGCATAATTGAAGTTTATCGTCGTCTGAATACGAAGAAAAAAACAACACTTTTTCACAACAAATAATTTGAACTCAAATTGAAGGCGAATCAAAATGTCAGTTAGTTATGTGTGATTGTCAGGCCGGTGACCATTGCGATAGGAGTGTAATCCTGAGTTTTGGCCAAAATAGCGATACGTCGCAAGTTTAAATGCTCTTGTAATGTTCACTCATTGCATGCATATGTCTCATAGATCACTTTTAGGAAAAAAACGTTATTTTTTTTTCTCTCCTCAAACATCAAGTGGTTTATTTTCACTTCATTGGAGTTGGTTTCATTTTTTTACTTTTTTGGGAAAAGACTTTCCTTTGCCCAAAGATGCCACAGACTATCTTAACTACCTTCTGGATGATGATGGCAGAAAAGTCAAAGTATGTAGAGTATGGCTTGGCTTGGCTTTAAAAGGCATGTCGGCTGACCTATCATTGGACCAACTCAACTCCTTTAGATGCTTGCTTCGAGTGCCTCACTAACTTGATAATAACCTTAAGTTAGCCACTACCAAAGCGTGGACACACACACACACACACTCTAAAAGTCCAGACTCCGGCCACCGTTAGTTGGTCCTCTCAACTGCCACCGCCTTATCTTGGCAAAAAATAGACAAATTATTTTATGAAGATAATTTGCCAATTTTTTCCCCATTTCTGCGATATGAGATGAGATGTTGTTCGGCCAACGCCATACCAAAGTAAATATTTGAATGAGGAGAAAAAATAAAAAAAAAGACTATGAAATATTTATGACTTGGTAGACTTGATTATTGTGTTTTATTGCCATCATCCTCGGCCGCTGATTATTGTACACTTTGACTTGTGTCCACGGGAATTCTACTGATTTACACCGGCCAGACAGGCAGCCAGGCAGCCATCCATTCCGACAACCATCTATCCAATGAGCGGCAAAAAGCAGTAATCACTGCATTATTAAAAACATTTTTCTTTATAGTTATGATATATGTTATTGTATAATAATGTAATTGAAGTCGTCGGCATACTGTTCGGGTGGTAAGAAAAACACAAAACTTTCGATTTCTTTTTATGTTTGTCGAATACGAGGGTGACAAGTGAGGTTAGGGGTAGGAAAGATAGATGCGGTCAATAACTTTCCATTGATACTTTAAAAAAAGTTAAACTGAAGATTGTGAATGACTCGATGATCATTAACAATGAGTCAATGGGCATTCACAATGACGTGATGGGCATTCAAAATGTCGTGATGGTCATTGGCAAACAGTCAATGATCATTGACAAAAAATCAATGGTCATTTACAAAGAGTCAATGGCCACTGGCAAAGAGTCAATGGGCATTGACAAAGAGTCAATGGTCATTGACAAAGAGTCATGGTCATTGACAAAGAGTCAATGGTCAATGACAAAGAGTCAATGGTCATTGACAAAGAGTCAATTGTCATTGACAAAGAGTCAATGGTCATTGACAAAGAGTCAATGATCATTGACAAAGAATCAATGGTCATTGACAAAGAGTCAATGGTCAATGACAAAGAATCAATGGTTATTGACAGTGAGTCAATGATCATTGACCGTGAGTCAATGGTCATTGACAGTGAGTCAATGGTCATTGACCGTGAGTCAATGGTCATTGACAGTGAGTCAATGGTCATTGACAGTGAGTCAATGGTCATTGACCGTGAGTCAATGGTCATTGACAGTGAGTCAATGGTCTTTGACTGTAAGTCAATGGTCATTGACTGTGAGTTAATGGTCTTTGACTGTAAGTCAATGGTCATTGACAGTCAGTCAATGGTCATTGACAGTTAGTCAATGGTCATTGACAGTGAGTCAATGGTCATTGACAGTGAGTCAATGGTCATTGACAGTGAGTCAATGGTCATTGACAGTGAGTCAATGGCCATTAACATTGAGTCAATGGTCATTGACAGTGAATCAATGGCCATTGACAGTGAGTCAATGGTCATTGACAGTCAGTCAATGGTCATTGACAGTGAGTCAATGGTCATTGACAGTTAGTCAATGGTCATTGACAGTGAGTCAATGGTCATTGACGGTGAGTCAATGGTCATTGACAGTGAGTCAATGGTCATTGACAGTAAGTCAATGTTCATTAACTGTGAGTCAATGGTCATTGACTGTGAGTCAATGGTCATTAACATTGAGTCAATGGTCATTGACAGTGAGTCAATGGCCATTGACAGTGAGTCAATGGTCATTGACAGTCAGTTAATGGTCATTGACAGTGAGTCAATGGTCATTGACAGTGAGTCTATGGTCATTTAAATTGAGTCAATGATCATTGACAGTGAGTCAATGGCCATTGACAGTGAGTCAATGGTCATTGACAGTCAGTCAATGGTCATTGACAGTGAGTCAATGGTCATTTAAATTGAGTCAATGATCATTTACAGTGAGTCAATGGTCATTTAAATTGAGTCAATGATCATTGAAATTGAGTCAATGATCAGTGACAGTGAGTCAATGATCATTGACAGTGAGTCAATGATCATTGACAGTGAATTAATGGTCATTGACGGTGAATCAATGGTTATTGGCAGTGAGTCAATGATGATTGACAGTAAGTCATTGAATAAGAAATAGCTATCGTTCCCTGACTAAAATCAAAGATTTTTATTTGAATCAATGCCCACTACTTTGACAAATTACCAAATGCCGTTCTTCGCTATTACAACATTTTCCCAAGCCTCCATTACCTTAATGATCATATTTCTTTGGGAATTTCGTAAAAATTCCACTATCTCACGCAACATATTTATCCAACTTTCGACACCTGCCTAATATTTGATTAATAATTTTCCCCCCTTCCAAAAAAAAATGTTTTCCAACAATCACAAAGAAAAACATGCGTGTTTTCAATCTTTAAACAAATGATTGCGCACAGCAATAAACGTTTAGTGCTGTCGCCGCATTTCGAAACCGAAATCCATTTGTGTGTTGCACTTAGATTTTAATGATTTGCTGCAGCCGAAACCGACACTTCAAATCATCTGTGGCAACCCAACCAGTCACTGGGGTGAAAAATCGTCTATGACAATTTGTTTTCAACCGAATATCCATCCATTCAACATCTATCTCAGTCTGGAATATTTTGGACGATGTTTTGTCATTTTTGTTTTTTTAATTTTTGGTTTAAGGAAGTGCGATATGCCAAATGTTAACAACGAACGACGACGAACAATCTATGTTTTCGTTTTTTAACAAATTTCCAGCGATTGTATGGGCGCTATAAAAACGCCAAAGAAATAATAAAAATTTGCATTTCTTTTCCATTTTCCTACGAAAATTCATATTCCGGAACCAAGCCGCATTCGCACACTTTGATGTCATTGCTTTCGCCTTTTGTTTTGTCATCAATGGTCATAACTCAAAATGTTCAATAATATTGTTGTGGGGGTGTCAGACCCGGCCGGCCGACCGACCGGCAGACAGACAATCTGTCTGCAAAAGAATGGTGTAAAACTCCTATGGCATGACCAATGTTTGCTGTAAAATAATCAGATCTGATCTGATCTCGTGGGAGATGTCGTATAAAATATTTAATTAAATGGAATCTCTTAATTGGCTGACAAATTTCTTTGCGTCTGAGACTGAGAGTTTTTATGTGGACATTCATTCATTTAAAAAGGATATGGGTATGGTTGAACATCTTCAGGCAGTATTGAATTTAACACAGGGTAACAGAAAAGGGAAAATCCATAAAAATCTCATAGTCTGGTAGTGGACCATATAATCAAATTACTACTACATCTATGTTATTAAAAATTTCGAAGTCACTTTGAATTTTTTGAATATATCTTAAGAATATCTCGGAGAAATTTCTAAAAAAAATCCTTTGAAAAAATATTTAATTTTTACATCAGATTTTTTTTTGCCAAGAAAAAAAAAAAACAATCTCTACTTATGTTGCCCAATGTAATCAGCAGTGCATAAGTAATATTTATAATTAATTGAAGTAGATAGAGTCTCCTTGCACAGCGGCTTTTAGTTCTTTTTATTATCAGTAGGCGTATATTATTTGCATTTATGTTTTTGAATATCTCAAATATCTTTACTAATTTCAACTTTCTTTTTTATTCCAGGTAGGCAAATTTCAAACATTTCTTAATATCAATTACTGGTAAGTCTCATAGATTTATGTTCTCAAGAGAACCCAAGATAAAAACTACAATGGCAAGAACAAACCATATTTGAAGGGATCTGTAGATTTCCTTTACTAAAATGTCTCTACCTATGGAGTAAAAAGGAATGTGACCTCTCCACTCAATTAAAAATACAATCCCCGACGATGTCAAGGCTATGACAAAAGAAAGCTCTACAAATTAATAGCCACGGCACAGCAATCTGTCATAGAAAGGGAGATCTCACCGGAATATTGAAATATCTCTTCTACTTAAACATTGGCAAGGCCGAATAAACACTCCATTTATGCGTTGTCGCTCCCTTGACCTTGTCGGTTTAGTTGATATTTTTTTCTGATTAAACCATTTCCCTCCTCTGTTCGATTTTTCGAACTGCAAAATCACCATTTTTCAAAACTAATATTTGGGTATGAATAGGGTAAAATTTAAAACAAATTTCTGACAGTAATCAAAACAAATAAAAAAAATTTAAGTTCGGCCGGGACGAACTTTGAATACTCTCCTCCATTTGAAACAAATTTGACAATTTTCAAAAAAATAAAATCCGTTAAAAATTCTATTAAAATCATAAAAATACCGAATGTAGCCTTTATATTAGGGTCTATACGACGATGTGGACCAGCATAGGTAACTTTTGTCATAAGCTATTAAAATATTCAAATGCGAAAGTTGAAAATTATAATGTAGCTCAAATTTCCAAAATACCGAATATAGGGAGGTACCATGGGGGTTATACCAAAACGTGGACCTGCACAAACAATTTTCTGTCATAAGCTGTAGTATCCATTACGAATTTTAAAAGCCACATTTGCAACAATTCCGGTGATTAATGTTGCTAAAATCATCAAAATATCGAATATCGTGAGGTACCGTTATATGGGGCTATACGAAGACGTGAACCTGAACAGAAAATTTTCTGTCATAAGTTGTAGTATCCACAACAAACTTCAAATACCAAATTTAAAACAATTCCGGTGAATAAGTTCGCTTAAAAATACCGAATATCTGGAGGTGCTGTTATATGGGTGCTATACGAAAGCGTGGACCTGCACAGACAATTTTCTGTCATAATGCCGCTTAAATCACCAAAATACCGAACATATGGAGGTACCATTATATGGGGGCTATACCAAAACGTGGACCTACATGGCTCACTTTCAATACCAAAAGTCCTGCAGACATAATATATATTTTAGTAAAATTTTATCAACCGTTCGTTTGGAAGCTAGAATGATTTCCACTGACGGACGTACATCGCTAAATCAACATACAATTTTATGCTGATGAAGAATATACAGGGAGAGATAAAAAACTGCAACAAAGTCAAACGCCACAATTTTTAATTTTTTTTAAATTTTATTGAATGAAAGCAAAAAATGTCGGAAATAGCATCAAATTTTAGAATAAGTTTAGATTTGTTCGAATTGGTCACCTTTGGCACGAATTATGGCCATCAAACGGCCAATCGAAACGTCATACGCTGCCCGAATGTTGCTCTGCGGTATTTTGGCCCATTACCTGCGAAGCGTTTGCATGAGGTGATCCACACTTTGGCACTAAAAAGTGCCTTGCTTTCCAAAATACTCCAGACACAATAATCCAACGAATTGGTATCCGAAGACTTTGGTGGCCATTGTGCGCTGGAAATGAAGCGAGGAACCTCATTTTGTAACAATTCTTAGGTGGCGCGTGCTGAGTGCGATGTTGCTGAGTCCTGTTGGAATGTCCAAGGTCTGCGGCCTAAATGTTTGCGTGCCCAAGGCTTTAATACACCCTCCAGAATATTTTCGCGATAATATTCAGCATTTATTCTGATGCCACGGTCGATTAATACGAGCGGAGAGCAACCATCGACTGTTATGGTGGCCCACACTATCACCATGGCCGGCGCTTGAGTTCGTTCTGGTGGCCAACCGAAGGTGCACATTTTCAGCTGACCTCTTTGCCAAGTAAACACGATCATTTTGTTTGTTTACAAACTGCTGAACAACGAATGTATTCTCATCGGAGAAAACCAAATTCGGCAGTTCACCATTTTCGGCCAAGCGATGCAACTGTTTAGCTCTTTTGTGTCTATTATCCTTATGTTGCGGTGTAAGTTCTTGCACTTTTTGGAATTTCAATGACTTTACCCCGAGCTCTCATTTTTCAGTATTTGCCGAATGGAATTTTGCAATATGTTCAGCTCACGAGCCATTTTTCGGCCACTGCGACGCGGGTTTCGATAAAGTCGCTTCTTTACTTTTCGAACCATTTCTGCTAATGTTGCTGTTTTCTTCCGTCCAATTCCGTGACGTCGGGCTACGCTACCAGTAACACGGTAACGAGCGATGGCACGAGACACAAAAGATTTATTCACATTTAAATGCTGAAGTGCTCCAACGATGGCCGCTTGTGGTTTTCCAGCCAAATATAAAGAAATCACACTATCACGCTTGAATTCCATCACGAATAACTTTTTTCTGGAAAATTCTCACCAAATTGCTTTTGTACGCTTGTAAACAATATAATGAGCTGTCATTGGAATAATTTTAACAGCTGTCGGACGAGTGGCTTAGAAATGACAGAAGTCTGAAGTTGATTGCAGTTTTTTCATCTCACCCGAATACCCGAAGCCCAATTCATATATTTAGATGTAGAAAGTTTGATCGAAATTTAATGCCCTTCGTTTTAATAGGTTGAATTTTTATTTATATTATATTAATTTTTGTGTAAGAGGTACCATATGAGGTACACCGATATTACCCATCTCCGAAATCGATCTAAATTTGATAATAATATTACGATATAGCAGGTTTGGACCAAATCTGGATACTCCCTTCGAAAGTTATAGTGGATTTTATCCAAAGACATCTCGTGTCTAAAACCATTATTCGGATGAGACATGTGTTTTCCGTGCCAAATGGATAAGGGTAAGGGTATAATAAGGCATATGGATAAGGTTATAACAATGGCATGCCCCAATGAATGGCTTCCCCGAGGGACTTTTGTGGACAGACGACCTTTAACAGGCCGCCTATAATCAAAACATGCCGTTACACCTATTTTATAGACAGAATATACCTTGCGGGACATTTGCATGCAGAAGGTCTCCACCAGGTCAATTTTCAGGCTCTCTGTATACTTTTTCTTTTCCATACAGATATAAAACTTTTGACAGATTTATGATTAGAAGACCTTTTACAGGTTTCCTATGGCGGAAAGACCTTATAAAGGTCTTTTATGGCAAGAATCTAGCTTTTACAGAATGCCTTTTATTGGTGGTCTAGGGATAGATTTTTATAGGTCTGACCCATAGACAGAAGAACTTTTACAGACCTTCAAGAAACATGAGACCCTAAGGACCTGAATCAAAATATCCCCTAATACTACATTTTTCGGAAATAGTGTCAAAGGAAGAAATATTCAAGATCAAATTCCATTAAGATGATTTATCTTCGCTGCATAAATTCTAAACTCATTGTGAAAAAAAATGGAAAATATTCACTGACCTCCCCCAGGTATCACAATTTCGAGTAATCGTAAGGCACATAAAGTGCTAAATGGTTCCCAGATTTCCAAAGAAAATCTTTGCAAAAATCCCAGACAGATGACAGACAGGTCTCCCTTGGACAGATTTTCTATTAACTAATTTACTCTAAAATGGGGTTTTAAAAACATAAGACCTCTATAGGTCGAAAAAAATGCAGGTATAAATAAAAGCCCTTTGCAAGTTGCTTCTAAAGATAATTTTTTAGTTTTTTTTTTGAAGAAAAAAAAAAAGGTTTCACAGGACGTCTATAGAAAACAATATTTTGAAGACATCTTCTATAGAAAGATGGCATTTTTAGGCTTATATCTCATACATAAAACATGTTATTTCCAATTAAATTTAATTAATTATTTTCCTAACATCCTCCTCCTTCTTTCTCGCATTACCCGCCAACCAAAGGCGACAAATGTCAAATGTTTCAATTTGGCTTTTTCAGAGTTTAACAACAACAGATGTTCACTCTTGTTTGTTAATGGTGTTAGTTGTTGTTGTTTTTTCCTTTTTTTCTTCTTCTCCTGCTTCTTCTTATTGCCAAATCATTACAATTTAATGGAATTCCTATACAAATTACCACCACTCAATTTGCAAAAGTCAAATTCGAAAAAAAACAATGTTGCTTTTTTTGCTTCGCCAAAACTCTGGCGCGGAACAATGGACCAAAAAAAAAAAAAACAAAAACACCAGCAATTTGTGTTGTTGTTGTTGTTTTTGGTGTTCAAGGCAGAACACTCTTGGCTGCCATGCATCATACATCCCACATATTTCCTGAACCAAATGGGTGTTGGGTTGTTGTATTGAATGGAAAAAATGGCAGCCCACTAAGATTTCTAATAAAATAAGGCTTTCACGTTTTATTTTTTTTACCCAGGCGTCAGCAGGCCAATATGTGGTGTGTTGGGGACAGTAGTTTTTGTCCAGATGGACTGGGAAATTTGTTTTTCAACAAAAAATTAAAGAAAAATGAAATATGGGGGTGTATGGGGAGGACACTGTATTAATTATCCTGCCCATGTATGCCGGACTAATCAATTTCTAACGAAAACTTTCCATATGCGTTTTTTTCTCCTTCTCCTTTCTTCTTCATTTCAGTTTTGTTTGGGTGATGTATTGTTGTTGGTGCAGGTACCTCTTTACTACCTTCCTTACTGTCTAACAAGGATTTAGGTTGATCATCACTCTTCTTATTTTTCTTTGTAGACCATACTCCAGTTTCCCTAACACCCAATGACCAGCCGACCGTTCGTCCATCCATCACCATTGTGTTGATTCATAAGCGCCTTAGTGGAACTCATAATTCATAATTTGAACTTTTCTCCTACACTCTCAATTCCTCTCTCTTCCTCTCTCTCTCTCTCTCTCTCTCTCTCTCTGACTATCGTTGGTAATTTTCATTTTCTTTGAAAATCTATTGCAAATTGTTGTTGTTGTTATTGTGTTGCGACTTAAAGTTATTAGTTTGCTGTTGCGTTTTTTTTTCTAATAGCCTCAGTGGCTGAATAGGTGCTGTGTGGACCTACTCGTTTTCTTATATATTAACATCAATATGTTATATTTTTTCTTGACTACCCAGAAGTGTTGTCAATGTAGCGTTTTTTTATGAATTTCTCGAGGTAAAAAACTACAACATAATTTTGGGAAAGTTATGTATGTAACTCCATGTGTATACAGGGTGAGATCAAACAACTGCAACAAAGTCTAACGTCATAATTTTTATACCCTCCACCATACTATGGAGGATATATATTATATATATTCTTGAACAGCGTAAAATTCTAAGACGATTTAGCCATGTCCGTCTGTCTGTCTGTTTGTCTGTCTGACTGTTGTAATCACGCTATCTTTCGAACAAATTGAGATAGAAGGCTAAAATTTTGCAGACAGGTATATTTTGCCAGAAGGCAGGTTAAATTCGTAAATGGGCCATGTAGGTCCAAGTTATCATATAGCCCCCATATAACGGTACCACCCGATATTCGGTATTTTGATGAGTTTAGCGACATTATTTACCGGAGTCGTTTCAAATTTGGTATTTGAAGTTCGTAATGGATACTACAGCCTAAGACAGAAAATTATCTGTGTAGGTCCACGTCTTCGTATAGCCCCCATATAACGGTATCCCCGATATTCGGTATTTTGATGATTTTAGCGACATTATTTACCGGAGTCATTTCAAATTTGGTATTTGAAGTTCGTAATGGATACTACAGCCTAAGACAGAAAATTATCTGTGCAGGTCCAGGTCTTCGTATAGCCCCCATATAACTGTACCTCCCGATATTCGATATTTTGATGAATTTAGCGACATTATTCACTGGAATTTTTTCAAATTTGGTATTTGAAGTTCGTAATGGATACTACAGCCTAAGACAGAAAATTATCTGTGCAGGTCCAGCGCTTACTTGAGGTGATCGACACTTTGGTATTTTTTAGTGCCAAAGTTGCTTTCCAAAATACTCCCAACACAATAGTCCAAAGGATTGGCATCGGGAGATTTTGGTGGCCTTTGTGCGCTGGAAATGGAGCGAGGAACCTCATTTTGTAACCATTCTTGGGTGACGAGTGCTGAGTGCGATGGTGCATAGTCCTGTTGGAATGTCCAAGGTCTTGCGGCCCAAATGTTTGTGTGCCCTCAGAATATTTTCGCGATAATATTCGGCATTTATTCTGATGCCACGGTCGATTAATACGAGCGGAGAGCGACCATCGGCTGTTATGGTGGCCCACACCATCACCATGGTCGGCGCTTGAGCTCATTCTGGTGGCCAAACGAAGATGCACATTTACAGCTGACCTCTTTGGCCAGTAAACAGGATCATTTTGTTTGTTTACCAAATGCTGGACAACGAATGTTTTCTCATCGGAGAAAACCAAATTCGGCAATTCACCATTTTCGGCCAAGCGAAGCAACTCTTTAGCTCTGTTGAGTATATTTTCTTGCACTTTTTGGAATTTCAATGGCTTTACCCCGAGCTCATTTTTCAATATTTGCCGAATGGAATATTGCGATATGTTCATCGCACGAGCCATTTTTCGGCCACGACTTTTGAACAACGAATTTTTTCTCATCGGAGACGTAGAAAACTAAATTCGGCAGTTCACCACTTTCAGCCAAGCGAAACAACTCTTTAGCTCTTTTGAGTCTATTTTCTTTTTGTTGCGGTGTAAGTTCTTGCACTCTTTGGAATTTCAATGGCTCATTTTTCAATATTTGCCGAATGGAATATTGCGATATGTTCAGCTCACGAGCCATTTTTTGGCCACTGCGACGCGGGTTTCGATCAAGTCGCTTTTTTACTTTTTGAACCATTTCTGGTGATGTTGCTATTTTCTTCCGCCCACTTCCCTGACGTCGGGCTACGCTACCAGTATCAAGGTAACGAGCGATGATACGAGACACAAAAAATGTATTCACATTTAAATGCTGGCGGGCTCTAACGATAGCCTATTGTGGTTTTCCAGCCAAATATAAAAAAATCACTCTATCACGCTTAAATTCCATCGCGCATAACTTTTTTTCTTGAAAATTCTCACCAAAATGCTTTTGTACGCTTGTAAACAATATAATGAGCTGTCACTGGAATAAGTTAAACAGCTGTCGGACGAGTGGGTTAGAAATGACAGCAGTCTGAAATGGGTTCCAGTTATTTCATCTCACCCTGTATAGTTCAGTTAAAATACTTCCAAGACCTCTTTTAGAGGCCTTAACCAAAAACAGACATTAAGACCTCCACCTTCTCGTCATTATATTCAATATCACACAGCAAGGCAATGTAATGAAAATGTTGACCTACAAAATTAATGTTTTTTCTTGTCGTTCTTATCGATTCTCAATACTTTCACCTTCCTAACGCTTACCCTGTGCATTACATACAAGTGTATGTATGTGTCTCGCTAGATATCTAGAATGTTTATTTTTGGAAACAATTACTGAAATTGATTTGTTATGAATTTCTTATCACAAAAGTTTGGGAAAAATTACGAAAATGCCAAATTTTTGTGATAATTCTGAAAAATTGGAAAATCAATTCCAATTTAACTTAAAAAATCTGCACAGAATTTTTGAAAAAACTCGTTCAGAACTATCGAATACTCGAGTCTTAAAACATGCTGTAAAATTACTTTCAAACCTCTGCATTTGTATGTCAAATCCATATCCCTAAAATTTGGCAACACTGTTTCTCATTCAAATAATCATCGTCGTAATACCGGCATTCCTTTGTTACAGCCAAAAGTGATTTCAAGTCTCGTTAGGCCAAAAAAGCGAAACAAAATTTGTTGCTGTTTTTCTTTTTTGTTTACACTATATTTTCAGATGCTGCTAAGCTCAGCTGAGAAATTGAACAGAGTTTTCCATTTTCATTGGGGTTGCCAGACAGCAAACAAGAGATCTACAAAAAAGTTAAAAAAGTATCAGACGATTTAGCTGACAGATGCATACCCTAAGTCAATGTTCGATTATTTAAATATATTTTGTCTTTTGTTATGATTATTCAAATCGTTGACCCTCTATGGAGTAGGTTTCGAAGTAATAGGAAGGGGTGGACCGATATATTCCATCTTCACATCAGATCTTGTCTTAGTTGAAATAATAGGATGTGTGAAATATGACGAGAACCGGATGCTTATTTCGAATTTTCTGATAGTTTTGGTTATTCAAAATGTTGACCCAGATGGAAGGGTTCGATCTCCACAATCTTTATAAGAAATCTTGTGTTGGTAGAAATATTGAGAAGTGCCAAGTCTGAATGGAATCAGATGTTAATTTCGCGTTTTATGAGCTTGATGGATATTCGAAATATTGAGCCATTGTGGGGGAGCTAACAGTAGGAGTTTACCGATGTTGTCTATTTTCGCAACTGACCTAGCACTGGGGCAAAAATTAAGATTTGAAAAGTTGGAGCAAAATCGGATTATGCTTTTTCTTTCTGTGCAGTAAAATATATATTTTTTTTTGAAAATTTTGACCTTTTTTTCAGAAGGAGTGGGTCGATCTCCATCTCCGAACTTGATCTAAGTTTGATAATAATATTACGATGTACCAAGTTTGGATTTAATCAGATACTCCCTTCGAGTTATCGTGCCCATCAGCCTGCAGACAGATAGACCAACGGTCTATCGGTCTATGGGCGAGCTGGAGCAGGTCTTCTAGTCATATAAGAGCTGCAGCAGGTCTTCTGTCTATAGACGAGCTACAGCAGATCTTATAGCCATAGAAGAGCTGTAGCAGGTCTTCTAGCCATAGAAGAGATGTAGCAGGTCTTCTAGCCACAGAAGAGATGTAGCAGGTCTTCTAGCCATAGAAGAGATGTAACAGGTCTTTTAGCCATAGAAGAGCTGTAGCAGGTTTTCTAGCCATAGAAGAGATGTAGCAGGTCTTCTAATCATAGAAGAGCTGTAGCAGGTCTTCTAATCATAGAAGAGCTGTAGCAGCTTTTGGCTAAAAGAGCTGCAGCAGGTCTTCTAGCCATAGAGAAGCTGCAGAAGGTCTTCTAGCCATAGAAGAACTGCAGAAAGTCTTCTAGCCATAGAAGAGCTTCAGAAGGTCTTCTAGCCATAGAAGACCTTTAGAAGGTCTTCCAGCCATAGAAGAGCTTCAGAAGGTCTTCCAGTCATAGAAGAGCTTCAGAAGGTCTTCCAGTCATAGAAGAGCTTCAGAAGGTCTTCTAGCCATAGAAAAGCATCAGAAGGTCTTCAAGCCATAGAAGAGCTTCAGAAGGTCTTCTAGCCATAGAAAAGCTTCAGAAGGTCCTTTAGCCACAGAAGAGCTTCAGGAGGTGTTCTAGCCATAGAAGACCTTTAGAAGGTCTTGTAGCCATAGTATAGCTTCAGAAGGTCTTGTAGCCATAGAATAGCTTCAGAAAGTCTTCTGGCCATAGAAGAGCTTCGGAAGGTCTTCTGCCCATAGAATAGCTTCAGAAAGTCTTCTGGCCATAGAATAGCTTCAGAAGGTCTTCTAGCCATAGAAGAGCTTCAGAAGGTCTTCTAGCCGTAGAAGAGCTGTAGCAGGTCTTCTAGCCATAGAAGAGCTTCAGAAGGTCTTCTAGCCATAGAATAGCTTCAGAAGGTCTTCTAGCCATAGAATAGCTTCAGAAGGTCTTCTAGCCATAGAAGAGCTTCAGAAGGTCTTCTAGCCATAGAAGAGCTTCAGAAGGTCTTCTAGCCATAGAAGAGCTGTATCAGGTCTTCTATCCATGGAAGAGCTTGGGAAGGTCTTCTATGCATATAAGAGCTTCATAAGGTCTTCTAGCCATAGAAGAGCTGTAGCAGGTCTTCTATGCATATAAGAGCTGTAGCAGGCCTTCTAGCCATAGAAGAGCTTCAGAAGGTCTTCTAGCCATAGAAAAGCTGTAGCAGGTCTTCTAGCCATAGAAGAGCTGTAGCAGGTCTTCTAGCCATAGAAGAGCTGTAGCAGGTCTTCTAGCCATAGCAGATCTGTAGCAGGTCTTCTAATCATAGCAGATCTGTAGCAGGTCTTCTAATCATAGAAGAGCTGTAGCAAGGTCTGTTACCCATAGAAGTGCTTCAGAAGGTCTTCTAGTCTAGTCATAGAGAGATTTAGAAGGTCTTCTATCCATAGAAGAGCTTTAAAAACTCTTATATCCACAGAAGAGCTTTAAAAGTTCTTCTATCCATAGAAGAGCTTCAGAAGACATTGACAAGCTCTTCTCTGAATAGGAGAACTGCACAAGTTCTTCTGTATGTAGAAGATCTTTTAAAGCTCTTCAATACACGGACGAGTTTCACAAGCTGTTATATATATAGAAGACCTTCACAGGTTTTTCTGGATATAGAAGAGCTTCACAAGGTCTTTTGCATTAAGAAGAGCCCCACAAGTTGTTCTGTTTGTGGAAGAGCTTTTTCTCTGTATTGAATATCTTTGCAAGCTCTTCTTTCATTAATATAAAGGAAATTTGAAAGCTCTTCTATGAATATAAAAGCTTCAAAAACTCTCCTATATATAGAATAGCTTTGAAAGCTCTTGCATGAATACAAAAGCTTCAAAAGCTCTTCTTTATATAGAACAATTTAACAAGTTCTTATACTTTTGGAAGAGCTTTATAAGCTCTTCTTTATCTAGATGGTATTCATAAGCTCTCATAACAATAGAAGAGTTTCACAAGCTTTTGTGGAAAAGCTTCATAAGCTCTTCTCCCTACAGAAAATCATCGAAAGGCCTGTTATTCATGGAAGCATTTTCAAAGGTTTCTTGTATTTGTCAGACCTCCACCATAAAATTGGTCTTTTCCCCAAAAAAAACGCCGCTACTGCCTGCCTGGCAATCCTCATCATGCTCACATACGAAAAACACTTCGGCATTTTCTTTCGCCCATATTCATTATGAGATTGGCTGAGTGCCGGTAATGTTTTGTTGTTACTGGTGGCTGCTCCTGCCGGTTGCACTTAGACTGCTGTTATTGTCGCGGCGCTGATGCCGATGTTTGTTGTCACACTGCAGAGAGCCAGACAGTTAGTCCATATTCGTTGTCGTGAATTGTCTACCCTCTGTCGTTGTGGGCCTGTGTTTTTTTGTTTCTCCAGTTGTTATGTTGTTATTGTTTTTTCGGCTATTCGGCATCCAACTCTTCGAGTGCATTCAATGGGTTGTGAGTGTGCGGTGCATTTGGTGGTGCTTGGATGGCTGGTTGAATGGATGGGTTGTTGGTAGGCTGGCTGGCTGGTTGTCTGTCTACGTTTGGGAGACTCTGAGTAAATGCATGAACACTTTTTTTATGTGTTATTGTTGTTGTCATATTTGTTTGTTTGTTGTCTTTTATGTGGTGCTGTTGTTTTCGTTTTTCTGGTGTCTCACAAAACCTCTAAAAACAAATCCACTTGATTCGCAACAAAACCAATTGAAACAATTCAGTTCTCATTTAGTTTTACGTGCGTTCACTACGTACGTGCGTCGGTCTTAACACCGGTCGTCGTCGTCGTTAATTCGAACGTCGTCCGAACGACGATTCGTGTTGTGTGTTTTATTCACATACATATGTTGTTGTCCTTATGCGTGTCCTTGCCTCGAAGGACATTGCAATTGTTTTTATCGAATATCGTTTGAGTTTTTTGTTTTTAGTTTTCCGTAATTGCAAGTTGCACTTTTTTGTGTGTTTCCGTTCTCTAATCGGGAGTTTTATTACATTAAAAGGATTATTGCATTATCCTTAAAGTGCCTGCTGTGCACTATTTCAGTGAAGTGTAATTGCAATAGAATTTCATAATTTTTATAATTTTCTGTGGACATGTGTGGAAAGGAGAGTATCCTGTTGGATATTGTCAGAGTGCTGAACATTAATCGTTTCGTCGTGGCATATTGCATTGCATAGCTTGTGTTTTGTTGTTGCTGCTGAGTTTTATAAGGAATCTCAATGTCAACATATGTTGCCACTTGTTGCGGCTTCTAATAACTGTTTCAATGGCCTTTTGTTGTTGTTTTTGTTTATTTATTTTAGTTTTGCCAAATTTAGAAAGCCATGACATTACCAGATTCTTAAAAAAGACTGTCTGTAATTATTTCATTTATATTTTTTTAGAAAAAAAAAATATAAATAATCATTTAATAATAAGGATAAATAATTTATTAAAAAATATAGACAATAACTAAATATACAAAATAAATAAATTAATTTATAAATAAAAAATAAACAAAAGTAAATAGATAAATAAAAATTATATTAATATATAAATAATAAATATATAAATAAATGACAATAAATGTATAAATAATATGGTATGTAAAGAATATATGAGTATGTATAGTTTGATTTCGATGGATAAGCTCGCATCCATCTACAAAGAATATTAAAATAAGTATAGCTTAAAGCGCCCAATTTTAAATGTCTTAGAAAGTATATACAAAATTTGTCCCCGTAGGTTATATACGTATATATAATTATTTACATATATATTCCTTCCATATGCAACAAAAAGCTATGACTTGTACGATTCTTTGCAAGAAAGTCCAATGTTCTTTCTTGCAAGGATATTTTTGAAAAAAACGTTCTTTAATATTCTTTAAATAATGCTCTTTAAAAGTTCCCGGTTTATTTAAAGAGCATTTAAAAAATTATCTCAAAATCCATAAAGTCTATTTTCTTACTTTTTTCTTAAAAAACATGAATTTATATTTAACTAAGAAGTCCTTCAAAAAGAAAAAAAAATAAATATAAGGACCTATAAGTCTAAGAAATTTTATGCAATTCCGGAAAATATAAAAAAACGAACAATTTATATTTCCTTGAAAGTTCCTTTAAATAATTTCAAAACCCCGAATTCATGTTTCCAAGGGTAAATCCAAGGATTATATTAAGCCATATGTAGTATTTAAAAATATTTAAAAAATCACGATCTATATCCAGTATAAAAAATTCTTGGCAAAAAAAAATGTTGGAAAATTCTTTTTAAAAATTCTATGAAATCCTTGCAAAATATTTTAAAAGTTAGGGATTAAAAAAAAAAAAAAAAAACATTTATGTGTAGCAATGTTCATAAAAAAAGAAATTACAATTTATTCCAGGAAGTTCTGAAAATACCTTTGAACATTTATTGAATGAAAGCAAAAAAATGTCGGAAATATCATCAAATTTTAGAATACGTTTAGATTTGTTCGAATTGGTCGCCTTTGGTACGAATTATGGCCTTCAAACGGCCAATGAAACTGCCGAATGTTGCTCTATGGTATTTTGGTCCGTTCCCGGCTTGCTTGAGGAGATCGACACTTTGCTTGCCCAAGGCTTTAATACACCCTCCAGAAAATTTTCTTGATAATATTCGCCATTTATTCGATTAATACAAGCGGAGAGCGACCATCGGCTATTATGGCGGCCCACACCATCACCATGGCCGGCGCTTGAGTTCTGGTGGCGGCCACTGCTTACGCTTGTTTACTTTTCGATTACTGCATTTCTGCTGATGTTGCTGTTTTCTTCCGTCCACTTACTTGATGTCGGGCTACGCTACTCAAATTTTTAACCTTTTGTGAGAGAGGTACCAGAAGGAGTGAATCGATACATGCCAACTTCACAACAGATCTTATTTAAAAAAAAAATATTGAAGATGTGTGAAATTTAAAGAGAATCGGATACTTATTTCAATTAATAAGACAGATTGACAGACGGACACCTATAGACTGACTTCCAAAGTCCTGAAACGATTTTGGTCCAAAATGTGTCAAAAATCGTTATTTCGATGAGGCTCGTTTTGGCTCGTATCAAAATATATATACCCTCTGTAACCATATGGTTAAAAATATTTTCAAAAAATCAGCAATTTATCCTGAAAAATATTTTTTAACTCAATTTTTATAAAAAAATTAAAACATTTATGTTATTATAATTTTTTCTTAATGAATTTCACAATACCTGACATGTAAGTTTTTGAAAAAAGTCCATGATTTATGATGATTTTAAACCCCAGATTTTGGACCGGAAAGTCTTTAAAATGTAGTCCTTGAAAACCCCGATTACTATATATTGCTGGAAGGTCCTTTAAATATGTAATAAAAAACGAACAAATTTTGTTAAGCCCTAAAAATATTTAAAAAATAACGATTATGCCAAAAAACAAGTAAAAAATAGCTAAGTTCGGCCAGTCCGAACTTTTAATACCCTCCACCATTTCGGAGGAAACTGAAAAAAATTCCGAAAACTACCACTTAAATGAAAAGCGTTTTATGGAGACTATACGAAATTTTTTGTCACAGGCTGTAGTGCCCACTACGAACTTCAAATACGAAATTTGTTACAATTACGGTGAATAATGTCGCTAAAATCATGAAAGTACCGAACATCGGGAGGTACCCTTATATGGGGGCTAAACGAAAACGTGGACCGACATGGCCCATTTACGAACTCAACCTGCCTACTTGTAAACTATGCATGTATGCAAAATTTTACCCTTATATCTTAATTCGTTCGAAAGATAGCGTGATTACAACAGACAGACAAACGGACTTCGCTAGATCGTCTGAGAATTTTACGCTGATCCAGAATATATATACTTTGTAGGGTCTATTATGAATATGACAAAGTTATACCATATCCATAAAATAGTGGAGGGTATAAGAACGTTGAAAAATGTCGTTTAAAATCCATGATTTATATTTAGCTTTGAAGTCCTTAATTTTTTTAACAAAAAAAAAACTGAATAAGACTCGCGATTAAAACGAAAAAAAAAAAGAAATTCTCACAAAAATTCGAATTCGTCTCCGTATTTGGGACCTCAATAACAGTTAACAAATTTACTATTTCTCCAAATTGAGATTTCGTGGGGGGGGGGGGGAAATAGTAGAACCAATTTCCACAGGGCTATACATTGATTATTGATCACACTTCAAATTTCTGGATTCCTGCTTGAGCCGTTCGCGAAATATCATGACACCTTTTTGTACAAATTTCTAAAAATGTGACTGTGTTAAACCGCTACACACTAGCAATGTTCACATTACAAATTTCGCAATTATCCCCTTGACCGTCCGCTAACCACCATGGTTTAGCATTTAGCATCTAACAGTATGTTTGGTACGCTTTTTGCTCGAAATTCCAAAAAATGCTGAAGTATCTCGAACCGCTCGTGAACCATTTAATTAGTTCGAACTTCTAAAAATGCGGCCAAATATCACCCTTATATACCAATAATGATTAACATTTAAAAATGGTGGATTCGAGCTTCAATCGTACGAGAAATACCATGAGACAGCATTTAGTTATTTTTTTGTGCGAAATTCCGTACATCACTGCTGCACACCCAAATTTTTCATATTCACTCCAAACATGCTCTACATCCGAATTTCACTACCTTAACTTAGGTCGATTACAAAAAAAAGGGTACAGAATTTAGTACGTTTGGTACTTTGTGCAAAAGTTCAAAGTGCGGCAGTATCTCAGGTCTATCCGCCATCATTGTTCCGTTCCCGATATATTTCACCCAAAAACGAGATAGATAATCTCTTGTCTCCTTGACACCCAGTCACGATCAATTTATTTACTTTTGATTGATTTCTAATTACCCCATGGAATATACTTTAATTTTTTTGCACTATGCCAAAACAGAGTTGACAAATCTGGCACCTCTGCCTGCCAAACTAACACCTGTTCAAATAATGCACATTTAAAAAATCGCCAGCCAGCTTTTCACTTTGTTTGTCGCAGGGAAAACAAATAAAATAACAAAATAACAACAAAATTAAACCAATCTCCCAAACTCATACATCATTGTTTAATTTCACACACATAGCGATGCAGGAGGAGGAGAGATGGATGAAAGCACGCGGAGCGGGCTGAGACTTAAATGTACATAATTTGTGAACTGTTGCACAAATTATTGCATCTTTTTGTACAGCAACAACAATAACAAAAACAACAAAAATGGCTTGGGAATAAATTCCATCGACAACATAAAAATACACTTGTTACAGACCGCTTGAGTGGTGTGGTTGTTGTTGTTGCTGTTATTGTTATGTTGTTAGTTTAACAAAACGCTTGTGTTTTTTTTTTTCAACTTCACATCTTTAACGCTCTACTGTTTAAAGTCAATCTTGTGTTTATTTTGTTGTTTTTGCTGTGAAATATTTATAATGAACAACATGGAGAGTGTCCAGACATTAGGGTGGCATCGGTTTTGAAATATTTTTACCTTGATGTTAAAAGGTGTTGGAAGCAAATCACAATTCCAAAAGGGATTTGCAGTTTTAAAATCAATATATCTTTAATTCTTCTCTCACCGAAGACAAGGTTTAACAATGGTTAAACACAACAGAATACATCCGAACTCCAAATCTAACCTAACGGCCGGAATTTATAACTACATGGTTGCCCATGTTCGAGGGACCTTTGGGCCCTTTGGGCCCATTCCAATCGACGAGGCTTGTCCGTAGGCAACATTCTTTGCGTCAATTGAATTTTGTACGGGAAGAAACGCAAATCAATGCGAATAATCCGTTGTAAAGTGGACCGAGCCATTCCCAACTGCTGAGAACAGCGTTTTTGGGTTGTTCTTAGGGACCTCTCAACACTGGCTCGTACGGCAGCGATATTCTCGGCCGATCGCCTTGGTCGACTTTTATATGGCCTCTTCGGATTAGAAAGAGCCTTACCAGTCGAAAATTTTTCGTATAAACGCTTAATGGTGTTCTTAGAATTCGCACTTCTCACATTTATTTTTTTCACAATTGACTTCTTCTGTTGAATGTAAATTTCAACTATTTCAGAGCGCTCGCGTGGCGTGTATTGGTTCATGGTAAAAATCTGCTTGGACTGACGCTTCAAACGCGGCATGTCATTAAGCGATGTGACATCTCTGTCAAAAGTTATGGCGTTGCCAGATGGGTTCGTCGAATATGGGCAACCCTGTATTAAACCAGTAAAGAAAATCTTAAAGTCGGGCGGGGCCGATTTTATGATACCCTACACCACTTTGCTAATTTAGTTGAGCTCACATAACAATTAAAAGTTTTTATGGGAGAATTCCATCATACACGCTATGATTATAATTGTAATTTAGAGTTCAAAGTACTAAATATGCCGAAGCATTTGTATCTTTTAAATTCAGACTTGTATGCCCATTTGGTGCACAATTAATTTGAAATCGAATAAAGATATCCAAATCGGAACCGGCAAAGATATTTCTGAGCTGTATTTGATATATTTCCCTGAATATCGTTGTTACGGAGTGCATATTACGGCTGTGGGTAACAAATATAACAAATCGGATGAACAGTATATATGGGAGCTATAGCTATATCTGAATCGATCTTCACGAAATTTGACATACTAGCTTCTAGACTCAATTCGGTCTTAAGGGCTTATATTACCGTTTGGTGCACAATAAAAGGCAAATCGGACGAAGATATATATGGGAGCTATATCTAAATTTTTACCGATTATCTCCAATTTCAATAGGGTTCGTCCTTGGGCCAAACAAATGATTTGTGCAAATCTGGATAGGGCAATAAATGCGAACTGTACTTTGTTTACAAAAATACCTGCACAGACGGGCAGACGGACATGCATAAATCGACTCAGAATGTGATTGTATGCAGATCATCAAAAGGAACTATGGGTCTATTTTGAAAAATAAATCTCCATAAATTCTCTATTGGGTTTATGTCTGGACCCTGGGCTGGTGCATCCATGACGGGGGGACATTTATATAGCAGCCATGACCGAACTTTATAGGGCTTGTATTTCGGACCATTAGCTTGATAAAAATAATAATCTTCGCCAAGGCCGAGCTTTTCCTAACAGACTGGCAAACTTTCTTTCAAAATGCTGATCTGATCCATAATACCCTCAATAAAATGCAATACACCAGGTCCAGAGGCTGAAAATAAACCCCACACCATTATTGACCTATTGCACTGTAGGTACATATTTTTGGCAACGAGCGGCGCTTCATTTGCCTTTCTCCATGCATAAGGTCTGCCATCTGAACCAAAAAGGTTGAATTTGAATGAAAAATCTTTTGATATGTGCTCCTTGGAAAATCGCAACCTTACATCTTGATTTCGCTTGCCGATTCGAGGTTTATGTCTAGCTCTTCTTCCATTGTAATTGGACTTATGCAGTATATATTTTATTGTTTGAGGGCAACATACTTTTCTCAAATCCTTTTCAGCAATTTTTTGCCAATTTCGGTTCCATTAAAAATGGATCATTTTTGATCTGCCGTAAAATATACAGGGAGAGGTAAAAAAACTACAATAAAGTCAAACTCCATAATTTTTACATTTTTTTTTTAAATTTTTTTGAATGAAATCAAAAAATGTCGGAAATAACATCAAATTTTAGAATAAGTTTAGATTTGTTCGATTTGGTCACCTTTGGCACGAATTATGGCCTTCAAACGGCCAATGAAACCGCACGAATGTTGCTCTGCGGTATTTTGGCCCATTTCCGGCGAAGCACGTGCTTGAGGTTATCGACACTTTGGTATTTGTGATTGTCAACCTTGCTTTCGAAAATACTCCAGACACAATAGTCCAACGGATTGGTATCCGGAGATTTTGGTGGCCATCATGACCATTGTAGAAAATGAAGCGAGGAACCTCATTTTGTAACCATTCTTGGGTGCCACGTGCTTAGTCCTGTTCCAAAATACTCCAGCCACAATAGTCCAACGGATTGGTATCCGGAGATTTTGGTGGCCATAATTGCTGAAAATGATGCGGGGAACCTCATTTTGTAACCATTCTTGGGTGACGCATGCTGAGTGCGATGATGCTGAGTCCTGTCCTGGAATATACAAGGTCTGCGGCCAAAATGTTTGCGTGCCCAAGGCATTAACACACCCTCCAGAATATTTTCGCGATAATATTCGGCATTTATTCTTATGCCACGGGCGGAGGCGACTATCGGCTGTTATGGCGGCCTACACCATCACCATGGCCGGCGCTTGAGTTCGGTTGGCCAAGCGAAGGTGTACATGTTCAGCTGACCTCTTTGACAAGTAAAAACGATAATTTTGTTTGTATACAAACTCCTGGACAACGAAGGTTTTCTCATCGGAAAAAACCAAATTCGGCAGTTCACCACTTTCGGCCAAGCGAAGCAACTCTTTAGCTCTTTTGAGTCTATTTTCTTTTTGTTGTGGTGTAAGTTCTTGCACTTCTTGGAATTTCAATGGCTTTATTCCGAGCTCATTTTTCAATATTTGCGGAATGGAATATTGCGATATATTCAGCTCACGAGCCATTTTTCGGCCACTGTGACTCGGGTTTCGATCATGTCGCTTCTTTACTTTTTGAACCATTTCTGCTGATGTTACTGTTTTCTTGCGTCCTCTTCCTTGACGTCCGGCTACCAGTGCAACCAGTATCACGGTAACGACCGTGGACCTGCACAGACAATTTTCTATCATAGGCTCTAGAATCCACTATGAACTTCAAATACCAAATTTGAAAGAATTCGATTGAATAATGTCGCTAAAATCATCAAAATATCGAATATCGGGAGGTACCGTTATTTTGAGGCTATACGAAGACGTGGACCGGCACAGACAATATTCTGGCATAGGCTGTAGTATACTCTACGAACTTCAAATACAAAATTTGAAAGAATTCCGGTTAATACTGTCGCTAAAATCAAGAAAGTACCGAATATCGGGAGGTACCGATATATATATGGGCTTTACGAAGACGTGGACCAGTACACACAATTTTCTGTCTTAGGCTGTAGTATCCATTACGAACTTCAAATACCGAATTTGAAACAATTCTGGTAAATAATGTCGCTAAAATCGTCAAAATACCGAATATCGGGAGGTACCGTTATTTTGAGGATATACGAAGACGTCATAGGCTGTAGTATTCATTTCAAACTTCAAATACCAAATTTGAAAGAATTGCGTTGAATAATGGCGCTAAGACACAGACAAATTTCTGTCTTAGGGTGTAGCATCCATTTCGAACTTCAAATACCAAACTTAATATACCCTCCATACTATGGGGGAGGGTATAAAAATCACACTATCACGCTTGAATTCCATCACGAATAACTTTTTTTCGGGAAAATTCTCACCAAATGTTTTTTGTACGCTTGTAAACAATATAAACAGCTGTCGGATGAGGGGCTTAGAAATGACAGCAGTCTTAAGTTGGTTGCATTTTTTTCATCTCACCCTGTATACCCCACAGATTTCACACAGTGTGATGTACTGCTAATTTTTATAGAATGACAAAAATCATGTATGTTTTGAATATTCCAGACATTGCCTTCAAATTTATTTTAAAGGTGATGCACCCTAATACACACCAACTCCCCGCCAACGTAATGCATCGTTTTTGCTGCGTGATGCTTTAAAACAAAACGCGTTATGATTTAATACGACTTTAAGACGGTGTATAATTACATTATTTATACACTTATGGTCATTTAACGGCAATCTGTTTACGTTCCCCTTCCCTTACCCCTCTCCGCTGTAAACTTTCTTCGTTGAATTTTCTTCTTTCTCCGACGTTTTTTTTTTTTTCTTCTTGTTTGTTCCTTTTGTTTACTTTTTCCTTCGTGTTGCTAGTGTCGGCTTCGATTCATTTATTATTTAATAGTTGAATTATTTATTTTGTTGAACGTTACCGCATTAGAAGGAGTTTTGTTTGCATTTCAATGGCCATTTGACTTTCAGTTGAAATCATTTCGGCTTCTGTTGCGATGGTCAATTGAAGACACAAATCCTTGTTTGGTAAGACAATGTCAAGGGGGCGGGAGGAAGAGGAGGAGGTTATGTGAAATATATTTCACATAGCATTGGAAACAAAACAGAAATGCATTGGAAATTGTTGTGGTTGTTTTCCTTTTTCCTCGATTCAATTGAAATCGATTTGGGTAAAAATGCTTTAATGTGCCTATATACTAATTAAGTTAATTAAAATGGGCTAAAAAAAATTTAATAAATGTTTTAACAGATATGTAATTTTTATCAACTCTATTAAATCTGAAAATCCCAAATTAGGTGATTTCTCCTTTTAATATCGACTTAGGGGCAAATTTTAAAGTCTCTGACTTGAGTAGTCTGAGAAATTCAATTTTTCGTACTTTTTAGTTCAAAAAAAAAAACTAATATTTAATAAATTTCCAAAAAAAAAACAAAGTACAAATTTTATATGTGACTAGCAAGTGTCCGCTACTTCGTCAGCGAAAAGTGGCCTTAAAATTTTACATTCGTTCCAACAGGTCATCTTAGACCTTTTATACTATGAAGGGTATATTAACTTCGTCATTCCGTTTGTAACTCCTCGAAATACTCATGTCAGACCCAACAAAGTAGATATATTCTTGATCAGCGTAAAATTCTAAGTCGATTTAGTGGGCAGGTTAAGTTTGTAAATGGGCCATGTAGGTCCACGTTTTCATATAGCCCCCATATAACGGCACCTCCCAATATTCGGTATTTTGATGATTTTAGCATTTATTCACCGCAATTGTTTCAAATTTAGTATTTGATGTTCGAAATGGATACTATAGCCTAAGATAGAAAATTGACTGTGCCGGTCCACGTCTTCGTATAGCCCCCATATAACGGTACCTCCCGATATTCAGTATTTTGATGATTTTAGCGACATTATTAACCGGAATTGTTTAAAATTTGGTATTTGAAGTTCGCAATGGATACTACAGCCTAAGACAGAAAATTGTCTGTGCAGGTCCACGTCTTCGTATAGCCCCCATATAAGGGTACCTCCCTATATTCGGTATTTCGGTGATTTTAGCGTCATTATTCACCGAATTTTTTTTCAAAATTACGCATTTAGAGTTCGTAATGGAAACTACAGTCTGGTCCAGGTCTTCGCATAGGCCCCATATATCAGTACCTCCCTATATTCGGTATTTTGACGAGTTTAGGTACAATACTCACCGAAATTGTTTGAAATGTCGTATTTGAAGTTCGTATTGGATTGTACAGCCTATGACAGAAAATTATCTATGCTGATCCAGGTCTTCGCACAGCTCCGATATAACGGTACCTCCCTATATACGATATTTTGATGATTTTAGCTACATTATTCACCGTTTATTTCAAGTTCCCAATTTGAATTTGGTAATGACTTATGACTACCAAGGCCTGTGTGGGTCCACGTCGTATAGACACCAATATAACGGCTATATTCGTTTTTTTTTTTTAAATTTTAACAGAATTTTCTAAGGATTCCAAATGTTGGAGGGTATTAAAAGTTCGGTCCGGCCGAACTTACTGCTTTTTAACTTGTTTTGTAATCAAAAGATACAATCTGTTCAGTTTGACAAATAATTTAAATTAAAACTTCATACATCGTACTAGATTTTCAGTCTTACAGGTCTTATATTTTCGCCCTTTTTTAAAAAAAGTAAAATAGAAAAATCTTAGCTTTTTACACCAAAATCTTTTCAAAATCTTCCATTTTGAACTTAACTGAGGAAGATATTAGTAAAACCATTGCCAAAATGGACCCACAACCAATTTTTCTGTCCAAAATTATTTCAACGTCTCCATACATAAACCCTAGAAACCAACAGTGAACCAAAGTTAGTACCATTTAGTACTTTTCGAACAATTATAGTATCTCAAATTATATTTGCGATTTAAGCTCTATCCCTTCACTAAAACCCCAATTTAGTACAACTTAGTACTTTTCGAACAATTATAGTAAGAATTTCCAAAACCACCTCCATATTCTAACCACAGACATCAAAAGTGCTATCCATATCAAATTTCAGGATTTCAGCTCTATTCCTTCACTCAATACCAAATATAGTACTTTTCGTACAATTATAGTACACATTTCCAATTCTAGATACCAACAGACCCTTTAATCTAATTTAAAGACTCCAGTCCTAACCGTTCACCCTATACCAAATTTAGTACCATATAGTACTCTTCTTATAAAGGTAGGACGCATTTCCAAGCCACCGCCAATTCCCAAACACAGATAACATCAGTAATCCAAAACCACCTCCATATCACAATTCCAGATACCAACAGAGACCTCTTAATCAAATTTGAGGATTTCAGCTCTACCCGTTTAGCTTATATCAAATTTAGTAACATTTTGGTACTTTTCGTATAAACATAGTACCATTAATAACCTAAATATTAAATTTCAGAATTGTATCTCTATCCCTTCACCCCATATCAAAATAAATAGAACCATTCAATTATTTCCGTGCAAATATGGTACACATTTCTGAAACAACCTCCATATCTCAATTCCAGATACCAACAGAGACCTCTAAATCAAATTTGAGGACTCTAAACCTACCGTTCACCCTAAACCAAATTTTATACTTTTCGTTAAGATATAGGACGCATTTCCAAACAAATCTCATTTCCAAACAAATCTCGAACATATTCCTAAATATCAAATTTCAGAATTTTATCTCTATCCCTTTCAAATATAATACAATTCAATTATTTTCGTACAATTATGGTACACTTTTCCAAAACCACCTCCATATCTCAATTCCAGATACCAACAGAGATCTCTAAATCAAATTTGAGGATTTCAGCACTACCCCTTGACCAATATCAAATTTAGTACCATTAAGTACTTTTCGTATAAATATGGGTCTTATATCCAAACCATCGCCATATCTCAAACACAGATACTCTCAATAATCTAAATATGAAGTTTCAGAATTTTATCTCTACCCCTTCACCCAATACCAAATATTGTACCATTCAATACCTTTAGTACAATTATGGTACACATTTCCGAATCCACCTCCCTACACCAGGTTACACATGAACAGTTAACCATTAACACCATATTTCAGATTCCAAATTGTACCAAAAGGAACCCCAAAACAAAATTTCAAAATTCCAGCTTCTTCTGTTCACCCTAAGCCAAATTTTCATCATATCAAATGGTACTATTTTAGAAGTTTAGTACAATTTTAGAATTTTTCGCAACATTCAAGTTTGAATTTGTAAATCTATCCTGCACTCCATCAATACTTTCTCATTCCCAATTTCAGCTCCAATGGTTAATCAAAATTCCATTTGGTATCAAATTTAGTACCATTTAGTACGCATAAGTACGAATTTCCAAAGCTTCCTACTCACACCAATCCTACACTTCCACAGTAGTTCCAATTCTTAATTTTAGGATTCCACCACTGTTGGTTCGCCCAAATTCAAATTGTACCTTATTTAGTACATATAAGTACAAATTTCCAAAAGTACCAACATATACCAATCCTGCACTGGGACAGTAATATTATTTCCAATTTAAAGGATACTGGCTCTATTGGTTCACCGAAATCCAAATTGCAGCAAATGTAGTACTATTTAGTACAATTAAGTACGAATTTTCATAATCATACATTCCAATAGAGATCTTATTTTCACATTTCAGAACTCCAACTCTACCGGTTCTCCAAAAATTTAAATTGTACCAAATTTAGTACCATTTCGTACACGTAAGTACGAATTTCCAAAAGTAGCTACATACTCAGTTCTCCAGTCCAATAGTAATCTTATTTCCAAATTTATTTGTTCTCCTAAAATTGTACTAAATTTGGTACCATTTCGAACACAAAGGTACGAATTCCCACTACTGCCAACATTCTCAGTCCTAGAATGCAATAACAATCTTATTTCTAAATTTCAGTCTTCTAACTCTATTGGCTCTTCAAAAATTTAAATTGTACCAAGTTAAAACGAATTTCCAAAACTACCTACACTCCTCAGGCCTAGAATGAAATATTTTTTTTTTCTAAATTTCAGAATTCCAGCTCTATCGGTTCACTCAAATCCAAATTGAATCAAATTTAGTACTCTTCATTACCTATATCACACATTTCGAAACTCCCTTCATACCCCAATCCTACACTCCGCCAGTAATGTTAATTTCCAATTTCAGTATTGCAGCACCATCAGTTCCTCCAAATTCAAATTGTAGTAAATTTAGTACCGTTTAGTACTTGTACACACTTCCAAAACTACATTCTTACATCGACTCTACTCCTCAACCTTTATTCCCATTCCAAAGTTCAAGTTTATAGCTCTATCCGTTCACATGGTACCAAATGTAGTACATTTCAGTACTTTTCGTACACTTATAGTCCGAAACCCTTTGGTACATCTATTATACACTCCATCCGTGACCCTCATTCCAAATTTCAGAGTTCCAGCTTTTCTGCTTTCTCAAATACAAAGGGTACGTTCTAGTACTATTTTTCGACAACCCAGCCTTATCTGACCCCTTCGAAGCAAGAGTGACCCTCACCCAAAATGTCAAGATTTAGCGCCAGCCGTTTCGTCTGAGTGTTGATGAATTTTTTTTTATATAGATTATATTTTTATACAGATTTCTGTGCCCTGGACTGGGAACTGTCCCAGCTACCCTGGGCTGGAAACTGTACCCTCTGTCCATTTTTGGAAAACAGTAAGATTTTCACAATAATTCCTTCATTCGGCATTCGCTACTTAAGAGATTAACCCCTTCCTCCCACATTGGAATGCGGAGTATTTTAAAATGCCATTAAATCCCTATACCATTACCCGGCCTGGTAGGTGGATATGGGTTATAGCGGTAATAATCACTTTGGCATGGCTGTCTCTCCCGCTCGTTGACAGGCTGTGTGACATTATGTGGGTAATAAATTTTGAGACGGCTTTTTAATGTGTAACACTTTTCATTGGAGGAGACAACAAAATCATTACCTGCTCCCCAACCTGACTGACAGCACATCAAACGTCCATGCATCTAGCCTGGCTTGCATTCATTATTCTCCAGTGGCCTATTTCTTTGTTGCTACTACAACAACTGCTGTTGTTGTCATAACATTTTTTATGTTTTTTTTTTCGCTGGCGTTGGTGCGTTGCAGTTAATTTCAGGTTTCACATTTTTTGGTTGCTTGAAATTGTCATATTTTCTTTTTGCGAATAAATTTCATGGCATTTCCCTATAGCCAGGAGCCAGCCCCCAACCAGACATTCAACACCATTGTTTCGTCGTTGTTGTCTGTCAACACATGGAAAAATCATTTGGTGGGGTTTATTTTATTGTTGTTGTTGTCTTTATGATATATGATCGACTGACGTTTGGCCAGAAGCTTAACTGGCTGGCCCTTGGTGTATGGGGGATTGGGAAGCGAGTTGCAGAGACGCACAAAGAAATCAATTTCGAAACCATTGCGAAGGAGCTAAATTGCAAAAAAACATATCCCTGAAGATATACAAAGGTGTGCAGAAAAATAGCCATTTCGGAGGGGACCTGTCCCCATGGCGAAGTGAAACGGATTTTTTTTTGACATACCAACATTTGTGACGCACTTAAATCTTATATACCAAAGATTACAGATTTTCCGAAATGGAGTACAAAATTGTTTATGGGTCATCAAAGTACCTACAGAGAGGAACACTGGCGCCCAACCTCACTTTGGGGTTAAGTGTCCCTTGCTTGTAGAATATATATCTTAGCAGCTACAATATTCAAGCCTTTTCTTTTAGGTAATTTGGCTACATTTCGGAGTTCGGTATATTTTTGGGTAGTTTTGACCAGCCATCTCTTTTTTTTACTTATTTTTCTATATATTCCTATTACCAGTACCGAAAAAAATTATTGTTATCACTCATTGACTAGAAAAAGAAAATTGCGTTGGCTGGGTGTAAAAACAAAATAAACCTTTGGATTTTGATCGTTGCGTAGGTCGCCAGCCTACCAGGCAGTCAGTCGGATTAGTTGACTCAATGGCTGATAAATGCAATGCGGTAGCAGCTGCTTTGTCGTATAAATTTCCAATTAAGACATTTTTTCAAATGCAATGCATGAGTCATGGTGTAGAAAGTTAAAGCTTATCGGTCACATGGGTAAAGGACGTAATTGATATCAACGCCCATGGGCCTTAGAACCCAAACAATGAGTTAAAGCAACATTTTTAAAGGGAAAAGTCCACCAAGAGGCGTTTTAGTCTCAGAGAAGAGCAAGTGATTTTCCCTCAGAGAAGATTAAGTGGCCTTCCATCAGAAAAGAGCAAATGATTTTCTCTCAGAGAAGAGCAAGTGACCTTCTCTCAGAGAAGCGCGTATCGTCTTCCCTCAAAGTAAGGCAAATGGTTTTCCCTCAGAGAAAAGCAAGTTGTATTTTTTAAAGAGCAGACCAAAAGGTCTTCTCTCATAGAAGACCAACGGATTTTCTCCCATAGAAGATCCAGTGGTCCTCCCTCAAAGGAGAAGATGATTAAATTAATCATCTTCTTACAGACCATGTGGTCTTCTTTCATAGAAGAAGAAGTCAACGAAGCCCTCTCTCATAAATGGTCGCATGGTGTTCTCTCATAAAAGTATTTTCATATTGAAGACCGAAAGGTACTTTTTCATAGAATATTGAAAGATCTTCTCAAAAAATCTTCACTCTAATAAGATCGAAGATCTTTCTTAGAAGACAAACAGATCTTTTCTCATAGAAACCCCAAAGATTTTCTCTCATAGAAGGTGGTCTTATCACAAATGGTCTTCCCTCAGTAGAGGTCTAGTGGTTTACTCTTAGAAGACCAAATGGTATTTTTTGAAGACCAAGGAGGGGAGACCAAGTGATCTTCCCCCATAGGAGACTAAGTGGTCTTCTCCCAGAGGAGGCCAAGTGGTCTTCTCCCAGAGGAGACCAAGTGGTTTTCTCCCGCAGGAGAACAAGTGGTTTTCTCCCGCAGGAGAACAAGTGGTCTTCTCCCGCAGGAGAACAAGTGGTTTTCTCCCAGAGCAGACCAAGTGGTCTTCTCCCAGAGGAGGCCAAGTGGTCTTCTCCCAGAGTAGACCAAGTGGTCTTCTCCCAGAGGAGGCCAAGTGTTCTTCTCCCAGAGGAGGCCAAGTGGTCTTCTACCAGAGGAGATCAAGTGGTCTTCTCCCAGAGGAGACCAAGTGGTTTTTTCTCAGAGGAGACTAAGTGGTCTTTTACCAGAGGAGACCAAGAGGTCTTCTCCCGCAGGAGAACAAGTGGTCTTCTTCCAGAGGAGACAAAGTGGATTTCTTCTAGAGGAGACCAAGTGGTCCTCTCGCAGAGGAGACCAAGTAGTTTTCTCTCAGAGGAGACTCAGTGGATTTTTTGTCAGAGGATTCAAAGTGGTTTTCTCTTAGAGGATACAAAGTACTTTTCTTTCAGAGGACACCAAGTAGTCTTCTACCAGATGAGACCAACAGGACTTTTCACAGAGGAAACTTAATTGTTTTCTCCCAAGGAGACTAAGTGGACTTCCCCCAGAGGAGATCAAGTGGTTTTTTCTCAGAGGAGACGAAATGGTCTTCTACCAGAGTAGACCAAGTGGTCTTCTCCCGCAGGGGAACAAGTTGTTTTTTTTTCCCAGAGGAGATTAAGTTGTCTTCTCCCAGAGAAGGTCATGTTGTCTTCACTCAGAAAAGACTAATTTGCCTTTTCTCAGAGATCAATATCAACACCTAATAAAATACCAAGTTGTCCTCTCTCATTCAAGACCGATTGGTATTCCCTCATGGAAGACATAAGGTCCTTTCTTATAGAATGCAACCAGGACTTCTCTCGTAGAAGAACGAAAGCAGTTCTCTTATAGGAGACCAAAGGTCTTCTGTCAGCGAAGAGCACGAGGAGCACGACTAAGTTGTCTTTTCCTAAACGATCAAGTGATGTCCTCCTTGAAGAATAAGAGGTTCTTTTTCATAAAAAGCAATAGAAATCAGATGGTCTACCCTCATAAAAGACCAATAGTTTTTCTCTCATAGAGGACCGAAAGGTCTCTTCTTGTAGAAGGCCGAAAGGTCTTCTCTCTTTTTTTTTTTTTCTTATAAAAGAGGCTTTTTAGTATTCTTTCATAGAAGACCAAGACCCAGTGGTCCTCAATCAGGGAAGACCCAATGATTTTCGACTCCCATATGATTTTAGGTAATCTTCTCTTAGAGAGCCAAGAGTGCCTTTCGTAGAAGAGCATGTCGTTTTCTATTGAAGAGGGTGAGATTTTCTCCAATTTAACTCTTCCTCATTTTTTGGGGGCTATACTCGTATCCTCTATTAGCTTTTTAATTATGTTTCATCCTCTATTTCCTACTTAACAAATTTTAAATATTTTTTTATGATCCTGACAAAACTTTTCCCATTTGTCAATTTTAATACTTTCTTTTATTACTTGTTATTGTGTCTGTTGTTGTAATAAAACTAAATAAATGTTAGTTCGGTTTTTTTTGCGAAGCGGAACTACATTTAGCATTTGTTGAAAGAGAAATTCAGTTATGATGAATGAACGGTGTTATGATTTTTTTATGACTATAGGTCGAAAGCCTTCGGCCATAATGACCAAGGCGGCGTACGTTTTGTCGCAAATGAAATGTATTTAAATTTGTTACCCCTTGTTGTAACCCGGTCAGTCTCATCAACATAAATACATAGATGTTAGTCTAAACTCTTCGTGCTTTGGCATGTGCGAAAAAAATCTCAATTTTCACATTGAAAGTGATCCAACCACTTTGTAAAGAAACACGCAAAAATTATGCAAAAATCGTCACCAATACTGGTAACTTGGTGCACATGCGCATGCGCATGGCCATTCATCTAACGACGCATTAATGCTTTGCTGCGTTTTTTTATCTCTTGTTTTTTTTCTTTTTGGTTTCTTTTTCTAGACAGCTGTGCAAAGCCATGATAGATGGCCTGTGATCGATTTTAAAGACAAGAAGAAAAAAATATTTTTTTTTTTTTTTGCTTTGCATTTTCGTGTAAATTAAATGGTGATTTCCTTTGAACACGAAATGAAAAAAAAAATAAATTGGTAGAAATCCACAAATTTTCTTTGTGGAAAAATCGACCAATCGGGCGGAGTCGACTTTGCTAATTTAGTAGAGCTCCACATAACAATTAAAAGCTGTTATGGGAGAATTCCATCATACACGCTATGATTATAATTGTGATTTAAAGTTCAAAGGACTAAATATGCCGAAGCATTTGTTTCTTTTAAATTCGGACTTGTATTGCCCATTTGGTGCAAAATTAATTTGAAATCAGATAAAGATATATATGGGAGCTATATCCAAATCTGAACCGATCTCGATAAAATTTAGCAAGGGTATTTCTGAGGAGTGCATATTACGGCTGTGGGTAACAAATATAACAAATCGGATGAACAGTATATATGGGAGCTATAGCTATATCTGAACCGATCTTCACCAAATTTGGCATAGACTCAATTCGGTCGCATGTGCCAAATTCCATCCCATTTGGGCGAATATTAGACGTTTGGTGTACAATAAAATGTAAATCGGACGAAGTTATATATGGGAGCTATATCCAAATCTGAACCGATCTCGATAAAATTTAGCAAAGCTATTTCTGAACTACATTTGATATATTTCCCCTAATATTGTTGTTACAGAGTGCATATTACGGCTGCGGAGGACAAAAATAACATATCGGATGAACAATATATATGGGAGTTATAGCTATATCTGAACCGATTTCGATCAAATTTGGCATACTCTTTTTTAGGCCTAAATTGGTTGTATGTTCAAAATTCCATACTATTCGGGCTGATATTACACGTTTGGTGCACAATAAAAAGCAAATCGGACGAAGATATATATGGGAGCTATATCTAATTTTTTTACCGATTATCTCCAATTTCAATAGAGTTCGTCCTTGGGCCAAACAAATGAATTGGGCAAAATTTCATCTCAATCGGTTAATAAATGCAACCTGCATTTTGTTCACAAGAATACATGGACAGACGAACGGACGGACAGACGGACAGACATGTATAAATCAACTCAGAAAGTGGTTCTATGGAGATCCTCAAAAGTAACTATGGGTCTATCTCGCTTCCTTCTCCATGTTACAAACAAATGCACAAAGACATAATACCCTTACCACCATGTGGTGTAGGGTATAAAAAGTATCAGTCGTTTTTGCCGCCAGATGTATACCCTCAGCCAATGTTAGATTATCTAAATATATTTTGACTTCAGTTATGATTATTCAAATTGTTGATACTCTAAGGAGTATGTTCCGAAGGAATGAACCAATATTGTGCATTTCGTATCGGACCTAAATAAATACGATATAAATATTGCGGCATACCAGGTTTGGACCATATCGACTTCTTCCTTCACTTTATATGAGATATGTGATAATTTTTAGAAAACGTTAAAATGTGCGTGAGGTACCACAAATAGTCGACCGAAGTACTCCATTTTCATACTTCATATAATACAGATTAAAATATTCATATGGGCAAAATTACAAGAAAATCGAACATTTATATCCAATTTTATGCGAAATCATAAATTCCGATAAATTCCATATTTATATCAGATTTCTGGTTCAGAGAAATGTTTAGATATGGAAAATTGTAAAGAATTACTGATTTGTTTCGCATGTTATAACAGATAAAAGTATCGAACATTTTGACCCTTTGTTGGTGAGGTGTCAGAAGGGTTTCGCAAATATATATCAGATAAAAAAAAAACTGCAATAAAGTCAAACGCCATAATTTTTACATTTTTTTTAAATTTTATTGAATGACAGCAAAAAATATCGGAAATTGTGCTGAGTCCTGTTCTGGAATGTCCAAGGTCTGCGGCCAAAATGTTTGCGTGCCCTCCAAAATATTTTCGCGATATTTGCCATTTATTCTGATACCACGGTCGATTAATACGAGCGGAGAGCTGTTATGGTGGCCCACACCATCACCATGGCCGGCGCTTGATTTCTGGTGGCCACCTCCGGTTGCACATTTTCAGCTGACCCTTTGGCAAGTAAACACGATCATTTTGTTTGTTTACAAACTGCTGGACGACGAATGTTTTCTCCTCGGAGAAAACCAAATTCGGCAGTTCACCACTTTCGGACAAGCAAAGCAACTCTTTAGCTCTTTTGAGTCTATTTTCTATATATTGCGGTGTAAGTTCTTGCACTTTTTGGAATTTCAATGGCTTTACCCCAACCTCATTTTTCAATATTTGCCGAATGGAATATTGCGATATGTTTAGCTCACGAGTCATTTTTCGACCACTGCGACGCGGGTTTCGATCAAGTCACTTCTTTACTTTTCGAACAATTTCTGCTGATGTTGCTGTTTTCTTCCGTCCACTTCCTTGACGTCGGGCTACGCTACCAGTATTACTGTAACGAGCGATGGTACGAGACACAAAAGAGTTATTCACATTTAAATGCTGCAGGGCTCTAACGATGGCCACTTGTGGTTTTCCAGCCAAATATAAAGAAATCAAACTATCGCGCTTGAATTCCAATACGAATAACTTTTTTTTCTGAAAAATGTTCATCAAAATGCTTTTGTACGCTTGTAAACAATGTAATGAGCTGTCACTGGAATAATTTTAACAGCTGTCGGATGAGTGGTTTAGAAATGACAGCCGTCTGAAGTTGGTTACAGATTTTTTCATATCACCCTGTAATTTTAAGAATTTTAATTCCAAAAAATGTTGTCCCTTTGTGGTGGGGTGGTACTTGACGGAGTGGGCCATTTTAGCACCTGACCTATCACTAATGCAAATATTAAAATCTGCAATATTTGGAGCAAAATCGGATTATCTTTTCTCTTTCAGTGCAGTAAACCATTTTTTTTTTGAAAATTTCGAACTTTTGTGGAGGAGGTACCAGAAGGAGTGATCCGATATTGCCCATCTCCGAACTCTATCTATATTGACAATAATATTACCATGTACGATGTTTGGACAAAATCGGATACCCCCTTTAAAAGTTTTCGTGCGCACTAGACAGCCAGCCAGCCAGCCACACAGACATGGACGGACATCGCTACATCGACTCCAAATGTCCGGAAACGGATTTGGTCCAAAGAGACCTAGAGTCTAAAACCGTTATTTCAATGAGGCACGTTTTGGTCGAATCAAATGATATAAACCCTCTCTAGCCATATGGCTGAGAATATAAAAATATTTTTTGGTGCATTTTATTACCCTTTTTTTAGTTCGCATTAGTTCCCGCATGGTAATCCGATACATTAAGAACAAATTCCAAAATATTTCTAATGAAATGTAATGTTGCTTGTTATGGCTTGACCCCCCAGCAGGAGGGACATCAAACCGCACCGGTGGTAATAACTCTTTTGTCACCCAACATTCAACAGCTCAAAATTATGTCATTTATCACAGCTGGCCAAAAATGTAAGGCAAATGTTTTCAATATTTTTTTCGATTTTGTTTCGACAACATTTAGGCATTCTTTTTCGAGACAAATTGCACGGCACATTCATTCATGCATTGTTTTGTTAACAACAGACAATCATTGACAGGAAACCCGAATTGCCACAGCGAGTAATGTGCCTGCCTGCCTGACTGCACGCCGCCCACCCAAACACCAACGCAACTGCCGATCCGGCTTGAGAACAACAAATCCAAGACTCAAAGATAAGGCCAGGCTTTACAAAGCCATTGAATTCCTGAATCTTGTAGCAGTGGTGCGATATCGTGTTAAATAGTTGTAAATCTTTTTTTTCGGCATAGATTTTCGGAGTTTTATTTCTAGAGTTTCGTTTTTTTCTTCTCTTTGTTGTTGTTTTTGGTGGTGTTATTGTTCTTGTTGCTGTTGTTCCTTTTAGAACACATGTTGCACAATGTTGGATTTCATAACTCGTTTTTTTTGCTACTCCGGCTTTTGCAATGAATTTCAGGAATTTTGTTTTATGCGCCATTAGTTGCGTAGGTGGTGGCAATTTTCAAAATCTGCAATGGGATCCATGGCAGTGTTGTGTTGGTGTTGGTGGCGGCGGCAGCGGCATAAATCCCATTAAACTGTCAAAATTTATGGATTTTGCTTTTCCGTTCTGCCAACTTTTGGCTTCAAGCCGTTTGCTGTTGGCCTACCACTTTTGTGCGGAAAAGCTACTTAAACGCCAAGCCATTGTGTTGTGTGTCGAATGTAAATTTTTGTGAGAATTTGTGATTAGCGAAAATTACACTTTAAATTTTTGGATTTTTTGGGAGCTTTTTTATGGTGTTAAAGCTTACACACACATTCATATGTGGCAAATCCCAGCATACCAAACAGCTTGAGTTTGGATCGAAAGTCGAACAAAGCTACCGATTTTGGATGCGTATTCCATCCGACTTCTCACCGAAAGTTTTATGGAGGGATTGTCGTGTCGAAATCGGCAGAAATCGTGCGGATTGCTGAGGGAACTCTAAAACAAAGAAAAAATCCCTCAGATAAATTGGCAGAATTCGTACATACGTCGAGCAGACGCTTCGGAAAAACCTTCAGACTTAAAGCGAAAGTCCAACATTTAATTCGCAGGGTTGTTATACATTAATAACAAGTTAAAAAGCAGTAAGTTCGGCCGGGTCGAACTTTGAATACCCTCCACTTTTGGAACGAATTCGGGAATTTTCAAAAAATAAAATTCTTAAAAAATTCTGTTAAAATTTTAAAAATACCAAATATAGCCGTCTTGGCTATTGTCATAAGCCATTACCATATTCAAACTCGAAACTTGAAATAAACAGTGAATAATGTAGCTAAAATCGTCAAAATATCGTATATAAGGAGGTGCCGTTATATCGGAGCTGTGCGAAGACCTGCACCTGCATAGACAATTATCTGTCACAGGCTGTAGCATCCATTACGAACTTCAGATACCACATCTCAAACAATTTCGATGGGTATTGTACCTTAAATCGTCAAAATACCGAATATAGGGAGGTACTGATATATGGGGCCTATACGAAGACCAATTTTCTGTCACAGACTATAGATCCCATTACGAATTCTAAATACGTAATTTGAAACAATTCCGGTGAATAATGTCGCTAAAATCATCAAAATACCAAATATTGGGAGGTACCGTTATATGGGGGCTATCGGAAGACGTGGACCTGCACAAACAATTTTCTGTCTTAGGGTGTAGTATTAATTTCGAACTTCAAATACCAAATTTGAAAAAATACCGTTAAATAATGTCGCTAAGATCATCAAAATACCGAATATTGGGAGGTATTCTTATATGGGGGCTATAGGAAGACGTGGACCTGCACAGACATTTCTCTGTCTTAGGGTGTAGTATCCATTTCGAACTTCAAATACCAAATTTGAAACAGTTCCGGTGAATAATGTCGGTAAAATCCGAATATAGGGAGGTACCGTTATATGGGGGCTATAGGAAGACGTGGACCTGCACAGACAATTTTCTGTCTTAGGGTGTAGTATCCATTTCGAACTTCAAATACCAAATTTGAAACAATTTCGGTGAATTATGTCGCTAAAATCATCAAAATACCGAATATCGGGAGGTACCGTTATATGTGAGCTATAAGAAAACGTGGACCTACATGGACCATTTTGCGAACATACCTTCCTACCGGAAAATTATACATGTGTGCAAAATTTTAGCCATCTATCACAGTTCATTCGAAAGATAGCGTGATTACAACAGACAGCCGGATGGACATACAGACAGACAGACGGACTAAATCGACTTAGAATTTTACGCTGATCAAGAATATATATACTTTGTTGGGTCTGACATGAGTATTTCGAGGAGTTACAAACGGAATGACGAAGTTAATATACCCCCCATAGTATGGTGGAGGGTATAAAAATGACTATCGGATAATCAGACGCCCAGACGAAGCGATTGAAGTCAATATCTGGCTATTTAGCATGAATGTTGTATTTTTGAAAATTTCTTACCCAAGGTTATGATCGATTGATTAAATCATCAACAACCGAACAGAAGTACAAAAGCCAGAATCGTGAATATTTGCATAGATCCGCTAAAGACAAGAATTCGAACTAGAAGTTTACTAAAAGTACCAAAAGGTACGACATATTTCATCAATGGTATTTGAGCCAGAGTTATAAATTATGAGTTCGTCTATGATAACCACCTCTTGCGCAATCGTATTGAAAGTGTACAAAAAATTTCAAAATTGTACTAAATATTGATTAAAGGTTCAGAAGGACCTAGCAATATGAAAGTTACTCTTGGGAAGACTATTTAACATGAAACTATGTTTTTACCCCATGTCTCGGTGCACAAAATCTGCTAAATAATCTGCCCCTCATGCTGGGAAAAATTTAAAGCTCCTTCTTGAGCTCTTCTAAATTTAGAAGATCTTCTAAAACGCCTATATAGTTGAATAGGACACTTCTTGAAGCCTTTATTATGATTGAAAACCTCCAGTATTCCATGGATAAAATACCTCGTGTTGCTCTTCTATAGATAGAAGACCTCCTAAAGCTCTTCTAGTCTCTTCTATAGATAAAAGACCTCCTTAGGCTCTTCTATAGATAAGAGACCTCCTGAGGCTCTTCTATAGATAAAATACCTCCTGAATCTCTTCTTTAGATAAGAGACCTCCTTAAGCTTTTCTATAGACTTAAGACCTCCTTAAGCTCTTCTATAGATAAAAGACCTCCTTAAGCTCTTCTATAGATAAGAGACCTCCTTAAGCTCTTTTAGACCTCCTGAGGCTTTTCTATAGATAAGAGACCTCCTGAGGCTCTTCTATAGATAAAAGACCTCTTGAGGCTCTTCTATAGATAAGAGACCACCTGAGGCTCTTCTATAGATAGAAGAACTCCTGAATCTCTTCTATAGAAATAAGATTTTCTGAAGCTCTTCTATAGATAAAAGACCTCCTGAGGCTCTTCTATAGATAAGAGACCTCCTGAGGCTCTTCTATAGATAGAAGACCTCCTAAAGCTCTTCTATAAATATAAGACCTCCTGAAGCTCTTTTATAGATATAAGACCTTCTGAAGCTCTTTTATAGATATAAGACCTTCTGAAGTTCTTCTATAGATATAAGACCTCCTGAAGCTCTTCTATAGAGAGAAGACCTCCTGAAGCTCTTATATAGAGAGAAGACCTCCTGAGTCTCTTCTATAGATAGAAGACCTCCTTAAGCTCTTCTATAGACTTAAGACCTCCTTAAGCTCTTCTATAGACTTAAGACCTCCTTAAGCTCTTCCATAAATATAAGACCTCCTGAAGCTCTTTTATAGATAAAAGACCTTCTGAAGCTCTTCTATAGATAGAAGATCTCCTAAAGCTCTTCTATAGATAGAAGACCTCCTGAGTCTCTTCTATAGGTAAAAGACCTCCTGAGTCTCTTCCATAGATAAAAGACCTCCTTAAGCTCTTCTATCGATAGAAGACCTCCTGAAGCCCTTCTATAGATAAGAGACCTCCTGAAGCTCTTCTATAGATAGAAGACCTCCTGAAGCTCTTCTATAGATAGAAGACCTCCTGAAGCTCTTCTATAGATAGAAGATCTCCTGAAGCTCTTCTATAGATAGAAGACCTCCTGAAGCTCTTCTATAGATAAAAGACCTCCTAAAGCTCTTCTATAGATAGAAGACCTCCTGAGTCTCTTCTATAGATAAGAGACCTCCTGAGGCTCTTCTATAAATAAGAGACCTCCTGAAGCTCTTCTGTAGATAAAATACCTCCAGAGGCTTTTCTATAGAGAGAAGACCTCCTTAAGCTCTTCTATAGACTTAAGACCTCCCTAGCTCTTCTATAGACAGAAGACCTCCTGAAGGCCTTCTATATATAGAAGACCTCCTGAAGCTCTTCTATAGATAGAAGACCTCCTGAAGCCCTTCTATAGATAGAAGACCTCCTTAAGCTCTTCTATAGAGAGAAGACCTCCTGAAGCCCTTCTATAGATAGAAGACCCCATGAAGCTCTTCTATAGATAGAAGACCTCCTGAAGCTTTTCTATAAATTGAAAACATACTGAAGTTCTTCTTTGTTCTTTCTTCTTGTAGAATTTTATATAGTAGCTTAGAGTATTATCCAATGACATAATCAAATTGCCAGATAATCAAATTCACTGAAAAGTGCAGTTACCAATGGTCTAGGGGAGATCTTTAAAGGATCTAAGGATACCGCCAGAAATGTTCAAATTCATTCAAATCTAGCAGATGTTTTTTTTACATTTTACAATGTCATTGAAGGAACTGGAACGTCCAAATATTTTGAAACCTAGAAGATATCTTTTCGAATTTATAATGGCAATGGGTAGAACTTCTCATTTCTTTCAATTTTTACCTTATTTAACGTGACCTTACCCATTGATATTTCACAAAGCCAAATTCCAGCTATCGCGGTGAGGAATTGTGTCTAGGACCTCAAAATGCCTAAAATGGGCAAATTACACCCTTGCCAAAATCGACTTTTTCACCAAAGGACTTTTATCCATAAATAACCTGGAATGTCTTCATGGACAAAAGACTTAAAATTCTGCACCTAATGCTACATAAAGGACGACACTTTTGCGAGGCTGTCATGAATGCACTTAAACATATTTAAAAAATAGCTAGACTTTATTATTACCAGGAGGAATATGCCTAACTTTATCACGAATTCTACAGGCGGTCATTGGTATATCAATTAAAAAATTGCGATGATATATCCAATGAATATTTTGCGTTGTTACAAACGGAATGATCAATTTAATACACCCTCCATCATATTCCTTTCATGCTATATGTGTACTTTACTAAATCGCTCACAATCGCTTCCGATTTCATTTTCGTTTACCACAAATTCCCACTGCATTTACATTTTTTCACAGCTTGAGCCATCATGCTCTTCTTCCTAATTGTTGTCCCGCCTCATGTAATGGAAAAAAATATATCACCAGACACCAATAACGTAAACAAACATTCAACATATTTACCATAGACATACATATGCCACTTGAACTGACGAAATCGACAAACAGCAACACTAAGTCTGCGTGTCAACCGAACGAGTGAGTTAGTGAGTGGATGCGTTGCTGTTACACTTTCCATTGTTAGCGTATTTACAATAATAACAGCTTCCGTTTGCTTCGTTTTCAAAATTTTTGTGGCCAGACCGGGCCGGGCTAGGCCTGCGCTGATTATCATCCATCAGCCAGGCACGTTTTCATCAATACTCTCGAATTAATTTATTTAGTTCACACAAAAAAGGCAAAGCAGGCAATTGCCATCTTCGCTCTGGCAGCAAAAAAAAGTAAACTAGTGAATAGTTTTTTATGGAGTCTTCAGAAATTGACAATGGAACGGAGGTATACAGGTTGAGGTAAAAAACGCTGCAACAAAGTCAAAGGCCATAATTTTTACATTTTTTTTAAATTTTATTGAATGAAAGCTAAAAAATTTCGGAAATACCATCAAATTTAAGAATAAGTTAAGATTCGTTCGAATTGGTTACCTTTGGCACGAATTATGGCCTTCAAACGGCCAATGAAACCGTCACATGCTGCCCCAATGTTGCTCTGCGATATTTTGGCCCATTCCCGGCGAAGCGCTTGCTTGAGGTGATCGAAACTTTGGTTTTTAGTGCCAACCTTGCTTTCCAAACTGCTCCAGACACAATAGTCCAACGGATTGGTATCCGGAGATTTTGGTGGCCATTGTGAGCTGGAAATGAAGCGAGGAACCTCATTTTGTGGCGCTTGCTGAGTCCTGTTGGAATGTCCAAGGTCTGCGGCCAAAATGTTTGCGTGCCCAAGAATTTTAATACACCCTCCAGAATACTTTCGCGACAATGTTCGGCATTTGTTCTGATGCCACGGTCAATTAATACGAGCGGAGAGCGACCATCGGTTTTTATGGCAGCCCACACCATCACCATGGGCGGCGCTTGAGTTGTGGTGGCCAATCGAAGGTGCACATTTTCAGCTGACCTCTTTGGCAAGTAAACACGATCATTTTGTTTGCCTTTGTTTACAAACTGCTGGACAACGAATATTTTCTCATCAAGGAAACCCAAATTCGGCAGTTCACCACTTTCGGCTAAGCGAAGCAACTCTTTAGCTCTTTTGAGTCTATTTTCTTTCTGTTAAGTTCTTGCAATTTTTAGAATTTAAATGGCTTTACCCCGAGCTTATTTTTCAATATTTGCCAAATGGAGTATTGCGATATGTTCAGCTCACTGGCCATTTTTCGGCCACTGCGACGCGGGTTTCGATCAAGTCGCTTCTTTACTTTTCGAACCATTCCGGCTGATGTTGCTGTTTTCTTCCGTCCACTTCCTTGACGTCGAGCAACGCTACCAGTATCACGATAACGAGCGATGGTACGAGACACAAAAGATTTATTCCCATTAAAATTCTGGAGTGCTCTAACGATAGCCACTTGTGGTTTTCCAGCCAAATATAAGGAAATCACACTATCACGCTTGAATTCCATCACGAATAATTTTTTTTCTGGAAAATTCTCAGCAAAATGCTCTTGTACGCTTGTAAACAATATAATGGGCTGTCATTGGAATAATTTTAACAGCTGACGGACGAGTGGCTTAGAAATGACAGCAGTCTGAAGTTGGTTGCAGAGTTGTCATCTCACCCTAGGAATCTCGATCTGAGAAAAAATATATATCTACAGAAGTTAAATATCATTTCATATGGAGAAAATGTGCCTCAATTTTAGAGAGACTTAGATCTTTGAACGAAATCAGTTTTACGTCATTTGAAACGATTATCTGTCCGGAATATCTGATTCGATCTAACCTTAGTTTGTTGGTAGGCACCACCAAAAATTCAACATTTAAAAAAAAAAATCTTGTTATAAGGTAGCAGTCAACTTTGACAGACAGACAGTAGTATAACCTTAGCCTTTGTCCGTTCAAATAGCCCTCCGCTCCTCTCTAGTCCGTTCATCGGTTTTATAACCCAAGTATTTTTGGACAAAACACTTGGAATCGATTTAGATACATAGTACATGATAATTTTTTTTAACCAAATTTAGATCGAGTTTAGTGATAGACAATATCGGTCCACTCTAATTGGAACCTTCAACACCCCCCCCCCCCCAAGTTTAATACTTGCTAAAAAACAGGGTAGTTGAAAAATATCAATCGGTTTTGTACACAGAAGTATATCCTTAATCTCAGTGTGTTCGAATAACCCTCCCCTCCTCCTCTCTTATCCGCCCACTTTAATCCCCTGCCACCTGTCCTCACCTTTATAAGTTATATGCGTTTTTATGTGTGTGTGTGTCTCTCTTTATAAATTTCAATTAATGCAAGAGCACTCCACTTAACATAGACAAATTGCATAATTACTGGGGGGTTCCACCAACCGCACTCATCACTGAAATCTGCTGATGCAGCTCCAGCTGCGGTGGCAGTGGCCCCCACCACAAAAATTACACAAATTTTTTTTCTTAAACATGAACCAACCCACGCTTTTTGTGGTCTGTCCAAAAAAATTAGGTTGCATTTTTTGGATTGAGTTTCCAGACGAACATGACAAACCTAAATCGGTCACATTATCCACCGTTACACGCAGGTTCATTTGATATTAGAGGGGGTCTTCCGAAGAAGACGAGAATGGGATTCCCTTATAAAGGGGGTTTTCAATGAGATGTTTTATTTTGGTATTCGGTATTTTGGCATTCTATAACGAGGTATAGAAGACCAATAGTTCTTTTTATGGGAGTCCAACAGGTCGTTTTATAGGAGAACGAAAATTCATATTATAAGTATTTTTATGGAAGACCAAAAGTCTTCTTCGTATAGAAGACAAACATGTTTTCCTATAGAAGACCAGTAGATCTTTTTAAAGAGGTCTTCTCATAAAAGACCCAGAGGTCTTCTTATAAAAGACCAGAAGATCTTCTCAAAGAAGACCAAGGGATCTTTTCATAGAAGACCAAGAAGTCTTCTCATAGAAATCCAAGAAGTTTTCTCATAGAAGATCAAGAAGTCTTTTCATAGAAGACCAAAAATTCTTCTCATAGAAGACCAAGAGGCCTTCTCATAGAAAACCAAGAAGTTTTCGCTTAGAAGATCAAGAAGTCTTCTCATAGATGACCGAGAATTCTTCTCATAGAAGACCAAGAACTTTTCTCATAGAAGACCAAGAGGTCCCCTCATAAAGGTCTAAAAGGTCTTCTCTCTTCTTATAGAAGACCAAGAGGTCTTCTTATAGAAGACCATAAAGTCTTCTTATAGAAGTCCAATAGGTCTTCTTATAGAAGACCATAAAGTCTTCTTATAGAAGACCAATAGGTCTTCTTATAGAAGACCATAAAGTCTTCTTATGGAAGACCAAGAGGTCTTCTTATAGAAGACCATAAAGTCTACTTATAGAAGACTAAGAGGTCTTTTTGTAGAAGACCAAGAAGTCTTCTTATAAGACTCAGAGGTCTTCTCATAGAAGATTAGGAGGTATTCTCATAAAAGACCAGGAGATCTTCTATAGAAGGCCAAGGGGTACAAGAAAAAGATGTTTTCTCAAAGAAGTCCAAGAGGCCTTCTTATAGAAGACCAAGAGGTCTTCTCATAGAAGACCAAGAGGTCCTCTCGTAAAAGTCCAAGGGTTAGAAGACCAAGAGGTTTTCTCAAAGAAGTCCAAAAGGCTTTCTTATAGAAGACCAAGAAGTCTTCTCATAGAAGACCAATAGTTCCTCTCATAAAAGTCCAATAGGTCTTCTATAGAAGGCCTAGGAGTAGAAGACCAAGGAGTCTTCTGATAGAAGACCAAGAGATGTTCTGATAGAAGACCAAGAGGTCTTCTGATAGAAGACCAAGAAGTCTTCTCATAGAAGACCAATAGTTCCTCTCATAAAAGTCCAATAGGTCTTCTATAGAAGGCCTAGGAGTAGAAGACCAAGGAGTCTTCTGATAGAAGACCAAGAGATGTTCTGATAGAAGACCAAGAGGTCTTCTGATAGAAGACCAAGAGGTCTTCTCATAGAAGACCAAGAGGTCTTCTCATAGAAGACATAGAAGACCAAGAGGTCTTCTCATAGAAGACATAGAAGACCAAGAGGTCTCCTCATAGAAGACCAAGAGGTCTCCTCATAGAAGACCAAGAGGTCTTCTCATAGAAGACCAAGAGGTCTTCTCATAGAAGAAAAGGTAAAAGACCAAGAAGTCATATCATCGAAGACTAAGAAGTCTTCTTATAGAAGACCAAGAGGGTGACGTATTTTTATAGGAAATAAATCGTTTTTAATGGATCTTCCAATCCACACTCCCTTATCTAATTTTTTTTTTGCAATGCAACGCCTGACCCACTTTATAACAAATGCTTGTAATAGTTTTTATAACACGATTTGTTGTTATCATTTTGTTGTTGGTTTGTGTGTGTTTGTGTTTTTTTTTTAAGCTGCAGATTTCCAACCGTGCAAAACGAACGAATAACAATAACAATTATAAGCGTCTACTGTTTGTGCGTTTACATAAAAATCAGATTAAATTACTCGCAGCTGAATGCAATTTTCAATTTGTGCCACATTTCACTTGCTGCACTGCATCAAACTGAAACCCAGAAAAAAAAACGACGATGGGGTGTTTAACCGATATTACCACCATCCAACCATCAACCAACCACCCACCCACCAGCATCATTAGTGTGCCACATTTTCTTTACGTCACATTTATTATGTATTTTCAATAATAATTACACATGTCGGAAATCAATCTCTCCCACTGATACTGGAGAGCTGAGTTGGGACTCAGATGACGTTTGCACCAATTTTGTTTTTGGGTTCATGTGGTGCTCCAATTAAACCAACATTTAATATTGAACATAACCACCAACCAACCATCCAACCACCGAACGGGTGTTGGATATTGCGCTTGAATTACAATTGGCCTTTATAATCCAGTGACACAATTTCTTTTGGGATTATAAAAACAATAACCAGAAATGATATTGTATCAATGATGTCTAATCAGGTTGCATACAGATATGGTCCATTGGCGTAAATGATGGATTTGACACACATATTTTAGTGCTCAGGTCTTCTTCATAAAAAGGCAGGCATAGAAGGCCAGAAGGTCTTTTCTTCTCATAAGAGGCCAGAAGGTCTAGTCTTCTCATATAAGAGCTTGAGGTCTTCTTCGTAGAAAAGCTGGAAGTCTTCTTCAAAGAAGAGCTGGAGGTCTTCTTCATAGAAGAACTGGAGGTCTTCTTCATAGAAGAGCTGGAGGTCTTCGTATAGAAGACCAGAAGGTCTTCATATAGAGCACCAGAAGGTCTTCGTACAGAGCACCAGAAGGTCTTCGTATAGAAGACCAGAAGGTCTTCGCATAGAAGACCAGAAGGCCTTCGTATAGAAGACCAGAAGGGTCTTCGTATAGAAGACCAGAAGGGTCTTCTTCGTATAGAAGACCAGAAGGGTCTTCTTCGTATAGAAGACCAGAAGGGTCGTCTATATAGAAGACCAGAAGGTCTTCGTATAGAAGAAAAGAAGGTCTTCGTATAGAGCACCAGAAGGTCTTCGTTTAGAAGACCAGAAGGTCTTCGTTTAGAAGACCAGAAGGTCTTCGTATAGATGACCAGGAGGTCTTCGTATAGAAGTCCAGAAGGTCTTCGCATAGAAGTTCAGAAGGTCTTCGTATAGAAGACCAGGAGGTCTTCGTATAGAAGACCGGAATATCTTCGTATAGAAGAGCAGAAGGTCTTCGTATAGAAGACCAGAAGGTCTTCGCATAGAAGAGCAGAAGGTCTTCGCATAGAAGACCAGAAGGTCTTCGTATAGAAGAGCAGAAGGTCTTCGTATAGAAGAGCAGAAGGTCTTCGTATAGAAGAGCAGAAGGTCTTCGTATAGAAGAGCAGAAGGTCTTCGTATAGAAGAGCAGAAGGTCTTCGTATAGAAGAGCAGAAGGTCTTCGTATAGAAGAGCAGAAGGTCTTCGTATAGAAGAGCAGAAGGTCTTCGTATAGAAGACCAGAAGGTCTTCGTATAGAAGAGCAGAAGGTCTTCGTATAGAAGACCAGAAGGTCTTCGTATAGAAGACCAGAAGGTCTTCGTATAGAAGACCAGAAGGTCTTCGTATAGAAGACCAGAAGGTCTTCGTATAGAAGACCAGAAGGTCTTCGTATAGAAGACCAGAAGGTCTTCGTATAGAAGACCAGAAGGTCTTCGTATAGAAGACCAGAAGGTCTTCGTATAGAAGACCAGAAGGTCTTCGTATAGAAGACCAGAAGGTCTTCGTATAGAAGACCAGAAGGTCTTCGTATAGGAGACCAGAAGGTCTTCGTATAGGAGACCAGAAGGTCTTCGTATAGAAGACCAGAAGGTCTTCGTATAGGAGACCAGAAGGTCTTCGTATAGGAGACCAGAAGGTCTTCGTATAGAAGACCAGAAGGTCTTCGTATAGGAGACCAGAAGGTCTTCGTATATATGTGCTGGTCCTCTGTGGAATCGCCATATATAGTGTCTTGTCCTCCGTGCAATCCCCATCCCTGCATTTCAAACATGTCTGAATCAAAACAAAATCGCCCACTTGAAAAATATTTCACATTTTTTTTTTTTGCATTTGCCAAATATGTTCTCGTTCCTGATTAAGCATGAAAATATTTACTTTGCCCCTCAAAGCAAAAACCAGAGAAATAAAAAATCGCAAGGAAAAGCAAAATTTTCTAACCTTCCTCAACATGAAACAAATTAACCCCCAAAATGACTAATTTACGTTCTCATGAATGATTTATATGTATACATGTGTGTGTGTGTGTGCGAACTCAGTATTTATAATTTCGATTTTTTTGCCTACGTCATATATAAATGTGACAACAAAAAAATGCAGCGACTAAATGAATTCACAAATAAAGCAAATTACGTACGAGAGGCACTGGCCGGTGGGAATGTCAATGTGGGACACCCTGCCCGCATACTTGAAAGTAGTTGTCGAAGCAATGGGAATTTTTTCAAGAGTATTTTTTAAAAGTTTATGGAAATGTAGTTCAAATTTTTCTCAAATCGTCATTTTCATCTTTATTGGGATCCAACACCCTTCCGGTTTTTGCTATTTCGAAACATTTTGAAATGGAAATTAATTTTGTTGTTTGAATTTTTTTTAATTTAATTTTTTTTTAAATTGTATTATTGCTGATAATTTTTAATTTTAATTTATTTTTTATTTATTTAATTTTATTATTGCCGATAAAATAAAATGTCTTGTCTTTTTCATTCTGACCTCGACCCCTCTATCAATTTAATATTCTATATATCACATTAGTGCCAATATGTCCGACCTACCTACATAAATCTTAATCAGCTTATTACAAATATAAAAAAGAACAACAATAACAAACGACAACTGACAATAATTGCAAATAATGAGACAACAATGCAACCAGACCACACCACACACACTCTGTGAGAAACAGACACAGAGAGACAGAAACAGAGAGAGAGAGAGAGGTGAATGAACCTTTAATTAGTGCACTTATAAAAATAACAAGTCCCACAACAACAACAAGTAATAATTTCATTTAATTAAAAATAATATTTTTTTATTTATAAATAGAAAAAGAATTTCAAGATTACCGAAACGGCAATGCATTGATTTATAAATACATACACATATGTATGTATGTGGCCATATATATAAATATTTACCAGTGAGTAGTCAGCTCTGGCCGTCATTGAGTGTTTGAGAGCCAATCAAATGCAGTCACATTATTATCAAGTGGGTTGGATATTTTCTTCCATACGGTTGTGGAATGTGTTGAATGAACAAATTAGAACATGAAATTCTGACTTTGGGGTTAGAAGAACCCCCAATTGGGAAAAATTATCCAGAGAAATTTCATTGGCCTGAAATGTGATCCGACATCAAATAAAGAAAATATTTCCAAAAAAAATGATTTTATTATTCTTGTTGAAATTTTCAAATCTCACTTAAACAATTCAAATCGTTAAAAATCATAATCTAAATTGTTAATCTATAATTCTTTTTTTTTTTTTTTTTTGTAATTTATATGAATGTGTCACTTATTTGCCATAGTTCTCTTGCGGCTTCTGTAAATACTTAATAGAAAACCCCCTATTCTACTGACGTGTCTTGAAAAACGTCATGCATTCCATTTAATTTATAGTGAAAAAATAACACTCGTTGAAATCTATCTTGACGTGTTTTTTTTATCAGTGTAGTATATTAACTATTAAAATAAACATAAAAACAACATATAATAACATGATCGATAAGCCACATTTCAATATTATCGGTTTAATGGGTGTGTTTTGAAAAATGTGATTTGAAATGCTAGCAATATTTTCTGGTAATTTCTTTCAGTCGAAGAGCTGAGACAGGCCTTCCACAAATTCTTCTTCTAGAAAACCACGAGGTCTTCTCATGAAAGACCAAGAGGCTTCTTATAGAAGACCAAGAAGCCTCCTTATAGGATTCAAGAGGTCTTCTTATAGAACACCAAGAGGCCTTCTTATCGAAGACCTTTTGGTCTTTGGTCATGGAAGACCAAGAAGTATTGTCATGGAAGACTTTGACGTCATCTTCATAGAAGATCGGAAGGTTTTCTTTATAGAAGACCTAGAGGTATACTTCATAGTAGATCTACAGGTCCTCTAGGGGACTTCAAAAGGCGTTTTTATAGAAGACCAGAAGGTATTCTCATAGTAAACAAGAAGGTCTTGTGGAAGAGCAGAATAGAGATCTTCTTCATAAAAGAGCAGAATGGAGGTATTCTTCATAGAAGGGCTTATTCGTAGAAGAGCAGAAGGTCTTCTTCATAGAAGAGCAGAATAGAGGTCTACTTCATAAGAGAGCAGAATAGAGGTCTTCTTCATAGAAGAGCAGAATAAAGGTCTTCTTCATAGAAAAGCCGAATAGAGGTCTTATTCAAAGAAGACCTGCATGAGGTCTTTTACATAAAAGACCTGCCTAAGGTATTTTTCATAGAAGACCAAATGGCCTTCTTCATAGAAGACCAACAAGGATTCATAGAAGATCTGCAGGAGGCCTTCTTCATAGAATATTTTATAGAAGACCAATATGGTTTTTTTCATAGAGACCAATAAGATTTTCTTCATAGAAGACTAAACGGTCTTCTTCATAGAAGACCAAGAGGTCTTCTCACAAGGAAGACGAAGAGGTCTTCTTTAAAATGTTTACCCTTTGTTGGGGAAGTACTTGATGGATTAGACCGATATTGTCCATTTTCGCACCTAGCACTGATGCAAATATTAGGATTTGAAAAGTTAGGTCAAAATCGGATTATTCTTTCTCTTTCTGTACAATAAAATATATTTTTTGAATATGTCGACGTTTCGTGAGGGCAGGTTTCAGAAGAGGTGGACCGATATTGCCCTTCTCCGAACTCGATCCAAGTTTGATAATAATATTACGATGTACCAAGTTTGGACCAAATCGGATACTCCATTCTAGGGTTATCGTGCGCACCAGCCAAGCAGACAGACATACGGCCAGAAGGACGTAAAGGCCGACATCACTAGATCGACTCGAAATGTTCTGAAACAGGTTTGGTTCGAAGAGACCTAGGGTCTAAAACCGTTATTTCGATGAGGGACGTTTTGGCCGTATCGAATGATATATACATACACTCTCTAGCCATATGGCTGAGGGTCTGTGGGGTCCATATGGTAATCTATTAGGTATAGAATTTTTATGGTTTGTTCTATGTAAAAATCCTTTGAGTTCTCTAATTTGCTTTTATATATTTTTTCATACATACATAAGTATGTAAATGTGTATTGCTCTTTTTCAAAAAAAAAAAAAAAATTGAAACACCCACATTTCCTTGTCCCCATTATTTTTGACGTCTGCGCTGCCTGGTCGTATCCATTTGTCGACTTATTTATTTACATTCATTTACATTTAATTACTGTTTTTCTTTTTTTTTCCTTTTCCTCGTTGAAATACATTGTCTGTGTATATAAATGACAGCTACATACATACTCGTGTATAACGACACGGGTTTTCATTCATTATCATTCTTGCGACACTTATTGCGCACAGCAACCCAATTTCGTCTATAATATATTCAGTGCGCAGCCAGATATTCCCTAAAATGTTAGGAAAATTTTCTAGCAATTATTAACTTATGAAGTATGAGTTAACCCTTTGGGGAAATGGGGAGAATCCATTATAAATCGGCTAGAAGTTACTTAGATTTTTTTCGATTCCAAACAACACCCTCTAGGTTTTTGATTTTCTCTAAAAAACGTTATCTAAATAATAGGCCTGGAGTTGCGGCTCTAAACATATTTGGAATTAATATGAGTAAGAAGGCCTGCTACTATTCCATAAATTGCAAAATCTATGGGTCCTCAATGGGACATTGAGTTTGATGTCATTCACTGTCTGTATAAGTAAAATTTATACCTCCTACGTGTCTCTTAAATATCCATCGTCACGTTTCAATTTAAAATGGGCCAAGTGCTCGTGAGAGGTCTTAGATAAGGAAAATTATTTTTTAAATGTCACTGCTCGAGAAAAGTGCTGATGTAATGATATATTATATATGTTTGAATTTTCTCTCGAATGTTAATAAAACAAGTTAAAAAGTACCAGCCGGTTTTACCGACAGATGTATGTACCCTCAGTCAATGTTCAATTTTGTAAATATATTTTGATTTCTGTTATGAATATTCAAATTGTTGACTCTCCATGGAGTGGGTTCCGAAGGAATGGGCCAATATTGTCCTTTTCGTATCGGACCTAGAAAAATACGATATATAGGATGAGATACAAAAAAACTGCAACAAAGTCAAACGTCATAGTTTTTACACTTTTTTTTTAAATTTTATTAAATGAAAGCAAAAATATCGGAAATAGCAACAAATTTTAGAATAATTTTAGATTTATGCGAATTGGTCACCTTAGACACGAATTATGACCTTCACACGGCCAATGAAACCATCACACGCTGCCCGAATGTTACTTTGCGGTAGTAACGGCGAAGCGCTTGCTTGAGGTGATCGACACTTTGGTATTTTTTAGTGCCAACCTTGCTTTCCAAAATACTCCAGACACCAACGGATTGGTATCCGGAGATTTTAGTGACCATTGTGCGCTGAAAATGAAGCGAGGAACCTCATTTTGTAACCATTCTTGGGTGGCGCGTGCTGAGTCCTGTTGGAATGTCCAAGGTCTGCGGCCAAAATGTTTGCGTGTCCAAGGCTTTAATACACCCTCCAGAATATTTTCGCTATAATATGCGGCATTTATTCTCATGCCACAATCGATTAATACGAGCGGATAGCGACCATCGGCTGTTGTCGGCGGCCCACACAATCACCTTGGCTGGCGCTTAAGTTCTGGTGGCCAACCGAAGGTACACATTTTAAGCTGATTTCTTTGGCAAGTAAACATGACACGATCATTTTGTTTATTTACAAGCTGCTGCACAACGAATGTTTTCTCATCGGAGCGGAGAAAACTAAATTCGGCAGTTCACCACTTTGGGCCAAGTAAAGCAACTCTTTAGCTCTTTCGAGTCTTTTTTCTTTCTGTTGCGGTGTAAGTTCTTTTACTTTCTTGAATTTCAATGGCTTTACCCCGAGCTCATTTTTTAATATTTGCCGAATGGAATATTGCGATATGTTCGGCTCACGAGCCATTTTTCGGCCACTGCGACACGGGTTTCTACCAAGTCGCTTCTTTACTTTTCGCTGATGTTGCAGTTTTCTTCCATCCACTTCCTTGACGTCGAGCTACGCTACCAGTATCACTATAACGAGCGATGGTACGAGACACAAAAGATTTATTCACATTTAAATGCTGGAGGGCTCTAACGATAGCCACTTGTGGTTTTCCAGCCGAATATAAATAAATCCCCCTATCACGCTTGAATTCCATCACGAATAACTTAATTTCTGGAAAATTCTCACCAAAATGCTTTTGTACGCTAAATAAATAAATGTAAATAATATAATGAGCTGTCACGGGAATAATTTTAACAGCTGTCGGACGAGTGGCTTAGAAATGACAGCAGTCTGAAGCTTGTTACAGTTTTTTCATCTCACCTTGTATATCTTTATCCGATATCGTATTTATTGTGGACCAAATCGCTAATGTCATCCCAAATGAACTGAATCTAGACAATTCCGACTGAATTCATCCTAGAAAGAGATTCTTCAATCGCTTCAGATATAGCTATAGCTCCCATATATATGTTTCATTCGATTTGGTGTTTTAAGTACCTCACATGCGTAATATAACTCCACAACAATGATCTTTGATCTGATTTCAAGTACCTCAAATGTTATCATGATCGGTGCAAATTTAGATATAGCTCCCATATACATTTTCAGCCGATTTCGGGTTAATTGGGCGCCAATATCAATCCAAATGACCTGAATTTTGGCACAGCCAAACGAATTTAGACTAGAAGCAAGTACAACAAATTGGTGAAAATCTTTTCAGATATAGCTATAGCTCCCATATATAAGTTTCATCCGATTTGGTGTAAAAGTCCCTCACATGCGTAATATGCACTCCACAACAAGGATATTTGATACGGGGCATCAGATACAGCTCGAAAATACCCCAGCCAAATTTTATCGAGATCGCTTCAGATTTTATATACCTTCGATATACATCTTCATCCGATTTTAGGGTTATTGTCCACCATATATGTAATATCAGCCGAAATTGGATAGATTTGTTCATATCCAGCCGAAATTTTCCATTTGGTGAAACTCGGCCCGGAATATCTATTATTGCTGCAATGCAGGTGCAAAAGCCTCCGTCAAATTTGTTAAAAATCGATTCAGAGTTGGATATAGGTCCCAAATTGTGACTATTCTAAAGCCACGATACGCAATCAAATAATGTTCATTCGGGAGCTCTACTAAATACGCATAGTACTGTAGGGTATCATATAATCGGCCTGGACCGAATTTTGACCGTTCTTTACTGTTTTTTTTTTTTTTTTTTTGTAAAACATAATCATTGCCAAACATTTTTTATGATTTCCAAGTCATACTATTGGTAAAAGCTATTTCCAGGTCCGTAGTTCTGTTGAATTCCTACTAAGACATAAAACTCAAAACAAGCACATCCGGCAACTGATGCTTTCAAAACAGGATAATTGAAACTGACCAACCATAAATTATTGGTGCCACTGTTGGAATGAGGTTCCCCCAATTCGATACTGTTTATAACGACTTTTATAGCGTTTCCCCCAAGTCGATACTGTATATAACGACTTAAAGACGAGTTAGATCTGTTTCACCTCATGTTCATGTAGGTTTCTCAAGGTACCATTTCATCCTTTATCTTAACACCCACTTTACATATATTTTCCGTGTTCAATTCCATTGTATGACCCTTGTTAAAAAAAAGTCGACATAATATAAATGTCATTGTCGAAATCAAAACACAATTTTCGCTATTGTTGTTTTTGTTAACTATTTAGAGCACTTGTCAGCTTTAAAACAGTCATTTTCAAAAAATTGTTAATTTTTTTGTTTATTTACTTTCATGAATAAATTTTAACAACAGCTGTTATCAAAATATCAAAATACGAGGGTGGTAGTGGAAGTTAATTGAAAACATTGTGTATTTTAAAAATGACTTCCATATTTCAATCCCACAAACAGCAATCAGCTATTGAACCTAAAATTAAAATTTCAAAAATTTAAATTCAAGCTTCCCCTTTTTATACATAGTACCATTTTTAAGTACTAATTAGGACATTTTGTACACATTTATTACGAATTTCCAAAAATTTGATGTTAAGTGTCGCTCAGTTCAAATTTTACCTCTATCCACCCTCTCCATGTCAGTGAACACATTTTAGTACCAGCTTTGCACTTTTTGGAACCATTTTTCGAGATCTCTTTTGGAAGAACAGTTATCCTCAAACACCGAGCATTATATGGTATGAACCACAAGAATTTTTTCTAAACAACAGGAATGTTGTGTTTTCCAAATTCTAGGTCTATTTGTCCATCCTAAGTCGTATGTTTCAATTTGTTCGTAAAGTTCAAATGGTACAATATTTAGTACGTTATAGAACGTTCGTACAATTTTTGTGTGAATTGTTCAACGTTCTTTTTTGTATAAAATAAGGAGAATCCTAGACAAAATTTAATGCACTGGCCTCTGCCTAAAATTAAGTTACATTCGGAATTTTTTTACTCTTTCTAAATCGAAATTCTCATTTAGTACTTTTTGGTACTTTTTTTCCATTTCTGTCCGAATTTTCAGAAATTTGGGCTATCTCACCGTTGCATCCTGGCGAAGCATAGCACAGTATCTAGCACCGTTTGGGTACTTTAAGTACCGTTTAGGTCAAATTTCCTCAAATGCAGTCATATTTCACCTCTAAATGCTAAAAGTTGACCAAAGTTAAATTTTAAAATTGTAGCCTTTTCAGTTCAATAAAAACAAGTACTAAAAAGTTTTAGTACACTTTTTGTTCCAATTTTTACAAATGCTCTATTAGTTGCCAGATATGTAATTTCACAATTTTGGATCTCTTTGTTCATTTAAAACTATGATATAAATTTTATTACCCTTTGTATTTTTATACCCTCAGCCAAATGGCTACAGAGGGTATATATCATTTGATACGGTCAAAACGTGCCTAGTCGAAATAACGGTTTTAGACCCTAGGTCCCTTTGGACCAAATCCGTTTCAGATCATTTGGAGTCGATCTAGTGATGTCCGTCCGTCTGTCTGGCTGGCTGGTGCGCACGATAACTCTCGAAGGGAGTATCCGATTTGGTCCAAACTTGGTACATGGTAATATCTTTGTCAAACTTAGATCGAGTTCGGAGATGGGCAATATCGTTCAACTCCTTCTGGTACCTCCCCCACAAAAGGTTGGAATTTGCAAAAAAAATATTCTTTGCACAGAAAGAGAAAGGTTAATCCGGTTTTGTTCCAACTTTGCAAATCCTAATATTTGCGTCAGTACTCGGTCAGGTGTGAAAATGGACAATATCAGTCCACTACATCGAGTACCTCCCCCACAAATGGTCAAAATTTTGAATAATTACAACTCTCATAAAATGTGATGTACGAGTCCGATTGTCTTCAAATTTCACACATCCCAATATTTATGTTAACCCAAGGTCTGGTGTTAAGATGAGCCATATCAGTCCACTCCTTCTGGTACCTCCCTCACAAAAGGCCGAAATTTGCAAAAAAATATATTTTTTGCACAGAAAGAGAAAGGATAATCCGATTTTGCTCCAACTTTGCAAATCCTAATATTTGAATCAGTTCTACGTTAGGTGTAAAAATGGACAATATCGGTTCACTCCTTCAAGTACCTCCCCCACAAATGGTCAACATTTTGAAGAGTTACAGCTCTCATAAAATGTGATGTAAGAGTCCGATGGTCTTCAAATGTCGGCCATCCCAATATATATTTTAACCCAAGCTCTGGTGTTAAGATGGAATATATCCGTCCACTCCTTCTGTTACCTCCCCCATAAATGGTCGAAATTTTCAAAAAAAAAAACATATTTTTTGCACAGAAAGAGAAACGATGATCCGATTTTGCTCCAACTTTGCAAGTCGTAATATTTGCATCAGTGCTAGGTCTGGTGCGAAAATGGACAACATTGGTTCACTCCTTCAAGTACCTCCCCCACAATTGGTCAAAATTTTGAATAATTATTTCACACATTTCACACATCTTAATCATTTTATTAGCCCAAGGTCTGTTGTAAAGATGGAGTATATCGGTCCACTTCTTCTGGTACCTCCCCCACAAATATATATTTTCTGCACAGAAAGGGAAGCAATAATCTAATTTTGAAAAACATAACGCTCAAAGAAAGCGAAAGAAGGATCCAACTTCACACAATTTCACACATACAAGCATTTTTGCTAACACCAGATCTGTTGTGAAGATGCTATATATCTGCGAACACCTTCTGGTCCTCAGCCACAAAGGGACACAATTTTCAATATTTTTATCTATCATAAATTGCGAAGTAACTCATGGATTCTTTACATTGCTATATCCATCTGCTATAATTTATTTTTTTTATATAATTATTTTTATATATAATAATATTTATATCATATTTATTTATGTGGAATACGAAATAGACAATATTGACCGATTCTTTCAGAACCCACCCCATAGAGGATGAAGAGGGCTGAGGATATACATCTGTCGGCAAACCGATACTTTTTTACTTGTTTAATATAGCATTTAGTACATTTTGCAATTTTTAGTACACTTTTGGACCGAATTGCTACAATTGCATTTAGTACATTTTGCAATTTTTAGTACACTTTTGGTCCGAATTACTACAAATGAAGCAGCAGTACCTTATCCCAAGACATCAAAAATTACCAGTAATGTAAATATCATAGTTATACCTTTACCCCTTTTCTAAAAGCACAGAATTTTGTACATTTTAGAAATTTTTGTACCCTTTCACTTTGGATTTCTAAAATTTTATCATATTTTCGCCACTGCATTAAAGGTGGCACCCATATCAAATGTCAAGGTTCTAGGTCAAACTTTTTCATCTGGTACCGTTCCTCTCATTAACTTTTTTATGAGATATGAGAATTGTTTTGAAAATACCAAGTTTGTTGTGGCAGTTGTATTTTTTGTACTGCTCTCAATATGTGCAATTGGTGACGACGGACTTATCAGTATCGGTCACGATACACCCAACAAAAGTACACCAACACACGGACACGAAATATAAAATACTACAACCCTTTTCACAGAACAAGCGTTCATTTGTATTTGCTTTTAACTGACGTGGCTTTCGCAACGTTAACCAGACTACGCGAATTATAACTTGGCAATATCATCTCCCTTTTTAGACCAGTTAGGCAAGTTAGTTGGCCAACTCTCAACAGCACAGACACAGCACAAGTGTACATTGCAATGTACCGCGAACGATAACAGCAAATCATACGCCGCGCGTATTTATTTATTTTGAAATCTACTTCACTTCTGATCCCCTGTTTTGTTGTTTCGTCAAATATTTTCCCTCCGTTCTTTTTTTTTTCTTCCTCTCAGAATATTTGTATTTTTTTCCTGAAGAAAAAATCCGATCGTTTTTTTTTTTTTGTTTTTCGAAGAAAATGCTTTTGCAAGTTCTAACCAACTTTATCAGCGGTGAATTGAAGAAAATCAGAACAAATTTTACCATGTTTTTGATTTTCTTCTGGATCATATGGTTCTCACAGATCTTGGCCATTTCGACAATGTTTATGAGGTGGGTATTCTTTTTTTCTTTAGGTTTCAAATTTAAATATAGGGTTTTCCCATATTAAATTCAAATCTCAATTGAATGTTTTTTTTTTTTTTCATTTTCAGTCTGCCAGATATCACCGACATCCCCACAGTTACCATTACCGAATTGCCTTTGGAAATTCTCCAGCCACCACCTCAGAATTCCATGGACTCGGTAATAATTGCCGCCGATGGCCAGCCGGCCGGTGATGGACGTGTTCTCAATCACACCCTGGACATCGTTGTGGGTGTTAGTGATGATGATGATGTTAAAAAAGGTAGGTTCAAAAAATTTACCCTATGGGTTACCCTAAAAAAATATTTATACATCTGTTGAAAAACAAAACGAGAATCTACATAGACAATATTATACTACATGGATTGTTATCTATTGCGGGTCTTAAACACCAAATTTGAAACAATTTCGTAAGGATGTGATGTGACTAGTATTATCAAAATACCGAATATCGGTGGAGCTATAACCCATTATGAACTACAAATACCAATTTTTAGAACAATCCGTTCAAAAATGTGACAAAAATCATTAAAATACCGAATATCGGGAGGTACCGTTATATGGAGGATATACAAAAACCTGGACATATATATACATACAATGTTCCGCCACCTGAGCTGGAACCCATTAGAACCAACAAATGCCAATTTTTAGACAAATCTGGAAAAAAAAAACTGTAAAGAAAGTCCTAAAGTCGGGCTGGTCCGCCTTTGTAATACCCTACACCACATTGCTAATTTAGTAGAGCTCCACATAACAATTAAAAGATTTTTTGGGAGAATTTAATCATACTCGCTATGATTATAATTATTATTTAAAGTTCAAAGGCGTAAATATGCCGAAGCATTTGTATCTTTTAAATTCGGACTTGTATTGCCCATTTGGTGCATTTGAAATCAGATAAAGATATATATGGGAGCTATATCCAAATCTGAACCGATCTCAATAAAATTTGGCAAAGATATTTCTGAGCCGTATTTGATATATTTCCCTGAATATCGTTGTTACGGAGTGCATATTACGGCGGTGGGTAACAAGTACAACAAATCCGATGAACAATATATATGGGAGCTATAGCTATATCTAAACCGATCTTCACCAAATTTGGCATGTTAGCTTCTAGACACAATTCGGTCGCATGTGCCAAATTCCATCCCATTTGGGTAAATATTAGACGTTTGGCGCACAATCAAAGTAAATCGGACGAAGTTATATATGGGAGCTATATCCAAATCTGAACCGATCTCGATAAAATTTAGCAAAGGTATTTCTGAGCTACATTTGATATATTTCCCCAAATATTGTTGCTACAGAGTGCATATTACGGCTGCGGAGGACAAAAATAACAAATCGGATAAACAATATATATGGGAGCTACAGCTATATCTAAACCGATTTCGATCAATTTTGACATACATATTTGCAGGCCTAATTTGGTAGTATGTGCAAAATTCCATACAATTCGGGCTGATATTACACGTTTGGTGCATAATAAAAGGCAAATCGGACGAAGATATATATGGGAGCTATATCTAAATGTTGACCGATTTTCTCCAATTTCAATAGGGTTCGTCCTTGGGCCAAACAAATGTTGTTGGGAAAATTTCATCTCAATCGGATAATAAATGCGACCTGCATTTTGTTCACAAGGATACATGGATGGACGGACAGACGGACTGACATGCATAAATCAACTCAGAAAGTGATTCTATGCAGATCCTCAAAAGTAAATATGAGTCTATCTCGCTTCCTTCTCCATGTTACAAACAAATGCACAAAGACATAATACCCTTACCACTATGTGGTGTAGGGTATAAAAAAATTGACTAAAACCATTAAAGCACTGAATATCAATAGGTACCGTTATATGGCGGCTATACAAAAACGAGGACCGATATATCTTAGTTTCAACACCAACCGTCCTAGGCACAATACAAATTTTTGTGCTGAATTTTGAAGCTCTACGTCTACATAGATCAGCCTTGTCTATTCTCCTCCGAAATACGATTCAGACATTTGATAATCGATTGTCATAATCGTGCGTCCGACCGCCGGTTCCGCAAACAGTTTCCCATTTCTTTTCAAACTTTTCGCTACATAATATTTTTTCGAAAATTGGTATATATTTTCATATTTCCAAAAAGAACCACATTTGACGAAATCTGTTTTAGGACTACGGAACGTCTCTCGAAACGCACTGTTATTCTTGATGGTAGTATCCGATTAGGTCTAAACTGGATTTATATCCTCCGCCATATGGCTACAGAGAATGTATATCATTTGATACGGCCAAAACGTATCTGATCGAAATAACTATTTTTGAACCTGGGTCTCTTTGGAACAAATCCGTTTCAGGACATTTGGAGACGATCTAAGGGTGTCCGTCCGTCAGTCTGTCTGTCTGGTTAGTTGTTACGCACGATAACTCTCGAAGGAAGTATCCGATTTGGTCCAAACTTGTTACATCATAATATTATTATCAAACTTAGATCGAGTCCGGAGGTAGACAATATCGACCAACTCCTTCTGATACCTCCCCCAAAAAAGGTCGAAATTTTCCGAGAACCTATATTTTGCATCACAAAAAGAGAAAAGATCATCCGATTTTGCTTCAACTTTGCAAGTCCTAATATTTTAATTAGTTTTAGATCAGATGCGAAAATGGACAATATTGACCCACTCCATCATGTACCTCCCCCATGAAGTGTAGAAATGTTGAATAATTACAACTCTTATAAAATGTGAAATTAGTGTCCGATTGTCTTCAAATTACACACATTCCTATATATTTTTATCAGCACAAGGTCTAGTGTGACGATGAAATATGTCGTTCCACTCCTTCTGGTGCCTCCCCCACAACCTGTCAAAATTTTAAGCAACCATGAAGCTCATAAAGCGCAAAATGAGCATCAGATTCCTTTCAAACTCGCCATATTCTAATGTTTCTATCAATACAAGATCTGTTGTGAAGATGAAAAATATCGCCCCACTCCTTCCGGTACCTCTCCCACAATTGGTCAAAATTTTGATAAACCCTAACTCTGATAAAATGCGAAATCTCTTCAAATTTCACACATCTCAATATTGCTACTAACACAAGATCTAATGTGAAAATGAAAAATGTTACCCCATTCCTTCTGGTAACTGTCCCACAACGGGTCAAATTATTAAAAAAAATTATAATTCTCTTAAAATGTGAAATGAGCATCCGATTCCTTTCACACATTTCAATAATTCCATTAATACAAGATCTGGTGTGAAGATGCGCAATAAGTATCCGATCCATTCTAAACTTGGCAAATTCAAATATTTCTACTAACACAAGATTTGCATTGTCTATGTCTACCCCCACACAAGCCATAATATAAGAGAATATTTAATACATCACACATACATACGTGCATATATGAATGATGATTTTAGAAATTGCGACAATTTTACACTCAATTATAGATGTTAACAACACCAGGCCAAGCATGAATGATTTTGGCATACGCTTCTAGTTTAAATGCAAATAAAACAAGAATTAATTATCAAATAATTGTAAAACGTATTAATTAAAATGTTTTGCATGTAGAGATAATTAAGCAATTATAAGGGTTTTTCAATATGTGGGGTAGGCTGGCAAGGGAGGTAAAAGAAAAATAATAAAACAAATAAATAAAATATAAGAAAGTTTGTATTAGACCTTGAAAAAAAATATACATTTTTTTATACCCTCCACCATACTATAGAGGGTATATTCATATTGTCATTCCGTTTGTAACTCATCGAAATAATGATCTTAGACCCAACAAAGTATATATATTCATGTTTATTTTGCCAGTAGGCAGGTTAAGTTCGTAAATGGTGCATGTAGGTTCACGTTTTTATATAGCCCCCATATAACGGTACCTTCCGATATTCGGTATTTTGATGATTTTTGCGACATTATTCACCGGAATTGTTTTAAATTTGGCATTTGAAGTTCGAAATGGATACTACAGCCTGAGACAGAAAATTGTCTGTGCAAGTCCACGTCTTCGTATAGCCCCCATATAACGGTACCTTCCGATATTCGGTATTTTGATGACCTTAGCATCATTATTCATCGTAGTAGTTTCAAATTACGTATTTAGAGTTCGTAATAGGAACTACAGTCTGTGACAGAAATTTGCCTATGTAGGTCCAGGTCTTCGTATAGGCCCCATATATCAGCACCTCCTTATATTCGGTTTGACGATTTTAGGTACAATACTCACCGAAATTGTTTGAGATGTCGTATTTGAAGTTCGTAATGGAAGCTACAGCCTGTGACAGAAAATTGTCTATGCAGGTCCAGGTCTTCGTATAGCTCCGATATAACGGTACCTCCCTATGTACGGTATTTTGATGATTTTAGCTACATTGTTCACCGTTTATTTCAAGTTTCGAATTAGAATAATGGCTTATGACAAACAATGCCTATGTAGGTCCACGTCGTATAGACACCAATATTACGGCAATATTCGGTATTATTAAAATTTTAACAGAATTTTTTAAGGATTTTATTTTTTGAAAATTTCCAAATTCGTTCCAAATGGTGGAGGGTATTCCAAGTTCGGCCTGGCCGAACTTACTGCTTTTTAACTTGTTGAGTAGTTGGAGAGCTTGAGGGTTAAAATCCAGACCGAAATATTCTCTGAACCCCCATTTTAGAAAGTTCCCATTTTTGGGTCGTTTGAGGATTTACGTTTTGACCAAAGTGTTATCGAAAGCCCAGAACTTTTTGACCAGAATCCTGACCGAAATATTCTTTAAAGTCCCAAGGATTACCAAAAACTTCAGTCATATTCTCTAATATAGGGACTTTGTGGCATTTCTTATTAATCATTTAGTAGCATACTTTTATGCGCCCACAAAAATCCGATACAGTACCATATAAAACATTTATGCCATATTTATGCTATAAACATATTAATTTACGCCATACTATACGCGTTTCTTTGTAGTTCTTAACAAGTAAAAAAATATTAAGTTCGGCCGGGCCAAACTTTTAATACCCTCCACCTTAGGGTAAAGGAAACATTAGAAGAAATGTGGCAAAAACCATTAAAATGCCGAATATCGGGAGGTACCGTTATATGGGGGCTCTACCAAATCGTGGACCTACACATGCAAGGTTCCGCCAACGGAGCTAGAACCCATTATGACCTTCAAATACCAATTTTCAGACAAATACGTGAAAAAAATGTGGCAAAAATCATCAAATTACCGAATATCGGGAGGTACCGTTATATGGGGGTTATACCAAAACGTGGACCTATAATTACAATGACTCGCCACACGAACTGGGACCCATTATGATCTACAACTACCAAATTTTCAGTGAAATTCGTGAAAAAATCAGTCAAAAATCATCAAAATACCGAATATTGGGAAGTACCGTTATATGGGGACTATACCAAAACGTGGACCTATACATACAATGTTTCGCCACACGTACAGGGACCCGTTATGACCTACAAATACCAATTTTCAGACAAATCCGTTAAATAATGTGGCATAAATCATCAAAATACCGAATATCGGGAGGTACCGTTATATGGGGACTATACCAGAACGTGGACCGATATATATCATTTTCAATACCAACCATCCTAGACACAATACCAATTGCTCTGCTAAATTTTGGCGCTCTACGTCAAATAATGTGGGCTGTATCGTGATTTCAACAGACAGACAGACGGACATCGTTAAATCGACTTAGAATTTTATGCTGATTATGAATATATATACTTTATGGGGTCTACGACGAATATTTAAGAATGTTACAAACGGAATGACAAAGTTAATATACCCTCCTTTCCAAGGTGGAGGGTATAAAAATTGTGTGTGGCGCCTAAAAGTATGCTATACATATTTTAGAGATAAATGTGGAGAAGGTCACTTTACATGTGAATCTAACAGTATATTCCAAACTTTTTTTTTTTTGGGTTGCTCTTATTTTTTCTCACTTTTCTCTCTCCTTCTTCCAGATGGACAAATTGTAAAAATCAATGATTCCGGTGGTGGTTCTGGTGACGGTTATATGCCAATAGCACTTAATATAGAAAATCCCGAAGTAAACACAGCCACACCTTCTACACCAACACCAACAGCAACATCATCATCTGCAACAACAACAACAACCGTAAACATTCCAAATGATCTAAGCAGTAATGCAACCGTACAAGAACATCCCTCTTCAGATTCATCTTCTCACACAGACAGTGGCGGCGGTGGTGTGGATCATCAACCCAACATCAGCTCATCGCAGGCATCATCGACTGAAAATACAGCCAGCCAAGTGAATCTCACCACTGAAGAAAATCCAATGCCTGTGTTCTCCGAATGGGCCCAAAAACAAATGGAAGAGGCCGAAAAGCAAGCCATGGAACAGGAGCACACCTTCAACAATTCCGCTCAACGCAAGAACAACACCAATGGCAATGGAAAACCGGCCTCTTTGAAAATTCGTGCAAAAAATTATGCCTCACCCGATTGTGGGGCGAAAATTATTGCCTCCAGTGGTGACACCTCAAATGCGGGGGCCGTTCTCAGTTCATCGAAGGATGAGTACATGTTGAGTCTGTGTGGCAAACGTATATGGTTTGTGGTGGAGCTGTGCGAGGCCATACAGGCACAGAAAATCGACTTTGCCAATTTTGAGTTGTACTCATCGTCACCCCAAAATTTCACCGTGGCCGTGTCGAAAAGATTCCCCACCCGCGAATGGTCAAATGTGGGACGTTTTGTGGCGGAGGACAAGCGGGCAGTGCAAAGTTTTGATTTACATCCCCATTTGTTTGGGAAATTCGTACGAGTCGACATACATTCGCACTATTCCAAAGAGCACTTTTGCACGCTTTCGTTATTTCGTGTTTTTGGTACTTCAGAGTTTGAGGCTTTCGAAACGGAAAATCACCCGAATGAAGATATAGACGATTTCGATGATGAAGATTTGCAGGAGCCGGCAAAAAGCCAGTCAGAACCCAATCTATTCAAATCAGCATCTGACGCAGTGCTGTCCATTGTCAAGAAGGCCACGGAGTTGGTGGGCAAGCCCTCAAACAATCAAAATCAAACATTTAAAGCCCCTCCCCAAACGGGGGTCTGTCATACCCCCATGTATGGTCTATTCAGCTGTGCTGAATGTCCCTCGTCACTGGTGGAACGAGTCAACAATGCCTTGTCCTGTGAATTTCGACAATTGAATTCATTGCTGAATGTGCCGCACATAAGACATGACCTGATATCCACAAGGATATGTGCCAAAATGTATGGCATTGAAACGGCGGCAGCCACAATTCAACACCAACAACAATCACAGCAGTTCAAGGATATCAAACAAAGTTTTTATGTAAATATTTTACCCAATGACTATGTGGGTGCCCTCTGTCAACTCTTAGCTATGCCCAAGGCCGCCACAAACAAACACCTCCATCATTCTCATCATCAGCATCATCTTGCCATCAACGAAACGGAAAAGACCAAAAAAGAAGAAACCAGCACAAATCAAACACTAGACAAGAAATTCGGCAAAGAAGACCTAGAACTTTTGGATAAACCCGAAACGAAACTGATACGACCTGCTGCAGAAACGCCAATTGTACGAAACGATAAGTCTGAAGAAAACATTCGTATGGAATCCCTGGAGACCTCGACGGAAGTGCCACTAGACGATAGTCCACAACAACAGTTACCTAGACCCTTAGAACCAACCGAAGATGTGGAAGTAACCACAGCATCGACACCTAACCATGTAGTAGAGCAACCTAGTATACCTGATAAAAATATATTTAATGTACCTGTCGAAGAGCTATATGTCCCAGCCCCAAGCGCACCATCACCGTCATCCTCAACCCCAACGCATTTAGAGACTGAAGTAAATGAAACGCCAAATGGCATGGAATCAGATGCACCGCCCAGTTCATCCGAAAGTTTGGAACACACCACCCCCCTACCGCCGTCGCCATCAGGCAGCCCCTCATTGCCGAAAATAGTAGAGAACATACCCACAGCCAACACACCAATGCCATCACAAACGCCATCAATTGCCGCACCACCACATGCAACACCACCCTCACAAACAGTCACTCAAAAAAGTGAGGAGGATTCAAATTCATGGGAAAATATTGATATTCTATTGACATCGACACCGGCCTCAACGACGGTGCCCGGTAGCAGTGGCGGTGGTGGTGGGGGTTTTAAGGATGGGGGTTCTGCCTCGAATCAACAACACAATGGAGGTGGTGCCGCCACCGGAAGGGATGCAAGGGACCTCAATCAGAAAATATCGAATGGTCCCCAATCGGAAAGTGTTTTCATTCGACTTTCCAATCGCATTAAGGTAGGTGGATATTTTCTATAGTGGCATTACATTGGTTAACAGGACAAAATGAGGATTTATTTTTAATAATTTTTAAATCGAGTTTTTATTGAACATTCAATTCAAACATTATTGAATTCAAAAATAGTAAATATTTCCATCCAAAAATTTTTTATGCCATATGATCTATCTTAATTCATAAAGCCCGATTAGTGTTGATTTTCACATGTTAAATTGAGTAAATTGATAGCATAATTTTAGGCGCTTCTAATAATTGTTTAAACTTGGTCCTACAGAGCTATAGAAAAGTTTAAAAAAAGAACATATAAATCAGAAAAATGCATGAAATCTTAACTTGAGTTGATAGTACGGCCCATACAATTTAATATTTGAAGATTATTTCATGCGAATGTTGATCTATACTGCGTCTCAAATGTACCATCCGCTTAGACCAATTTTGGCATTTCTTTTTAGGAAAATTTATGAGAAACGCCTAAAAGTATGCTATAATCCCACATGACTCAACATTGCAATGTGCCACAAAGTTCCATTTTTATACTCTCCACCTTGGAAAGGTATATTAAGGTATATTAACTTTGCCATTCCGTTTGTAACATCCCTAAATATTCTCGGTATTCATGACCATATTATTTGACGTAGACGGTACCTCTCGATTTTCGGTATTTTGATGATTTTTGCCACATTTTCCACCACCCGACTTTCATCCTTTCTTTGCAGATTTTGTATATCCTTGATGCACAATTTTTACAGTTTTCATGTTGAGCCAAGTTTTAAAAACATTTATAAAACTTTGAAGTTTTTCCACAGTTATCTCGGATGTTCCCACATTCTTTAGCAAGCAATGTAGTCGACCTTGACCGACATTATTAATTTCCCCCGTTCTTTTTAGAGTTTCCTTCACAGTACAATTTTGGTTACTTTTTTTTCTGAAGGCGTGTTCTAATAGCAAATTTGCGTGCCTAACTTAACTTTAATCCCCCCACACTTCCTTCCCCTGCACGTAAATCTAGTCAGAATCTCTTTAAACATTCTTGTTAGACCAACTTGGTATATCAAAACAAACTTGATTGTAGTTTATTAGTTTGATAGTTTGGTTTTTGGGGTAAAATTTCATGGTCTATGGTGGAGAGGGTGGAGAGTAAAAGCTTTTCTTTTGTTTTTGTTACATATCCTTTAAACAGTGGGACTTAATAAACATATAGTTATAATTATTAGGGGAAATTTGATCAAATCAAAAAAAAGAGAAATTTATTTATAAGAATTTTGGCAGAAGTCACAGACCTCCACAAATGTATATTTTTTAAAGAATTTTTGGGAGGACTCACTGACCTCAATAAACGTGGACTTTATAAGCATTTTGGCAGGACTAGAGCCTTTAAAAAGCGTGATTTTTTAAAGAATTATGGAAGACTCACTGACCTCAATAAACGTAGATTTTTTAAAGAATTTTGGCAGGGCTACAAGACCCTAAAAACATGGATTTTTTAAGAATGTTGGCAGGATTCACAGACCTAAAAAAACGTAGATTTTGTTTAAAGAATTTCGTCAGGACTCATTGAACTCAAAAAACGTTGATTTTTTAAAGAATTTTGGCAGGATTAACAGACCTCAAAAAACGTGGAGTTTTTAAAGATTTTTGGCAGGGCACACTGACCTAAATAAAGGTGGATTTCTTAAAGAATTTTTGGCAGGACTCACTGACCTTCATAAACGTGGATTTTTTAAAGAATTTTGGCAGGACTCACTGACCTTCATAAACGTGGATTTTTAAAGAATTTTGGCAGGACTCACTGACCTTCATAAACGTTGATTTTTTAAATAATTTTGGCAGGACTCACTGTCTTAAATAAAGGTGGATTTCTCAAAGAATTTTTGGCAGGACTCACTGACCTTCATAAACGTTGATTTTTTAAAGAATTTTGGCAGGACTCACTGAACTTCATATACGTGGATTTTTTAATGAATTTTGGCAGGACTCACTGACCTTCATAAACGTGGATTTTTTAATGAATTTTGGCAGGACTCACTGAACTAAAAAAAACGTGTTTTTTTTAAAGAATTTTGGCAGGACTCACTGACCTAAAAAAAGTTGATTTTTTAAAGAATTTTTGGCAGGACTCACCGAACTTCATAAACGTGGATTTTTTCAAGGCAGGATTTACAAACTTCAATAAACGTGGATTTTCTAAAGAATTTTTGCAGAAGTCCAGACTTCAATAAACGTGGATTTTCTAAAGAATTTTTGCAAAAGTCCAGACTTCAATAAACGTGGATTTTCTAAAGAATTTAATGAAAAATGATTTTTAAAATAACTTTGCCAGGACACTCAGGGCTCAAAAACTTGGATTTTCGGAAGAATTTAATGAAAAATGATTTTTAAAATAACTTTGCCAGGACACCCAGGCTCCAAAAACGTGGATATTCTGAAGAATTTAATGAAAAATGATTTTTAAAATAACTTTGCCAGGACACTCAGGCCTCAAAAACTTGGATTTTCGGAAGAATTTAATGAAAAATGATTTTTAAAATAACTTTGCCAGGACACTTAGGCCTCAAAAACGTGGATTTTTTAAAAAATTTAAATCTTTTTTTTTTTTTTTTTTTTTTTTTTTTTTTTGAATTGTGAGATCTCCTATTCTGGTTTCATCAATGATTGTCTAAATTCAAAATATTATGGCTGTCCCGAACATAAGGCTATCTTAGTGGCCCTTTGTGAAATAAGGTGTCCTACCCCAGCTATGTCGATTTTCTGTACTCTCCTTTAATATAGTTCGCTGTAATGACATTTTTCTACAAATGGCTCCCAACGTGACACTTTCCAAAAACCCATTTTTTATTATTTCAATTTCTAGTGTAAATTTACAGGTCATTTAGCTTCTTTTTTTTTATTGTTTTTTTTTTTTTTTTTTTTTTTTTTTTTTTTTTTTGAAAGATGGTGTCCGATGTAACATTTAGAGTTGAGATTTAGAAAATCAGACGTGGCGTCCAATTTGAATAATAAAAAATTGAGTGGCTTGCAAAAACCATCAATATTACTTGTTCTATAAAATATTCTGAAAAATAATTGGGAATTTTTCATAATATATGACTTTTGGGTTTTTAGCATTCTGTTAATGGCGCCCAACGCGGGATTGAGTTTATTAATTTAAAATTAAATATTTTAAATTTTTTTACTGGTTACTTTTGTTTGTTTATTATCATTGAAGCCCAATAAACTAATAAATGGCGCCAAACGTGACACCTAATCATATAATATAAAGTGGCGCCCAACATAATATTTATATATTTACTGACTCTGACTTCATATGAAGTGTGTTTTGTACAATTTTATGTAATGTTCTGTTAGAAGCAAATATTTGAAATTTTTTTGAAAATACTCCAGTTATATGAGATCCCTTAGGATTTCGAAATTCGGAAACGGCGCCCAACGAGAAGCCTAATAATTCAAGTTGTGAAGAAATTTAGTTAGATTACAAATTATTTCGAAGTGTGAAGAGGAAAATAGCAATTTTTCATATTATGCGACTTCTAAGTGCAATTTTTTCAACATTCTGTATGAATGGCTGTGACCCGAAAGATGGAATCCAACTTATTTGCTTAAATTTTAAATCTTGGAATTTTGCTAATTGTAACATCATGTCATTGAAGAATATTGCAGGAATCTATTAAGGATTCCTTTTTTTGCCTAAAATCATATTTCATATTTTTGCCTAAAATAAGTGGCGCCCAACGTGACATTATTTATCTGGATTAAGTAATACTCAGCATTGTTTGCAACCCTTGAGCTGGATCCTTGTTCTATGAACACATAATATGAAAAAAATATTTCCTTTATACAATTTCTCATTTTGTATATCATTTTTTTAACCCACTGTACTTTCTAATACCATTATTCTAGTGATTATTGTGCAAAATCCACCCCACATTATTATGTTAATTGCCTTCCCAACTCTACAACATGTTCGAAAGTGTGCACCATCAAATGATTAGCAGACAAACTTCACGTAATTTAGTAACCTTCCATTTGTGACCTCTGCACGGACACACGCACACACATTTACAAGAAAATTTCTAACTCCTAGACCAATAAATTCGCATGTCTGTTTCATATTTTTCTTTTATTCAACGCCCTTCAGACAGAAAGAAAATTAAATACAAACAAAATTTCAAGTCTTCCTTTAGCAACCAACAAACATGTTCGATGTAACACAACTCATCATTTCATTCGACTCATTTTGTTTTGGTATTTTTCTCTTTCAGGCACTCGAACGTAACATGTCTCTCTCCGGTCAATACCTTGAAGAACTATCGCGACGCTACAAGAAACAAGTCGAAGAACTGCAACAGACACTGACACAACAAACTCTGACCGTACGCACACTGGAGGAACAAAATCGTCGCCACCATGAATTGGAACAGTTGTACGCGCAACGTAATACCCAACTCAAAAATGAACTGGATGACCTAACACTGCAGGTTCATGCCTGCATTGTTGTCATCATCTTTGTGGGTGCCTTTGTATTCCTTGTCCTGATGGTAGGCATACTCTTCTATCGTTCGCTGAGACGTGACACCAAAGAGGTACTGGCTCTGTATGGTAAAAATAATGGCAAACGAAAATCAGAGGCATCGGCGACGGCAAGTATTCAAAAGAAATTAAATCGTCGCAAATCATTTGAGGACTATTCGGATCATCAGCAGCAGCAACAGCAGCGGCGCGAACAATATGTCCGCAGTGTCAGCAACAGTGATAAAATACGACGACCCAGTGAGGAAGCTATGCTTATTTTGAAGGAATGTAAATGTGATAATAAATCCATGGTGGTTGGGAAACCACCCCGCGATGTAGAAACCGAAAATTCTTCAACACGACAAAGGAAAATTTCCATTTGTTATGGCAGCAATAATAATATCAATTCGGGCAACACTGGTCTCCTGTGTCCACCATCATTGCAAGCAACACAAAAATCCTCTGCTGCTGCGGCAAGACGTAGAGGTGAGAAACATTCATGGCCCAATACAGCCCAGGCCCAACAGCAGGCATTGCAGCACTTGCAGGAACTAAATAACGAAGATATTGGAGGTGAGAATATAGATTTTTATTGCCAATAACTTTTTATAAAAGTCAACTCCTTGTTCAATTTTTTGATATTGGTTACAATTGGCGCCCAACGTGTCACCTTACTTCCTCAATTTTAAATGCAAATTTTATGTGAAACTTGACACATATATCTATCGTTTTGATATTTTAACATAAATGGGTTCAGGTTAAAATATGTGCATCAAAAGTGGCACCCAATCTGAATCTAAAATCGAAATTGTTTATAGATGAAACCAGGAAGATATATGTTGAAGTCTACAGAAACGTTTGCTACAAAAATTGTGGCATCACTTTAGGGTGGTCGAAAATTTTGGGTTTTGAAGCACACAGATTAGATGTATCATTGTGTTACTTGAACGTGGCGCCCAATGTAAAATTTTGCATTGTTTTGGCAATAGATGAAATGATAGTAAATAGATGATAAAATTTTTCATAAATGACGTCCATCGAGTCTCCTTATTTGTAGTGACTTTTTAGCGAAAACTGATCCACTTCTGACTTTATTGGTATTTTGTTTTATAAATGGCGCCCAACATGTCTTCTAAGCTCATAAATTAAAAATGAATTTTTTTTTTTGTAAAGTTTGAAACAAATATCATGTGTTGTTTCAAAACATAAACAGCACAAGTGGCGCTCAATTCTTTAGGGTGGTCGAAAATTTTAGGTTCTGAAGCACGCATATTACATATATCATTTGTCACTTCAAAATGGCGAGTCGCTTTATTCATAGTGACTTTTTTACGAAAACTGACATACTTCTGACATTTTGGTACTTTTTTATAAATTTCGCCCAAGATGTCCTCTAAGTTCATAAATTAAAAATTAAGTTATTATGTAAAATTTGAAACAATTATCTATCATGCAATGTTTAAAAATATAAACAGCAGAAGTGACGCCCAATATGTTATGAATAAGGCCCGGTCGATATACAGAATGAGATAAAAAAACTGCAACAAAGTCAAACGCCATAATTTTTAAATTTTTTTCATAAATAGCATCAACTTTTAGAATAAGTTTAAACTTGTTCGAATTGGTCACCTTTGGCACGAATTATGGAGTTCAAACGGCCAATGAAACCGTCACACGCTGCCAAAATGTTGCTCTGCGGTATTTTGGCCCATTCCGGCGAAGCTCTTGCTTGACGTGATCGACGTGTTGGTAGTTTTAATTGTCAACCTTGCTTTCCAAAATACTCCAGACACAATAGTCCAACGGATTTGTGCCATTGTACGCTGGAAATGAAGCGAGGAACCTCATTTTGCAACCATTCGTGGGTGGCGCGTGCTGAGTCCTGTTGGAATGTCCAAGGTCTACGGCCAAAATGTTTGCAAGCCCAAGGCTTTAATACACCTTCCAGAATAGAACAGCGATAATATTCGGAATTTATTCTGAATCGGAGAACGACCATCGGCTGTTATGGCGGCCCACACCATCACCATGGCCGGCGCTTGAGTTCTGGTGGCCAAGCGAAGGTGCTTATTTAAAGCTGACCTCTTTGGCAAGTAAATACAATCATTCTGTTTGTGTGCTGGACAACGAATGTTTTCCCATCGGAGAAGCCCAAATTCGGCAGTTTACCACTTTCGGCCAAGCGAAGCCACTCTTTAGCTCTTTTGAGTCTATTTTCTTTCTGTTGCGGTGTAAGTTCTTGCACTTTACCCCGAGCTCATTTTTCAATACATATTTGCCGAATAGAATATTGCGATATTTTCAGCTCACGAGCCATTTTTCGGTCACTGCCACGCTGGATTTGATCAAGTGGCTTATTTTCTTTTCGAACCATTTCTGCTTACCTGTTTTCTTCCGTCCACTTCCATGACGTCGGGCTACGCTACCAGTATCAAGGTAACGAGCGAGAAAAAAAATTATATAATTGGTACGAGACACAAAAAATTTATTCATATTTAAATGCTGGAGTGCTCTAACGATAGCCACTTGTGGTTTTCCAGCCGAATATAAAGTAATCACACTATCAGCTGTCGAAAAAAATGACAGCAGTCTTAAGTTGGTTGCAGTTTTTTCATCTCACCCTCTACCCTGACCCTTACAAAGGTCATTTTGACTTCGAAAACTTATATTGCAAGGTGCAATACTTTTGGAGGACCTTTAGGGTGGTCGGAAATTTCAATGTATTCAATTAGCATTCTGTGGCATTCTATTACTTCAAAAGTGACGCCCAATAAAATTTTGCATTGATGACTGTAAAATCACTATTTTTATACCCTACAACACTATGTGTTGGGGGTATTATAAGTTTGATTGGGCCAAAAATTATGTAACACCTCGAAATATTGGTTTCCCACATAGGAAAGTATATATGGATCTTCCTAGCTCGCCAAGCTGAGTCGATCTAGCTATGTATGTCCGTCCGTCCGTCTGTCCGTCTGTCCATGTTAATTTGTAATCACTCTACAGGTCGCAATTATGGCCCGGTCTTCACGAAATTTAGAATGTAGGTGGGGCTTGGACCCGAATAGAACCCTATTGCTTTTGGAGATGATCGCCAAATGTTTAGAGGTTGAAATGGACCAAATACTGAAAAATTGTCGGATTTTGCAGTAGCTATACAGGTCGCAATTATAGACCAATAGAAGCGGAATTTCGCATGTAGCTAGAGTTTAGGGCGGGGAAGAAGCCTACCAATTTGGGTGGCCATCGGATAATATTTAGCGGGTAAACTAGACCATATATTTTGTGTTGAAAAAAATTCAAAATTTTTCATAAAACCGTGAATATTTTAAATCCCGGCGAAATCACAAAGCGATCACAAGGTTACTTCTGACCTTTACATTGATGGTAACATATAACAAATCGGATATATAGCAAAATATGTGCGATATATATGTCTATCAAAGAAGATATGCTTGAAAGATCTCTTATATGTCGAGAACGGCTGATCTGATTTAGACAGTTCTCATTAATTCAGAATGACCTCTTGGCAGGAAAGAAAAAACGTCTAAAAAAATCGCATAAACATATCTCTCTAAAGATGAAAATATTGATTTTGTAACATTTTCTCATATTTTTTCAATTTTGTCATATTTTTGGCATATTTTGATTTTGAATTAAACATTTGGTAATATTTCTACAGCTAACAAAACTAAGTAGTTAGGATATCAGGATATCATATACTGATCGCATTTATTGCCCGATCCTTACGAAATGTTGCATGGGGATAATATGAGGGTCAGAATAGAAGCCTACTCTTTTTGGAGATGATCGCCATATATTTAGGGGTTGAAATGGACCAAAAAACTGCAAAATTGTAGGCGGTCGTAATTATCACCCGATCCTCACGCACATTTGAATGGGAGTTACCGCACATTGCAAAAGCCAAGCAGTTTTGGATGACCATCCAAAAATATTCAATGTGTGAAATAGTTTTCCAACTTTTGTAGACAAAATACGAAAATGTCCATTTCAGTGACTTCTTGGAGAATTCCCAAATACAGGAAAGACGCACTTCTGACTATTTCGTTAACGCTGATTTCGTCAAATGTCTGTATCTCATATAGATGCGTTTCAGTCAAAAACGAATAATAAATGTTAATCTTTTGCCACTTCTGAGAGATTATAGGTCTTTGGGAAATATTGGTTCCAGATCAAGGAAGACCATTTAAGTGCAACATCTACAAATAAATTGGAAATAAGAAAATTAGTTTAAGTTGCTATTATTCGAAAATTTGAGAGCGAAACCTGATGGTTTTCTTTAATTTTGTCACAATATCTTGTGGAATTCTGTCGAGTATTTCGCCTAGAGGTATGGTTTATTATAGTGTTGTAGGGTATTTAACGGTCGGCCCCGCTCGACTGTAGCCTTTGCTTACTTGTTATTACTTGCTGATGTTTCCAAATGCCATGGTCTACATTTAATTCTCCTTTTTTCATAAATGGCGCCCAACATGGAACCACTATGTTTTGGTAAATTTGATACATTTGGAAGGACCTTCCAACACTTTAACAATCTATTAGGTACCTTATATTACGCAAATTTATTCAGTATTTTTAGGGTAACTTGAAAGATTCGAAAGGCAAGCGATCTCGTTCATTTTGAATAAAAATTTGGCCCCAAAGGGCCTCCTTTGTTTAAACGGACTATTATTGGTTTAAAAATCAAATCCTGCCATACAATTGCCTTTAAAAGCCCAATTCGTGAGTTTTTTTTTTTTTTTAATTTTGAAATTGTTTTGTGAATGGCGCCCAACGTCAGTATTCTTAGGGTAACTTGAAAGATTCGAAAGGCAAGCGATCTCGTTCATTTTGAATAAAAATTTGGTCCCAAAGGGCCTCCTTTGTTTAAACGGACTATTATTGGTTTAAAAATCAAATCCTGCCATACAATTGCCCTTGAAAGCCCAATTCGTGATTTTTTTTTTTTTGGTTTTTGAACTTATTTTGTAAATGGCGCCCAACATGAGGCCACATGTTTTTCTCTGCAATAGATAAATTACAAAGTAATTAACATGATTTATTTCTTTTTTTTAATATTTTGCAGATTACCCTGAAAAATCTTCACCCAGGCCGAAAAAATCCCAGCTAATAAACGGTTCACATGCCGCTGCGGGTGTCGCCGCTAACAATATTAAATCGAAAAAGAAAAAAGACTATTTGAGACGACAGGAATCGTCTCCACCAGAAAATATTGGGCCACATCAACAGCTAAATCACACGGCACCTGCCGAGTTGCCAAGTGCCGGGGAGTATGACGAGAAACTGATGCTGGACGAAGATGATTTGGATAATTTTATACCCAACAATGATTTGGCCTACAATGAGTTCATGCCAGACGGGCCGCGTGGCTATCAGTGTCACAATGTGGCGGACAACCAACAACATATAAATGCCAACAATCCTGCCTCCTCATCCTCCTCCTGCTCCACGTCAGCAACGTCGAAAAAGTCCCAGCTAACACCGACCTCAAAATCCGAGGGCAATAACAAAAAAGCACGTCGACTATCTTCGCCAGTTTTCTTCAAATCGCCATTTACCAAATCATTCAAAGGTAAACTAAACTCCTCCTCCTCCTCATCCAAAACCAATAATGCACCACATGAATCAACATCATGGGAATGGTATCGTTTGCGTAAATCATCATCGGCTAATAGTGCTAATAATGCCAGCGTTAATAACCCGCATAATGCCTATTTACGTGTCTCACCCAATGCCAGTTTGGACTCATCGTCGTTGTCCGAAATTAACTTTCCCACTAATTCCACAGAAAACTCATTTCGCATTTTAGAAGAGGCTATACTATCGTCGGGTGAAAGTGCCATTACCACCACGGGATCATCGTCGACAAATGGCAATAATAAGAAACGTCTCTGTTGCAAGTCTACGGACGGCCCCTGCCCCCACAACTGTGGCAGTGGCTGTAGTAGTGGCATTAGCAGTAGCAGTAATAGTAATCGTAGTTCAAGTTCTTCAAATGCCTCATCATCCAATCAATCGAAATCGAAGAAAAATCGTAGTTTTAATAAAATATTTCGCAAAGTGTTTTGAGTTGTGGCCAAAACAAAACGCCTAATGACACGGATCCAGAAAAATCTATTGTGTAGATGTTGAGTGAGGAGAAAAAGTGATTCTTTTTTTTCCAACATAAAAATTGGTTAGTCCAGTTGTTTTGATATTTTTAATATATATTTTTTTAATTACATTTGTGTAAATATATTTGTTTTAGATTTTTGTTTGTTAGATTATTGTCATAGAGCAATCAACGACGCCATGTTATGAAAAATAAAAAATCGAAATTGAAACGAAATGAAATGAAATGAATTGCAAATTGTTAAGTCAGGCGATCCAATTTGGTATTTCATTTAATGGACAGTTCTTGAAATAAGTTCGTAATATTTTGGGATTTAAATGATCGCAAAAAGAGAAAAAAAGAGACAAACTCAAATTTGTTTTTGATTTTAAGTTTGTAGAATTAAAATATATTTTGAGGGAAATATTTTCATGATGTTAGATTCATTTGTAAAGTGATTCACAATTGATTTGTAGCATTTTCATAGCTTAATTTTAGCCGCCCTTAAATTTTTTATTTTAAATCTAAAAAGAAACCATTTATAATGCGGTATACAGGGTGAGATAAACAAAACTCCAACGAAGTCAAATGCCATATTATTTACATATTTTTAATTTTTATACCCTCCACCTTGGAAAGGAGGGTATATTAACTTTGTCATTCCGTTTGTAACATCCTTAAATATTCGTCGTAGACCCCATAAATTATATATATATATTCATAATCAGCATAAACTTCGATGTCCGTCTGTTGAAATCATGATACAGCCCACATTATTTGACGTAGAGTGCCAAAATTTAGCAGAGCAATTGGTATTGTGTCTAGGATGGTTGGTATTGAAAATGAGATATATCGGTCCACGTTCTGGTATAGTCCCCATATAACGGTACCTCCCGATATTCGGTATTTTGCTGATTTATGCCACATTTTTTCACGGATTTTGTCTGAAAATTGGTATTTGTAGGTCATAACGGGTCCCTATACGTGTGGCAAAACATTGCATGTATAGGACCACGTTTTGGTATAGCCCCCATATAATGGTACCTCCCGATATTCGGTATTTTAATTTTTTTTGACACATTTTTTCACGGATTTGTCTAAAAATTGGTACTTGTTGGTCATAATCGGTTCCAGCTCCGGTGGCGAAACATTGCATGTATGGGTCCATGATTTGGTATATGGGGGCTATAACGGTACCTCCCGATATTCGGTATTTTGATGGTTTTTGCCACATTTGTTCACTGATTTGTCTAAAAATTGGTATTTGTGAGTCATAATGGGTCCTAGTTCGTGTGGCGAAACATTGTATGTGTAGGTCCACGATTTGGTATAGTTCCCATATAACGGTACCTCCCGATATTCGGCATTTTAATGGTTTTTGCCACATTTCTTCTAATGTTTCCTTTACCCTAAGTTGCGGGGTATTAAAAGTTTGGACCGGCCGAACTTAATGTTTTTTTACTTGTTCTTTTTTTATTTTTTATTTATTTATTATTTTTTTATTAATTTTTTTTTTTTTTTTTTTTGAATAAAAGCAAAAATTGTCGGAAATATCGTCAAATTATGGCCTTCAAACGGCCAATGAAACCGTCACAAGCTGCCCGAATGTTGCTCAGCGGTATTTTAGCCCATTCCCGGCGAAGCGCTTGCTTGAGGTGATCGACACTTTGGTATTTTTTAGTGCCAACCTTGCTTTCCAAAATACTTCAGGCACAATAGTCCAATGGATTGGTATTCAGCGATTTTGGTGGCCATTATGTGCTGGAAATGAAGCGAGGAACCTCATTTTGTAACCATACTGCGGGGGCGCGTGCTGAGTGCGATGGTGCTGAGTCCTGTGGAATGTCCAAGGTCTGCATGCCCAAGGCCTTAATACACCCTCCAGAATATTTTCGCGATAATATTCGGCATTTATTCTGATGCCACGGTCGATTAATACAAGCGGAGAGCGACCATCGGCTGTTATGGCGGCCAACACCATCACCTGACGGCCGGCGCTTGAGCTCATTCTGGTGGCCAAAACGAAGGTGCACATTTTCAGCTGACCTCTTTGGCCAGTAAACACGATCATTTTGTTTGTTTACCAAATGCTGGACAACGAATGTTTTCTCATCGGAGAAAACTAAATTCGGTAGTTTACCACTTTCGGCCAAGCGAAGGAACTGTTTAGCTCTTTTGAGTCTATTTTCTTTATGTTGCGGTGTAAGTTCTTGAACTTTTTGGAATTTCAATGGCTTTATCCCAAGCTCATTTTTCAATATTTGCGGAATGGAAATTGCGATATGTTCAGCTCACAAGCCATTTTTGGCCACTGCGACGGGGGTGTTTCGATCAAGTCGCTTCTTTAATTACCGTCCTCCAAACCTGTTTTCCAACGCTGTTTTCTTCCGCCCATTTCCTTGACGTCGGGCTACTCTACAGTAACGAGCGGTGGTACGATACACAAAAGATTTATTCATATTTTTAATGCTGGAGTGCCTTAACACTAGCCACTTGTGGTTTTCCAGCCAAATCTAACGAAATCACACTCTCACGCTTGAGTTCCATCACGAATAACTTTTTTTTCTGGAAAATTCTCGCCAAAATGCTCTTGTTCACTTGTAAACAATATAATGAGCTGTCGTACGAGTGGCTTAGAAATGACAGCAGTCTGAAGATGGTTGCAGTTTTTTCATCTCACCCTGTAGAAGCCGAGACTCTCTCCCCAGACCCTCTGACTGTCCGCGACTGTTTATTCAGTTCGCAGATACCCAATATATCTACTGGGCTTTTAACCAACCGCAACCTGTGGACGCGTCCAACATAATCTGCACTCAAAATTAGCCAGTAAAAGTTTAGAATTTGAATTGTTAATCTTACACTTTATTATCCAGGACTTGAATAATTTATTTGGATGTTTTTAAGGGCCATGGGATACCAGTTTTGTTTTTATTGCCAACTTTGGCCCAATTAATATCCTCTATATTTTCTGTTGCTACACCAATACTATCCAATATTTCAGAACAAAGTTATGAAAAATATTGAAACGAAATTCATATTCATTTAAATAATAGATTCTGCGTCACCTCCTACATTCTAAATTGCATCAATTTTGGAAAAAATTTTATGTGTCGTGAAATAAGCACAAAATCTAACTATGGCCGCCGGTGTGTCTTTTGAAATCAAGATAGGGGCCATATCAATTTATGTAGGCTATATTGTTTTACAACTCAAAATCCAACTCAAATACATTTTCATAAATTGCATTATTATACCCTCCATAGTATGGAGGATATAATAAGATTGTCATTCCGTTTGTAACACATTGCATTTTAGACCCCACAAAGTATATATATTCTTGATCAGCATAACATTCTATGTCGATTTAGCGATGTCTGTCCGTCTGTGGAAATCACTTTAGCTTCCGAACAAAATGAAATAGATTAATAAAATTGTTCTCAAATGTATATTATGTCTGCAGGACTTTTGGTATTGAAAATGTGCCATGTGGATCCACCTTTTGGTATAGCCCCCATATAACGGTACCTACCAATATTCGGTATTTTGATGATTTTAGCGACAAAATTTCGGTGAATTTTTTCAAATTTGGTATTTGAAGTTCGTAATGAATATTACAGCCTAAGACAAAAAAAAATTGTCTGTGCAGGTCCACGTCTTCGTATAGCCCCCATATAACGGTACCTCCCGATATTCGGTATTTTGATTTCCCGATATTCGAAATGGTTTCAAATTTGGTATTTGAAGTTCGTAATAAATACCACAGCCCATTACAGAAAATTGTCTGTGCAGGTTCATATTTTGGTATAGCCCCCATAAAATAGTACCTCCCTTTATTGATGAGTTTAGCTACATTATTCACCGATTTTTTTTCAAGTTTCGCATTTGAATATTGTGATGGCTTATGCAGGTCCACGTCGTCGTTTAGACCTTAATATGACGGCTACATTTGGTATTTATAAGATCTTAATAGTTTTTTTTTTTTGAAAATTGCCAAATTAGTTCCAAATGATGGAGGGTATTCAAAGTTCGGCCCGCCCGAACTTACAGCTTTTTACTTATTTTTGTTTAGTTTTTTTTTTTTTAAGTTCATCCTTTAACTAATCCGTTTACAAATTAATCCACGTTTTATTTTTCTAAAGGTTTGAGAAGTCCTTAAACAATTTTCTAAAAAAAATCCTTTTTTTAAGGTACCTTGAAAAGTTTAAAAATATCGACGTATTATTTTTCTAAAGGTACCTTGAAAAAGTGTTTTCAAATTTTCTATAAAAATTTAAAACTATATTATTTTGCAACTCAAAATCCAACTCAAACACATATTCATAAATTGCATTATTTTTGTCCAGTTTTTTTTTAAGTACATCCTTAAATTAAACCTTTTAAAAATTATTTGGAAAACTCTTTTTCCAACCATCCACATCCACCATGTTAATAATCTTTTTGATTTATTAAGCATTATAATTTTGTTTTTTTTTTTTCAAATCACCTGTTAATAAAAAAAATGCCACACACACACAAAAACTCATAATTGTTTTGCTAATCTTTTGTTGAATTTTTGCCATTTGTATATACATGCATACATATTTCATTATTTAAAAAATATATATATCTATACATTTTTTTAAATTTAAATTTCTTTTTATTTTAGTTGAGGACTTGAACTAAAATCCTAAAACTTCAAATATATATATAAATAAGAAAATAATATATTTATTAATTACCAAAAACAAAAAAGAATGGAAAATGCAACAAACAACATGAAGCCTTTTTTTTAATAAATTTAGTTTTAATTTTTTAGAAAATAGAAAATCGTATAATGTATATGTAAAGAAATCGGACTGCATTTTTTTGTTTGTAATTTTTATTTTTAGCTTAAAGAACGATAATTATATTATTTTGTTTTTCTTTTTTTTTTTGTAAATTATTTATAATGATGATAATAAAGCATACAATTGATGAAAAAACTATATAGACAATGGTGGTTTTTATTTATTATTGAATTATTCTTAAAAAAAAGTTTTGAAATTCCATGGTAAATGATTCTAAATATGACTTGAAAATTATTAAAAAAAAAACAAGTTAAACAAGTCGGGGAAAACCATTGGAATTCCAAAAAGTGCAAGAACTTACAACGCAACGGAAAGAAAATAGACTCAAAAGAGCTAAAGAGTTAATTCACTTGACCGAAAGTGGTGAACTACCGAATTTGGTTTTCTCCGATGAGAAAACATTCGTTGTCCTGCTGTTTGTAAACAAACAAAATTATCGTGTTTACTTGCCAAAGTGGTCAGCTGAAAATGTGCACCTTCGGTTGGCCACCAGGACTCAAGCGGCGGCCATGGTGATGGTGTGGGCCGCCGTAAAAGCCGATGATCGTTCACCGCTCGTATTAATCGACCGTGGCATCATAATAAATGCCGAATATTATCGCTAAAGTATTCTGGAGGGTGTATTAAAGCCTTTGGCATGCAAATATTTTGGCCGCAGACCTTGGACATTCCAACAGGACTCAGCACCATCGCACTCAACACGCGCTACCCAATAACGGTTACAAAATGAGGTTCCTCGCTTCGTTTCTTGCGCACCAAAAGCTCCTGGATTCCAATCCGTTGGACTATTGTGTCTGGAGTATTTTGGAAAGCAAACAAGTGCTTCGCCGGGAATGGTACATTCGGGCAGCGTGTGACGGTTTCATTGGCCGTTGGAAGGCCATAATTCGTGCCAAAGGTGACCAATTCAAACAAATCTAAACTTATTCTAAAATTTAATGCTATTTCCGATATTTTTTGATTTCATTCAATAAAATTTAGAAAAAAAATGTAAAAATTATGGCGTTTGACTTTGTTGCAATTTTTTATCTAACCCTGTAATTATTCAAAAATTTAACCCGTTGAGGGTGGAGGTAACAGAAGGTTGCTTATTTCGAATTTAATGAGACACCTCTAGATCGACTCCAAATGTCCTGTTTAAAAAATCATTGAAAAAAATATCTTTTTGAAAGTAAAAAAAATCTTTAAAATTAAAGTTTTATTTTTCTGAAGGTTTAAAAAATTCTTTAAAATCCAAGTTTTATTTTTCTGTTGTTGCAAAAATCGTCATGCTTAATTTTATTTTTCTGATGGTTTAAAAGATTCTTTAAATTACACTTTTTATTTTTGTAAAGGTTTAAAAATTCTTAAAAAAATTCTTTAAAATGCAAATTTTATTTTTCTGATGGTTTAAAATATTCTTTATTTTTGTAAAGGTTTAAAAAATTCTATTAAAATCCCCGTTTTATTTTTTTAATGGTTTAAAAATCCTTAAAAAATTCACGTTTTATATTTCTGAAGGTTTAAAAAATACTTAAAAATTTATATAAAAAATCCTTAAAACTGCTTTAAAAAATCCACGTTTTATTTTTCTAAAGGTTTAAAAAATTGTTTTTAAAATCCCGTTTTATTTTTCTAAAGGTACTTTGCAAAATTGTTAAAAAAAACCTCAAAACTTTTCTATAAAATTTGTCTAAAGGTCTAAAATATCCCTTAAAAATTCTTTCACAAATCCACGTTTTATTTTTCTAAAAGTTAAAAAAATTCTATTAATAATCGACTTTTTTCTATAAGTTTAAAAATCCTTAAAAAAAGTCTTCAAAAATACGCGTTTTGATGTAGGAAAGTGCCCTGAAAAAGTCTTTAAAAATCACACTTCAGAAATATATGAAAGTTTTTGAAAAACCTTAAAAATTCAAGTGTTATTATTTTGATGGTGCTTTGAAAATTTAATAAAAAAATCCAAAAAAATTAAAAATTATTTAAAACAAAAATCTTAAAAAAATTCTAAAGGGGTCTTGAAAAAGTCTTCGCAAAAAATTTAAGTTTTATAGTTCTGAAGGTGCTTTGAAAGAGTCTTTTAAAAAATCCACGTTTAATAGTTCTAGATGATCCTCAAAATTACCTCAAACTCAACCTTAAAAAGTGCTAAAGGTAAGATTTGCATTAATGAATTCCTATTATTCAAAATAGATTTATATTTAAGCTTACAATATATATTAAAAATAGTTTACCTTCCCATCCCAACAAACAAACTCCCAGTTCCGATTTATGTAAGATTTTGAGCTTTGCTTTATTTGGACAAAAAATTCGTAATAATAAAAATTGTTTGTATTTCAAAACATTTTTCTTTTTTAGACACTTTTCCCACACAATTGTATTGCTTAAGGATATTTGGAAAATGTGGCAATTAATTTAAATTGTATAAGATACTAGGGGTTTAAGAAAAAAATTATCATTTTTTATATATATAAGCATCATATATTTTGCACCTTTTAATTGCTTAGCATTAAAATTGCATTCGCTTAATGTAAGTTCTTTTTTATTCAATTAAGACAAAATCTCAATACTATTATTGATATTATTTTCGTTATTATTAAAAATTTCCTTTAATACCATCAAGCTAACTACTTAGAATAATGTGTGTCTGTGTACGATTTGTTTGTTTTTCTATATATACAACATATTTAAATAATTCCCTGAAAATGGCAATATTAAATTAATACAAATTTCATATTTAATACATTTTTTTCGTTTCGCCGCTCAAGCAGTTGCTGCTGGCTTTTGTTTTAAAAACTTTTACCATAACCTCAATTTTGTTTAGAATGCGTTAAGAAAGTTTTTTTTTTTTTGTTAAATAAATGGCCCCAATTGGTGTAAAATTTTGATATAGTTTAAAGAAGGAGAGAGAGAGAGAGAGTACAAAGAAAGTTTTCTTAAAGCTACAGCTATAAGTGCGATAAATACAGTCCATTTTCCCAATCGAATTGTACAAAATAGCCATAGAAATCAAAATATGCCGTCATATGATAGGCCATGTTTGAAAAGACCACTATGTATTCAAATAAGGCAAATAATGTATAAACTGTAAAAGAATAAAAAAATAACAATTAATTTTCACATTTTATCCATTAAAGCCATGTGTAAGCTATATATTACCTCCTGGTTCACATTTTGCATTGTGCCTCAGAAAAAAGTAACCAGCCAATGAAAAAGCCAACAGATTTGTTAGAAAAAAGTACAATTTAAACCTTGTTGATTTCTCCTCTTTTTCCGTTAGAGCCAGCTTTCTGGCATTTTTGTTCAGAAAATAGGATATCAACATGTAGAGCTCACTGCTAGCAATGAACGTCACAAAAGCATTTCGATGCATTTCATAGCTATCCGAAGATGTCCACAATGACAGCGAAAGCAATGCAATGTTCTCAATTACATTTAGGCTAACAGCCATGTGAGCAAACAATCGACGATTTTTTCGTATTTGCTCTCTATAGTATTTCATATAAATATGGGCCACGGCCAGACGTACAGGTAAATGCAGTACAATGGCCAAACGCCAAATTGTCTTCTGTGGTTCATAATTGCCAATGGCCGCCGATATTGATGGCAGGTAATTTCTCACGTCGCAGTGTGTAAAGGTGGCACGTTCAAAATCGAATACCACAGACCAGAAGATACAGAAGAGAAATGCACCCAGAGCTAAACTCACAGCACTTATAGCTACTTTGGAGAAGGCAATGCGAAATAATATTTTCGGTCCATTCAATCGTTCATAGGTAGGTAACATTTTCCATAGATCAATTCGATTCAAATGTAATTAATGTTGCTCTGAGGTTTTTTTTTATTGAGAAAGGGTTGGTTGGGTGCCACTACACAGAAAAAGCTATTGTTGTTGGGTGTGATGTGGTTGATGTTTATATTCCGTGTGGCGATTAACTTGATTGAAGAAAAAAAAAACAAAACTTTTAATTAAAGTCATATTAATTTTCATTATATACTTACATGACATTGTTTCACTGCATACCAAAAAGTGTTCATTCAATTATAGATTAACATATTTTTTTATTTCGAGCCCCTTTTTTAATCAGTTTTTTTATCTTAAGACTTGTCGAGTTTCCATTATTTGTTTTTGTCTTGTTATTTGTTTTTTTTTTCTCATGCCATTGTTGTTGTCGTTTTTCCTGCCCCATAAACAGAGCGAGCTAGTGATTGACAGTGACAGTTGGTCTCATTGAAATCATAATAGTTATCGATTTCCATTTTTTTATATTTTCGATAGTCTCAAGTGATGATGCGATACATCAAATTGGTGCAGAAATAGGTTTTTTCTCTTCTTTAACGGTGAACGAAGGAAATGTGAAATTCGCTTAAGAAGTACTGGAACGCGACTATAAAGCTGTGACTTATGATGTTTCATTGCTTTAGCAGAGAGAACTTCCCTTCAATTTGACTGCAAGTTTTTCTTCTTTTTCAGGAAAAAAGGTTTTATAGAAAAATGGTAAAAATACAGATATATAGAGATAAGAGTATGTTTACATATAAAGGGGATTTGGATTAAAATTGTCATATTCATTACTAAATACATCATATGTAGTGTCAAATTTTCCATGTCTAGGAGTTGCCATGTCTAGGCTGTAAGAACTGACCACTAAAATGCTCTTTAATGTGTTCACTGCTTTACTCAGAAATGCGTATGGTCGATTTGTTGACAAATCAAACAATCGATAATCAGTAATCAATAACGTTCAACCGGTAGGATAACGTTAACATTTTGTATTTGCGGCAATAATTTCGTTGTGAAATCTAGTTTTAAAGCAAGTAAGTGGAAGTATTACATTTATTTAGTTTATGAAGCTATATAAGTAGATCATGATTCAATGCGGTATAGAACTACAATGCGATATTAGGGTCAAAAGAACTTTGTATTTCGAAAGGCAACTACGAGATGCAGGATGTGTTTTGCTTATGCCCGTTTCATCCATGCCAAAGTTGAACTATCATTGCTGTTATGCACATTTACTACATTGTTTACCGAAATGCATCTTTTATGGTAAATATCCACTGAATAGATGGTATATAAGACTTTCTCCTATATACGAACTTGGTTATGCATTAAAGATTCCTATACATAAAAAGTCTAAATTCCATGTATAATCTGTTCTTGACAACAGCGCATATTGTAAAGCTTAAGGCAACTCAAAATAAAACTATTTAAACCTCATGCATCATAAGAAAGAAATCGAGTTGTCTTAGCTTCTGTCATTGATGGTTTTTACAGAGTAAATATCTCGAACACCAGACAAAAAATTATTACATCGTACTTTAATAATAATTTAAATAATTAGGATGTAGGTATACATGAAATTAATGATATTTCGATTTTTTTTTTTTTTGAAAATGAATGTATTTATATAATTTAAAATCATGTATCAGGACACTACTCTTTTTGCATTATAGTTTTGATTTTGTTTACTTCAGCAAACGCTTTTGTAATTGTAACAAAAATTATAATTATAAACAAGTAAGCAACGGCTATATTCGTTCGTGACCGACCATGTGATACCCTCCCTTATGTCCAAATCTGTTTTTGTCCATTTCGTTTTTAAAATAATTCCATACAGCACTGCACAAATATTTCCCTTGGTGATGCACCCTACTCCAATGGAAAATTTCGCCAGGATCTGACGATAACTGCGACCTGTTTGTAACACCCATTTGAAACCCTAAATGCACCCTACTCCAATGGAAAATTTCGCCAGGATCTGACGATAACTGCGACCTATTGGTGACACCCCCAACACGTATGCTCCTGGAGAACCTGCAAGAATCTCTTAGTTTTTGGTTTTCTTAAAAAGTTGATCTTTTTTACCCGCTAAATATTGTCCGATGATAGGCTTCCTACCAGCCCTAAACTGGAGCCCCATGCAATACTAGGCACAATTTTTAACATTTTTATACCATCCACCATGCTACGGTGGATAAATCCCCAATCTTCGGTGTTTGGGTACTATAAGTTAGAATTAGCCATTTCCATAAAATATTTATATTGGCTTTTTGTAGGGAGTTGCATTAAAAATCTATTGAAAATATGAGATAAATATATACCCAGCATAATTGAATAGAATTAGTTTAGAATAAACAGCGGTATCTAAGCACATCTTAAGGCAAACCACATGCTGATCTTCATATTTCAACAGCATCTGATTTGCATACAAATCCGTTAATTTATTATAAGCATAATTTATAAGTTTTTTTATTTTTTAACGCCAACAGGCCTTCTCACCTTTCCCACTAGGATAAAATTTGCGTATGGACACAGGGTCCATTTAATGTCAAAAAGAAAATTTTATAGAGTCAATTTTTCAAAACGTTTTTAAAAATATTTCAACAAATCCTTCGTTACACAAATTTCCCAGTAGCTTCGCAGAAGATAAGATTAAGACTTGAAACAGACTACTTCCTAGGTGTACCACACCGTTGTAAAAATCGTGACTCCTTTCACCTAAAATTCTGATGAATTACTTCTATAATATTAAAAATGTTGCTTGGTATTATTATAAATTTACTTTGCCATTACCAAAGTTGTTTTCATTTTAAACGAAAAAAATTAACAAATTTACTATTACTCTAATATACATCATAGCCATACATTGGACCTTCCATGTAGGCTCTATGTTGATCCGGTGAGTTTCTTCGAATGCGACGTCCAATTGGTTCTAAATCGTTATAACACTTAGGAAATACTCTTTCCACAGCATCTATGGCTTCTTGGCGGGTAACATTGCGTACAGCTAAAACTGAGGCCAATGCTTTGGATTTGACACATTTCTGGATATGAAAAAAGAAATAGTCAAGTGGTTTTCATTTTGAACATCACAAATTACAACATTCTCACCTGATGACTTTGTTTGATGTTAAACAACGAAGCATCACCCTGCATCATGGCACTTAAAAAGGAACAATGAGCCAAATTTGCTGCCCTAATTTCGGTGCATGCCAAATGATCAATGTTGCGGAAATCCAAATCATTGTTACAATAATCGAACATGTGGATCATTTCATGTGTCAGAACACCCTGTACCATGCCTTCTTTGCGTGCCATATTTTGACAAACAACGATCTGATTAAGGACGGGATCATAGCCACCAGTTACACTGCTGTCACATACCTCACATGAAATGTGTCTTCTCAAGTCAATGGGACAACCAGAACTTCGCAGTGCTCCCATCATAAGCTTAACCAGAGGGCTATTCTTGACACACCAGTATACGTTGCGTTCACATTTGACTTTATCCATGTTTTCATGACCCTCCAGACCGAGCAGAATGCGTGACCATTTAGGTTTAAATTCTTCACCACGTCTCTCGGGGTACAAGTCATATCCCCATTCTTTATTTGTTTTGGTAGGGGCTTCTTCGCCGGTATTTTTGTTTTCTGCATTATCCTTTGCTGGCTCTTGGGGTTTGTTTGATGCCGCAGAGTTCGCTTCCAAATCCAATCCGGGGATGGCTTCGTTTGCCTTTGCTTCAACTTTTGTAAACCAACCCATGATTTATTTTGTTTTCATATGTCTTGTCGGGTTAAATAACATTCCGACTGGTGCTACCACAACTATTTCGATAACACATGTTATCGAATGATAGCGAATAAACGATAATTTAATGTAGCGTTGCATTTCCCAATTTTTTCCGTTAATTAACTACTGGTTTTAAACTTATGTTTTACAATAAAAGTTATGTTGAAAAAAAAAGACTGGTTCAATCAGGAATTAAACGCAATATGAATTGTGATTTCAAAAACTATATTTTCACATAATAATAACTACAAAGCGGTATCATCGCTCTTTCATTTGTTAAAGGTTTATATAATCTGCGTTTTGCAATTAGAACATCACTTGCGGAACATCCATTTAAAGTTGAGACGGAATTTTCTCCGGCAAGCTGTCCAAATTTATTTTTAGGCTTCAAAATCACGGGACGACATCCAGCAAACTTGAATCGTATATTTCCGGCCCGATTCAATTTCGGATTAATGGGTTTTAATTCGGGAAATAAGTCATTCAGCAATGGCTTGGGTTTCAATGCCTTATTGGGATCATCGCCATGACACATGGCTGCAGCCAAAGCATTCCATTCTAAGCGACGCACTCCCACCTTGGGATTGATCTTAAACGTGCTTTTTTTCTTCCTAACGAAACGATACTTTATGAATTTTTCATAAAACTGGGCATAGTAGGTGAGAAAGGGTTGCAATTTGTCCCCACCACAAACTTCCTGCAACCATTCGTAGAGGAAAATATCATCGTTGCCATTTAAGAATACCGCAGAAAGCTGTAAAAATTTACAATTATTTTTATGGTTAAATTATTTTAAGAAGAATATTATTACATTGAAGTCATTCCATAGAGATTCGGGCACTTCATCCACATTGAGTTCATATAGAAATGGTATAAATTCCCGAAATGCATATTCGCCCAAGGCAATGAGGCCTCTCACCGATCTGCTGATGTAGTTGTAGTCTGAGGGGAAACAAACTTTTTTAAATTAGACTCTAAACCTAATCAACATCATAGAAATCATTCACCTCTTTCCTTTTGTATTACCCGTCCTCTGAAGAACCTTTTTAATCGCCTTAGTATGTGAAATAAACACTCACTTTGGAAATATCCATTTAAGCCACCCAACATACCCAATGTTTCACATAGTTCGTCAACAAATTCCCACTCCACAGGTGTGGCAAAATACTGAGATGTCTGTAAACTCGAAATACTTTCATCACAAATGGATGAGATATCTATTTCTTCCTCATCATTGTCGGGTTCAAGTTTAAATATTTTTCCACAGTTATCATCTGCTCTACCACTACCAACCTGTATTACATTCATATCTTGTTGCATGGTCGAATGATGAACACCATTGGCTTCAAAGCCAAGATTATTTTCCATTTTTATGGGATCATGTTGGGCATTTAGATCATCTTTCGTTGAGTTATTTTGAATTTTAATTGATTCAAATGGTGCCAACAACTGGCACACCAGTATTTCCGACAAATGGTAATACTCCTCCCGACTATCAACATCTCGAGTCCGCGGATTTGATGATAGTGCCCTTAGCAAACGCCAACATCTAGAACTTATCTCGTTGGTCTGTTTAAAAGCAATAATCTGTACAATTTTGGCCAAAATTAGACGATAACAAGAACCAATTATTGGGCTAAAGGCAGCCTCAGTTAGGGTAGTGTCTAATTCATCGGGATTGCCATTTAATGTAGCTGAAAGAAAGAGAGAGAGAGCACAAATTAATTGCATAAATAATGAAATTGTGGGTCTGATGAAGCGATCACGTCTAACGTTTTTAGGACCAGGGATAACATGTTTTGAAATTAAATCTTTTATAGAGGAAGGAAATGTTTAAAAAACAAGTAACCTTGTGACGCTAAAATAAAGCTCAAAGTGGGTCAAAGAGTGCCTTGGCTTTATTTTATCAATTTACTTTTTTCCTTTCCATATTCCATCGATTTACAAATGTTGATTAAAATATAGTGTTTAAATAAGCAATAATGGATTAGGTACTTGCATGTACCATGGGTACTTGGACTTCTGGCTAAGAGCTAGCAATGAAAGTTGCTGAGATAATTAAAGAAAATTCAATATTTTAATAGTTCTTTTCCTAGAACTTTAGTTTCATTTGAGGAAATGCCTAAACTGCATCTGGTAAAGGTAGTCGATATTGATCTACCACCACATGCTTTTATGACTTTGTTCATTGTCGTCACAACAATACATACCATATATCAGACTTGGCACATATTTCTTTATTTGTTCCATGTATTTGTCATCCACTGGCCAATAACTCTTAAAATCTGGACCATGTGGTATGCTGTAAGAAACTTCTCGCTGATATTCATCACGTAATTCCAGTATTTTGTCGGAGTAGAAGAAATAACTGCCATCATAATCAATACGATCCCAATCACTATCCATGGCTCCCAGACATGGGGGTACATCGGAATCCTTGAGGACTTCATTTACCAAATCGTATGTGACAATTCCCCCAGAATGACGAGAATATGTTTTTATATTCTGGAAAATATAAAAAGTATGTCTTTGGTATTTAGGAAATCAAGCAAGCAAATTATAGAAAATTACATTAACCAATTCCCATAGTTTGTAGGATACGTCCTCTGCTACACGAGAACACACCTCCGTTGACAACTCGATATCACTTTGATCATGTTGTTCCCAAATAATTTTAATAGAACGAGGCTCCAAACCGACATAGCTTTTGTGATGATTCTGGTCGAGAACAAAATACAGAACAACGATTTTTATAACAATCAAACTGCTTGGATCCAACTTACTCTGGATGTAGTATTTATTTCATTACTATTTGTAGTACCGACACCACCACCACCACCCATTCCACCACTTCCGCCACCAACTTGTGCCAATGACGGACTCTCAAACATATTTACCCCTACACTGCCACTAACGCCACCACCACCGCCCAGAGATGATGTGGGAGTAGTTGGCATCAAATTCACTTGATTTGTAGTTGGTGTTCCTTGTTGGTGCTGCTGCTGTGTTATTAATGTCCCACCAGAACTATTGCCACTCGTTGATGCAGTTGCATTTTTATTTGAACTTCCACTTTGTGATTCGGCTTTTGTTGATTTGGCCCGAGATTTCGTTGACTTTTTTGTAGACTTGGTTTGTGCTGTCGTCTTTGTTGTGCTATCTTCACTCTGTTGTGTACTGGAAGTTTTCATAATTTAATTTGTTCAAAATGTTGTATAAAATAAGTAATAATAAAAACAAAAAAGGATTATTTGTTAAACAATTTGCAATTTGTTTTTGCGAAAGAAAAAATGAAAAGAATAAACAATTGCAAATCAGCTGTTACCAGATAGGGTTTTTGTTTTGCCAAACTCTTAGGAGAGTTGCCACATGTTGGTAACTTCTCCAAAGCGTCCAAAAAGTGATTGCATTTTTGTACAAATTTATATTAGGCATGTTTTCTGTGGTAAGTCTCTGTTTGTCAAAAAGAGTGAAAAGGGGAATGGAAATGAAAAAAATTGCTTATATTGGCAATTTCTTTTGGGTTTTTATTTCTATTCGAAAATATAATGCAAAAAGAGCAATGATGAAAAACGAGAATTGCTGGAAATGAATTGCTTTGTATAAATGCCTGAGGAAGGATAAAAGAGGTCGATCAGAATTGCCCCAACTAAACACGCCTTGTCTAAACCAGGACTTGCGGATTAAAAAAAAGGTATTTGATGCATCAGAACTTCTAAACATTGTTTTGATAAAATATGCCACTCGCTGTACACAAATATTTTAGGTTGAAAATGGCAAGTAAGATGGAAAAAGGCTTATCATATTCGCTTTAAAAAACAATTGACTACTACTAGACTATTTTGCCATGCCATGGCACATATGCTACGCCAAATTTTACCAAATATGCAAATGCAGGGTATCCCCATGGCAAAGCAATAGAACTTATGACGAAGTCGGCCTTGTCTTTTAAAACCAAATTATTTTCATATCTATAACATTTACGTATGACGTGTGACAGACTTTAATGTTATAAATAATTCCCTATTTTCTGCGTTCCATGACACGTAAAATCTGTAATACGTTCCATATCATAGGAATACCATGTTTATTTATTTCTTCTTGGATTTAAACATATAAAGATAGAGATTTTAGACCCTTCTTCTTAAGAAAATGATCTCGTCGATTTTAATTCTTGTGTAGTTCTCGAATGACGTTTTGTTTTAAGTGCGTCATTATTGATTAAATCCCCAGAAATACAAGCTTCACAATACCTGCCCGTTTTATTGTTTTTATGTTTGTCCTAGGCGATAGAAAATTTAATCACTCCATAATTAAGTCTTACATGAGTTATCACACCACTACTTTAGTTTTCTGTTTTAAATTATAATAGCTAATGCGCATACACGAAGGGTTTGTCCTTCAGATTTATTAATTTCATAGCAAATGCCAAGCGTGTGTAGTTTTTTACTGTTATCCTAATACCAAAGGCAAAGGCGTTGTGTCTCAATGCTTTCTACTAAAATCATATCCCAATCTGCACCGATTTCAATATAATTTGTCCAAATTTACTTTTACACAAAACCATGTTTGGTGCATCAAATATGTCAAATCGGCCGAGAATATATATGGGAGCTACATCCAAATCTTAACCCATTTCTAATTAATTTATCAAATTTATTTATTTTTGTTACAAATTTCGTTACTCATTCCAAATTTGGTTGTATCTGTAATCGATTAAAAGATATGTGCATATAAAATCTAAATTTTTGGGAGGTACCTCCGTTTCTAATGTTATATTTCCATTCCCAAGTTTCAGTACTTTCAGGCTATGTTATACTATACTTGGAAATTTTCAGGAAAATCTGTGCAGCGGTTTTTCTTTTATGCCCTCTAAATGGCGTGAAAAGAACAAAACATTTAGATGGAAATAAAATAAAAAATTGGATATAAAATAAAAAATTGAATTCGTATGATAGCATAAGATTACCTTGGTAATTGTACCATGGGATTTCTTTGAAAAATAATTAAAAGTTATATATTTTTTTGGACCGCATCTCTGTCTCTCTTTATCACAAATAATCGCTTCAACGATTTTGACTGGAAATATTGCCAGAAATATAAGGGATTTTCCAGCAGCTCATAGGGGAAATTTGTTAAATTTTCTGGCATCACTGTAATAATAAACGTAAATCGGTGAATAACAAAAATCTAGGAGATTGTGAAAATAAGTAAAATAACTGCATTGACGTGTGTTTTCGAATTAAATTAGAAAAAAAAACAATCTATGGCTACAAAATCTTCCGTATCTGCTCTACAAGAATATTGTGCTAAACATAAAATACCACCACCCACATATGATTTCATTGATGCCGAGGACGGTACTTCATTTATTTGTCGGGCACAGGTAATGAATATAGAAGCGGATGGTCATGGACGCTCCAAGCGTGATGCCAAACACACTGCTGCCTTGAATTTGATCAAACGTGTACGTATTGATAATCCCGATATTGAAAATATTCGTCCCGTGGAACATGTACAGATTCCTCCCATTGATATGATAGTGACATTGCGAGACTATTGCGTTCAGCGTCAGCATCCATTGCCGGTTTTTGAAATTGTCCAACAAGGTACGTACATAAACTTAAATAATGCAAGACCCCAACTTAAATGAAATATGGCAAGTAGGTGTGTACAGTACTTTCAGAAAGGGCTCGTCCCTGTGCGATTTATATATACATTGGGAACTTATACTTTCTGAGTTTCACTTTACCCATATTACCAAATATTTTAAATACCCATATCTTCTATGAGATTTCTTCCAAATGATGTTATACTTTATTTAAGTTGGCTTCTACCTGTGTCAATTTTATAGCATTTCTAAAATAGTCAATTGTAAATTTTAGGTGGCCCCCCAGATGCACCGGAATTCATTGCTATGTGCTCTGTTGCATCAATCCGACGGTATGGAGTATCTGATAAGAAAAAAGATGCCAAGCAGATTGCAGCTGCAAAAATATTTGAAATCATCTTCGATGTAAGTAGAATTCAATCGAGAAACAAGCACACAAAAGCATATAATTTTCGGAAGAACGACTCAAGAAAGTTACGGGAATCTTTGCTAGGTTCAGGATGTCTTGGTTTATGGATGTCAGTTGTGTGGAATGTCAGCCACTTCATTAGTTGGTTAGAAAATATTTTGTTTTTTTCCAAGTCAAGAGAGTTTCTTCACAACTTGATAATTGGCATTCGGATCTATGTCTGACTTACTGAAATCTCTGCATGGTAGAGTTGTCCCAAAAAAGGCCTCTAAGGCTCACTTGAGATGACAGCTGGAAACCCTGACTTTAGTAAGGGAGAGCTCCCCCCTCCCCAGACAGTTGGGGAAGGAGCTAATCGACGGTTCGACATTATCTTCGATTGGTAAATCAAGACTGAGAACCCCGGGGAACTTGCAAAGCTAGCTAGCAAAGCTCTCCAGTTATGAATTGTGTTGTGGTCAGCGTTTCCAGCGTTTTTAAAAGCAGATACAGTAGCCTTCTGCTGGACTTCTTGCGTTATATAAGTACTCAAGGTTCTCGAAATTGCGAAAAGTTGAATATGAATCACTAAAGTGAAATTGATGTAGAGAGAACTACTCTCCGTCAAGTTTGAAACATTGGATAATCAACTATTTGTGTGGACGTCGTACCTGAAATTTCTGAACAAGAAGTCCAAACCCCGTAGAGTGGAATGATATCCCCGGATATCCGCCCCTTCAAGATGGCATAGAGATCGTAACGATCATGGCGTGTGGCCCTGTTGTTGGTGGCATATGTATAAGGTTCCGTGCGAGTATTATGAAAATATCTGCCACTGATGGAGCCCCTAAATTAAAAAGCCTATAAGGCAGGTCTGATTGGAATTCATACTGATGCAATCACAGATCCCAGCACCGCCCATCCATTGCAACTGAAGAACGTCGGCTGTGTCGTTTTTGTGCAATTACATTCAGGATTGTCCAGTCGTCTCAATGCGTATTGGGCCTGAATTTATGAAGATGTGCGGAATGAATGTTCGGAAGGGGCCACTCTACATTTTGTGCAGATCCACAATGCATTGTGGTAGTGAAAAGTTTTCATCCTCGTGATTCATGATGGATTGTACCAATCTCCAAGGGTCGTTCTCTGGAAAGTAGTATATATTTCGAACTTTTTGCAAATTAGCATATGCGAATTATACACTAGAAACTCTCCAGGTTCGACTCAAGTTCTATTGGCAGATCTTTTTCACAGCAAAGTTTTTGTTTTTGTAGTGATGGATTTTTTGTCCACAACAACTACATTGCTTCCAATGCATACACTTGTTTTAGTGCTACTTTAGGAAGACGGGTTAATGGCACTGAACGTAGAGACGGCAACTTCTAGTTGGCTGCACACCGAGGTCCGCGGTTCAAATCCCACAGCCAGGCTCGGCTGAATTTTTGAGTTTTGCCTTATTAAGGCGAAGATCATATGTTTTATGATTTATGTGTTTGATTTCTCTTTCGAGACGAGCTTAATGATCTGAAATTTGCAGTGAAAAGGAAAGCCAGATAGACACTATCACACACTCACCACTATGCGACGCGTTTCGCCGTTGGTTAAGCGGCTCATCAGGCATATTTGGTGTGGATGATGGCTTACAAGGGCCGTTCTCTGGAAAGTAGTATATATTTCGAACTTATTGCAAATTAGCATATGCGAATTATACAATAGAAACTCTCCAGGTTCGACTCAAATTCTGTTGGCAGATCTTTTTCACAGCAAAGTTTTTTTTTCTCAATTAGCATCGAACATCGACAGAATATATGTTCAGTCACCTCCTTCAGCAGACTATAATAATCCATGTTGGAACTGTTGCATTCAATTATTGAGGAACCTATTGTGCAAAGCCCATTTGAAATTTTTTCATTAGCCTGAGAGTTCTACTGTATTTTTTTTTTTCGGCAGGCAGACAACTTTCCACTTTTTGTTATGTTTTTCAAATGTATTACTCCCAAAACTCTTTGCAGGGTACGCCAACAAATGAAAGTGAAATGCAAGTGTCCCCAATAGATACTAAAATTGACGACATTGAATCAGAACGCTATCAAAAATTTAAAACTTATCGTGAACTAACCGAAAGTGGTATTGATGATCCACCGGGTGTGCTGCTATGTGATCGACATAATTATTTTACTAAATTCCATGATTGTTTGAAGAAGGCAGCCAAAGAAGTTCTGAATAGTGATTTATATGGCGAAGACCGCGAAAATCAAGTGAAAGATCTATTACATGCTCTGAAAATTACACCACGCTCTAAAAAGGTACCCTCAGAAAAATCAGTGGAACCGCTTATTCAAATCGAATTGGATTGTGAATATGATGTGTTTTTTGCAAATTTTGCTGGTTTAGTGTATAAGGATATATTGGAATATTTTCAAGATATGTTGGATTAGATAAAAACAGATTTGCTAATTGTTGAAAATAAAATGACTATTCGTTTAAATGTTTTTTTTTTATTTATTTTTTCTTTAATTTCTGTATAATAATTTACACAAGCGTATATCAATTATTAATTGCTTTATTACAATATGTATATAAATATTAAATGTATGTTATTATAATTTTTTTAATTGGTTTATGCTCTCCAGTGACAATTGCTTTGAGTTTTTTTTATAAAAAAAAATAATAATTAAAAAAACAATTCAATAAACAAAAAAAATCACCTAATAGTCTTGTTGGAAAAATAAACTAAATTCTTATCGTTACATGGTAAGGAAAATCTCTCTTCTTACATAAAATGATATAATTTCAGACATAAAGCTCAATAAAAAAAGACAACGGGGCTTACAACAAATTGTATAGGCCGTTTTTTTTTTTTTTTTTTTTTGGGGGGGGGGGTTATTCTTATCAACTTTCTATAATATATGCATGATACTGCCTTCAATAATATATTTAATATATATTTTCATAATAGTATATAATAATATCTATAATGGTACAAGAAATCCATAAGAAAACATGATTTTCTTTGATATTATACTAACAAAAAAAAATAAAAAAAATCTAATATATATATAAAAAATATTTATACACAAATTCATTAATCATAAACACTCAACCTAGGGTAAAGTATAAAAGGAAACACCATTTTGTTTGTTTTGCAGGAAAAGGAGGAGACGGGAGGAGGGGGGGTCATCATGACTGACAAAACAATAATAATTTTATTATTATTATTATAACACGCACACATTTTCTTGTTGTTTATTTATTTATTGTTGTTCGACAACAGTAACCTCAATGGGTGGTATAAATTTCCAAATATGTTCCTGTTGCTCATGATAGCTTTGAGCGCCAACAGTAATATCGTTGAGAGTTATATGCAGATTGGGATCATTGGCAGGACAAGAACGAGAGAGCATTGAATTAGCAGGTGAATGTTTTTGTTGTTGCTGAGGTTTGGCGTGACATTGAATGCTGGTCTTGAAACGACCCGGTGTAAAAAACAGTACTGTACATTCATGATTGACTTTTTCGTCTTTTTTCAATATGGGTATGCGTACCCTATAAAAAAGAATATAGTATTATTATTATTTTTTGTTGTCTTTAAGTAATTATTACCTATTAGGTCCTGAAATAGCAACCCTTGTTTCCAAATTATAATTTTCGGTGCCATTTAAATAATCCTGATAGAATTTAATGGTGAGTATTAGATTTTTCAATGGTTGTAACGATTGATTGCACACGGTAATGCTTAGCAAAGAACTTTGGCCAGCTGTACACACCACCTCTGATTGGGGTTGTACTGGTTGATTTTTAAAAGAAATATCTATAAAAAGATGGGAAAATATTAAAGCATAAGTATTTTATATAGTGTTTTATTGAATTGCTGCTTGGAATATATACTTACTCCATTGTAAAGGTGAGACAGTGCATAAATCTATCATGGCTTGTGTCAAAACGATGCCCTTTAATGAAGCTATGCCTTGAATATCTGTCCCTGTTAGTGACCATTTAATTTTAACTCTTTCAGCAATGTGTTTGGAACACAAACGACTAACAGAGTCATTGAATGTACCCATTTCAGTACGAAAACATAATTCTAAAATAAAGCAAAAAATATATAACTTGAATGAAGATGATATTGGAAATGTATGTAATTTACCTTTTTCTAAGTTTTCCGCAATTTCGGCTTCTCTTGCTGCCCAAACCTCTTCGACGGAACATCGATCAACCGGAATTGGTACACGACAACTTTCATTGGCTTCCATGGAAATAGTTTTATTATTCGTATAATTGAGCGTCATTTCTTGAGCAGTTAAATTGGTTATGTCCAACACCAAATAGAATTGAGATGGCCTTTGTTGTTGGATAAAAGAACAAGAGTTTATAAGTTTTTGTCTTATTTCAATGTGGCCATAAATAATCATTACAAAGAACTCCTCCTTATATAAAAAAATTATTTTTCAAATCATCTTTTTAGGGAATACAGGGTGAGATAAAAAAAACTGCAACAAAGTCAAAGGCCATAATTTTTACATTTTTTTAATTTTCTTTGAATAAAAGCAAAAAATGGCAGAAATAGCATCAAATTTTAGAATAAGTTTAGATTTGTTTGAATTGGTCAGCTTTGGCACGAATTATGGCCTTCAAAGGGCCAATGAAGCCGTCACACGCTGCCCGAATATTGCTCTGCGGTATTTTGGCCCATTTCCGGCGAAGCGCTTGCTTGAGGTGATCGACACTTTGGTATTTTTAAAGTACTAAGTTTAGAAGCAATTTATAATAATAAAATCTCTAAGAAACTTTTCATATTTTAGAATTATTCTCAAGGTGAAGTTCCTAATTATATATCATTTAAGGCCAGCTATGATCATGATTACTTTTGAAGCATACATATGAAGCCTTTGAAATATATTTTGAAGCCGTTGAAATACATTTTTGGCATGCACCTAAATACTTGTATTTTCAAGGGATGTTTTTTGAAAACATCTCCAGTCCATATGAAGAATAATATAATATAGAATACAAAAATGTATCCTTTATCCCAAGGATCTTTTGGCGACCAATAAATATACATTGAGACACATTTCATTGTCAAACCCATGGATTTTATATGCAATTTTAATACATACACTTCTGCCGGCAATACATCCCAGCTGGTTATTTGAGCACTTTGTATACATTCCAACTTAAAGTAGACAGCACATTGACGACAATATCCCTCCTGCATTGCCTCGCCGCCAGAATATTTGATACGTATTTGAGCATCAATAGGTTGAGCTTGGTGCAGGGAATTCGTATCAGCAGTGGTTAAACTCAATGTAGCCAACGACGAGTGTTGAGCCGTTGATGTTGTTGAACGGAAGCTACTGTAGGCCATGTCATTGCGACGTGTTGTTGCCGCTGAGACCTGTTGTTGATATTGACTGGGCGATCCCACACGTGATGGTAAACTTGTATGACCGCTCGATAATGTTGAAGAATACTGCAAAGAATGACTATGATCATAAGGATGTTGGGTGAGTGTACTGTTGGAATGTATAGATGCTGGTGCTTGATTGACAATGGGACATATAAAGTCAGCCTCAGCAAATATATTCAACTTGAAGTCAATGCTGCTTTGTGGAGCAATAGGCAATTTGGCCTAAAATGACAAAAAAAAAACGCAAATATTACAAAATCAATTGGTATTAAAGCAAAAGTTAACCACTCACTTGTAAATCATCTTCAATTTGAAAAACTTTCTTTTGTATATCCTGTTCTAAGTTTGAGTTTATGGTTATTTCTAAATGTTCAACGGGTATATCACTGTTATTTGTTATTGTTATCACACACATGGAAGATTCGCCATTGTATAGCGTTAGACTTGCTGTGGTTATCACAGTATCAGCCCCCGACATGTTGCTGAATGTAGCTGTTTGTGGCAAGGATGTTTTCACACCAATCATTGGCAATGCCGGTATTACATCGACCATGAAGTTTTGGGGAAATTTCCTTCCTTTCATGTGTTTCATGCGACAATTTGATTTAACACCCAATGTATGTGTACTATAACCCTGAATTTCCAATTGTCCCACTTCCATTGGTGTTCCGTGCAGCGTTATTAAAGTGGGCTTCTCGGGTTGCAGTATCACCGTTTGTGGTAGAGATTTAAAAACAATTCCATTGGTTAGCAAACGCATATCGCTGACAGTTAAATCAAATGGCAATGGATTTCGTAGGCGTACAGATACCTCACTAACATTGTTCTGGACCCAAAAGAATGCTGAAAAGAAACAGATTAATATGAATTAAAATACACCGTGCTATGTAAACTAGTTAACCGCAAAGCAACAGATTAATTGCTACTACGTCACAATGTCTTACCAATTTTATTTTTATCCTTGTTCTTATCTCTTCGATCCATTGAATTAAATTGCAGTGGTGTAAATAAGAATGGACCACTATCGGCTTTGGCAATTTTTATACGTTGTGGTCTCATATGAGCTGGCAAATCTTTAACCACAATATCCATACAGAATGGTAAATCGGTAAGGTTTGCAGGTGGTATAACTGTTCCATTTTCCAAGACCAATGGCACCGGGGAACCTTCACACTGGGCGCTTAGATTCTAGAGCAAAAAAGAAAAATTTTATGAAATTAAATGACTTTCCATTTATAACTATTTTTTTAACCTACCGATAATTGCACAGCCATTTCACTTTGTCCCGCCAGTGACATATTGTGCCACTGGGTCTGTAGCAGAAACGTCATATGACGTGTGGCCAATGTTGAGTGTCCCAAACATTTAGCTGCCGTTATCAGAGATTGCAAGACATCAATTTGTAACGAAGGCCATCCAGATTTATATTCTAAAACTTCTAAGGGATCCAGCGAAAGCATGTAACCAGGGAAACTTGATAACATTAGTCGATAAGTCTGTGACCAGTCAGTATTGGACGAGTTTTGATGGGCATGTTTCAGAGCAGCCAAACGTTGAAAAAATGCCGCCTTGCGACGATAACCAATTTGCAGGTAAAGCGATGTCATCATTTCAAAACTTTTAATGCGTTCAGCTTCAGTCATATTGTGGGTGACATAGAGGACATTCTGCAAAAACATGGCCACATCCAGTGGACGATTTTGTTCAATCATTATGCGGGAAGCTTTAAAAGCCGATTCTATCTCCACAATGGCGGCATGACTATATTTGCTGTACTTAATAATGGCGTTTTTGAAAAACGTTAGAATTTCATCTGGTTTTAGAATATTTCCCGGCAATTCGGAGTGGTGCCGAGGACTTGTGGCCGACAGTGTGGATATTGTGGAAGATGATGAGGATGTGGAATTTGTCGAGGCCTGCGATAATGTAGAGTTGGTTAGTATTGACGATACGGAAGAAGTGGAAGCAGAATGTGGTGTTGCCTGATGAGCAGGGGTGGTGGCCGGAACATCATTATGTTCCTCTTCTTGCTGATGATTAATAGATCGATCATTAGAATTATAACGTTTGGTTATTTCACTTTGCCTCCACTTATTGGGTGTGCATTTCAGCGGTGAACCTTCTTGCAATGATGCGTTCCTATGTAGAGTTTCATCAACCCGTAGTTGAGGGAAAAGTAAGCAAGCTGATGCCGAGCAAAGACCCTCTTCAGCAGCCCCTAACCACAGAATGTCATTAATGGAGCGTAGAGTTTCGCAGGCATTGTGATACAACGTTAAAGCTTCGTTTATTAATCCTGCCTGTAAAGACAAGTCCGCTAGATTCTTGACAATCCTACCACCCACTCGCTTCCGATTATTTCTAGATTCCATATCCAGGCCCACAAAATCTCGTTTCTCGAAAGGGGCCATTATTAATGTCCATTTTTCCATTTTTTCACGAGAACGCTCCAGTCGTCGTGATTCCAATACCCAAAACAGGGCATTAACAAAGTCGACCATGTGATGTTCCAAATCCGAACACATATCATTTTCACGATAGAAAAATGCTTGGGCTTTGAAATTGGACGGTGTGGTAAATTCATCTAATAGGCGTTTGGAACTGTTGTTAGTAGCCGGAGAATCCTGCATTGACTCTGTGGCTATGTTCTCCTTGATGGTATCTAAATGCGCAGATTCATTGGAATCAATGTGATTTGTAGCTGTTTGAGGAACATTTGTTGTTGTTGTTTCAGCAGGACCAAAGAATATGGCCCTAGAATCGTACAATGTACTGACATAACGAACTTTTAACGATTCATGTTGGCGACACATCTCATTCAGCTCCGCCTGATTTTCGAATTTACCAATTGTAATCAAGCCCAATAACCTGCGGTGTGTTTGGAAGTCTCCCCAGTCATTGTTTTCCACAGGATAGTCGTGTATGTAACGTACCCAAATATCACGTACCACACCACTAGAATCTGTGCAATATAAAATAAATATTTAATAAAAACAGTAGGCCAAAGGATATTACGCTTAGCATACCTTGTATTTTTACATTATTGACACGTTTCACTTTGTCAAAGACTTTCTGCAGGGATCTTGGTTTCGATACACCCACTCCTCGAAGCAACACCAACAATGTACTGTGATGCAAAATAGTTTGCTCATAATCAGGACGCGACATGTTGATGAATTGCAATTTGTGTTAATCCAATCTATTGATTATTTTTATTTGTCTTCTTTCAATTTACTGCTGTATTGGATTTTGTCAATTTCTTGATGAAACATGTCAATAATTATATAAATAATAATAAAAATTATTGTTCCCAAGCAGTATGTTCCTCCTCTTTGAAGACGTTTCAGAATAATAATACGTGTTAATCTCTCTAGAAAATTTTAAGGCCAGAGAACTTTTTCCCAGTTTATCGCACAGTAATTCTAATTGCAAAGGTTTCCATTCAAAGTTTCACAAACATATGCAATGTTAATTATGTTTTAGCAAGAATACTATTCCGAATTTTCAATAAATTAATGAACTTTAAATCCATTTTTCACAAAACCAGCTAATTTCACACTAGGAACAAGAAAATAAGACAAAAACGAATGAGAAACGAAGACCAAAGAGAATGGTTGATAAAAATGAGCAACACAATGAAATCCATCTGGCACCGAATGAGAAGGAGAGCAAAAATATGAGATTCGGCTGTGTTTACACACTTTATTTTAAGACTTACAGTAAGTTTACATATGAACGGTTTAACCCACTGGATTTGGATTAAGAATGTTCTAATGGCACCTGTTTCGCTCTCAATTCGTTGTTCGACCCTTGATTATAAATACCTACTTAATTCCCCACACAAAATGTTATGAGCGAACAACAATTTTTATTCTTTGTTCCGATCAAATCAAGAACTAAGAACCATGGTACAATGAAGAGAAGGTAGGTCAACTTTGAAAAAAATTGTAAGTATTGAGGTCTACCTGTTTGGCTTGTAATGTCAAAATTAGTATCAAAACAATAAAAAATCAAACAACTTGTTGCATTTATTTTGAATAAATAATTGAAAACCGCGATAACTGAATGAAATGTCAACACTTCTTTTCAAAATCATGTACTATATATCTCTAAAGGACTATTTCGCTACCAAAACTCTAGATTTTGTCGATGCATACGTTGAAATAAACATTTTGAAAACATCCGAATTTGAATATTTTCTAAACATTTTTTTTGTTATTGAAAAGAAAACACATACATAAACAAATAAAGATGACATCCCAACATACCAAATTGACTTGAGAATAATATTTTAATAAGCTTACAAACATAAGCCTTAAGCTTGAGAAAATCTTGAGAATGTATTGAGAAATGCTTGTTTAACAATTATAGAATAATCGAAACGGAACCCTTATTCATAAGCTTATTCTTGTAATTGTAGAATAAGCTTACGAAAGCAATATTATATCAAGCTTATTTTTTCAATGGTATAAAATAGTTATTTTTTCATTTTTTTTTTAATTATTTTACACATTTCATTCATTGATGACCATCCCAACTCTCACTGCCTCCTTTTGCCTTGGTCCTAGATGCTTTCTTTCCCCTTATTTGAGCTTCTGCATCTCCTCCACTAATTCTTCACTTCTCTTGAATTCTTGCAACTTTTGACGCCTCTATTCTGAAATGAGATTGAAATAATATATACTACAGATTCCCAGAATAATTATTCATCATTACCTTAGAGTTTCGTCCGGAAATGGTCCTAAATTCGCGTGATTTTGATTTTAACCAAAGAAAATATTTTTTGTCGAAAAATTTCTCAAAAAAAAAAAAATCAAAACAATTTTGTCAACAAAGGACAGATTTGAGAAAAGTTTGTGCAAAAAAGTGTTTCTCTAGCATTGTTGAAAAATTCTTACGATAAACTATTTTCATAATATTATTCTCAAGCTGTATTGTATTTTTGGTATGTTGGGATATTAAGCCAAGAAAATAAAAAAATTTAAATCATATGGTATCATAGCCCTACACATGGTACAATGATATCAAGGTAGGGCTATGATACCATATAATTTCAATTTTTTTATTTTCTTGGCTTAATATGTCATCTTTATTTGTTTATGTATGTGTTTTCTTTTCAATAACAAAAAAATTGTTCAGAAAACATTCAAATTCGGGTGTTTTTAAAATGTTTATTTCAACGTATGGATCGACAAAATCTAAAGTTTTTGTAGCGAAATAATCCTTTAGAGATATATAGTACATGATTTTGAAAAGAAGTGTTGACTTTTCATTCAGTTATCGGGTTTTTCAATTATTTGTTCAAAATAAATGCAACAAGCTGTTTATTTTTTTATTATTTTGATACTTATTCTGACATTACAAGCCAAACAGGTAGACCTCTATACTTGAAATTTTTTCAAAGTTGGCCTACCTTCTCTTCATTGTACCATGGCCCTACCTTGATATTATTGTACCATGCTAAGAACTACGATTAAAAATTTTTAGTTTCCGACAAATATCAGTAAAATTTAAACGCAAAAGGAAATATCGAAATTAAAGTTGACAGCATGAGCGAAACAACTCTTTAGCTCTTTTGAGTTTATTTTCTTTCTGTTGCGATGTAAGTTCTTGCAATTTTTGGAATTTCCTCGAGCTCACTTTTCAATATTTGCCGAATGGAATATTGCGATATGTTCAGCTCACGAGTCATTTTTCGGCCACTGCGATGCGGGTGGTGATCGATTAAGTCGCTTCTTTACTTTTCGAACCATTTTTGCTGATGTTGCTTTTTTTCCGTTCACTTCGTTGACGTCGGGCTATGCTACCAGTATCACGGTAACGGTCCAACGAACGATGATACGAGACACAAAAGATTTATTTACATTTAAATGCTGGAGCGCTCTAACGATAGTCACTTGTGGTTTTCCAGCCAAATATAAAGAAATCACACTATGAATTGAAATGAACAAAATGATTTTGTACGCTTTTAAACAATATAACGAGCTGTCACTGGAATAATTTTAACAGCTGTCGGACGAGTGATTTGGAAATTACAGCAGTCACATTTCATTCTTACTTTTTTTAATCAATGCTTCTGACTGCACAACAGCCTGATGTGCTTGCTGCACAACAGCAAATGTGCCTTAGTTAAATTTCCAGAAAAAACTAATATGTGAACGGTACAGTACCAATGAAAACATGCTATTAGCTTCTCAGCTGTATTTATTTTCCTTTTTTTCAATGTAATCGGTTTATCGATTTGTATAACCAATTTTACGGCTATCAAATATTCTGTTTTGACTCTTAATCTTTATCAGCCATTATATTTTTCTTTTAAATTCTTATTTTCGGCGTGGTAAGTGGGAGCTGATATGAACTTCGTATTCTAAATAAAAATTAATTTATCAATTATTTAGTAAATTAAGCTTCGAAAAATGAATTTGTTACCAAAAACTCACGAAGAATTCGCAACGGTTGACTACTGGAATACTTTCTTCAAAAAGCGTGGTGAAAAGGCTTTCGAATGGTAATATAATTCCAGGTGAAATGAGCGTTTCACTTATGAATGGTTTGTTTTTGATTTGTATAGGTATGGCGAGTATTTGGAATTGTGCGAACAGATTCACAAATATATCCGGCCCAATGACAAAATTCTTATGGTAGGCTGTGGTAATTCCAAATTGAGTATGGATATGTATGACTCTGGCTTTAAGTAAGTTTTATTTGTTTCATTCTTAATTGTAATAATTAGAAGATCTGATGCCTAGGAGATTTTTTTAAAACTGTTTGAAGAGCTGTCTATGAAAATCCTCTCTTCATTGGAAACTTTTAAAATATCTTCTTAACAGATGAATTTGATTTATATTTCTATGACCTTTAATATTTGAGACAACATTTTAACGTTAAATGTATTTGTTTTTCTAGAGACGTAACTAACATTGATATCTCCGCTGTGGCTATTAAGAAAATGCAAGAAATTAATGCCCGTAATCGTAGCGATATGAAATTCCTGCAAATGGATGCCACCAATATGAGTTTTGATAACGAACAATTCTCTGTGGCCCTGGACAAAGGTACATTGGACGCATTGTTTGTCGATGACAGCGAAAGTACACAGAAAACAGTGGAAGCATATTTCAAAGAAATCGGACGTGTATTGCGAAATGGTGGTCGCTACGTGTGCATTACTCTGCTGCAGGAACACATTTTAAAATACATTGTTGAATATTTCCCCAAAAATGCATTTATGCTGCGTATTGTTCATTGTCCCGATGCGGATAAGGCTAATCAGGAGAAAAATATCGATAATCCCGATGCAGTTTCGATGCCGGTGTTTACAATTGTCGCCACAAAATTCAAATCATTGCCAATGCCGGTATGTTTTGTTAGTTCTTTAAAGAAAAATTTTAATGAAAAATTTAAAATAAACAGATTCTGGAATTCAGCTATAGCAGTGATAAAATACAACGTTTCACGTCCGCCCTAGATTTACAAAACTCGGTAAAATCCTTGCAAACTGCTGCGGTAGTGTGCAATGGTCTTGGTCGTACTGATGTGGTGGGTCACAATGATGTTAGCATAGATTTGTGTAAACCGGGCGAGAACAGTCCCCGATATACGGTGCATATAGTGGATCAACCCCCTGCCAGAGGTTTGGGAAAATATGCTGCTTTTATTGTACCACAAGGAAGGTGGGTTCTATTTTCAAATTATATTGATAAAGAACATAATTCTATTAAAGCAATGTTGTATTTTCACAGAGAAGTCGAATGGTTGTTCGCCACCTCGAAGGGTCGCAAAAAACTTTTGGAACAATCCAAATTCCAACGAATGGCTGTTGTAACATTGCATCGTGATCAGAGCTATCAATCAATGGATGAAGTTAAGGCTGAATTGGGGGATAGTGTAAAGAGTTTTGCTCCCATTGGTTTGAAAGAACAGGTAATGCGGAATTTTTTGATAAATTGGGGATTTTGATTGTAAATGTAGTGATTTTTTTTCAATAGATCCCATTTCTGTCAATTGGTGCTGATATGGGTACTCGTACAACTCTGTTCAAAGGCAAATCAGATATATCAGGTGATTTCTTGGTCGAAGAAATCAAAGGTTCGGATGGCAAAACTTTTCGACGCCTGATTTTTATGAACAATCAAGCTGTTGTGCAGTCAGAGGCATTGATTAAAAAAGGTAAGAAAGAAATGTGATATATATATATACAGGGTGAGATGAAAAAAAACTGCAACCAACTTCAGTCTGCTGTAATTTCCAAGTCACTCGTCCGACAGCTGTTAAAATTATTAAAGTGACAGCTCGTACAAAAGCATTTCGGTGAGAATTTTCCAGAAAAAAAAAATTATTCGTGTTGGAATTCAAGCGTGATAGTGTGATTTCTCTACATTTGGCTGGAAAACCACAAGTGGCTATGATTAGAGCACTCCAGCATTTAAATGTCAATAAATCTTTTGTGTCTCGCACCATCGCTCGTTACTGTGACACTGGTAGCGTAGCCCGACGTCAACATCAGCAGAAATGGTTCGAAAAGTAAAGAAGCGACTTGATCAAAAACCGGCGTCGCAGTGGCAGAATAACGGCTCGTGAGCTAAACATATCGCAATATTTCATTCGGCAAATATTGAAAAATGAGCTCGGTGTAAAGCCATTGAAATTCCGAAAAGTGATAGAACTTGCATCGCAACAGAAAGAAAATAAACTCAAAAGAGCTAAACAGTTACTTCGCTTGGCGGAAAGTGGTGAACTGGCGAACTTGGTTTTCTCCAATGATAAAACATTCGTTGTCCAGTAGATTATAAATTATCGAGTTTACTTGCCAAAGAGGTCAGCTGAAAATGTGCACCTTGGATTGGCCACCAGAACGAACTCAAGCGCCGGCCATGGTGATGATGTGGGCCACCATAACAGCCGATGGTCGCTCTCCGCTCGTACTTATCGTGGCTTCAGTATAAATGCCGAATATTATTGCGAAAATATTTTGGAAGATGTATTAAAGCCTTGAGCACGCAAACATTTTGGCCGCAGACCTTGGACATTCCAACAGGACTCAGCACCATCGCACACAGCACGCGAAACCTAGAATGGTTAAAATCTTCGGATACCAATCCGTTGGACTATTGTGACTGGAGTGTTTTGGAAAGCAAAACTAAAAAATATCAAAGTGTCGATCACCTTAAGCAAGCGCTTCGTCGGGAATGGGCCAAAATAACGCAGAGCAACATTCGGGCAGCGTGTGACGGTTTCATTGGCCGCTTAAAGGCCATAATTCATGCCAAAGGTGACCAATTCGAACAAATCTAAACGTATCCTAAAATGTGATGCTATATCCCACATTGTTTGCTTTCATTCAATGAAATTTAAAAAAAAATGTAAAAATTATGGCCTTTTACTTTGTTGCAGTTTTTTATCTCACCCTGTATATTCTTTACCTCCAGAAAACTTATAAATTGTCCATATTTTACAATTTCAGTTAAAATTAAAGGCAAGGATCATGATAAGATTGACTTTGGCTATTTAGCTTGTCAACATCATGCCTACATGTCTTTGGGTGTGCAATTGGTCGCCGAGTCCCAGGAGCAAGTGAAAAAAGTATTGATTATTGGTTTGGGCGGTGGAGGTCTTTGTATGTTCCTGCATGAGGCCATGCCGTAAGTTAATTAATTTTTTTAATTTCTTCTGTTGGAACAGATTTTCTGTCTATGAAATTATTTTCTAATATTTTTTCCCATGCACAGAAATGTTCATATAACTGCTGTGGATATTGATCCCGCAATGGCGAATGTGGCTGAACAGTACTTTGGACTTCAGAAAGACGATCGAATGCGTGTAATAATTGAAGATGGCTTAGAGTACCTGAAGAATGTATCAGAGCAAGGTAACTTTTAACAAACAGAGCACCTTAACAAAACTTGTTCTCATTTTCGTGGTTTTGTTTCAGGTCAAACATTTGATGCTATTCTCTTTGATGTTGACAGCAAAGATCTGACACTGGGCATGAGTTGTCCACCACCAGCATTTATGTCCAATGAAGTCTTAACAAATCTCAAAACGATTTTAAGTGAAAATGGTCTATTCATACTGAATTTAGTTTGTCGCGATGAAAGCTTAAGAGATAAAACTATTGACGATTTGAAAACAGTCTTTCCCTCAATGTGTTCCTATCAATTGGATGAGGATGTCAATGAAATTGTTTACTGTGCAAACAATGGAAAATATAAAAATCTAGCCGTATGGAAAAAGTGCCTTGGAACGTCGGGACAAACGCTAAATCAGGCAGCAAAAAAGAAAAAACTATGCCGAGATGAAGTTTTAGATGTCACCGAATTTTTAAATGAATTGAAAATATAAAATAATTTTAAATTCTCAAAAATCAATATTATCAGGGTATGTTATTTGAAAATGTAGGAAATATCGGCAGTCTTCCAAATGATTCTTAGTTAGATAGACCTTAAAAAATTTTTTTTTAAAAAATCCACGTAATTAGATGTTGTGGTCCAATCATTCTTTTGCACGAAGAATACTTTTTATTTCTTTTAAATATATGTATATATGTAATAACTATAAATATTTATTTGCATATAGAGCTATACATTATGTATACTATGTGAGAGGTGTAGGTGCCACAGGGATATTATTTCATTTTAATTGTAGATGTTAATTGTTTACGTGGACCCGATTGCCGTTGACGTGACAGAAATGTTTGTCCTTGGCCCAATAGCATTGCCAGTTTGGCATCAATTATATCACGCTGTGTATTATTGGCTAATCTATAGAAAGCTGTCGCCACTAAATTCTCCTCAACTGAAGAAAATTGAAGCTTCTTATCGTCTGTGAAATCTTGGATATTATCAACCAAGTTCACCTCATTTAGTGCTCTTGGATCCATATTCTTGATAACATCCTTTGCCCTTTCGACACATTTGCGATATTTTGTCTCCAGACCCAACAACTCTTGATCCTTTGCCGCAAGGGCAGCTTCGAGTTGGGAAACTTTATTCTGAAGTCCAGCATTTTGATTGGCATATTCTTCAACCTGACTGGATTTTTGTTCGTTCAGTTCGAGAAGTTGTTTTACTTCCTCCGTCGAGGCATTGCCAGCTTTATTGGTACCCTCATCGCCGCCAGAAGAATGGGTAAGTGACATAATACGCTCGGTAGCTGCTTTTAGTTGTTCCCGCAAATTGTTATTTCTTTTGTTGGCATCATCTAGCAGTTGCATTAGTGCCGTCTGGCCTCCTTGGCCTTCGCGCAGTGCCTTGTTTTCGATTTCAAGTCTTCGTACACGTTCATTCAATACAGAAGGCTGCAATTCATTGGACATTGTTGTGGTAACATCACCGGAGTCGGTTGAAAGATGGCCGCATCTTAATTCGTCCAAGGCCTCCCTCAAGCTGTTTCTTTCCTTCAGCAGCCCTTCTTTGGCCTGTTGCAGTGAAAATATTGTTTCCTCCATAGCTTTGCTTTCAAACTCCAATTTCAGATTATTGCTTATTTCCTTTTCCAGTTTCGTGTGCAAATCCTGGACTTCTTTTTTATACAAATCGATTTGTCCCTTGAGAGCTGCACATTTTTTGGCATCTTCTTCGAACTGGGCATTTTGCTGTAAATATTCAGCACTACGTTCGTCCAACATTTTTAATTGCTTCTTTAAATCGGTATAGTCTTCAAGTTTTTTCTTGTATGTCTTCACTTGAGTTTCACAAACTTTTAACTTTTCATTTGTCTCCCTCAGAACATCAATTTCATCTTTCAGTTTTATAAACTCAGAATTGACTTTGTTCAACTCTTCTACACGTTGTTGTAGTAGTTGAATTTCCGACTCTTGTTCTTGAGATTTTATGCGTAGATCTTCGCGTGCCGTTTCCGACTGCAATAGCTCCTCCTTCATTTGATCCAATTGTTTACGCATATCATGATATCGGGTTGATCCAGTGTTCACTGGACCCAGCGAAACTCCATCATCTCCAATTACCGGAGCCGATTCCAATTTCTTAATATCATCTTGTAGCTTAGATACCTCTGATCGTAGATTGGTGTTCTCCTCAACCAAAATAGTCATCTTTTTGTCCAGTTCAAAACACTTTTGGGCCAATCTATCCCGATCTTCTTGCAGCATTTTGTTATCCAAATTTGCAATATTCAAGGAGTTCTTTGACATTGAAGTTCCCTGGCAGGAAGACTCAAGTTCTTGGAGGGCTTTCATGATATTGGCCTGTAATGACTCCTCCAAAAGCATTATCTCACGTATATAGTCCTGTTTCGAAGAGCAATTCACAGCACATCCCAATATGAGCTGCAACAGACGTTCCAATTCAACGGTGTCATATTTTTCTGCGATTCGCATAGCATCAGGTCTAGGAAATTCCACCAGAGAATAGTTTAAAACGTCGGCATAATAATCGTATAAAGCCTCTATGACTTTCTTTAGGTTGCTCATTTTCAAACGCCAATTTATGCCAACTTCAACTTTTATTTTGGAAAGCCATGTATCTGTGAATGACTCAGGAGCGAACTGATTTAAGGCCTGGGCCATTGCCACACCATCTGACAATTCCTCGGCTGTTTCATGTGGAGCTGGCAAGTTAAGGGTTTTAAACCATTCCATTAAACTTTGGCACATATCACCCATGTTATTGGTTTCAAAAAGACACTTGTGTTGTTGTTAATAATAATAAATAAAATAAAAAAATATTTAATGCAACAGAGCAACCGAGAAAATAAAGTCTCACGACGACACCTCAAACTGGCCCCGTTTCTGACACTATCTGCAAACAATGACGCCGTTAATAAGCAACACAACAATTAAAAGTAACGGCGCCAAAATGTGACTTCCGCCTCGGACTTTTCCTCAATATCGAGAAAATATTTCAGAGAAGAGAAATTGAGAAATTATTTGTGTTGTGTCGTGACGAAATAAATTGTTCGCGGAAAGAAGAAAATTCATATAAAATTTAGAAAAAGCTAAATAATTAAGGTGAAGAAAATAGAGAAACAATAAACCAATATTAAGTGAAGAAAGAAATCATAAAAGTGGGCACTTTTTGCTACGCAGTAACTGAAAAAAATTAGATTAATAAATTTTCTGGTTGTCTTTTGTTTTTTTTTTCTCTTTCTTTTTTCTATTAAATAGAATAACAAAGAGTTCGTGTAAAACTGAAAGAAGGATATTGTAAAAATTCTTTGGAGACAAGATGACCATTTTACCCAAACCCACAATTGATAAAAAGGGCAATTTTAAGTTGCCATTACCCCTAGGCCTTGGGTCTTTTGGTAAAGATCATATGGAAAAGTCCTTGTTGGGGGTAAGTAATATATATAAACAAATAGAATATATAGTGCACAATTATTATTTGCTTATTATTTTTTCCTAGACACTTGACACCACATTCATTTCGTAAGCATTCATATATCTTTTGTTGGTATATAGTAGTATCCTTGTATCATGTGTGCAGGAATTTCCCCATTTACTTCGTGCTTTTTCCAATCATGGCCATTTCGTACAATTCGTGTTCATGGTCTCGTTTTGTTAGTTTCTGTTTGAAAAATAATTTTTCATCCTTGCGATAGGTTCTGTCAAGGCAATTATTGATTTTTCTCCATCGTGTAATAATTATTGAAACAAAATGGAAAAAAAATCGTTATTTACATTGTGTTATTATTTAAGTTTGATATGTATGTACATAAGGATGTAAATGTTTTCACATACCATTATCTACATAAATATGTATATATAGGTATATGAAAATATACATACCATGTAGATATTTACTCAGTTGTTATTGGCATTGATTTGTTGTTATTGCGTCCAATGTATCATATCCAGCAACAAACATTTGTTTACTTTCGATGGGTACTGTCATCCGTAGCCATGACCCATCTTTTTACTTAATTTTGTTGCTGTTGTAGCTTCAATTGCGGATTAAAGGACCATCAATGAATATATGCAGTAGATCTGGTAACTGTATTTTTTAATTTATTTCGATCTTTTAATGATTGACAATTTTCGAAGAGAATTTTTTTAAGTTAAAAGCCAACAAAAAAGATTTGCAGCATTTATTCTCCCTGAAATTGAAATGGAAGGTTATACCTATTTAATAATGATAGTTATGCTTTATGGCGTGCATTTTCTTGTACCACCTCTACTGCTGTTATACAATGAGCTAGGGTAAAAGTCCTTGGCCGAGTAGGAATCTGGTCATAGCCCCTACTTTTGAAAAAGATTTGACAAAATGCACATTTGAGTGTGTGTGTGTTGTAAAAGAAACTATTCAACATGCATTTTTTCGGGCACTTGTGTACCAAAGGCTTAAAACAAAAAATAATAATATTCTTAATAAGGGCATTTACCCAGTTTAAATTACATATTTGACAAAACACTTAGTTACACATCATATGTTATGACGGTGGCTTGCATTTTTTAAGGTTTCTGTATTTTGTTGCATTTTTATTCGCACAAAAGTCAGAAGTACTAAATCGGTCATTTGCATTTTGTAAGAAAAAAAAGTAGTTGCTCAAAAAATTAAATGTGTAAACGTTTAATTTTTTATACCCTCCACCCATGCCCTCCAACAGAGAAAATAGGGTATATTAAATATGGCATTCCGATTGTAACCCCTCAAAATATTTGTCGTAGACCACATAATGTATATATATTCATGGCCAGAATAAAATTTTATGTCCATCTGTCTGACGTGAAATCAAGATACAGCCTAAATTATTTGACAAGGGGCTTTGAAACATGGCACAAAGTGTACATTGTGTCTGGGATAATTGGTGTTAAAGATGAAGTATATCGGTCCATATGCAATCGTACTTTGATTATTTAGTCAAATTTTTCTACGGAAGTGTTCCAAAGTTGGTACTTAGAATTTGTAAAGGATTCCAATATAGGATTGCTGTATTTTACTATACAGGGTAAGATAAAAAAACTGCAACAAAGTCAAAGTCAAACGCATAAAATTTCAGAATAAGTCTATATTTGTTTGAATTGGTCACTTTTGGCACGAATTATTTGCCTTCAAACAGCCGTCACACCCTGTCCGAATGTTGCTCTGCGGTATTTTGGCCCATTCCCGGCGAAGCACTTGCTTGAGGTGATCGACACTTTGATATTTTTTAGTGCCAAACTTGCTTTCAAAAATACTCCGGACACAATAGTCCAACGGATTGGTATCCCATTGTGCGCTGGAAATGAAACGAGGAACCTAATTTTGTAACCATTCTTGGGTGGCGCATGCAAAGTGCGATGGTGCTGAGTCCCGTTAGAATGTCCAAGGCCAAGGCTTTATTACACCCTCCCGAATATTTTTGCGATAATATTCGGCATTTATTCTGATGCCAAGGACGTTGATATAAGGGGAGAGCGACTATCGGCTGTTATGGCAGCCCACACCATCACCATGGCCGCGCTTGAGTTCTGGTGGCCAACTGAAGGTGCACATTTTCAGCTGACCTCTATGGCAAGTAAACACGATCATTTTTACATACTGCTGAACAACGAATGTTTCTCATTGGAGAAAATCAAATCCGGCAGTTCACCACTTTCAACCAAGCGAAGCAACTCTTTAGCTCTTTTGAGTCTATTTTCTTTCTGTTGCGGTGTAAGTTCTTGCACTTTTTGGAATTTCAATGGGTTTACCCCGAGCTCATTTTTTAATATTTGCCGAATGCAATATTGCGATATATTCAGCTCACGAGCCACTGCGACGGGGGATTCGATCAAGTGGCTTATTTTCTTTTCGAACCATTTCTGCTTACCTGTTTTCTTCCGTCCACTTCCTTGACGTCTGGCTACGCTACCAGCATCACGGTAACGAGCGATGGTACGAGACACATAAAATGTATTCACATTTAAATGCTGGAGTGCTCTAACGATAGCCACTTGTGGTTTTCCAGCCAAATATAAGGAAATCACACTATCACGCTTGAATTCCATCACGAATAACTTTTTTTCTGGAAAATTCTCATCAAAATGATTTTGTTCGCTTGTAAACAATATAATGAGCTCATCACTGGAATAATTTTAACAGCTGTCGGATGAGTGGCTTGGAAATGACTGCAGTCTGAAGTTGGTTGCAGTTTTTTCATCTCACCCCCTGTATATTTCAAATATAAAGACAAACCTGAGTCGATTTTCAATAGGTTTTGACGTGGACATTAAATCCATATTATGGCTTTTGAGTGGCATAAACATTAGCACGTCATATCTAGCTATAGCCGACCTGAATAAAATAGATGTTTGTGTATATTGAAATCATATTAACCGATTTTAACTTTTAAATTTTTATGTCTATACAGTGACAATTATGTCAGGATCTTCTTTGTTCCTTTTTCGCATTATTAAAAATCTAGACAACCCATGCATAGCCCCAACTTTGTGTAGGGTATATTGTTGATAATTAATCTTCCATCATATATCTCTACTGTATTACATTCCCATTACATTGCAAAAATATCAAATAAAAGCCAATGGTCAGCAAATATTATCTGTCAAAGCGTAAAATGTTTATTTATCATATTAAATATCAAAACATTTTTTTATTACATTTTACATAATGCCATACTATATTTACTCTATCAGTTGATCCAATATTCTTTGTGTTTTCGAAACTGTAAAGACACATACGTACATTCATTATTATTTGTAGATTAAATTAAATATACATATCAAAAGAAGTGACAATTCTTCAAAATAATGCCGATTTCAGATCGTGACTAAAAATTTAGTTGATAAAATGAAAAAAAAACACAACTAAGCATTTTTCTTGATGAGCTAGGTTGCAATGCAAAAATGCATCTACTCTGACTTGGCACATGTTTTAAGAGATTAAGTCATTCTTAATTAACTGTGTGTTATAGATAGTAAACACGTTATAAGGAATTCCAAAAATTACAACTTATCCTTGATTCCGGTAAAATCTATAGATTTTAAGCAACAAATCCATAATGAATGTATTTGCAGTTGCTTTTCTCAATTAACCGTTTCTCTATTAAACCTTATTGTGTATTTATTCTGCCGCTCTTCTTTTTTTTATCGATATGTGAATCATATATTTATAATTCCCACTATGGCGTAAACACGCAAAAGTAATGCCGACCAGAATATTCTTTGTTGGAGTGGAATTTGAACCGCAACTGCATTTCATTCAAACACACAAACTAAAGCGCTTGGAGGGGGTGCTAGGCTAGAAAACAAAAATAGAACCTTGATCTGCTTACTTTGGTATTGGCTATTTTTATTTTTATCTAAAATTTGGCTTTGTGCTGATCGCAATGTTGAATTTAATACTTACATAGTTCTCCCCTTCCATCTCCAATGATAAGATAAAATGTATATTTATGTTATAATTGCTATTGTTATCGGTTAATTCGTTGCCTTTTTTGCTCACTACTACTGTTAATTGGAGGAGGATACTTAACACAATATATTGACACATTGTCCATAAGGAATTCAAGTAGGGAAAGAATTAAAGTCGACCAAATCCGAATATGTGTTACCTTTCACATCATTTGTGTAGCCATAAGAGGTGTTCCCAATAATCGTCTCGTAGATATCTGTTACCCTTAGCTTTTTGACCCGGAGGCAATTGTCCAATATTTACGCACTACGTAGTTTTGTTAGATAATCAAAACAATTTTCTTAAATAAATTCTTAAAGTAGGGCGGGGCCGACTTTATGATATCCTACATCACTTTGTTAATTTAGTAGAGCTGCGCAAAACAATTAAAAGTTTTTATGGAAGAATTCAATCATACACGCTATGATTATAATTATAATTTAAAGTTGAAAGGAGTAAATATGCCGAAGCATTTGTATCTTTTAAATTCGGACTTGTATTGCCCATTTGGGGCAAAATTAATTTGAAATCGGATAAAAATATATATGGGAGCTATATCCAAATCGAAACCGATCTCGATAAAATTTGGCAAAGATATTTTCGAGCTTACGGAGTGTATATGACGGCTGTGGGTAACAAATACAACAAATCGGATGAACAATATATATGGGAGCTTTAGCTATATCTAAACCGATCTTCACCAAATTTGGCATGCTAGCTTCTAGACTCAATTCGGTCGCATGTGCCAAATTCCATCCCATTTGGGCAAATATTAGACGTTTGGTGTACAATAAAAAGTAAATCGGACGAAGTTATATATATGGGAGCTATATCCAAATCTGAACCGATCTCTACAAAATTTAGCAAATGTATTTCTGAGCTGTATTTGATATATTTCCCCAAATATTGTTGTTACAGAGTGCATATTACGGCTGCGGAGGAAAAAATACAAATCGGATGAACAATATATATGGGAGCTATAGCTATATCTGAACCGATTTCGATCAAATTTGGCATACTTATTTTCAGGTCCAATCTCATCGTACGTGCGAAATTCCATACTATTCGGACGGATATTACACGTTTGGTGCACAATAAAAAGCAAATCGGACGAAGATATATATGGGAGCCATATCTAAATTTTGACCGATTATCACCAATTTCAATAGGGCTCGTCCTTGGGCCAAACAAATGTTTTGTGCAAAATTTCATCTGGATAGGGCAATAAATGCGAACTGTACTTTGTTTACAAAAATACATGGACAGACGGACCGACGGAGGAACGGATGGACAGACGGAGGAACGGATGGACAGACGGACGGACGGACATGCATAAATCGACTCAGAATGTGATTCTATGCAGGTCATCAAAAGGAACTATGGATTTATCTCGTTTCCTTTTGCCTGTTACAAACAAATGCATAAAGACATAATACCCTGACCACCTTGTGGTGTAGGGTATAAAAAACTGCAACAAAGTCAAAGGCCATAATTTTTTCCTTTTTTTTAATTTTATTGAATGAAAACAAAAAATGTCGGAAATAGCATCAAATTTTTGTATAAGTTTACATTTGTTCGAATTGGTCAGTTTTGGCACGAATTATGGCCTTCAAACAGGAAATGAAATCGTCACACGCTGTCCGAATGTTGCTCTGCGGTATTTTGACCCATTCCCGGCGAAGCGCTTGTTTGAGGTGATCGACAATTCGGACACAACAGTCCAACGGATTGGTATCCGGAGATTTTGGTGGCCATTGTGCGCTGGAAATGAAGCGAGGAACCTCATTTTGTAACCATTCTTAGGTGGCGCGTGCTGAGTCCTATTGGAATGTCCAATGCCAAATGGAATATTGCGATATGTTCAGCTCTCGAGCCATTTTTCGGCCACTGCGACGCGGGTTTCGATCAAGTCGCTTGTTTTCTTTTCGAACCATTTCTGCTGATGTTGCTGTTTTCTTCCGTCCACTTCCTTGACGTCGGGCTACGCTACCAGTATCACGGTAACGAGCGATGGTACGAGACACAAAAGGTTTATTTACATTCAAATGCTGGAGTGCTCTAACGATAGCCACTTATGGGTTTCCAGCTAAACATAAAGAAATCACACTATCACGCTTAAATTCCATCACGAATAACTTTTTTTCTGGAAAATTCTCACCATAAAGCTTTTGTACGCTTGTAAACAATATAATGAGCTGTCAGTGGAATAATTTTAACAGCTGTCGGACGAGTGGCTTAGAAATGACAGCAGTCACAGAAAAATTGGTTGAATTTTTTTCATCTCACCCTGCATTCTCTTGATATTCTCTATTTTAAAGTTTAACATTTACTTTTAGTTACTTTAAATTAACACCATTTTTTATCTCTCTTTCTTCCAGAAACAAGCATATATTCCACATGGTACCAGTGATGTTGAATCGGTCAACTACAATCAACATCACCCGGCGGCATTTAGTTGCATTAAAAATGGTCTTACCATTCTGTTAATATTGGTAACAATTCTACTGGGTATCTTTGGTGGTTACATTATCTATCGATCATTTGGCAATCCTGATAATGCAACAAAATTCCATTATCGCACCCTCTGCGACGTGCCATACGAAGCGGCGAATAATGACAAACTATTTGCACCACGTTTCTATCCCCAGCCCGATGAAATGGATTTCAATTGGCTATTGCCCCATTTGAGTGGAGTTCGTGGCATGCCATTGGATGATAGTAATTTCTTTCGTGAAGAAATCGAAATGGATTTAAGTGATGACGAAAGTTATACCAAAATTAATGTGCCCGATTTTAAAGATGGACGTCATGGACGTTTTATGCATGATTTCAAGGAAAATCAATCGGCGATCATTGATGCTACAGCCAAACGTTGTTTCATTATGCCTTTGGATCGTAATACCACATTACCGCCCAAGAGTTTCGTTGACTTGATGGAGAAAATGGGCTCAGGATATTATAACATTGATACGGATCGTGTGCGCCGTAACATGCGTGTGGTATTACCGCCAATTAGCGATTTGACATTGATCTCGGAACGTATTGCCAATGAGTGTTACGACATGAAAGTGTATATGTTGGAGAATTACGTATCTGGAGGTAAGTGGGAATTGTGATATTGAAAGAACATATTTGGTATTCATGAAACATATTTTTTGTTATTTTGAAGTTTAAATAGCAGGATTCATACATTAGTCCAAAAATATGAAGAAATATAAGGAATTTTTCAGATCTCTCTCACTTTTATAAAAGCTTCTTGGTTTAAAGAAGAAAAGAATAACAGGACTGTGATTTAACAGGTGTTAAGCACCTGAGAAGAAGTGTCTCAATTTGTTGTTCTGGACTAAATGATAGAATGATTGATTTCTCATATAAGTAGAGAGATTGTCATTTAACTATGCTCTTGATATAAGGAATGGATTCAAAGCAATAATGAATAAACGAAGACGTTCTCCGGCTCGTCTATGGAGACGAAGACGATCTCCGGTTCATCTATAGAGACGGAGACGTTCTCCGACACATCTATGGAGACGGAGACGATCTCCGGTTCGTCTGTAGAGACGATCTGCGGCTCGCCCTTCGGTCGTCTATAGAGACTCTCTGGATCGTATATGGAGACACCCTTCTGGTCGTCTATAGTCTTATTTCTGGACCCCTACATCGATTTTCGAGAGCCAATGATCTTTGGATTGACGAAGCTAATCATTTTTGTTCTGAATAAAACATTCAGCTTTCCTGCTCTCCTACATCAACAAGGGATCAATGATCGAGTTCCAATGATCTCTGGATTCCAGAGGAGAACCATTGGCCTACAAATTCTACCTTACGAATCGATAGTCGAGTGTCACTGATCTCTAGATTGATCTGGTGAATCCAGTCTACCAGTTAATTAATTTTGCTCTACCTACCTCAACAAGGCATCGATAGTCGAGTGCCAATGACCTCTTCATTGAAAATGCGAAGCATTAGCGTCCAAAATTAACCAATTATTGAGATTTTTTGGTGCACGACCTCAACAAGGGATCGATGGCTAAGTGCCAATAACCTCTGCATTGGCGAGGCGAAACATAGTCATTTCAAATAACCAATTAATTCGATTTTCTGGTGCTCTACCTCAATAAGGAACAATTGTCGAGTGCATTGACGACGCAAAACATTATTTCTTGGAACACTATCTCAACACAAGGAATCGATGATCAGGTGCCATCCCTAATTAGTCACCTCAAAGAAGTACTAAGTCAGGTGCGAAAATGGTCAATACCGGTCCACTCTATCAAGTACCTCCCCCACAACGGGTCAAAATTTTGAATAATTACAACTCTTATAAAATGTGATCTAAGAGTCCGAATGTCTTCAAATTTCACATATCTCAATAATTTTATTAACCCAATGTCTGGTGTTAAGATGGAATATATTGGTCCACTCCTTCTGGTACATCCCCCACAAATGGTCGCAACTTTCCAAAAATATTTTTTTTGCACAGAAAGAGAAACGATAATGCGATTTTGCTCCAACTTTGCAAATCCAAATATTTGCATCAGTGCTAGGTCAGGTACGAAAATGGATAATATTGGTCCACTCTATCAAGTACCTCCTCCCACACAAAGGGTCAAAATTTTGAATAATTACAACTCTTATAAAATGATGTAAGAGTCCATTTATCTTCAAATTTCACACATCTCAGTAATTTAATTGAGCGAAGGTCTGGTGGTAAGATGGAATATATCGGTCAACTCTTTCTGGTACCTCCCCCACAAAGGGTAAACATTTTGAATATTCATTAAAGTAATAAAACGCAAAACAAACATCCGATTCCATTTAGACTTGGCAGATCCGAATATTTCTATCAACACAGGAGATGTTATAAAAACGGTAGAGATCGGACCATTCCCTCTGGTGCCTCCCCCACAAAGGGTCAAAGTTTTGAATAACCAAAACGTTTATAAAATCCGAAATAAGCACCAGGTTCTCTTTATATTTCACACATTCCATTTCCAACTAACACAAGATCTGTTGTGAATATGGAATATATTGGCCCTCTCCTTCTGGTACCTCCCCCACAAAGGGTCAAATTTTTGAATATCCATGGAGCGAAATTAACATCCAATTCCATTCAGACTTAGTGCATCTCAATATTTCCATCAACACAAGATCTGTTATAAAGATGGTAGAGATCGGACCATTTCTTCTGGTATCTCCCCGCATAGTGTTCAAGATTTTGAGAAACGAAACGCTTTTCCAATTTCACACATACAAACATTTTTGCTAACACAAAATATGTTGTGAAGATGATATATAGCTGTGAACCCCTTCTGGTACCTCACCCACAATGGGTCACAATTTTCAATAATTTTATCTCTTATAACTTACGGGATGAATATGGATTTTTTTATGATGAAATTACCAATATATACCAAACCCGACACGTCGCAATATTTATATCGTATTTATTTAGGTCCGATATGGAATGGTCAATATTGACAGAACCGAGTGATACTTTTTAACTTGTTTTTTTTTTTTCATTTATTAACTTTGTTCCTTTCTTTTGTTCTCTTCTATTTCAAGTTTTCAAACGCGAGGCAAAACCAATCTCATCGAATGGCAAATTTGCCGAATATTCCGGTAAAGGTGTGGTAGAATTTGATCTTGTTAATATTGCCGACATTGAAGAATACGAACGACAACATCCGAAATAAGGATATTTTATTTGAATCAAATCGTCGTTATCAATTATATCAACATATGACAACAGAAGTAAATATAGAAAATTACAATTATATATTTGTAATCTTAACTAAACAAAGAACATAGAAAAGAAGCAAAACAAACAGATAAATATGATCTCGTACCCAGGGGCGAGTGTCTTTTCAAATTTTTTTTTCAGTAGTTTGTAGATTTCCTAATTGTAATTAAATAAATCATGATCTGGATAATATTTGATTTTTTGTAAACAGAAAAAAATGTGTAGCATAGCACTGCCTATCAGAAATGATTAAACAATTAAATATGAAGATAATGAATTGGAATTTCGCAAATGTATAAATTGTTTAAACATTTCTGAAATGGTTCTCCTTTTTTTAGTATATTCTTACAAATTTAACTTTGGTCGATTTATTTTAATTGTATTATATCAAAAGAATTTTAATGAACACACAAATTTTGGTGCAAATAAATGGTATTCTTTGATGCTATAAAATATATTTTTATTGTTACACATTTCGTTTTGAAAACGGTGGCCTAGTAGTTTGTAACGGCTTTCAAGCTTGCCGGAACATTTACAAACAACTCCACTATGTCTTTGAGAATAATGTTTACATTCCCCCTTTATTCCGTTAATTTTAAACAATAAATTTCTTTTTCTGTAATGCACACAATAAAGATATTCAAAAACACTCTGGTACCTTTAAACAAAAAATAAAAGACAAAAATAATATTGAATTGAGTTTTGTTTTTATATTTCCAAGGGTTTTTGGTTCAGTCCATACTTTTTTCTTTTTTTTTATAAATAATTAGGATAACACCTTTCCAAAGTTTTTATCGATGTTATGAGCTTTTTTTGTATATTAATGAGAAGAAAAAAAAAACATGAAGAAATATTTATTCAATTTTTAAAGCAATGTTTAGCAGAACAAAAACCCTAATAACAACAAATCAGTTAAAAATACTTGGTATTCAAACTTTCAAATACAAAACAAAAAACAAGTGAATTATTCAATAAATGTTATTAACGAAGTAAACATACAAAACTATGATGAAGTGGTGTGTATAATCTTTTATGATGATCAGACAAAGAATTTAGAAATTAAGAATCTAAATAAAAATGTATTAAAATGCTATAAATGTTAATAATTTAAGGTGTTTTTCTTTAATTTGTGTTATTTTTGTGTAAGGTAATGGATTGTAAGCTTGGTACAATAAATAAAAGGTAGAGTATGGTACAGACTCAATTAAATTCGTCATTTTTATTAGTGTGTTTTCATTAGAGCTTAGCAGGGTTAATGTCCTCTACGATTTGTTTTGTTTGGCCTATATACAATGAGATTGGCAATTTAAATCCTCAGGCTTTACTAAATCCCGTAATCTGTAAACCCTGTTCTCCCAAATTTACTAAAGGGAAGAATTAAAATAACCTGATTTTAAATAAATTGTAAATAAATGCATGTTCTGTAACTCCCTGTGTAGAATCAGAGAGAACTCCTTGTGTAGAATTTCAGACGATATCATTGAAAAATGTAACTAAAATCATCAAAATTCTGTATGGAGGTACAGCTATATGGCGAGTATACGATATTGTGGAACTATATTGACAATTATCTTTCAGGGGGTAAAGTACTAAGAAGGAACTCCTTGTGTGGATTTTAAGCCTATTCCCATGGTAGAATTAAGAAGGCAAAGTCATGTAATCATATGTTCGCAATTTTTTTTTCAAATTTATACATTGGATAACATCTCATTGTCAAAATCGATATTCATAAATCCATTGTATACACCATGGTAGAAATATACAGGTAGATGAATCAACGCTTGGGAACATTGATATGTCAAAATTTTTTAAATATTTCTGCAAAAAAAAGTAGATTTGTCTATGTTTTACCACACAACGCCAATCGGAGGTTGTTATAATATGCATTTTTTAATAATTTTTACAAATTTGAGTAATTTTTCATTCAAAAATTTCGATTCCAAAAATGGTTTGACAGTTCATTGTCCCAGCAGCTGTGTCCATGGTAGAAGAATATAGGTAGACGTCGACACAGTCGACACAGCTGCTGGGACAATGAACTGTCAAACCAATTTTGGAATTGAAAATGTTGAATGAAAAATTATTTAAATTTGTAAAAATTGTTGAAAAACGCGAATTATAATAGCCTCCGAATGACATAGTATAAGAAAACATATAAAAATCTACTTATTTTTGAAAAAACATTTAAATTTTTTTGTCATATCAAAGCGTTGATGCATCTACCTGTGTTCTTCTGCCATGGCATGGACACAAAGTCAGAGATGGGAACTGTTTTTTATGCCCTAAAATTTGACATGGTAAATTACAGAAAATCCAGAGCTGGGAATGCTAATTTGAAATAAGGTTACCTTTATTTCATTGTACCATGCCTATTCCATGAAAATTGTGACTAAAATCATCAAAATGCCGAATGTCGGGAGGTACAGTTATATGGGGGATATACGATGTCGTGAACCGATGTAGCCCATCTTCGAACTTGACCTGCCTGCAGACAAAAGGGAGATCTGTGCAATGGTCACGAAGAACTACTTGTGTAGAATTTCAGACAATTTCATGGAAAAATGTGGTTAAAATCATTAAAATACCGAATATTGGGGTTACCATTATATGGGGCCTATACGATATCGTGGACCATCTTCGAACTTGACCTGCCTGCAGACAAAGGACAGATCGGTGCAAAATTTTAACTACCTATCTTAATTCGTTTTGACTCCAGCGAATTTTACGCTGATCGAGAATATATATACTTTGTTGGGTCCAAAATTATTATTTCAATAAGTTGCAAACGGAATGACGAACTTAATATATCCTCCATACTATGTATAGTGGAGGATATAAAAAGGAGAAGAGCTGTAGGTGGTTGCAACAAGAAATTTGACTGGTAGAATTTTTATTTATAAAGTGAGAAATTCACCACGGAATTTTTATGATTATTAACCAAAATTATACTGCCCCGCTAATCTTTTTGGCTCATGTCTACTTTTTTTCAAATTCAACGATAAAACATCGATAAATCACATGCGGCATTTTGTCGTTTAAACGATTAGGTCAAAAGTCGATCTATACATCCCTTGAACGTAGCATTTAAACACCATATACAAATTACACAGATTACTTGGCTTGCGTTCACATTCGCTTAATTTTTGAACTAAATTCATAACAAAATAATGAAACGAACCAGACAATCGCTTGTTGCCGATGGCAAACACTCGAATAGTAGTTACAATCATCAAAAAACGCAACAGGATGAACGAGATGTGTAAGTCGAAGCGGTAATTTCATTGATTTTTGTAAGATTACTACAATTTACATTTCAATAAACATTGCAGACGACGGAGAAAACGCTGGAATGAAGACTCGGAGGAGTATTTAATACAATTATGGTATCATAATGTTGATATTTTACGCGGGAATCGTCGAACCGGAGATGTGTATGAGGAATTTGCCAAAGAAATGGCAAGTGAAGGATATCATTTCACAGCTGTTGAGATACAATGTAAACTGCATAATTTAACAAACAAATACAAGTAAGTATCAGATATCATGGCAGTAGAAGTAAAGGCAAACGTCTTTTAGTTTTCTTAAATTAAACAACAAACACGAGGGTAATTTGTTGTTGGAATGTAAGTGTTATTGTCAGGGATGTAAAACACCAATGGGATGAATTTAAAAATGTGATCATTCCATGGTAGAATACAGGTAGTCGCATCGACACAGCTGCTGGGACAATGAACTGTCAAACCAATTTTGAAATTGAAATTTTTGAATGAAAATTTATTTTTAATTTTGTAAAAATTGTTGAAAAATGCATATCATAACATCCTCTGATTGGTGTCGTTAAGGAAAAATACAAAAATCAACTTATTTTTGAAAATACATTTCGAAAATTTTGGCATATCAATGTTTCCAAGCGTTAATGCATCTACCCATATTCTTCTACCGTGGATCATTCCTAAAACTGGTTATATATGATGATTTATTTGTTCGTTTTTTGATGTTATCTAAATGTAATGCAAATTCAGATTACTTGATTTTGAAATGAAACTCCTTCATTACAATGCCAGTCACATGTAGTTTCTAAATTACAGTAAACAATAGATATATAACGAATCAATAAAAAAGTGATGTTTTGATGTTGTCATTATATAATATCGGTTGTAATGGTACTAAAATTTGTAACTTGTAGGTTGGAAAAAAGGAAACTTGCTATTGAAGGTGGTATTTCAGAATGGAGATTCTATTCAATTGTGGATAAAATCTATAAAGCCCTAAGAAGCGATCCAGATGAAACACTGGAAAATCGGAACAAGGAAATAGAAGAAGAGGAAGGTATGTAGATCTATTTTCAATTTTTAAAAATAATAATGCCTTATTCTTTATTTTAGATACTAGACAGTATTATAATGAAGACTCAATGCTCAGTGCGGAAGAAATCGACAATCCCGTAAAGAAAATAGAAATCGAGTCACACAAAGACGAATCATTCTATAGTAATGAGGAAGTAGTAAACGATTTAAAGCCAGTCAAAAAGTCGGAGAGTGCACAAAAGCAGTCTAGACCAAAACGGGATTACAATAGGGAAATTTTGGAAATGTTGAAAAACTGTCAAGACATAATGCAAACAGAAGCAGAAGAAAGAAAAAAATCCGATGCAAAAATGTTACAATTACAGAGAGAACTTGTCGCCATCGAAAAAGAGCGTAACGAAATATTGAAAGAACTATTGGCATAAGTTATGGTGGAATGTGCTATGGCACTGATTAAATTGTAGAATAGGCGGTATTCATATTTTATAATTTAATTTTTAGCAGCTTCATTTAAATTTATTTCTACATACTTTTTTAATTTATATGAATTGATTATAAAAGTCTGTAGCTATATGGTACGTATTTAGTTTTTGACAATTTTTTCAATAAAAAAGATGTTATATGATTTGAAAAATCATTTAGCTCAAATCGATTAGGTGAGCGAGCATGTAGAAAAAGAAAGCTCAATTAAGAAAAAAAAATATATTATGAATGGATTAGTGAAAGAAAACACATGCTTGGAAAGCTTTGCTATTCATCTGAGACATGTTTAGGGTGGCTACTGACCTACCTTGGTTAATTCCTATTCTAAATTTGCAGAACAAGACTACTTTAACTTAAGTTATGTCCGCCAACTGCAATTGAAGTTTTTTTAAGTATCAAATTTTTACAAATTAATACATTTTATTCAAACAAAAAAGTAAATATTTTGCATTCAACTCAGTCTTCTTTTACACTTTGTATCGTACATATGAATTGCCAAACAATTTCTAATTTCCTCTGCACGTAAATTGAATTCAATCGACTCAAATTCCTGTGTCTGATTTTTGGACAGTCTATCATCAAATTTGAGCTGTTTCTCTATCCATTGGGGAAGAAGATGGTCATTTTCGTTTTGTAGGAAATTATGAAGTATACAACAGGTGTATATTAGATTTGCAGCATTATGTGTACTTGTCGGAATGCCATTAGTGAGACGACCGAAACGTGCCTTCAGTTGCGTAAGTGTTTCGTCAACCAGTTTATGGCATTGAAGTAATTTTTCATTGAACATTTTTTCCGGGTCGGAAGGGGTGATGCCGCACACAAAGGGTTTCATTACATGCTCGGATAAATTAAATGATAAATCACCAATAATGAAAACCGGAATTTCAGTGCCATTGATGAATTTAGTTCTGTCTTTGATTGTGTCGCTGGCAAACATTTTCGGCAACGGGGTGTCATTGTATAGCGTTAAATAACTCCAGCTGTCATGGCTATCCACATAGGCATAGCGGAATGTGTGACTAAAAAGGGAAAAAAGTTTTTATTATAAATATATTTTTTTTTTTAACGAAAAAATCCAAATTCATACTTGTGGTCCACCAAGGCTAGCAATGTCAAGTACTCTTTACCATCGCTGCTTCGGCAATTTAAATCAAAGCGATAACCATCTGTACCAAAGGAACATATTAAACACAGTCTACAAATATAAGTTTGTACTACTCTCACCAATTGCCCCAAAGCATTGTGGTACACCCAGTTCTTCAAAACCCCTTACACACTCATCCATTGCCTCAGGTGTTAGAAAATTTCTTGGCAAATATTGTTTTTTCATTGTTTCCAAAACAGTTTCGGTAAATGTTTTCAATAAAATACATACAGTAGATTTTCCTATACCGAAAATGTTACTAACTTCTGAATAAAACTTTGCGCTTCTTAAAGTGTACAAACATATAGCAACTCTTTTGTCCAATGGTATACATTTACGCAATTCACTATCATTTTTGGTCATAGGGATTAACATTTCACACAATTTGTTAAATGATTTCCGATTCATGCCGAAGTTTTCTTTGAATTCACTATCAGACATGGCTTGGGCCTGGACTTCCCAAAATGTGGTTTCCTGGGACTGGAAATACACAAGGAGGGTGATATAGAACAGAAATAACTTTTGGTGAAATCTCAAAAATTAACACTTACATATGTCCATACAGAGCGATAGCGAATGGGTTCATCCATTATGGAACAAATCAAATGTATTTGTTTCAATTGTAGCATTTGGATTCTTCTAATGGAGTCATTTCTTCGCTTTCTATAGTAGTCCATTAGAAGCTTGGTTTTGGTGACCCGGGAGTCCAATAAATTTAGTTTTAACACTATTTCTTGTTGTCTCGAAAGGTCCTTCATTTTAAACTCCGGGAATATGGGAATATTGGAGGGCTCGTTTACAAACAAAATATTAATTACGAGGAACAGTCAGCTGTTTTCATCGGAATTTTTGTAAATCTAAATATTTGTTTACACTAGGGATTTAAATAAACCCTAGAAAAGTATTTTGAACAATTGAAGTGCAGAAATGTTAAAATGTGTTGCTTAAAAAAAAAAAAAAAAACAATGATTCCCTAAAAGTTAAACCAGCTCCAAAAATATTAATAATTTATAATAATAAAAACAATTTGTTAAGTTATCGATAACTTTATCATGATGCGTTATCATTTTACCAGACAATAAAATGATTCTTTTTGCTAGAGACAAAAGCTTTTAAAAATTTTGGAATATACTCGTGGTAAATGTGTAATTTTTATCATACTAGGAAATAACACTTGACTTGTCACTTGACATTTCCACCAATAATCAATATTCATTTTCGGGTTACCGATAATATTTTACCGGCATGATATCATCTCGCAGTTCCTTATCTTTACTAATAAAAAGAAGAAGACACATAAACCCATTAATTGTTATATGAAATAAAAACAATAATTAAATAATCAAAAAAATACATAATTCTAAATGAATATGTATGTGTTAAGAAGAATATTGGAGAAAGATTTGGTTCTCATAAGACCCTATACAACAAAGGCCAAACGTAGTTTACTTAAACAAGATGAGTCCAAAGTGCCAGGTAAATATTTAGTAACTCCATTCCGGTAAGCATGTGAGAAATAACAACACCACCTTTCCTTTTCCACAGTTATGAATAAGAAGCCCTCCGATCCCCACAAATTACGGGTTTATGGCTGGGGTTATCAGGAGACAGGAGCATTGGGGAATATTATAAATATTAAAAAAGCCCAGGAACGTTACACAGCTATGGTACATCATCCAACGAGAATGCAATTTTCCGTCAACAATGAAGTTTTAGATATAACGGCGGGTTATGGATTCTCAGCATTTGCTGTAAACAGATCGGACGGCGAGACACTGTTTGGCACGGGTTTAAACACCGACTCACAATTGGGTCTGCAGGTCAAGTAGGTATTCACAAATTACTACAATTGAATATAATAAGAGAAACCTGTTCTCATCCCACCTAGAGGTCATCCAAAAGATCCACAGAACCTTGATGTAATTATTTATCCAACCCCCATAAAACTACCACGTGTTGAGGGTGAAACTGATGAGGATATGATGGTACGTTCCATGTCGGCCGGTAGAGCACACTTGGTAGTGGTTACCAAGAATGGCAGTATTTTTACAATGGGCAACAATTCTTATGGCCAATGTTGCCGAGAAATTATTGAAGACGAACAGTATCGGGGAAGCACACTCATACACAGGCTTTCGGAAAAGGATATTTGTGGTGAGGAAGACACAATATTGAATGTTGTATGTGGTCAAGATCACACCATGTTCTTGACCAAACTCGGACATGTTTACACCTGTGGCTGGGGAGCAGATGGTCAAACGGGACAGGGTCATTATATGACAAACGGAAGAATATCTCAAGCTCTGGGAGACATATCTCGGGAACATATTGTAAAGCTGAGCTGTTCGTCTGACTGTGTGCTGGCCCTAAATGACAAAGGTGAAGTTTTCGGTTGGGGTAATTCGGAGTATGGCCAATTGGATGATTCCGAGGATGCTGAGAGTCAAATTAATTCACCACGTCATTTAGCCTTGACCAAGGGAATTGGAAAATTCACTGATATAGCTGCTGGCGGCTCGTTTTGTATGGTCCTGAATGAGGAGGGTCTTGTGTATACCTGGGGATATGGTATTTTGGGCTTTGGCCCCTATGTAGAACAATCGTCGAAGCCCCAACATCTACTGCCAGCGCTATTTGGACGCAATGATTTCAGTGAAACAACATATGTCAAATCCATTGGTTGTGGTGTTTTCCATATGGGAGCCATTAATTCGGATGGTGATTTATTTATGTGGGGTAAAAATCGTTGCGGCCACTTAGGTTTGGGACACAAACAGGACCAATTCTTCCCGCTTAAAACTGCAGTGAATGGAAAAGTTAACAAAGTGGCGTTCGGTGTTGATCACACATTGGCTATGTGTACACCGTTTATGTGAAGCAGTAGTTTTAATATTTGTTTTATTGTTGTTTTAGCTTAAGGGATTAAAATAATAACAATGAAAAGCTATAATATAGCTTGACTGACTACAGATACTACCTAGTCATTTTAATTTTAGCATTTAATTTTTTAAAGACGGCCTCATTATTCGTTTTAACTTCACATTTCCAAGAAGGGCATGCTTGGAAGAAATCAACAGCGCCCCCTATATGTGACATTACTATTTCCAATTTGCATTATCAAATTGCCTATTGTCGTAAATCAAATTGTCTCTAAAACGTATTTTGAGCTCTATTCGTGGTAGAAGAATACAGTTTTCCTTATACCATGGCACTTTTAATCCATTTCCCTCGATAAAAAACGATTATTCGATCTATCAATCTAAACTCCAACTTTGGAATGCTATTGGAAAAGCTGAAAAGCCAAAGGTCTCAAGTCCAGAGCAGTACTTTATTTTGATCGTTAACATACAGAAAATTATCGTTAATTTAAAACTTATTGAAATTGTGAGCATTTTAATTTAATCGAATTCTATGCAGAATACCATTAATTAACCTATCATCTATACAAAAAACAATTTTTTCAGCGATCTATATTAAATCTACAACGATAACACCTGCTTTGACACTTTCTTCAATGACCTCTCTGCTTCGTTGCCAACTTTAGATTGTGGTGTTGCCATCATTATTTACCACCAAATGTACAAAAACGATAGGTCACAATCGATGTACATATCCCTACATGTCGATTAATCGATAGGTCGCCAAACGACTCACATATCCCTGTCATTCATATGACAGACGGTTAAAACGCAAGAGGTCGGATTCGCGTAGAAGACGAACGAGAAAAAGAGTGGAAGCGAAGAGAAATTAAAGAATTTTTCTTAAAGTAATTAAATATTTAACACTAAAATTATATAGAAAATTCTAAAATATTCAGTGAAGGTGAAAAATTACACGCAAAAGCCGTTTAAAGTCTGGCAATAAGGTAAACGAGAAAAAAGAAAAGAAAAAAAAATCGAATTGTTGTCTCCCATCCCCACAAAACCAACAACAAGCAAGAGAAATAGAAGAAAAAAGTGAATCGAGAAAGAAAAATTGTCGTTTGTATAAAATTTGCAAGTGAAATTTTCCAAAGGTGAAATATGTTCGATGAAGTTTGCATAAAATATCGAGTGAATTAATACAAGAAAAAAGATATTTTCCTTGGTGGTGAATCTCAAATTGAAATTGTGTTGAAAACCGAAAACCTGTGTGTGTGCGTTTACATTTGGGGAAACATATATAGGTACATATATGGCAATTGGCTGCAGTTTAGTTTTCCTCCCATCATAAATCTTACTATTGTCGTCATCGTTGTCGCTTGGTCATACATTTGGTGTGATACTTTTGTTTGGATCGACGGTGTTTATTGAATGGTATTAACATCAAAAAATATTTGTGATTTAAGTGAGAAAGAAAAGAAAAAAAATAGATTTGGAAAAAAGTTTGCAAAAAACGCTTTGCACCACCCAACAACCGAGCAGGACTTTGATAACGTACCAAAAATCACCGTAGTAGCCGTAGCAGCAGAAGCAGCGGCCGCAGGAAGTTTGGAGTATCCACAGCCGTTTTGTATGAAAATGCATTAAAGGGCTGGGGCTGCTTTTTCCAAACGCAGAACAAAAAGGAAAACGCATTTTCATCGTTCCTTCGTCTCCGGTAGGTACACACACAAAAATATCCATCCATCCAACCGCACACACGTATATAAATATATATCCAGTCATTTTATCCCTATATAAATATATATTCTGTTGTAGAGTAAAAAAGCAAGTGATGAGAAGTTCATTTGCGCTCGCCGTGCTCATCCATAGCCCAATGTACCCATAGGTGTATACATGTATGTTTGTATGTATAAAAATACGACGGACGATGTTTAGTTCTTCGTTTCATCATAACATCGTGAAATTCTTCCTTATGCTCCTGTGGCAGAAAAATTCATGCTCTTTCTCTTACAACAAACAACTCCCATTTTTTGTTATTTAGGGATTCCATTTCTTTGCTGCTGCTCCCTTTTTTGTGAGCTGGCTTGATAACTTTTGAACGGGTATGCCGCCGTTGTGTATGTTTTGATTATTCCTTTTTTTGGTGTAGTTCTCTCTTTTTATACAACTCTCTTGTCACTCTCAGTCTTTTTAATCAGTGGTTGTGATGAGCGAAAAAGAAAATTTCACAAACACCACCCCGAAATGCAAAAGTTTACCAACCAACCAGCCCAAAAGGAAATTCACCTTGTTTTTAGATATCCCGTTGCTCTATTCACCATTTTTGTTTGCCGCGTCTTTCTCTATCTCTCTCACTTCGTCTCTCATTAACATTTTACGTCAGTTCCTGTTGTCACGTAAACACTCTTTTTTATTGTGGTGGCAGTGGTGGAGTATTGTTCTTTGGATCCTTTGTGCATTTGGGAAATTAAATTCCAATTGCCCGCCATCCCCACCCTCTTGCTCTCTCAAATGTTCTCTCTCACACGCCTTGCTCTCCCTTGATTTGTTTGTTGGTATATTTTTGTGCATTTTTTATTATTATTGAAAGGAAGCCGGTATATTTACCGTTACACCGACCGGTTGTGTGTTTATTTTCCTTTCCATATCGGCAATACACCCCCTCCCCATTGTGTGTTCGCCACACGCAGCACACGACGTGCCAAACAACCTATTTTTGTTGTTCTTGCTTTTGTTGTTTTTTTCTATTAACACCCCTTTTTGCTGAAAACAACCACTTTTCTTATATTTTTGTTTTTGTTCGTTTATGGTGTTAGCAGTTTGCGCTGATATGCTTCTTTGGAGCAGTTTTTTAAACGTTTTCGTTGCTGTTGTTGTTGTGATAATAAAAATTATTTAGTTTTTTATTTATTTATTTTAGGGCAAATGTGTATTTTTAATACAGACGCCAGAAAAAGGCAAATATTGTTTGCATAATTTTTGGAATTAGACCCGTCTGGCGTTTATAGAATTCATGGCGGATTTGTCTATATCAATCTGGTGGTGAATAGATTCGAGTCCCACCCACAATGTTGGTGTTAGTTCCGTATGTTTTATATATGAATATAGATTATTCTAATTGGAGATCTTCCTATCAAAGTTAGGATAGTCCGATATTGAGAGACGATTGTATGAACACATAAATAGCATAGGAAATGTGAGCGGACATGAAGAGTTTGCATAGATTTGGAAAGGAGAAGGCATGTCAACATAGGACAGGTATAAATCTGTTAAAAGGAAAAACTAAATGATGTTACCGGTGATAACTATTATCTACATATGTTCGACATAGAACAATGTGATTCTGAAGTGAGTGATCGTTTCATGTCATGCCGTACTCAAGCTATATCAGGTTTTTCCTACTAGATTGAATGTTGAGTTTCCAACTAGAATAAAAATAGTCAAATTGTGGATCAAAACACCTCTTTAAGCATGATTAAAATCGGTTCTGATTATATATGTTAAATTTGAATTCTCCAAATGAGAAGACCTTCGGGTCTGCTATGAGAAAACCGTTTCGGACCTGCTATTAGAAGACCTTTTCGAGGTCTTCTATGACAAGACGTTAAGGACTTTTATGAGAAGATTTTCAGGTCTTTTGTGAGAAGTCCATTGTCTTTTATGAGAAGATCTTTTCGTTTTCCAATGAGAAGACCAATTCTGAGAAGACCTTTGAATCTTTTATGAGAAGTCCTTCGGGTTTTCTAAGAGATGATCTTTGTTCTTCTATGATAAGACCTTCTCCTCTTCTATGAGAAGACTTTTTCATTTTCTTTCAGAAGACCTTCGTGTTTGTTAAGAGAAGACCTTCACGTCTTCTATGAGAAGACCTTCACGTCTTCTTTGAGAAGACGTTCTTCTCATAGAAGACCTTCACGTCTTCTATGAGAAGAATTTCACGTCTTCTATGAGAAGACCTTCACGTCTACTATGAGAAGACCTTCACGTCTTCTATGAGAAGACCTTCACGTCTTCTATGAGAAGACCTTCACGTCTTCTATGAGAAGACCTTCACGTCTTCTATGAGAAGACCTTCACGTCTTCTATGAGAAGACCTTCACGTCTTCTATGAGAAGACCTTCACGTCTTCTATGAGAAGACCTTCACGTCTTTTATGAGAAGACCTTCACGTCTTCTATGAGAAGATCTTCACGTCTTCTATGAGAAGACCTTCACGTCTTCACGTCTTCTATGAGAAGACCTTTACGTCTTCTATGAGAAGACCTTTACATCTTCTATGATAAGACCTTCACGTCTTCTATGAGAGGACCTTCACGTCTTCTATGAGTAGACCGCTTCGTTTGCTTCTTGACAACCTATTGAAAGTTTTCTGAATCTATCATTGGAACCTCTAATTCTTATAACGGGGTTTAAGGCAGTGATTGCAACCGAGCGCCTACAGTTGTGATGGTGTCTCAGAAAACCCTTTGCTACCCGAAATAAGAAGGGCAGGGCAATATGAAACTATTTGTTTTCTCCGATGAGAAAACATTCGTTGTGCAGCAGTTTATAAACAAACAAAATGATTGTGTTTACTTGCTCGATCGCCTCAAGCAAGCGCTTCGCCGGGAATGGGACACAATCCCGTCGAGCAACATTCGGGCAGCGTGTGACGGTTTCATTGGCCGTCTGAAGGCCATAATTCGTGCCAAAGGTGACCAATTCGAACAAATCTATATTGCAAAATTTGATGCTCTTTTCGACATTTTTTTTTGCTTTCATTCAATAAAATTTAAAAATTATGGCTTTTGACTTTGTTGCAGTTTTTTTTATCTCACCCTGCATATATTTTTTCTCTAAGCGCAAAAATTCCAAATGTGCTTTATTTGTTTCAATATGAGAGGGTTACCTGTTGGCTTCAGCTCCACGTTGGGCGCCACTAAAAAAGATTTTCTTCTAAGGATCTATGGTTCCGAATTTTTCCATGCATCGTGAATGTCTTGATTTAGAATCAAACCAATTTTTCTTATTAAAGTAATATTGCGTCCCACTGTTTTGTTGAAAAATGCTGATTTCAGCTCCTTGTTGGGCGCCATTAGAACATTTAAAATAAAACTATTTTCCCCAAAGACACAAACTTTTCAATTTTTACATTAATTGTGATTGTCTTGTTTGAGAATGAAAAAAATTCCTCCAACGAAAAAAATAAATTATGTGTCCCTTTGCCTTGTCCGACAAAATGTTTTCAGTACAAAAGATTTGTTTAAATTAAAACTCATTGCTATTACTAACATACTCTCCGAAATCTTCCAATACAAATCTACGACAAAAGGGTTAATCAACGGGTATTTGGACAAAAGCACAAACAAAAAAAGGATTGCAACAAGGATTCCAAAGGCCCAGACATAACAACACATAGGACATGTCATTAAAATCAACTGATGACCATATGGTGGAACAAATACATAGAGAAAGAAGGAACGAAAGGACAGGCTGCTGCAGCAGCAGCATGGATTCAATGTAACGACACACAATTATTCAATGTCCTTTCTCTTTATCAACAACAACAACATCAACATGGTCGTCCTCCTCATCAGCACCAGAAACATAAAAAACCAACAATAACAACAAATTTCAACGTACATAATCATTGTTGAAGTTGGAGTTCTTTTCGGAGCCCATTCGATCGTTCATTGTACTTGTATGTACTGTCCGGCTCTGGCTACTCCAACTCCACCCTCTACTCTTTTGTGTATAAAAGTTGATTTTTGAAAAATTTTCGTATTTGCCTCGTTACTCTACTCTGGAGCGGCAGTCCCCCCACGATTCCTTTTTTTTTACTCTGTTTTGCTGTTGTTAATTGTTTGTTGTTGCCGAGTGGATATTTTGTGTGTTTTCTCGTTTACCCCCCACTCCCTATCTCTCTCTACCTTGTTTTTAAAGCTTTCACTAGACTTCGTTTCGTTTCATTTGTGTATTTTTAACGGTGCCGGTGTGCTTCGTTCCTTCCGTTGATATGATGGAGTTCGTTCGTTTGGTCGTTCGTTCGTTCATTTGTGTTCGTACAAGGACTAGAAAGGCGTTTGCCTTGCCGTTTTCATCAATTGTTTTCTTGTCTATGTGTGTGAGTGGGTGTGTGTTTTCGTTGTATGCCTTAGTTAGCAACTGTGTAAGTGGGCAAATGGGAATCAGTGTTTGGGTGTGTGTGTGTGTGGGGGGGGGGGGGGGGTGGGTTTGTACAATATCCAACGAATTGAAAAATCACTACCAAATTGTTGTTATGCTAACGACCGGAGAAATTTAATGACGTTTTGTTAGGTTTGCATTGTTGGGTTCAAATTTGGTGCCGTGCTTGGTGTACAGGGATTTTCTTTACCATGGTGACCCTTTGAAGACCAGGGACATTAATGGTCTTAAATCTAAGAATACAGAGGCCATGTTCTTAAAAAAACTGCTACAAATTTAAATATAAAATTCCTTTCTATAAACCCTCAACGGAAGGAATGGAGAGATATAGATGGCAATACAGGGTGAGATGATAAAACTGCAAGCAACTTCAGACTTCTGCCATTTCTAAGCCACTAGTCCGACAGCGATTTTAAAATTATTCCAGTGACAGCTCATTATATTGTTTACAAGCGCACCAAAGCATTTTGGTGAGAATTTTCCAGAAAAAAATGTTATTCGTGATGGAATTTAAGCGGGATAGAGTGTTTTTTTATATTTGGCTGGAAAACCACAAACGGCTATCGTTAAAGCACTCTAGCATTTAAATGTGAATAGATATTTTGTGTCTCGTACCATTGCTCGTTACCGTGATACTAGGAAGGAAGGAAGTGTACTGAAGAAAACAACAACATCAGCATAAATGGTTCGACGAAAAGTAAAGAAGCAATTTGATCGAAACCAGCATCGTAGTGGCCGAAAAATGACTCGTGAGCTGAACATATCGAAATTTTCCATTCGGCAAATATTGAAAAATGAGCTCGGGGTAAAGCCATTGAAATTCCAAAAAGTGCCAGAACTTACAACGCAACAGAAAGAAAATAAACTCAAAAGAGCTAAAGAGTTGCTTCGCTTGACCGAAAGTGGTGAACTGCCGAATTTGGTTCTCTCCGTCTCCGATGAGAAAACATTCGTTGTCCAGCAGTTTGTAAAAAAACAAAATGATCGTGTTTACTTGCCAAAGAGGTCAGCTGAAAATGTGCACTTTCGGTTGGTCACCAGAACTCAAGCGCCGGCCATGTATTAACGTGACCGTGGCATCAGAATAAATGCCAAATATTATCGTGAAAATATTCTGGAGAGTGTATTAAAACCCTTGGGCACGCAAACATTTTGGCCGCAGATCTTGGGCATTGCAATAGGACACAGCACCATCGCACTCAGCACGCGCTACCCAAGAATTGTTTAAAAATGAGGTTCCTCTCTCCATTTCCAGCGCACAATGGCCGGCCCTGGTAATGGTGTGGGCCGCCGATTGTCGCTCTCCGCTCGTATTAATCGACCGTGGCATTAGAATAAATGTCGAATATTATGGAGAAAATATTCTGGAGGGTGTGTTAAAGCCTTGGGCATTCCAACAGAACGCAGCACCATTGCAATCAACACGCGCCATCCAAGAATGGTTACAAAATGAGGTTCCTCGCTTCATTTGCAGCGCACAATGGCCACCAAAATCTCCGGATACCAATCCGTATTTTGGAAAGCAAGGTTAGCACAAAAAAATACCAAAGTGTCGATCATCTCAAGCAAGCGCTTCGCCGGGAATGGGCCAAAATACCGCAGAGAAACATTCAATTTGAACAAATCTAAACTTATTCTGCAATTTGATGCTATTTCCGACATTTTTGAGGTTTCTCGCTTCATTTACAGCGCACAATGGCCATCAAAATCTCCGGATACCAATCCGTTGGACTATTGTGTCTGGAGTGTTTTGGAAAGCAAGGTTGGCACTAATAATACCAAAGTGTCGATCATCTCAAGCAAGCGCTTCGCCGGAATGGGCCAAAATACCGCAGAGCAACATTCAGGCCGCGTGTGATGGTTTCATTGGCCGTTTGAAGGCCATAATTCGTGCCAAAGGTGACCAATTCGAACAAATCTAAACTTATTCTGCAGTTTGATGCTATTTCCGACATTTTTGCTTTCATTCAATAAAATTGAAAAAAAAAAATGTAAAAATTGTGGCATTTGACTTTGTTGCCGTTTTTTTTATCTCACCCTGTATAGTCCAAACCTGACACGTCGATATATTTATTTGGGTCCGATGCGAGATTCGCCCATTCCTTGATAACCTACTCCATAGGGCGTCAACAATTTGAATAATCACAACAGAAGTCAAAATATATTTAAATAATCGAACATTGGCGCTGAGGCTATGCAGCTGTTGGCAATACCGATTGATTCCATTTAATTTGTCTTTTATAGAAATTTAGCACTGCTATTTGGGAAGTCTGGGCAAAGAAGTGTCTTTGAACTTTAGTTACTTTTTGCATAATAGCCATTGCTGCTGAATATATTCCGTCTCCTTGTTCAAAGCAAAAATCCTCCAATTTGTTCAAATAATTGTAAATAGCTTTCAAGACGTACTGGTGGGTACTTCAGGTTACGACTTCTTGTTATCCCAAAAAAAGATTAAATTTTATAATTTATTTCGCCATGGCTGCGAATTTATGTTGAGATACATTATTTATATTTGTGTGTCCAAAATTTCGCATAGATATATCCAAGTTCACGCCTAATATTGGTATAATTTTCCGCACCTAAAACATAAATATCAACCATTGCATGTTGATGTGGTGCAAATTTTAAAAAGCTCACATCCCCCCACCATTCCCAAATAAAAAAAAGTCATTAACTCGACTATCATCATCAGCAGCTCTCTAATAAAATGGGAAAAGTGTGAAATGTCATCGACAACTGGCACTGAACGCAATGCTGGTGGATGTTTGGCAGCTGCTCGAAGAAAAAAATTCACTTTCAAATATTTGCACAAATGACGACGACAACGGCGACGACATATCATTAAAAGCGGACGAGTAGCATTGCGATTCAGGGGTCTTGTGTGAAATCTTGTGTGTGTGCCGCTGCTGAAGATCATTTCATTTCATTTCATTTTTCATTTTCAATTACAATTTATGTGACAATGGCAACGTAATTGTTAATTGTTTTAATTTCATTAGACAATTTTTTTTTCGTGGCGATATACATATTTAGCAGCAATGATATGTTTGCAAGCGGCACATATACATGTGTGTTTGTGTGTGAATCTTGGAGAGGTTTCAACACATTTATGATTGGTAAGACTTGGACAATATTCAATTTTTATTCATTTGTTGGTTTTGAGATAACATTTTCTTGCCTCTGGGAATGAAAGAAATCACAAATGATAAAGGGAATTGACAAGATTAATTTTCATAATATTATTCAATTATGTTTAAATAAAGCATCAAGGTTAAAGCAGCCTTGCTTTGCAGAACGTACTTCAAAAAATCCTGGGTTGATGAATCAGTGCGATTTAATCTTTGAGTATCAGTGTTCAACAGTTTTTTTGGCCTTTTTTTAAACTCAAAATTCACAATTTGTTGAGTTTGACAAACATTTTTTTTATCAAAATTTGACACATCGTACTAAATTTTCAGGTTTTATATATTATTCAAATTTTTCCCTTTTCGGAAAGAATAATAGGAAAATCTTCAGATTCAAAATCAAATCTTTTATTTTGAAGTTTTGTACAATGGATCTACGACCAATTTTTCTATCCAAAACTATTTCAACATCTCAATATGTGAATGCCAGAAATCAACAGTGACCTCAATATCAAATTTCAGAATTCCAATACCAAATTTATTAACTTTTAGTATTTTTGTAACCTCATCAACTTTCATGATTTCAGCTCTGCAATTTCCCCCATAATAAAATTTAGTACAAATACGGTACGATTATTCAAAACCAACTCCTTCCCTCAGACACCAATATAAAAAAATATAAAAAATTTTAGGATTCAAACTCTATTTTTCTTCGGCTAATAAAAAATTTAGTACTATTTAGTAACTTTCGTACAATTATAGTACACATTTCCAAAAACCACCTCCATATTACAATCCCAATTACAAACGTCAGTCAAAAACCATCTCTATATGTATTCATGTCACAGTATAAAATAATATGTCCATACTAAACATGAAAAGCGATCCTAATATCAAATTTCAGATTTCAAGCACTATCTATGCGCCCAATATCAAATTTAGTACTTTTTGTCCACTCGTGGGACACATTTTTCATTGTTAAATAACAAAAGTCGATTTTATTGGTTAATCAAAAAGCGACTTCGATATCCCTACTATAGCATATGTATATGAGCTGATGTAGGTTATCAATTTACAGTGACTTGTAATTGTATTTAAGTCTCGTCAAAAACCATCTCTATATGTATTCAAGTCACAGTATAAAATAATATGTCCATACTACACATGAAAAGCGATCCTAATAACAAATTTCAGATTTCCATGCACTATATATTCACCCAATATCAAATTTAGTACTTTTCGTCCACTCGTGGGACACATTTTTCATTGTTAAATCCCAAAAGTCGATTTTATCGATTAATCGAAAGTCGACTTAGATATCCCTACTATAGCATGTGCATGTGAACTAATGTAGGTTACCAATTTACAGTGACTTGTAATGGTATTTAAGTCTCGTCATATATATGTTGCTTGAAATTAGTTCTTCTTGCCTTTCATTACTGTGATGCCAAAAAATTGTAAATTCTATTTTTACGAGTTGTAGTTAGCCCTTTTTTATTATTAAATGTCGTAGTACTCTGAGACTTTATCGGTTAATCGAAAGTCGACTTAGATATCCCTACTATAGCATGTGTATATGAACTGATGAAGGTTATCAATTTACAGTGACTTGTATTTTCATTTAAGGCTTTTCATCTTTTGAAATTATCTCTTGCCCTTTCATTAATGTGGTGCCAAAAAATTGTAAACCCTTTTTTTACGAGTTATATGCCCATTTAGCATCCCGTAAGCCCTTTTTTATTATTAAATGTCATAATACCCTGCCCCAAAAAGGCATTTAAGATAAATCCCCATTTAAAACTATTAGCCCAAAACCATTTAGATTGTAGTTAGGCAAAGAAACTTTTTCAATTTAGTCAGCTCTCTGGCCAAGAGCAACAGCATTGGCATGGGATGGAATCACAACAGAAGCAACAACGGCACTAGAAGACAAGAAAATATTTAAATAATTATTATTACAATGTTGATGTCGATGGGCAATGATTTCAATCTTTTGACAAATATCCATGGCTTGTTTATTGTTATTACCATTGTTGTTGTTGTTGTGTTGGTTGGTTGGTGTTATTTGCTCTGGCTGGCAATCTTGGCTGTCATTATGACTCTTTGTGCACTTAATGACACTTTTGGTTTGTTAATGGCCAATGAACTTCACCAGTTTCAAGTACCAGACAACCACGACGAAGACACACCACAACCCAACATCAAAAAAAAAACTAGGCGAACAATGAAGCAACAATCATAACTTGACAACAACAACAACATCGGATGGCAAAAGAGACATTAGTTACAACAACTACAACCTCCTCTAAAAAACGGAGGATAACAGCCGTAATAGTAAAAGAAGCAAAACGAAGTCGATGAATATTTACAACGACAACAACAAAGAGAAAGAGGAGGAGACCACGACAAGGGGGCAATGGAATCTCTTTATCGCCATCCCTTGGGAAGGAGAAATGGAGGAGCGCTCCAACAACACCATAGCTTATGTTGTACTCTATCACTTTATTTTTTTTGTTCGAAAAGTATCGAAGAAGGAGCTGTAGGTATTTCATTTTTGCCTTTCTTTTTTTTATTTATTAATAATAATTTAGAGTATTTTTTTCTTGTTGTTGTCGTTGTTTACTATTCATAGTATTTTCATAGTAGCTGCTGATGATGATGGCGAGTGAGTGAGTACTATGACAACGGCAGTTGTAGAGTAGAAAATTGATGTTGTTTTTTTTTTTGTGGGTCGGCCGTTGACCTTTTTTCAAAATACAGCCTAGAATGCACTGGAGTAAATGAAAAAAAACAATGATAAACAAAAAGTAGATTTTTAAAACACCATGAAAAAATCGGGAAAAACTAAGCAGATTATCAAAGTATAAAAAAACCATTAAGGAAAGCTCGAAAGTCGGGCGGGGCCGACTATATGATACACTACACTACTATACATATTTAGTAGAACTCTCGTAAAAAAATGGTTTATATTGCAATTTCTCAGGTCTATGATATATCTGCTACAAAATATCATAATGATAGAGCGCATATTCCGAAAGTTGGAGATTTAAAAACTAAATCGGATGAAACATATACATGGGAGCAAATTTGAAATTCTTCCTTCTATACTAAACTCGGTTGACTTTCGAAAATTCACTCCATTTGGGCTAATATTAGCTATTTGGTGCACAATAAACCCGAAATCGAATAATAATATATATAGGGAGGCTATATCCAAATCTGAGCCGATCTTCACAAAATTGAAAACAGCTATTATTTTGGCTGCATCTGATATAAAATTTGAAGTACTTATTTTTATACTAAATTCGGCCTGAAGTGTCAAAATTCACACCATTTGGAATGATATTAGCCATTTGGCGCACAAGAAACCTAAAATCGGATGAAGATATATATGAGAGCTATATCCAAATCGAAACCAATCTTGATAAAATTTGAATCATGAATTGCTATGCTGTATCTGATATCTGGTGAAAAATATAAGTCGCGTGGAGTGCATATTACGAATGTGAGGAACTTAAACACCAAATCGGATGAAACACATATATGGGATCTATAGCTATATCTGAACCGATTTTCACCAAATTTGGAGCACATGATTGTAGGCTGAATTCGGTCGGATGTAGCAAAATTCATACCATTTGGACTGATATTAGCCATTTGGTGCAGAAGAAACCTAAAATCGGATGAAAATATATATGGGAGCTATAGCTATATCTGAACCGATTTTCACCAAATTTGGAGCACATGATTGTAGGCTGAATTCGGTCGGATGTTGCAAAATTCACACCATTTGGACAGATATTAGCCATTTGGTGCAGAAAAAACCTAAAATCGGATGAATATATATATGGGAGCTATAGCTATATTTCAACCGATTTTCACCAAATTTGAAGCACATGCTTGCAGGATGAATTCGGTCGGACGTAGCAAAATTCACATCATTTGGACTAATATTAAACATTTGGTGCAGAAGAAACTTAAAATCGGATGAAGATATATATGGGAGCTATAGCTTTATTTCAACCGATTTTCACCAAATTCAATAGGGTTCGTCCTTGAGCCAAACAAATGTTATTTAGCGAATTTCATCTCAATCGGATAATAAATGCGAACTGCATTTGCATGTTTACAAAAATACATGGACTGACGGACGATCAGATAGACGGACGGACGGACATGCATAAATCGGCTCAAAATGTGATTCTGTGCTCATCACCAAAAGGAACTTTGGGTCTATCGCGTTTTCTTCTCCATGCTACAAACAAATGCACAAAGACATAATACCCTTACCACTATGTGGCTCGTAGGCTGAACATATCGCAATACTCCATTTGGCAAATATTGAAAAATGAGCTCGGCATAAAGCCATTGGAATTCCAACAAGTTAAAAAGCAGTAAGTTCGGCCGGGCCGAACTTTTAATACCCTCCACCATTTGCAACGAATTTGGAAATTTTCAAAAAATAAAATCCTTAAAAAATTCTGTTAAAATTTTAAAAATACCGAATATAGCCGTTATTTTGGGGTCTATACGACGTGGACATACATAGGCATTGTTTGTCATAAGCCATTACCATATTCAAATTCGAAACTTGAAATAAACGGTGAATAATGTAGCTAAAATCATCAAAATACCGAATATAGGGAGGTACCGTTATATGGGGGCTATCCGAAGACCTGGACCCGCACAGACAATTTTCTGTCACAGACTGTAGTTCCCATAACGAACTTCAAATACCAATTTTAAAACAATTCCGGTGAATAATGTCGCTAAAATCATCAAAATACCGAATATAGGGAGGTACCGTTATATGGGGGCTATATGAAGACGTGGACCTGCACAGACAATTTTCTGTCTTAGGGTGTAGTATCCATTTTGAACTTCAAATACCAAATTTGAAACAATTCCCGTGAATAATGTCGCTAAAATCATCAAAATACCGAATATCGGGAGGTACCGTTATATGGGGGCTATACGAAGACGTGGACCTGCACGGATAATTTTCCGTCTTAGGGTGTAGTATCCATTTTGAACTTCAAATACCAAATTTGAAACAATTCCCGTGAATAATGTCGCTAAAATCATCAAAATACCGAATATAGGGAGGTACCGTTATATGGGGGCTATATGAAAACGTGGACCTACATGGCCCATTTACGAACTTAACCTGCCTACTGGAAAAATAAACATGTGTGCAAAATTTTAGCCACCTATCTCAATTCATTCGAAAGATAGCGTGATTACAACAGACAGACAGACAGACGGACAGACAGACAGACAGACAGACGGACATCGCTAAATCGACTTAGAATTTTACGCTGATCAAGAATATATATACTTTGTTGGGTCTGATATGAGTATTTCGAGGAGTTACAAACGGAATGACAAAGTTAATATACCCTCCATAGTATGGTGGAGGGTATAAAAAGGGCAAGAACTTATGACGCCACGTAAAGAAAATAGACTCCAAAGGGCTAAAGAGGATCTTCGCTTGGCCGAAAGTGGTGAACTGTCGAATTTTGTTTTCGCCGCCTCCGATGAGAAAATATTCGTTGTCCAGCAGTTTGTAAACAAACAAAATGATCGTGTTTACTTGCCAAAGAGGTCAGCTGAAAGTGTGCACCTTCGGTTGGCCACCAGAACTCAAGCGCCGGCCATGGTGACAGTGTGGTCCGCCATGACTAACGATGGTCGCTCTCCTCTCGTTTGAATCGACCGTGATGTCAGAATAAATGCGGAATATAATCGCGAAAATATTCTGGAGGTTGTATTAAAGCCATGGGCACGCAAACATTTTGGCCGCAGATTTTGGACATTCCAACAGGACTTAGCACTATCGCACTCAGCACGCGTCACCCAAGAATGGTGAACATTGGGAAAGGGAAAAATGGCCCCCAAAATCTCCGGAATGGGCCAAAATACCGCGAAGAGCAACATTCAGGAAGCGTGTGACGGTTTCATTGGCCGTTTGAAGGCCATAATTCGTGTCAAAGTTGACCAATTCGAACAAATCTAAACTTATTCTAAAATTTGAGGCTATTTCCGACATTTTTTGCTTTCATTCAATAAAATTTAAACAAGTTAAAAAGCAGTATGTTCCTGGTCGAACTTTGAATACCCTCCACCAACTGGAACAAATTTGAAAATTTTCAAAAAATAAAATCCTTAAAAAATTCTGTTCAAATTTTAAAAATACCGAATATAGCCGTTATACGACGTGGACCTACATAGGTATTCTTTGTCATAAGCCATTACCATATTTAAATTCGAAACTTGAAATAAATGGTGAAGCTAAAATCATCAAAATATCGTATTATAGGGAGGTTCCGTTATATCGGAGCTGTGCGAAGACCTGGACCAGCATAGACAATTTCGGTGGGTATTGTACCTAAAATCGTCAAAATACCGAATATAGGGAGGTACTGATGTATGGGGCCTATAGGAAGACCTGGACCTGTATAGACAATTTTCTGTCACTGACTGTTGTTCCCATTACGAACTCTAAATACGTAATGTAAAACAATTCTGGTGAATAATGACGCTAAAATCATCTAAATATCGAATATTGGGAGGTACCGTTATATGGGGGCCATACGAAGACGTGGACCTCCACAGACAATTTTCTGACATAGGCTGTATTATCCATTTAGAACTTCAAATGCCAAATTTGAAACCATTCCGGTAGGTACTGTTGTAAGGGGTTGGGGGGGGGGTGGTCTATATGAAGACGTGGACCTGCACAGACAATTTTCTGTCTTAGGCTGTAGTAGCCATTTCGATCTTCAAATACCAAATTTGAAACAATTCCAGAAAATAATGTCGCTAAAATCATCAAAATAACGAATATCGGGAGATACCGTTTTATGGGGGCTATATGAAAACGTGAACCTACATGGCCCATTTACGAACTTAACCTGCCTACTGGAAAAATAAACATGTGTGCAAAATTCTAGCTTTCTATCTCAATTCGTTCGACTTAGAATTTTACGCTGATCAAGAAAATATATACTTTGTTGGGTCTGACATGAGTATCTCTAGGAGTTACAAACGGAATGACAAAGTTAATATATATTCTCCATAGTATGGTGGAGGGTATAAAAATGTAAAAATTATGGCGTTTGACTTTGTGGCAGTTTTTTTTACCTCACCCTGTGTATACTCTATGGGTTCTACCAAAAAAATACAAAACTCAATTTAAATTATTTTTATATATTTGGCCAAATTCTCCCAACAACAAAACGTGAGGGAATGCCTCTTTTTAGATCTTCCTCTCCAACACAATTAAAAAAGTAACACATTTTGTAAACGACAATGACGATGACGACGATACCATAATTAATGAATTAATGTTTTACCAAATTTACCACACATTATTTTGAATAACAAACGCCACCAATACCCACCCATACAAGCGTTTACACTTACATACTTATTTTACCTCATAAAGCTGGTTTATTAATTTACCAAAAACCGAACGCAAAAAAAGAGCAACACAACAATAAATTTTTGATGGCGGTAGCAAAAGTTAACGGCGACCTTCACCTTAAGTCTCTTTAACGCTTAGGCAGGTAAGCAGGCAGATACCAACCAACATACATATACGCACATACATGCATACAAATTATATCACTCTTTTCAACTCTATTTTAAGGCAGACACGAAATTATTTCCAGAAAAGCAACAGAAAATAAAAAAAAAAATAAATAAGAAAAAAAAAAAAATAAATAAATAAATAAAATAAAAAATAAGAGAAAGATGTGATGTGGGTTGGCAAATTCGAAAAAAAAGCTAAGTAAGCAAATCTCAGAATAATTTTTTTTTGCAAACGCTTGTAGGTGTTTATGTTGCCATAACGGATCTGCAATATAAATTGAAATAAATAAAATAATTAAGATTTTTGTTTCGATTTTTGGATTATGATCAAAGACCATGATTTCCTAACAAAAAAAAAAAAAAAAAAACTCCTAGAGACATTCCTATGGCGTGGTATGGCATTGAAGTGCCCTCTGGAGATTGGAGAATGGGGCTACGACGAATGTAAAACTGGATAACATGAAATACATTTTTCTTTTAAATTTTATTGACTGAAAGCAAAAAATGTCGGAAATAACATCAAATTTTTTGTTCGAATTGGTCACCTTTGGCACGAATTATGGCCTTCAAACGGCCACTGAAACCGTCCTCCACTATTTGAATAAAATTGGCAATTTTCAAAAAAAAAAAATTAAATAAAATAAAATTCGTTAAATTTTTTTAAATCTTAAAAATACCGAATGTAGCCGAATGTATATTAAGATCCATTCGACGACGTGGACCTGCATGGGCCCCATTTGTCACAAGCCATTACAATATTCATATGCGAAACTTGAAAAAAATCGGTAAATAATGTAGCTAAAATCATCAAAATACCGAATATAGGAAGGTATCGTTATATGTGGGGGCTATACGAAGACGTAGACCGGCACAGACAATTTTCTGTCATAGGTTGTAGTATCCATGACGAACTTCAAATACCAAATTTGAAACAATTTCGGTGAATAATGTAGCTAAAATCATCAAAATACCGAATATCGGGAGGTACCCTTATATGGGGGGTTATACGAAGACGTGGACCGGCACAGACAATTTTCTGTCATAGGTTGTAGTATCCATTACGAACTTCAAATACCAAATTTGAAACAATTCCGGTGAATAATGTCGCTAAAATCATCAAAATACCGAATATCGGGAGGTACCTTTATGTGGGGGGTTATACGAAGACGTGGACCTGCACAGACAATTTTCTGTCATAGGCTGTAGTATCCAATACGAACTTCAAATGCCAAATTTGAAACAATTCCGGTGAATAATGTCGCTAAAATAATCAAAATACCGAATATCGGGAGGTACCCTTATATGGGGGGTTATACGAAGACGTGGATCTGCACAGAAAATTTTCTTTCATAGGCTGTAGTATCCAATACGAACTTCAAATACCAAAATTTTATTAACCTACTTGATTTCGTTCGGAAGCTAGAGTGATCTATCCACAGATGGACGGACATCTCTAAATCGACATAGGATTTTATGATGATCAAGAATATATACACTCTGTGTGGGGTCTAAAATGTACATTTCGAGGTGTTACAAACGGAATGACCCTCCTACCCCCCAAATAACGGTACCTATTCGGTATTTTGATGATTTTTGCCACATTCTTTCGCGGATTTTTCTAAAAATTTGTATTTGTAGTTCGTAATGGGTTCGTAACATCGTATGTACAGGGTGAGATAAAAAAACCTGCAGCAAAGTCAAACGCCATAATTTTTATATTTTTTTTCTTTTAACAGCCTGTTCCACGATGTCGAAAGAACACGTTCGCACAACTTTTACACGACAAACAGCTGATTTCCGTTCCACTAAAATCCATCAGAACGAAAATTTGCACGAAAATCAAAGCGAACGAAAACGTAAGCGTTTCAGTGTAATTTTGCGTTCCACTATCTTTTTTCTTTCGTACGCATGCGAACACAAATGTCAAAATCAGTCACTTGTGTGTTTGCTGTCGAATGATAAAAATTAAGGAAAATTGTTTTAACATAAACATTCCTTGATTGAAAATGGAAAGAAAAATGTAAGTAAAAATAATAAATGCAATTTAATCTGTGAACAACAAATATATATTTTTTTATTTTCTCAATTCCAGCACGAAAAAACTACACAGCTGCGGGCACTAGTTGAGTATATGGGGGAGAATCCTAAGTTCGCCAGAGGAGTGCCAATTTTTGGAAGCAGCAGGCAATCCCATGAAGACCACTGGAAGACACAAACCTAGAAAAAATCATTTTTTTATTATTTCAAAAATGTAAAAATACAATCATACTTACTGGTTGTTAGGTACTTCAAATAAATTCGAGGCATCTCTTAAATGCCTCCGTGGCACAATTTGAAACTCCTCCTCATCATCCATAAAAAATAGGGCTACAGAAATATTCATTTTTTTTTCTTTTTTAAGAACACAAATAATCTGAACACAATCACTAGAAATTTTATTTTGTTTGTTTATTTACAATTTGTTTGTTTACAACTGAACTGTCAGTTGAGACAGAGCCACTGCTGCTTTTTCGCGTTTAAATTAGACATTTGGCGCTTTTTTTGCCTTATTTCGCGATTAATTTTGCCAAAAAATATTTTGCAACACTGAATCACGTAAGGCTATGCGAAAGAAAGAACGAAAGTTAGTGGAACGCATTCTTATGCGAAAGTGAGTGAGTAGCCTTCGTTCGCACAAATTTTCTTTCGAGATCGTGGAACAGGCTGTAAATTTTATTGAATGAAAGCAAAATATATTGGAAATAGCATCAAATTTTAGAATACATTAGATTTGTTCGAATTGGTCACCTTCGGCACGAATTATGGTCTTCAAAGGGCCAATGAAACCGTCACACGCTGCCCGAACGTTGCTCTGCGGCATTTTGGCCCATTCCCAGCGAAGCGCTTTTCTGAGGTGATGGACACTTTAGTATTTTTTGGGCCAACCTTGCTTTCCAAAATACACCAGACACAATAGTCAAACGGATTGGTATCCTGAGATTTTTAGTGGCCATTGTGGGCTGGAAATGAAGAGAGGAGCCTCATTTTGTAACCATTCTTGGGTGGCGCGTGCTGAGTGCGATGGTCCTGAGTCCTGTTGGAAGGTTGGTTAATACACCCTCCAGAATATTTTCGCGATAATATTCGGTAGTTATTCTCATGCTAAGTCCTGTTGAATGTTCAAGGTCTGCGGCCAAAATGTTTGCTTGCCCAAGGCTTTAATATACCCTCCAGCCTCCACCATCCAGAATATTTTCGCGATAGCATTCGCCATTTATTCTGATGCCACGGTCGACTAATACGAGCGGAGACCGACTATCGGCTGTTATTGCAGCCCACATCATCACACATGGCCGGCGCTTGAGTTCTGGTGGCCAAGCGAAGGTGCACATTTTCAGCTGACCTCGTTGCAAGTAAACACGATCATTTTGTTTGCCTTTGTTCACAAACTGCTGGACAATGAATGTTTTCTCATCGGAGAAAACCAAATTTGGCAGTTCACCACTTTCGGCCAAGCGAAGCAACTCTGTAGCTCTTTTGAATCTACTTTTTTTTCTGTTCCAGTGTAAGTTTTTACACTTTTTGCAATTTTAATGGCTTTACCCCGAACTCATTTTTCAATATTTGCCGAATGGAATATTGCGATATGTTCAGCTCACGAGCCATTTACGGTCACTGCGACGCGGGTGTCTGCTGATGTTACCGTTTTCTTTCGTCCACTTCCTTGACGTTGGGCTACGCTACCAGTATCACGGTAACGAGCGGTGGTACGAGACACAAACGATTTATTCACATTTAAATGCTGGAGTGCTCTAACGATAGCCACTTGTGGTTTTCCAGCCAAATATAAAGAAATCACACTATCACGCTTGAATTCCATCACGAATAACTTTTTTTTCGGGAAAATTCTGACCAAAATGCTTTTGTACGCTTGCAAACAATATAATGAGCTGTCTCTGGAATAATTTTAACAACTGCCGGACAAGTGGCTTAAAAATGACAGCAGTGTGAAGTTGGTTGCAGTTTTTTCATCTCATCCTGTAAAGAGTTTGATTTTGGTAGTCATTCCGCATCCTTGCTAAATTACCCATGCCATGTCATTTCATTTGAAAATCTAGAGAAAAACATAATTTAATTGTCATGTAAAATTCGACACACAAAAAGAAAATTGGCTAATTAAAGAATTCCGTTACTATTCTGACAGCCACGGCAAGCAGCAACAAAAAATTGTACGAAATTTAATGAGGTACGAAAAAAATCTCTTTGAATTTTTGTTTTTTCGTATGAAATTTTTTTCGTATGAGATCAAGAGGAGTAGAGAGAGAGTCTCTTTTTTTTGGGCAGGGCCAAATATTTACAGAAAAACATAAAGAATACCAAAATAAGCCGCATAATATTACCTTAGCAAAGAAGGCACCAACCTACCTACCTATGTGTATAGAACACACCGTGCAAAATATAATTTATGCACCTGTGTAATAAAGCCAAAAATGTGAAGAACACATGCCAAAAAGAATGCGACACACATACAAAGATACTTATGCATAGATATTTCCTTGGTGTGTGTGTGTGCGCGCGGAAAACTAAAGGGGCCCACCGTTTATTGTCCGTCCGGCGTGTTTGTCTTTCTTTATACCTTGACGTAGTACATTCATAATAAAATACAAAAGAAAAAAAGAAGAAGTAGGAGTGAAAAAACGCCGGCATGACAATGATGATGTTTATACACCGGCTGCGATATTGTAATTTGCCTCGATTCACTTTGACATGAGAATGCAAAAAATATATATTTTTTTCGTGTCATATTCTAATTTTTCTACCAGCATTCGATTTAGTATGAAGATGGGATATATGGGTCCCTTCCTCCGACCAAAAAAATATTGAATTCTGTGAAGTCCAAATATTTTTTACTGATATTCAGGTTGAGGTGTAAAAAAAAAACAACAGAGTACAGATTTCCTCGTTTTTACTCGAAAGTAAAACTTTCTCGCAATCGGAAGTTTTGGAGTTTGTTAGCAGTAGCGACTGCGGGTTTCATACGAGGTTTACTCTCACTCATTTTTATGTGAGAGCGCTCCTGAGTTACTTCTGTTTGAAAAATTCGAATTATTTGAGAATGAAATATATCCGTCCAAACATTTTGTGGTAGCTCCTCTCACAAATAGTACATATGCCATAAAAGGACAAATTTTTTGAATACTATATTCAGATCAACCATTTTGAATATTCTTATGGAGTAGGGCCTCAATAAAATATGTTTTTGAAATGTTGGTAGAAAAAGGATTTTTATAAAAGTGCTTTTTTTAAACCATGTTTAGCAATTCCCGATTTTTTAGCACAGACATATTTTCGATTAAAAAGGTGTTTTTATACCCTCAGCCATAAGACTACAGATTCAGCATAATCGAAATAAGTTCGTCTGACTGGCTTGTTGATGCTAACAATAGCCCACGAAGAGAGTATTCGATTCGATTTATTCGAAATAAGTTCGTCTGACTGGCTTGTTGATGCTAACAATAGCCCACGAAGAGAGTATTCGATTTCGTCCAAACATGGAACATCGTAATATTATTATTATACAAAGATCGAGTTCGGAGATGGGCAATATTGGCTCACGCGTCACAACCCACACAAAAGATCAAATTTTCGCAGAAAATAACAAGAAAGGATCATCCAATTTGTGTGCAAATCCAAAAATTGTTATCAGTGCTAGGTCAGGTGGGACAATGGACATTATCGGATGTCCGTCAAGATAAATTTAAATTTAATTAGCAAAGACACAAACCAAGGTGATTTTTTCTCCGGTTCACAAAGGGTTAATAAAGAGAGAGAGAAAGAGAGAGAGGGAGTAGTAAACCAGAGAAAATTAAAGGTAAACTAAATTATATTAGTTTTCATCAAATTTCATAATTTTCCCTACAAATTTCAAATTTAAAATAAAATCGCTAAATAAAAACCTAATTAAAATTTACGTTGAAAAACTTTGAAACCCTTAACTCTACATTTAAACCGAGAATAAAATATTTAAAAATGAAGCGGTGTTGTGGCTGGGCACAAATGAAAGATCTCGAGGAGTACTTTCCGAATCTGTGGACCTTATAGTCAAAAAGAATTTCAGACTTAGGAATTTTTTGCATTTTCTGAAGAATTATCGCTCAATTTTATGGAAATTGCAGATAGAAGCATCCACAGAACGAAACTAAAAATGAAGCGGTGTCGAGGCTGGACACAAATGAAAGGTATCGAGGAGTACTTTCCGAATCTGTGGACCTTATAGTCAAAAAGAATTTCAGACTTAGGAGTTTTTTGCATTTTCTGAAGAATTATCGCTCAATTTTATGGAAATTGCAGATAAAAGCGTCCACAGAACAGAAGCTAAAAATGAAGCGGTGTCGAGGCTGGGCACAAATGAAAGGTCTCGAGGAGTACTTTCCGAATCTGTGGACCTTATAGTCAAAAAGAATTTCAGACTTAGGAATTTATTGCATTTTCTGAAGAATTATCGCTCAATTTTATGAAAATTGCAGATAGAAGCATCCACAGAACAGAAACTAAAAATGAAGCGGTGTCGATGCTGGGCACAAATGAAAGGTCTCGAGGAGTACTTTCCGAATCTGTGGACCTTATAGTCAAAAATAATTTCAGACTTAGGAATTTTTTGCATTTTCTTAAGAATTATCGCTCAATTTTATGGAAATTGCAGATAAAAGCGTCCACAGAACAGAAACTAAAAATGAAGCGGTGTCGAGGCTGGGCACAAATGAAAGGTCTCGAGGAGTACTTCCCGAATATGTGGACCTTATAGTCAAAAAGAATTTCAGACTTAGGAATTTTTTGCATTTTCTGAGGAATTATCGCAAAATTTTAGGGAAATGGCAGATGAAAGGGTTCACAGAACAGAAACTAAAAATGAAGCGGTGTCGAGGCTGGGCACAAATGAAAGGTCTCGAGGAGTACTTTCCGAATCTGTGGACCTTATAGTCAAAAAGAATTTCAGACTTAGGAATTTATTGCATTTTCTGAAGAATTATCGCTCAATTTTATGAAAATTGCAGATAGAAGCATCCACAGAACAGAAACTAAAAATGAAGCGGTGTCGATGCTGGGCACAAATGAAAGGTCTCGAGGAGTACTTTCCGAATCTGTGGACCTTATAGTCAAAAAGAATTTCAGACTTAGGAATTTTTTGCATTTTCTTAAGAATTATCGCTCAATTTTATGGAAATTGCAGATAAAAGCGTCCACAGAACAGGAACTAAAAATGAAGCGGTGTCGAGGCTGGGCGCAAATGAAAGGTCTCGAGGACTACTTTCCGAATCTGTGGACCTTATAGCCGAAATTTCCCTAAAATTAAGCGATAATTCTTCAGAAAATGCAAAAAATTCCTAAGTCTGAAATTCTTTTCGACTATAAGGTCCACAGATTCGGAAAGTACTCCTCGAGACCTTTCATTTGCGCCCAGCCTCGACACCGCTTCATTTTTAGTTTCTGTTCTGTGGATGCTTTTATCTGCAATTTCCCTAAAATTAAGCGATAATTCTTCAGAAAATGCAAAAAATTCTTAAGTCTGAAATTCTTTTCGACTATAAGGCCCACAGATTCGGAAAGTACTCCTCGAGACCTTTCATTTGCGCCCAGCCTCGACACCGCTTCGTTTTTAGTTTCTGTTATGTGGATGCTTTTATCTGCAATTTCCACAAAATTGAGCGATAATTCTTCAGAAAATTCAAAAAATTCCTAAGTCTGAAATTCTTTTCGACTATAAGGTCCACAGATTCGGAAAGTACTCCTCGAGACCTTTCATTTGCGCTCAGCCTCGACACCGCTCCATTTTTAGTTTCTGTTCTGCGGACGCTTTTATCTGCAATTTCCCTAAAATTGAGCGATAATTCTTCAGAAAATGCAAAAAATTCCTAAGTCTGAAATTCTTTTTGACTATAAGGTCCACAGATTCGGAAAGTACTCCTCGAGACCTTTCATTTGTGCCCAGCCTCGACACCGCTTCATTTTTAGTTTCCATTCTGTGGACGCTTTTATCTGCAATTTCCCTGAAATTGAGCGATAATTCTTCAGAAAATGCAAAAAATTCCTAAGTCTGAAATTCTTTTCGGCTATAAGGTCCACAGATTCGGAAAGTACTCCTCGAGACCTTTCATTTGTGCCCAGCCTCGACACCGCTTCATGTTTAGTTTCTGTTCTGTGGACCCTTTTATCTGCAATTTCCCTAAATTTGAGCGATAATTCTTCAGAAAATGCAAAAAATTCCTAAGTCTGAAATTCTTTTTGACTATAAGGCCCACAGATTCGGAAAGTAGTCCTCGAGACCTTTCATTTGCGCCCAGCCTCGACACCGCTTCATTTTTAGTTTCTGTTCTGTGGATGCTTTTATCTGCAATTTCCCTAAAATTAAGCGATAATTCTTCAGAAAATGCAAAAAATTCCTAAGTCTGAAATTCTTTTCGACTATAAGGCCCACAGATTCGGAAAGTAGTCCTCGAGACCTTTCATTTGCGCCCAGCCTCGACACCGCTTCATTTTTAGTTTCTGTTCTGTGGATGCTTTTATCTGCAATTTCCACAAAATTGAGCGATAATTCTTCAGAAAATGCAAAAAATTCCTAAGTCTGAAATTCTTTTCGACTATAAGGTCCACAGATTCGGAAAGTACTCCTCGAGACCTTTCATTTGCGCCCAGCCTCGACACCGCTTCATTTTTAAATATTTTATTCTCGGTTTAAATGTAGAGTTAAGGGTTTCAAAGTTTTTCAACGTAAATTTTAATTAGGTTTTTATTTAGCGATTTTATTTTAAATTTGAAATTTGTAGGGAAAATTATGAAATTTGATGAAAACTAATATAATTTAGTATACCTTTAATTTTCTCTGGTTTACTACTCCCTCTCTCTATCTCTCCCTCTCTCTCTCTTTCGCTCTCTCTCTCTCTCTCTCTCTATTAACCCTTTGTGAACCGGAGAAAAAATCACCTTGGTTTGTGTCTTTGCTAATTAAATTTAAATTTATCTTGACGGACATTAGGAATGTTTGTAAAGCAGTGAATTGATATCGAATCGAACCCAGCAAAGCAAAATGACAAAGTTCGGACAGAAGTAGGAAAAACTTGAGAATATTTGGCTGGAATTCTCACCGAAATTCTACTAATAACCATCCTACATCCTTATTCTAGGACATAAGTACTTACTAAACTGCCATAGAAATTATGAGTCAATAAATAAATAGCTGGGATTCGAATTAGCTACCTCAGGTTTTGTAGTCGGAAGTGTTGACTCTGTGTCGCCGTTACTTATTACTTGGAATGATAAAAGTATGCTATTTTGTCTTGCATTTTTATACCCTTCACCATAGTATGGATGGTATATTAAGTTTGTCATTCCGTTTGTAACACCTCGAAATATACATTTGATCAGCATAAAGTTCTATGTCGATAATTATCTCTGTCTGTTCGTCTGTGAAAATCACTCTAGCTTCCGAACGAAATGAAGTAGGTTGAAAAAATTTTACACAAATGCATATTATGTCTGCAGGACTTTTGGTATTGAAAATGGGTGGGCCAGGTAGGTCAACGTTTTGGTATAGCCCTCATATAACGGTACCTCCCGATATTCGGTATTTTGATTATTTTAGAGTCATTATTCACCGGAATTGTTTCAAATTTGGTATTTCAAGTTCGTAATGGATACTACAGCCTAAGACAGAAAATTTTCCACGTCTTCGTATAGCCCCCATATAAATGGCCACAAATTTTGTGCGGGACCGGTCATTGTTGCCACAAATGATTTGATTTGAAATAATTTCCTCCAAATTTGGTACATCATAAAATTATTACCAAACATGGATCGAGATCTACTCCTTTTGGTACCTCCCCCCACAAAAAGTAAAAAAAGAAATAATTTACCTTAAAGAAACGAGCATTCAATCCTAATATTTGGGTCAGGTGTGAAAATATACTTCTTCCCCACAAAGATATAAATATATATAAATTGTGATACCTGCGGCAAAACGGTCAAACTTTTAAGTAGCCCATATCAGTGAAAAGAACATCGGATTCTTTTGCAAAGCGTAGAGCCAGGTCACGTGTGAAAATGGACTGCAGGGTGAAGTAAGAAAAAAACTACAACAAAGTCAAACGCCATAATTTTTACATTTTTTTAAATTTTATTGAATCAAAGCAAAAAATGTCGGAAATAGCATCAAATTTTAGAAAAAGTTTAGATTTATTCGAATTGGTTACCTTTGGCACGAATTATGGCCTTCAAACGGCCAATGAAACCGTCACACACTGCCTGAATGTTGATCTGCGGTATTTTGGCCAATTCCCAGCGAAGCGCTTAAATTCTGGTGGCCAACCGACCTCTTTGGCAAGTAATCACGATCATTTTGTTTGTTTACAAACTGCTGGACAAGGAATGTTTTCTCATCGGAGAAAACCAAATTCGGCAGTTCACCACTTTCGGCCAAGCGAAGTAACTCTTTAGCTCTTTTGTGTCTATTTTCTTTCTGTTGCGGTCTAAGTTCTTGCACTTTCTGGAATTTCAATGGCTTTACCGCGAGCTAATTTTTCGATATTTGCCGAATTGAATATTACCATATTTGTTCAGCTCACGAGCCATTTTTCGGCCACTGCGACGCGGGTTTCGATCAAGTCGCTTCTTTACTTTTCGAACCATTTCTGCTGATGTTGTTGTTTTATTCCGTGCACTTCCTTGACGTCGGGCTACGCTACCAGCATTACGGTAACGAGCGATGGTACGAAACACAAACGATTTATTCACATTTAAATGCTGGAGTGCTCTAACGATAGCCACTTATGGTTTTCCAGCCAAATATAAAGAAATCACCCTATCACGCTTGAATTCCATCACGAATAACTTTTTTTCTGGAAAATTCTCACCAAAATGCTTTTGTGCGCTTGTAAACAATATAATGAGCTGTCACTGGAATAATTTTAACAGCTGTCGGACGAGTGGCTTAGAAATGACAGCAGTCTGAAGTTGGTTGCAGTTTTTCCATCTCACCCTGCATATCGGCCCATACCTTCCCCACAAATGGTTAACATTTTGAATAATCATATCCCTTATGAGAAATAAATGTGAAATAAGAGTTCCATTGTCTCTAAATTTCCCTCATCCCAATTTTTCTATCAACACAAAATGTGGTATAAAGAGCGAATAGAACAGACCACTCCTTCTGATACATTCGCCATAACGGATGAAATTTTTCAACAACCATGACACCCATAGAAGTCGAGAAGAAAATCCGATTCTTTTCAAAAGTGTGTAGATGGAATACATCGGTGCACTACTTCTGGTACCTTCGCCACAAAGGGTCAAAATATATTCAGGTTTTCTTGTAATTTTTGAAAAAAATGCATTTTGTTGCACAATGTAATAAAATGACCTTGTGAGGGTCTTCGATGAACATCATAAAGTCCGTGGGGAGATATTTCAAGACATGTCTGTCAGAAATCTGAAGGAATTCGTGAAACTATAAGTAGACTAAAGGCCTCATTGAGACAAAAAGCTTTTAACACGACTTCCATAGACGAAATACCTTCAAAAGGTCTTTTATAGGCCAAATATCTTCCAAAGGTCTTCTCGTAAGCTCTATTATTAATAGAAGACCTTCTGACAGAAATCTGATAGAATTCAAAACACGTTTTTAAAACTAATGACCTTATTGAGATACAAAGCGTTTAAAGCGGCTTAGCCTAGACGGAAGTCCTTCAGAAGGTCTATATGCAGACCGTTTGAAGATTTTCTATGCGCAGAATATCGTCCTCGGTTAGTCGAAGATTCTCCAAAATATAGATATAATATATAATATAATACCCTAATAAAGATAGAATACCCTATGGAAATCTTCTACGTTAAAGTTACTTCCGATGGCCTCTTTTGAATGACAAGATATAGACAGAAGGCCTTCAAAGGGTCTTCGATAGTTCTCTGACAGACAGAACACTTTCTATTGGTCTTCTATACAAAAGACATTCTAAAGGTCTTCTATAAACAAAGAACTTTCTGAATAGTTTCTTTGGAGAGAAGATCTACTAAAGATCTATAAATAGAGGAACTTCTGATTTTTTCTACCTTGTAGAGGTATATTATGGTTAGAAGACTTTGTGAAGATTTTGTGAAGACAGAAGACCTTTTAAATGTCTTTTTTGTGACTGAAAATCTCCTGACGGTATCTTATAAAATATCTTCTAAATATGTTTTATATACAGGAGACCTTCTGAAGGTCTTCTTTAACTGGAAGATTTTTTCTGGAGGTATTCTATAAACAGAAAACCTACTATATGTACTCCTTCAATAGAAGACCATCTAAAGGCAATATAAGGCCATCTGAACATCTTCTACAAATGGAAGATATTTTTGAGGTCCTCTACAGATGATCAGCGTCAAAGTTTTTACTCGGTATAAATTTAGGATCTCTTTGTATTTCTCTTTGATTTCGTTTCACTCAGCATAAATATTTTAATTAATGGTGTTGTTCTTCTCTCAATTGTTTTTTTTTTCCTGAGTTCACACTTTGAGATAAACTTTTTTTTAATTTTTTTCTTTTTGTAATGGAGAAAGCCACAACTTTTTTCCAAACAACTCGAAACCCAAAATTACGAAAAAAATGTATACAAATTGTCAATCACCATTTGAATGATTGAAAACGAAACAAGAAAATCTTGGCAGATTTACAAGAATTTGTTTGTTTAAAAAAAAAAAAGAAAACTGTCTGCCGCCTTTGGTGAAATGCCACAATGCATTCACACGCACACACACCATGCGTGTCTGTCTGTGTGCCTTTGTATTAGCTTGGCGTACGTTAAGCAGAAAGTATCTTTCATTAACATTTTTTCGAAATTCCGTTCAATGCTAGACGAAGGTAATATCGATTGGATTTAGTTGTGTTGTGTAAAATTCAAGTTCTGTGTTGAATGTTTGTAAAGCAGTGATTTGAAATCGACGAACCCAGCAAACCAAATCGAGAGAGTTGGGGGTTGAACTCGGAGAAATTTGAAAAGATTTGTGTGGAATTTTCACCGAAATTTTTATGGAGTGTTTGACCCATTCGAAGTGAATACCGACTACCCTGGCAAAAAGCTCATTAGTAATAATTTACAAATAACCATCCTACATCGTTATTCTAGAACATAAGTACTTACTAAACTGCCATAGGAAATAAGAGTCAATAAATAAATAACTGGAATTCGAACTAGTTACCTCAGGTTTTGTGGTCGGAAGTGTTAACTCTGTGCCGCCGTTACTTATTACTTCGAATGATAAAATTATTAAGTTATTTTGCCTTGCATTTCTATACCCTCCACCATAGTATGGAGGGTATATTAAGTTTGTCATTCCGTTTGTAACACCTCGAAATATACATTTTAGACCCCTCAAAGTATATATTTTCTGGATCAGCATAGATTCTATGTCAATTCTATGTCCGTCCGTCTTTGAAAATCACTGTAGCTTCCGAACGAAATGAAGTAGGTTGATAAAATTTTACTCAAATGTATATTATGTCTGCAGGACTTTTAGTATTGAAAATGGGCCATGTAGGTCCACGTTTTGATATAGCCCCCATATAACGGTACCTCCCGATATTCGGTTTTTTGATTATTTTAGAGTCATTATTCACCGGAATTGTTTCAAATTTGGTATTTGAAGTTCGTAATGGATACTATAGCCTAACAAAGAATATTGTCCGATGCCTCCCGATATTCGGTATTTTGATTATTATAGCGACATTATTCACCGGAATAGTTTCAAATTTGGCATTTGAAGTTCATAATGGATACGACAGCCTATGACAGAGAATTGCCTGTGTAGATCCACGTTTTCGTATAGCCCTCATACAACGGTACCTCCCGATATTCGGTATTTTGATGATTTTAGCGACATTATTCAGCGGAATTGTCTCAAATTTGGTATTTGAAGTTCGTAATGCATACTACAGCCTAAAACAGGAAATTGTCTGTGCAGGCTCACGTCTTCGTATAGCCCCCATATAATAGCACCTCCCTATATTCGGTATTACGATGATATTAGAGTAATTATTGACCGGAATTGTTTCAAATTTGGTATTTGAAGTTCGTAATGGATACTACAGCCTTGGACAGAAAATTGTCTGTGCAGCTCCAAATTTAAGTATAGCCCACACAAAAAGTTAGCTCTCGATATTCGGTATTTTGATGATTTTAGCGACATTATTCAGCGGAATTGTTTCAAATTTGGTATTTGAAGTTCGTAATGGATACCTAAGCCTATTACAGAAAATTGTCTATGCAGGTTCACGCCTTCGTATAGCCCTCATATAACGGTACCTCCCGATATTCGGTATTTTGATGATTTTAACTACATTGTTCCGATTTTTTCTTCAAAATTTTTCCGATTTTTTCCCAAGTTTCGAATTTGAACATTGTAATGTCTTATGACAAATATTCAGATCCACGTCGTCGTATAGACCCTAATATAATGTCTAAATTCGGTAATATTAAGATTTTAACAGAATTTTAACGGATTTTATTCTTTTGAAAATTGCAAAATTCTTTCCAAATGGTAAAGGGTATTAATAGTTTGGCCCGACCGAACGTACAGCTTATTTACTTGTTTTTTTGGAATAACTTATTTTTTTACCTTACTTTTTTGTCATTATTTTTGAGATAATGGTAACGCAGAGGGTACAAGGTTGTCATTATTGCCGCTAAAAGTGGCACTGACGCCTAAAAAAATTTACCAGGTAACACTTCGGAAAAAAATTCGGACTGTGCGGGTCGTCCGACATATCTCTGTGGTCCCTAGATACACATTCCGGTCCAACCTTTAGGTGTTGCATCTAAAAAAATTCTTCTTTGAGATTTTTTGGTTCCAGTCTTGGATAACTTTGCAGAATTTTTTGCTCAAGAGTTGTCATAGTTTTTCCAAAACGTCCATTCCACTATGGGTAAAAAGCATGATTTTTTTGGCATAAAGTCATTTTTTTTTGGTTTCATATTTTGAAATTTAACTGATTTCCTAAATGTAGATACCCATATTAGAAAAAAAAATGTTTAATATCAATACGGGTGGCAACCCTTTTTTGCTGGCGAGCTTTTAAAGTCAGCTGTTTGAAAGTCACTTTGTTTTGGTACAACTGGCGGTAAAGATCAGCTAAGTTCAAGTGCTTCTGATTTGACAAAATTGAAAAAAAAAAAATAAAATGTGTAATTATGGAAAACGTTAGTGCAGGTATGTAAAATTAAGACGAGGTGCCCTTTTTGTCATAATTGTCTGTTGTTGTAATACTGTGAAATGTTTCGTTTATGTATAGCTTTATATAAAATCTATAAATTGTAGTTGTGTTCCGTGGAGTGTAACTTGTGAATGGCAAAGCATTGCAAAAAGGTATAAATGCCAAGTTATTAACAAAAGTGTGTTAAATAATGAGTAACTAACCTTTTTTGTTCTATTTTGTGCCAACACGTGTTTTGCAGATAAACACGTGTTTGCCCATGCAGCGCTTATTGAAATTTGGAGCAGCAACAAACGCTCAGAGGATGCACTAGTAAAATATGTGGTACAGAATATCAATAATATCACTTTAAATGAAGACCAAATGCGTTTGATATCAAAACAAGTTAAAAATTTTGTTAATTATATAAAAAAGCATTTGCCAAAGTGCAACCGTAAATTAGAGCGATTTAAAACTAAACATTCAAAGTGGCTTAGCAGAAGTATAATTATAGTAATGGATGAGCAGTATGTTTCCCCAAACAAAATAGGTCGCCCAAAATTAAATTATGAAGATGCTGGACGTGGAATGATGAGAAGTATACCCTCTTTTTATTTTAAACATAGCTAATGAATTTTGTTTTGTTCCCAGAATCAAAATAAATGTCCAACATACAAACCCAATCTACTTACGTAATATGAATTAATAATGATATAATTTGTATGTACTTTATATTGTATTAATATTTTATGCTTTTGAAACAAGGTAGGTCATCTTGGAAGAATAAAAAATGTATAAAAACCAAATTTCACTTCAATAGCTTCATAAACAAAAAAGTTGGGTCAAATCGGCCAGATCGGCTATATAGCAGCTATATGAAATAGTGCCCCAAATCATATGAAAATTGGTAGGTCATCTTGGAAGCATAAAAAATGCATACAAACCAAATTTCAATTCAATAGCTTTGAAATTAGAGTTTATGCCAAAATAAACGTAAAAAAACCCATAGTGCATTCCTCGGCTTCACCTCGCTAAGAGGATTTCTGAAATATTAAATCTAGTCAACCTTATTCTTCTCTTTTATCCTTGGGTTCTTTTTGTCTTCTACTTAAAAGTGTATCTCAGTTTTCATAGCCATAATCGGTTTAAAAAGTTTTGAAAGTGTTTTAAATATCACTTGGTTTTTTTGTTTATTTTTTTTTTATTTTCTTTTATTTTTGTTATTTTTGTGTTTTTTATTTTTATTTTTTTTGTTTTTTAAGCTTTTCTAAGACTATTTTCTCCCCCTTTTTCAGAAGGACATTCAATATTGGCAAGAGCTCGACGAATACTGGGGGTGATTGAAAAGCAAAACGGTGATTGAAAATAGGTACAGTATTAGCTTGATAAACGCAACAACTACAGTTGTAAAATGTGCTACAACTTTTTATATATAAAAAATATTCTGTTTATTAAAGTCGTTAAGAAGGCTTATCTTCCAAAAATGAAGAACTTTCGACTGTCTTATATCAGCAGCCTTAAAAGGTCGCCAAACCATAGAACTCATCATAAAATTTTATTACCAGTAATTACTCACAAAACCACATCCTAATGTCAAACTTCCACTAAGAGCCAAAATAATCAGTTGTTCACCTTAAAAAATCTACGGTTGAACTTCCGCTAACATCGCCAAACATAATTTTTTTGTATTGTTATTGCATTTGCCTCATTACATGGAATGAAGAAAGTAAGTTATTTAACCTTGCAATTTTGTTCAGGAATAATTCAGTTTAGTTTTTTTGGTAATGCATATAGTATGTAGTAGTCATTACCGGTAATGCGGACAGAGACACATATGACTACCAAAGTTTTGCTGTGAACAATTTTAGAAAACCCTCCACTCTTAGATGAGATTTTTAAACTATTTATACTCTAGAGGATTTAGGGCAATGACTTTTTGTTATAGACGACCTTGACAAAGTCTTATGAACACCGAACCCCTTGTGAGGATCTGGAACTTTAGAGCAAGGTCATTCTATCTCTGGAAGACCTCTAGAAGAATTTATGTCTTTAAAAGTTCCTTAGAAAGATGTTCTCCGTAATAAGTCTCTTTGTATTTTAATTTTAAAAGGTCTTCTCACCATAAAAACCTTTAAAAGACTTAGTTTTCTTTTTGCGTGTTGTTTGATAGCTCCAACGTATGACTAAACGAAATCTGAGAAAAGAGCATAGTTCCGAATTTCGTCATATTTAGATTAGACATCCGAAAAACATATATAAGTGATTCTTTCTTGCAGCCATAGATATTTCCAGACCTTCGAACAACTTCCCTAAATTTGAACAAAGAGTGGAACTCACTCGAATTCAAGCTAGAGCACTCCTGAGGCACAAGAAAAATGAGCAAACTCAATTTTTTGATGTCGCTCGAATAGGAGCAAGCATGTGTTCCTCGTTTTGGAGTGGAAGCAAAATATGTTCGAAATCGAGCAGATTTTACGCTCTTCGAGCACTCTTATAGTTTTTGTCATATCGTCGTTGTATTTTTATGTATGTGTATTTCTTCTGAACTCTCTCCCCTATTCTCCTTCTCTTCCCTTTCTTTTTCCTCTCATTTTCAGGCTTAGACCAAACTCTGGCCCTATTTTAAGCCATTCTGCTGCCACTCTTATTTTTCAAAAATGAGTGACTCGGTAGCGTTTTCACACAAAAGAACGAAGAATAGACTCCGTGAAAAACTCCCTCTCTCACAAAACAAAAGAGTGAAGAGTAGACTCCCTTTATTCGAGCAATCAAACTCGCGATCAAGTTTTACTCCCGAGTGGAAATTAGCAAATCTATGCTATTCTTTTAAACATCGCCTCGGCGTTAAGAGGAGAAGCCAAGTGTGCACATAACGACCGGAATATACCAAGTCGGCAAATATTTCTCGAGTTGGAAAATTAATATTTTGAGAAAAATTAAAAAAAAGAAGAGAGAGAGAGAGGGGCTGATGATATTTCTCTTTCCGAATTATTGAACATAATTTGAAGAATTTTTTTTGGTACCGGGACCAAAAGGGTTTTTTAAGAAAACATGGTCGTTTACACATTTCCGAATTCCTTCAGATTTCTGTCAGAAAATTCTGAATATAATCCTATATCCTCCTACGGACCTTTATGATTTTGGGAATGCTTTGAGACACCATAAATATGTAATTTCACCGCTTTTTTGTCTATAAAAAAGATCTTTAGGAGGTCCATAGGTATTTCATCCATAGAAGCGAATATATTTTATCTATGGAAGATCTTTAGGAGGTCCTACATTTACAGAAACCCTATAAAAGATCTCTGGGAGGTCCATAGGTATTTTATCCATTGAAGCGAATATATTTTATCTACGGAAGGTCTTTAGAAGGTCCTACGTTTACAGAAATCCTTTCGAGAGATTTTAGTCATTTTATCGTCATTCTGTCTATAAAAGATCTGTGGGAGGTCCATAGGTATTTTATCCATTGAAGAGAATATATTTTATCTATGGAAGATCTTTGCTAGGTCCTACAATTACAGAAACTCTTTCGAGGGATTTTAATGGCAACTATCTATATTAGGCCCCTAGGCGGTCTTTTATCTACAAAAGACTCCTGAGACAAGATTAAGACGAACTTCTCTTGACAGAAGATTAGAAAAAGATTTTTTCAAAAGACTTTTAAAAAGGAGGACCTACCTCTCTACAGGAGATCTAAAAAAGACCCTTTCCCCATATGAAACTGGTAAAAGGCTATCTATCTATGGCAGACCTTGATATGTTCTATCTATAAGTGACTTAGCATTTTTTTTATTTCGCCATAGAGGGTTTTTGCAGGTGTTCCTCTGTGAAAAAACCGTTAGCGGCTTTTCTCTCTATAGGTCTTGAGATGGTCCTCCAGAAATAGAAAGGTAATTAGGGCGTATTCTAATTTGAAGACCGTATGAAAGTCTTATATCTATAGAGGACGGTTTTCTCCAGAATGTAATTTCCATAGTAGATCTACGGAATACCTTAGAAGTACTTTTATTCTTAGAAGATATTCAATAGATATTCCTTCCATGGAGGGCCTTCAGCAGGTGTTTCCTCTGCCGAAAATTATTAGAGGGTCTTCTGCCTATAGAAGGTCTTCCAGAAATAGAAAGACCTTTTGAATGTTTGCTAGTTATAAAAGACCGCAAGAAAGTCGTATACCTATAGAGTCGTATACCATAAAGTAGCTCGGGAATATTATATCTATAGAGGACTTCTCCAGAATGAAATATCAATAGTAGACCTACGGAATACCTTAGAAGTACTTCTATTCTCAAAAGACATTCAATAGATATTCCTTCCATGAAGGGGCTTTAGCAGGTGTTTCTTCTGTCGAAAATTATTAGAGGGTCTTTTGTCTATAGAAGGTCTTGAGATGGTCTTCCAGAAATAGAAACACCTTTTGAATGTTTGCTAGTTATAAAATACCGTAAGAAAGTCGTATACCTATAGAGTCGTATACCATAAAGTAGTTCGGGAATATTATATCTATAGTAGACCTACGGAAGGTCTTCCCTCACAGAAGGTCTTCTATCCACAGAATATCCTTAGAAGTTCATCTACTCTTAGAAGACCTTTAATATATTTTTAATTAATTAAAGACTTGCATAATGACCTGTTTCTAGCTTAAATAGGTCTCCTCTGTACTAAACTCCTATACGGGATCTTCTCTGTTCCTTTTGAAGGTTGTCTCTTTAATCAAGAGCGTTTAAAAGTCTTTTACCCATTGAAGAACTTTAGAAGTTCTGCTTTCTTCATATGGCCTTTAGGAAGCATTCCTTTCATAGAGGACGATATAGAGTGTGTTGTATGAAATATACCGTTAAAATATGTCCTATCTATAGACGACCTTAACGGAACAGACTTTTTACAGAAATTTTGAAAAGGGTTCGTAAATGCCTATGTAGGTTTTCTGTCTTCAGGGGACCTATAAAATGTCTGTAAAATGTTGTTTATGTGTAGAAAATTGTTGAAAGGCCTCGTTTGAAATCCTTTAGAGGCATTTTTGGTAAACTGAGAATATACTGTAATTGTTTAGCTCCTTCCAAGTAAAAAATGACACTTTATGACCACAAACACTTGCCAAAAAAAAAAAAAAATAATAATATTTTTACCATTAAGGCAAAGCACTTCAACTTTTTTCATTTTCCAAAAAAGAAGACATAAAAGGTTGACTTTTTCCCTTTAAGTGCTTACATGGGGGACAGTGAGGCTGAATTTCATAGCAAAGAGGACAAAAGAAAAGGAAATCATTCTTTACCCTAAGAAGTAACAAAATTGTCTTGTTATTTTCTTTTGACTTTTTAAACATAACATAACAAGTTCACCGTTGCCATTTTAAGTAAATGAGTCAGTCAATGGGGGGAGGGTTGGGGACCGGGTGTACTTATCTTTTACATACCTTAAGGATTAAATGTTTTTAGCTTCTGTTACGTTTGTTGTTAACCTGGCGTGGGTGGGTGTTTTTAACCTGATGTTTGGGTGGGTGTGTGATAATGGTGGGGACTTGTGAGAATAGCACTTGGCCAATCCCTAAGGGAGACGTTGTCGCCATTTCATTAGCATAGAAAATGAGCTTCCCTTTAATTTGGACAATAAATTGTCGTTAAAAACAAAGATAATTTTCATTAATTTTTTAATAGAATGATAACATGCTAATATGGGGGTGGGATACGGCTGTCAAGAAAGTTAAATGATATTTTTGCAGTAGTTTTTATACCCTTAGCTATGTGGCTAGAGAGGGTATAGAGGGTGAGATGAAAAAAACTGCAACCAACTTCAGACTGCTATCATTTCTAAGCCTCTTGTCCGACAGCTGTAAAAATTATTCCAGTGACAGCTCATTATATTGTTTGCACGTGTACAGAAGCATTTTGGTGAGAATTTTCCAGAAAATAAGTTATTCGTAATGGAATTCAAGCGTGATGGTGTGATTTCTTTATATTTGGCTGGACAACCATTTAAATGTGAATAAATCTTTTGTGTCTCATACCAACGATCTTACAGCAACAGCAACATAAGCAGAAATGGTTCGACGAAAAGTAAAGAAGCGACTTGATCGAAACCCGCTTTGCAGTGGCCCAAAAATGGCTTGTGAGCTGAACATATCACAATATTCCATTCGGCAAATATTGAAAATGAGCTCGGGGTAAAGCCATTGAAATTCCAAAAAGTGCAAGAACTTACACCGCAACAGGAAAAAAATAGACTCAAAAGAGCTAAAGAGTTGCTTCGCTTGGCCGAAAGTGGTGAACTACCTAATTTGGTTTTCTCCGATGATAAAACATTCGTTGTCCAGCAGTTTGTAAACAAACAAAATTATCGTTTTTACTTGCCAAAGAGGTCAGCTGAAAATGTGCACCTTCGCATGGCCACCAGAACTCAAGCGCCGGCCATGGTGATGGTGTGGGCTGCCATAACAGCCGATGGTCGCTCTGCGCTCGTATTAATCGACCGTGTCATCAGAATAAATGCCGAATATTGTGGAGAAAATATGGAGGATGTGTTAAAGTCTTGGGCACGCAAACCTTGGACATTCCAACAGGAATTAGGACGCGTAACTTAAGAATGGATACAAAATGAGGTTCTTCGCTTCATTTCCAGCCCACAATAGCCACCAAAATCTCAGGATACCAATCCGTTGGACTATTGTGTCTATGTTTTTTGGAAAGCAAGGTTGGCACTAAAAATACCAAAGTGTCGATAGCCTCAAGCAAGCGCTTCGCAGGGAGTGGACCAAAATACCGTAGAGCAACATTCGGGCAGCGTGTGACGGTTTCATTGGCCGGTTGAAGGCAATAATTGGTGCCAATGGTAACCAATTCCAAAAAATTTAAACTTATTATAAAATTTGATGATATTTCCGACATTTTTTGCTTTTATTCAAAAAAAAAAAAAAATATGGCGTTTGACTTTGTTGCAGTTTTTTTATCTCACCCTGTAGGGTTCGAGATATTGAAAACTCTCTTCAAAGTTCACACAAACAACCCCTTTTTGTACCTCACCCACAAAGGGTCACAATTTTAAATATATTTATTTCTCATAACCAGAAACCTAAGATGAATATGGGCTTTATGATTTCGCATAAAATTGGATATAAATGTTCGATATTTTTGTAATACTGCCCAAACCAATATTTATACCCTACACCACAAGGTGGTCAGGGTATTATGTCTTTGTGCATTTGTTTGTAACAGGCAAAAGGAAACGAGATAGACCCATAGTTCCTTTTGATGATCTGCATAGAATCACATTCTGAGTCGATTTATGCATGTCCGTCCGTCCGCCTGTCCGTCTGTCCATGTATTTTTGTAAACAAAGTACAATTCGCAATTATTGCTCTATCCAGATGAAATTTTGTACAAATCATTTGTTTGGCCCAAGGACGAACATTATTAAAATTGGAGATAATTGGTCAAAATTTAGATATAGCTCCCATATATATCTTCGTCCGATTTGCCTTTTATTGTGCTCCAAACGTGTAATATCAGCCCGAATAGTATGGAATTTTGCACATACAACCAAATTAGGCCTGAAAATAAGTATGCAAAATTTGATCGAAATCGGTTCAGATATAGCTTAGCTCCCATATATATTGTTCATCCGATTTGTTATTTTTGTCCTCCGCAGCCGTAATATGCACTCTGTAACAACAATATTTGGGAAGATATATCAAATACAGCACTGAATTACATTTGCTAAATTTTGTCGAGATCGGTTCCGATTTGGATATAGCTCCCATATATAACTTCGTCCGATTTACCTTATATTGTGCACCAAATATTTGTCCAAATGGGACGGAATCTACCACATACGACAGAATTGAGTCTAGAAGTATGTCAAATTTGCTGAAAATTTGTTCAGATATAGCTATAGCTCCCATATATACTGTTCATCCGATTTGTCATATTTGTTACCCACAGCCGTAATATGCACTCCGTATCAACGATATTCAGGGAAATATATCAAATACAGCTCAGAAATATCTTTGCAAAATTTGGATATAGCTCCCATATTTATTTTTATCCGATTTCAAATTAATTGTGCCCCAAATGGGCGATACAAGTCCGAATTTAAAAGATACAATGCTTCGGCATATTTAGTCCTTTGAACTTTAAATAATAATTATAATCATAGCGTGTATGATTGAATTCTCCCATAAAAACTTTTAATTGTTATGCGGAGCTCTACTTAATTAGCAAAGTGGTGTAGGGTATCATAAAGTCGGTCCCGCCCGACTTTAGTACATTCTTTACTGGTTTTATTTGTATTAGATGAAGTATGAAAAGTGAATAATTGGGTCGCCTATATCTGGTACCTCAAGCACGTTTTAACAATTTTAACATTTTCTAAAAATTATCACATATCTCATATAAATTGAAGGAAGTAACCAATATAGCCCTAACCTGGCACGTCGCAATATTTATATTATATTTATTTAGGTCCTATATGAAATGGACAATATTGGACCATTCCTTCGGAACCTACTCCATAGAGGGTCAACCATTTGAATAATCATAACAAAAGTCAAAATATATTTAAAAAATCGAACATTGGCTGAGGGTATAGAGGGTATAGACGACTGAGACTTTTTAACGTGTTTACTTGTTATATTAAGTCTATCTTTCTGATAGTGGTGTAGGCTATTATATAGTCGGGCATTGCTACATTCCTTACCGATTCTATATTAAATTTTGGTTGATGAGTTTGCAAAGTTTTTTTTTTTTTGTTTTGCTTTTTGACCAAAGTTTTAATTAACATTTAAATGAAAAAAATACTTAAAGGAGGTCATCATCATCAACATTAACTTGAGCTTGCTCTCAGCATAATTTTGGGAACTAATTTCCATAGAGAGCACTTATTGTGGAAAATTCTGTGAAAACCCCAAAAAACAAAATACATATCTATAACATCATGTTAACATAAAATTTACATATTCACATCCATACATACACACACACACAAAGAACCCAAAACGTTTTGACTTTGTGTGGAGTGTAAGGAAATTACTATAACAAGCCACTACTTCCACTTCAAGATTTAAGCTGACGTCGTTGTTGCTGGCAGCGTAACGAAAAGCCGTTACGTTGGAAAAAAAAGATTCACAAAAAAAAAAAATTAAATCTGTTCCAAAGAAATGTGTGTCATGGTTGCTACCATCTGCCACCTCCATTTCCCCAACAACCTTTTGCTTTGCCAGTCCTGCCTCCATCGTGGTGTTTGTTTTTTTTTTTTTTTTTGTTTATTACGGCTGGGCCATAACATTTTGAGCCAATTACAACATGTTTTTAGACCAGTAAAATGAGGTGTAACGTCGTTCATTCAAAACAGTGATTCGACGCTGCTGAATGAGAAGCGTTTTGTTTTTTTTTATTATTTTTGTGACTTACAGCGATGAGGAGAGGAAAACATCAAGATAATAAGGTTATAACTTAACTTTTACTTGTAGTATTCTTTTGCTTGGAGATTGTCCGGATTCAGTTTTTAACTCTTCGGTGGGTAATTAAGGCAATTGGGGGGACTTCTTGACAATATCTGGCTAGGCCTAATCAGCAGGACGAAAGACGATGGTTTTATATTAACAATTTAATGTAGTCTTGTCACTTTTTAGTCTAGCTTGGTTCAGATCCAATATTTTTCCACAGTGTGATATAAGGTGAAAATGTTGGGCTTGGGAAATTTCAGAAGGCCAAAAATGGATGTAACTCCAGATTGGAGGGATTCGTATCAATATCATAAACAAAAATATTGCAATAAAATCTACCCCAATTTTTATACCCTCAGCCATATGACTGGAGAGGGTATATATTATTTTATACGGTCGGTCAAATGTGTCTAGTCAAAATAACAGTCTCTTTAGAGACGAGCTAGCGATGTCCTGTCCGATGTCCGATGTCCGTCTGTCTGTCTAACTCTTGAGGGGAGTATCCGATTTGGTCCTAACTTGGTACATCGTAATAATATTGTCAAACTCAAATCGAGTTCGGAGATGGGCAATATCGGTCCACTCCTCCTCCAAAAAAAGATCAAAATTTTCACAGAAAATTATTTTCTTCACAGAATAAAAGAGGATGATGTTATTTTGTGCAAACTTTGCAAATCACAATATTTTTAGTAGTTTTATGTCAGGTCCGAAAATGGAAAATATCGGTCCACTCCAACATAGACCTCCCAGACAAAGGGGCAAAATTTGGAATAATTATAACTGTTATAAAATGCGAAGTAAGCATCCGATTCTCTTCAATTTTCACACATCAATATTTTTAGTAACCCAAAATCTGGTGTAAATATGGAATATGGTACTCACAAAGGGTCAAATTTCTGAATAATTATATTTCTTATAATTTGCAAAATATATATCCGATTCTCTTCAAATATCAAAATGTTTATCACAATATTTTTATCAATCCAAAATCTGTTGTGAATATGGAATATGTTGGTCCATTCCTTCTGGTAAACAACAACCGACCCCCCCCCCCACAAAGGGTCAACACTTTAAATAATTATATTTCTTATAATTTACTAAATATATATCCGCTTCTCTATCCATGAAGATGGAATGTATCGATCCACTCCTTCTGGTACCTTCAAAAGTTCTGGTGTGAAGATGATAGATATCGGTCCACTTCCAATATTTCCTTCATATATTTCAAGCACTTAATTTTCTTCATTTTCCAAAAACTACTACATTTCTCATGCTAAGGTATATAAAGTAGTCGATAATAGTCCAAATGTGGAAAATTTATTTGAGACTTAGGACAGATACAAAATTGACAACATCGGCCCACTCCTTTGGACCCCCCTCCCATAAAGGGTCAACAGTCTGAATAATCATAACGCAAGTCAAAATATATCCAAATAAACGAACAGTGGCTGAGGGTATACATCAGCCGGCAAAACTTACTGATACTTTTTAGCTAGTTTTATTGACTTATTATTTACGGAGGTGGGTTTGGAAATGCGTTCTAAGTGTAAGACCTGTACTAGATAGGGTGCAATACAGTTTTGGGTGAATATATATGGGTGAAATATTGAAATTAGTTACGGAAAGACATATTTCTCTACCACAGGCACCAACAATGACATCTATATCAAATTTCAGGATTTCTTTTACCCCACACCAAATTTAGTACCATTTAGTACTTTTCGGACGCATTTCCAAAACTGCCTCCATGTTTTAACTTCAAATACCAACAGAAAATTCAATTTAAAATTTCAGGATTTACGTTCTATCCCCTCACCCAATACCCAATTTAGAACCACTTAATACAATTATAGTACACATGGTGAAAATCATCTCCATATCTCCAAATACCAACACAGAGACCTCAACATCAAATTTGAGGATTTCAACCATATCCCTTTATCCAATGCCAAATTTAGTACTATTTAGTACTTTTCATACAATTTAGTAGCATTCAGAACTTTTTTTTAACAATTATAGTACGCATCCAATCAAAACAATCTCCACATCTCAACCTCCGATATTAATAGTAACCTTAATAAAAATTTCAAGATTTCAGCTCTTTAATTTCTCTTATTACCAAATAAAGTAGCATTTAGTACCTTTCGTACTATTATAGTACACATTTCCAAAACCACTTCCATATCTCAATTTCAGATACCAATATAAATTTCAATATCAAAGTTGAGGATTCCAGCTCTTTCCCTTCATCCAATACAACATTAAGTAACATTCACTACTTTTCGTACAATTATAGTACTCATTTTCGAAACCACCCTCATATCCTAACCACAGGCACCAACTGTGGCATCTATATCAGGACTCCAGCTCTATTCATTTACCCAATACCAAATTTAGTACTATTTTGTAGTTTTCGTACAATTATAGTACACATTTCTCAAACCACCTCCATATCTCAATTCCCGATACCAACAGATAATTTAACATTAAATTTGAAATTTAGTACTATTTTGTACTTTTCGAACAATTATAGTATCCACATAAAAACAATCTCCAAATCTCAACCTCCGATACCAACAGTGATCTTAATATAAATTTAAGATTTCGGCTCTTTAATTTCTCTTATCACCAAATTTAGTAGTATTTCCAAAACCACCTCCGTATCTCAATTTCAGATACCAAGAGTAATCTCAATATCAAATTTCGGGATTTCAACTCTATCCCTTCACCCAATACCCAATTTAGAACCACTTAGTACTTTTCGTACAATTATAGTACCCATATTCGAAACCATCTCCATGTGTTAATCACAGACATCAACGGTGACGTCTATATCAGGACTTTAGCTCTATTCCTTCACCCAATACCAAATATAGTACTATTTAGTACTTTTCGTACAATTATAGCACATATTTCCAAAACCACCTTCATATCTCAATTCCCGACACCAACAGTGAATTAACATTAAATTTGAAGATTCCAGCCCTATCCTTTCACTCAATACCAAATTTGGAGCCATTAAGTAATTTTCGTACAATTATAGTACACATTTCTAAAACCATATCCCAATTCCAAATACCCACAGTGAATTAACATTAAATTTGAAGATTCCAGCCCTATCCTTTCACTCAATACCAAATTTGGTACCATTTAGTAATTTTCGTACAATCATCGCCAAATCTTAAACACAGATACCATCAGTTACCTAAATATAAAATTTCAGAATTTTATCTCTATCCCTTCATCCAATATCAAATATAGTACAATTCAGCACGTTTCGTACAATTATAGTACACATTTTCGAAACCTCCCCCATATGTCCAGGCTAAACATGTAAAGCGACCCTAATACCAAATTTTAGATTTAAATCACTATCTGTTCACACAATACCGAATTGTACCAAATATAGTACTATTTAGTACTTAGCACTTGTAGTACCCATTTCCAAAATTATCTCTTTATCAGAAACCTACCACCAACAGGAGCCACAATAAAAAATGTCAGCTTCATATGTTCACCCTAAACCAAACTCTTACAAATTAAGTACTATTTAGTACAGTTCGCACATTTAGCACACATTTTCAAAATCCCCAAACCAAATATCAATCTCATTTTCCAACCTTGATTCTCATACCAAATTTCAGTTTTTAGCTGTAGCCTTTCAAATAATATCAATTGGTACCATTTACAAGTTTAGTATTATTTTAGAACTTTAATGTTCGAATTTTCTGCAGTCCATCAGTGACCCTCATTCCAAATGTCAGGATTCTAGCTCATTCCGTTCTGTTTCAATTTTAGTACCATTTAGTACATTTCGCTCACTTATTATTATACATTTCCAAAACCAACTTCTTTCGTTCCAAAAAATTTTAGCTTTATCCTTTCACATAATACCAAATGGTAACATTTTAGAACTTTTTGTAAAATTTAAATTCGAATTTCCGAAAACCCTTTGGTACATCTATTCTGTACTCCATCAGTAACTCGCGTTTTAAATTTCAGAATTCTAGCTCATTTCTTTTATTTAAAGTATTCAATTTTTAGTACTTTTCGCACCCTTTTAGTGTGAACTTCGAAAACCCAGCCTAAGACTGGCCCTATACACTAAGTGGGACTGGCCCTCATGCAAAATTTCAAGATTCTAGTTTCAGCCGTTTTTCTGGGCCTTGATTGGCCAGTCTGTCATTTATTTTACTACTCTTTTGTAAATATACTACCCAAAAAACTTGTAAAAAAATTAACGTGAAAGAATTTCATTTTCTTTGTTTACATTTTTTTCTCTCAACTTTTGTTTTTATCATCACTTCTTCAGTGGCACAAAAGAATTTCAACAGAAATAAAACAACAAAACTAGATTCCCCCAAAAGCAGGTTTCTCGAATAAAAAAAAAAAAACGTATAGAAAATAATGACGTTCTATAGACTTAACGGAGTTGTTATGGGTTTGCTTTTCAATAGGCCAAGAGATTTTCTAAAAAAAAAAAATCGGAACAAAAACACCGTAATTAGGTTATTTTTTTAGCCTAATTAAAATATAATCTAAGGTTGAAAATTTGATTAAAACCATTCTTTGTTTTGAAGTTTCTATTAAATCAACGTTTCGCAAAAGAGTAAAAGTTTGTTTTTTGTTTCTTCTCCTCAAGGAGGTCATAGTGAAATTTCGTGTGTGGGAAATCAATTTAATTTAAGTTTCTAGCAATTTTGGACATCCACCCAGATCCCAGCAAAATATGCTAACCGAAAGCACTACAACTTATGAAAAAACTACCAGCAGCCCTGAAATATGATCTGTATTACCAGCAGGCCAAAAAATAATTAGTTATTAAAAAAATTAATGGTGTATTTTTTTGTTTAAATCCTCGATTAAGTGTCCTTTTTTGAATATCCCGGAATAAAAAAACACGGTTACCAGTCCTGACATTCATATTTTAACATTTGAAATGTTAATCAACGCGTTTGGTTCCTTCGCCTTATGGGGAATTCGGAATTTTACAGTTTATGAGGGAGGTTTATCATCAGGAACTACTTAGAAATCTCGTTGGAGCTGTGATTTTGCAGAATTTCGACCACATTTTTGGGAAAGTAATAATAAACGAGTAAAAATGAGTCTGAAGCTAGAATTTTGAAATTTTGCATGTGGTCCAATGTTGGTGGGTAGGAATGAGGTAAAGCTGTTTTTTTTTTTTAATTCGGACTAGAAGTGTACTAAAAGTACTAAAAATCACTTTTCGCACCTTTTAGTATTTTGCGAAAGGATACAACTAAAATCTTTGACATAAAAATTTAATTTGGTACAAAATTTATGTTTCGGAAATACGTACTAAATGGTACTTAATTTGGTATTTGGGTAAGGGACTGAGTCGAACGTCTAAATTTTGGAATTAGAATCACCTTTTGTGGGATTTGGTTGACGCATGGCTGGAGAATTAGGAATATGTACTAAAAAAGTTGAAATGTACTAAATAGTATTAACTTTGGTATTTGGGAAAGGGATAGAGCTGGAAATGTGAAATTTGAAGTGATAGACTTTGATATTGTTTAGGTTAGACAAACTTAAAGGTTTTACGAAAATCTAGCATACCTGTACCAAAAGTATTAAAATACACTAAATTTGGTACCATTTGGAATTATAATAGTATAATCATAAAATTTATATTAGAATCAATAATTGAAAATGAGCTTGATTATGGGGGTGGTTTTGGAAATGTGTACTACAATTGTTCAAAAAGTACTAAATATTGTACCAAATTTAATACCATTTTGGGGTTGCAACTGGTGCGTAGGTTTAAGATAAAGAGTTGGGGTTGAAATTTTTTTGAGCAAGTATACGAAAGGTACTAAATTGTACTGATATTGCATGAAATCTGAAATTTTGCATTAGGATCACAAGTTAGCGTATTGGATTGGGAATTTAAGTTTGTTCTGAAAATGTGTAGTTCAAGTGCACGAAAAGTACTAAATAGTACTATATATGGTACCATCTGGAATTATGTGAACCGATAGTGGTAAAATCTTGAAATTTATAATGAGAATCAATTATTGGAAATGGAATTGATGATTACTAATGTTATCTGTTTTTGAGATTTGAAGGAGATTTAGAAATGTGTTCTAAATGGTACTAAATTTGGTATTAGGTGAGAGGATAGAGCTGGAATCCTAAAATTTTATACTGAGGTCCCTGTTGGTATCTGGTATTGAGATATGAAGATGGTTTCAGAAGTGTGTACTATAATTGTACAAAAAGTACTAATTTGTACTAAATTGGTATTGAGTGAAGGGATGGAGATAATAATTACTGTGAGTATCTGTGTTTGAGATTTGGTGGAGGTTTAGAAATGCGTCCTGTATTCGTATAAAAAGTTCTTAATGGTACTGAATTTGGTATTGGGTAAAAGGATGGGGCCTCCTCAAGTTTGAGGATTTGAGGATCAATGGAGGTTTGGAACTTTGTAAGGTTTTAAAAATATGTACTATAATTGTACGAAAATACTAGTACTAAATAGTATTTAATATTGTACTGAGTGAAGGAATAGAGCTAGAATCTTCAAATTTGATACTGAGGTACCTGTTGGTATCCGGAATTGAGATATGAAGATGGTTTCGGAAGTGTGTACTATAATTGCACGAAAAGTACTAAATGGTACTAAAGTTGGTATTCGGTGAAGGGATAGAGATACAATTCTGAAATTGTATATTTGGATTACTGAAGGTGTCTGTATCCGAGATTTTGAGGTGGTTTAGAAATGCGTACCATATTTGTACGAAAAGTATTAAATGATACTAAATTTGGTATAGGTTGAAGGATAAGGCTGTAATCTTCAAATTTGATATTGAACTCCCTATTGGAATCCGGAATTGAGGTATGAAATTGGTTTTGGAAATATGTACATGTAATTGTACGAAAAGTACTAAATGACACAAATGTTGAAATATACAAATGTTTGAAAAATGGTAAAAACTTTGGATCGCTGTGAGTGTCTCGTATGGAAAGAGATATTGATTGTTTTGGATATGCGTACTAAATGCTTAAAAATGTGCCGTTGGGTGTTCGGATAGATATGGAATTCTGAAGTTTGATATTGAAGTAACTATTGGTTTCTGGGATTTACATATGACGATGCTGACTTATTTTCGGACAGAAAAAATGGATGTAGGTCCATTGTGCAATGGTTTTATAAATATCCTCCTTGCTAAACTTCAAAAAGAACGATTTTTAAGACTTTTTCGGTGTAAAAGATAATTTTTTTCTAATATTCTTTCCGAAAAATGGAAAAAACTTGAATAATATATAAAACCTTGAATGTCTGAAAATTTAGTGGGATGTTTGAAGTTTTTATAAAAAAAAGCCTAAAAAGGCTCTTAGCAAATGTTCCGGAATGATCTTTCCAATGTTGTCCAAAAACCCCCTTATTTCAATGAGGAATTTTGTGGAGGTTTCACATGATATGTAACATTAGATTATAAAAATCTATAGAAAAGACTTTATAAAATAACTAAAAGTTCAAACAAAACACATTCATTTTAGAAACATTCAAAACAGCTGATCTCTTGAAAGAATTCCTCAAAAGATGTTTTTGTTAATTTTCGCTTCTTGTATAACATGCTAATTAACGCCAAACATTAATAACAAAACGGCACAGTAGCCTTTGCTGAAAGCTGAAGAAAAACTGAAAGAAAATTGAAATTACCAAACCGTAACGAAAGTAACAGTTATCTAAATATATTGTTGTAGAAAACACACACACACAACAAGCTTATTGTCAAGTTTTTTGTTCAGCTGATGATAGCTAATAGCTGGTTGGTTGGTTGGTTGGCCGTTTGAAGAAAAGTAAACAAACCGCCTGAGGATTTTGGTGGAGATAAATCTCTAAATGCTGTCATTCTACTATTGCTGCCACTATTCGGCGTTCGCTCATCCATAATACCGAACATGCATTGAAAGTAATAGAAAAGACTTTCACTTGAAAAATATATACAGTTCATTCCGAATATTTTCGATTTGGATAAAATGGAGGGAAAATATGACATGAATGTCTGTGAATTATTAGATTAGCTAAATATTATAAAATTTCACAAAATAGGGTGATATTAAAAATATTTCATTGAAATGATCAATTCCCAGTGTAAACCTCCCAATTATACCAAATATTGGTTTACATTTCGATATTTTATTTTTTGTCACCATTTATAGAGACTCGACTGTAGTTTGCTGCCATAGAGTTTTATACATCATTAAATGATTTGCACTGACTGTGAGTGGAAAGATCTGGAGTACATCCATGTGATGGTGATGACGATGACAACATAAAGTCTCTTTGATGTTAGTAATGACTCTGACTGTCTCTTTATTTGACTAAAGATGGACAAATAAAAAATCGCTTTGCTAAAAGATATAATTATTTTAATAATGCTCTAAATCTTCAAAAAGACAGTATGCGAAAATCCGCATTTATTTGGTGCGTGAATTATTAAAATTTATGTAGTTCAATTGTTTACAATAAAACTGTGCGACATTTTTTTTTATTCCAAAATGGCAGGAAAAGCTCCAATAGATTATGAAAGTAGAACTGAAATAAACGACACGTGTATCAAGTTTTTAAAATTAGCATGGCAAAGTAACCTAAGCAGGAGGAGGAGGTCTCATCCTTTTCCATATTTTTTTGAGATTTTCGGTTAAGATTCCTATTCCTATGCATTTTAGGTATAAAGTGCCTTTCCACACAAGGAATATATTTTTTTAAAAATCCACGAATATGGGTCCTTGAAAAAAAATAAAAAAATCCTCGATTATGAGACCTTAAACCCTTAATTTTTGTTAAAAACATACACGACGAAACTACTTCAAGAATATTTTAAAAAATCCACGATTCGAAAAATCTTCCATTATTGATCCATAAAAAATAATTACAAACATTTAAAAAATAAAAAGAAATACCCGATTTGAAATGTTTACAGGTCTAAAATTATAAATCCTTGAAAAACCCCTTTTTTAAAAATCCACGATCATAGGTCCTTATTTTCTGTTTAAAACATACACGACCAAAAGTACTTTAAAAATATTTTAAAAAGGCCACGATTTTAGACCTTTTTTACAAAAAAGGTTAACGATTATAGGTCCCTACGCATTTTTACAAAAATCTACGATTATTGATCCTTGAATAAATTATACAAAAATTCACGATTAAAGGTCTTTATTTTTTTTTAAATAGCTTTGCGTTTAAAACATCTACTACTAGAGTACTTCAAAAATATAAACAAGTAAAAAAGCTGTGAGTTCGGCTGGGCCAAACTTTGAATACCCTCCACATTTTGCAAAGAATTTGGCAATTTTCAAAAAAATAAAATCAGTTAAAAATTCTGTTAAAATCTTACTGAATGTAGCCGTTATATAAGGGGCCAATACGACGGTGTGGACCTGCATGGGAAACTTTTGTCATAAGCCATTACAATATTCAAATGCGAAACTTGAAAAAGAATCGATGAATAATGTCGATAAAATCATCAAAGAGCCGAATATCAGGAGGTATCTTTATATGGGGGCTAGGCTGTAGTATCCATGACGAACTTCAAATAACAAATTTGAAATATTTCCGGTGAATAATGTCGCTTAAATCACCAAAATACCGAATATCGGGAGGAACGGTTTTATGGTGGCTATAGGAAAACGTGGACGAGCACAGACAATTTTCTGTCATAGGTTGTAGTATCCATTACGGACTTCAAATAACAAATTTGAAACATTTCCGGTGAATAATGTAGCTAAAATCATCAAAATACCGAATATCGGGAGGAACTGTTTTATGGGGGCTATACGAAGACGTGGACCTGCACAGACTATTTTCTGTCATAGGCTGTAGTATCCATTGCGAACTTCAAATAACAAATTTGAAACATTTCCGGTGAATAATATCACTTCACCTAAATACCGAACATCGGGGGGAACCGTTTTATGGTGGCTATACGAAAACGTGGACCTCCACAGACAATTTTCTGTCATAGGTTGTAGTATCCATTACGAACTTCAAAATCCCAAATTTGAAGCAGTTCTGGTGAATAATGTCGCTAAAACCGAATATCGGGATGTACCGTTATATGAGGGCTATACGAAGACGACTATTTTCTGTCATAGGCTGTAGTATCCATTGCGAACTTCAAATAACAAATTTGAAACATTTCCGGTGAATAATGTCGCTTAAATCACCAAAATACCGAAAAAAGGGAGGTACCATTATATGGGGGCCTACATGACCGATTTTCAATACCAAAAGTCCTGCAGACATACCATACATTTAAGTAAAATTTTATCAACCTTCTTTATTTCGTTCGGAATCTAGAATGATTTCCACAGACGGACGGGGTCAAAAATGTATATTTCGAGGTGTTACAAACGGAATGAGAAACTTAATATACAGCCCATACTATGGTGGAGGGTATAAAAATATAATTAGGTGAAGCCTGACTATTTTGCGATAAAATGACTATTGAATTCCAAATAAAATGCCAACATTTTTCAAATCAAAAAATATTTTTTAAAAATTAGAACTTTTACAAATATATTTTTAAAAATCCACGATTATAGGCCCTTGAACATTATTTAAAAAAATAGGTCCTTTAAAATATTAAAATAATCCAAAATTCGCATTTAAAAAAATCCAGAACGAAGCCCTTCTAAAATATTTCTTTAACATCTAACATATAGTTTTTAAAGAAAAAATCCAAAATTGTAGGTCCTTAAGTATTTCCTTCATAAAAAAGTCCACGACTAAAGGTCCTTAAAAATATGTTTAAAAAATCCATAATAGGCACATGCAAAAAATATTTAAAAAAAGCAATTATAATTGTCTTTAAGAATATTTTTAAAAAAAATCCCAAAATATTTTATACAAATCCATGGTATCTAGCCAGAAAGGTCTTTTAAACATATATTTAAAATTCTGTGATTCTTGAACAAAAAGTCCTTTACGAATCCGGATTTCGGAGTTTTAAAAGTTTACAGTGCAAAAAAATCTAAATAAAGTGGAAGAGGGGCCAACCTCTTCCACATTTTTTTTAATTGTTGGAATAAGCTTCTTTAAAATCCTAGCATCACAGGTGCATTATCTCTTCTTAAAAATTTCGTTTCCATAATTCTAATCTATTTTCATCCCATATCTGAATATCTAATGTCAGGGCCTTGAGGTGTTTTGACTAAGACACTGTTAAAGAGCTGGTGTGAGACGAGAAATTAATTTTATTTTAAAACACTTTCATAAAATTGTGGAAAATGATAATTTATTTAAGATATTTTACTCGGCACGCCCACTATGCATGACATTCTGCATGTAGAAATATATTGTTTAAAGTGAAAACATGTAAACATTGTAAAAAAATCTCGAATCTCCAAAAAAATACTTCTCAACATGTCAGCTTTTAAATCATGTTTTTATATTTTTTTGAAAAATTCTTCATAGTGGCGCCCAACGTCATTCAATTTAAATGTGTTCGACATTTTCGATTCAACTGAATTTACTAACCTCAAAATCCATTTGAATTTCCTTTACCTTTGAGAATTCTTTGTGTCGCTGTCTATTGACCCATTTTCCAAACTACAATTTTTTCAGCTCTTATCGCCAATACCACCAAATTAATTTCCATGTTTTCGTAATTGCACACGCTTCCGCAGAGTTGCCACTTTAAGGAATATTTTTCTAAGGAAATTCCCCCGATTCAATATTTTGATTTTATTTACCGGAATCTTTTCAAATTTCGTATTTAGAAATCGTACTGGGTACCTACAGCCTGTGACAAAAAAAATGTGTATGCAGGTCTAGGTCTTCATATAGCCCCGATATAACGTATAGTCCCTATATTCGGTATTTTGAAGAATGTAGCTACATTATTCACCCGATTTTTTTTTTCGTTTCGTATTTGAATATTGTAAAGGCTTATGACCAAAAGTTGCCTATGTCCAGGTCTTCGTATAGACTCCAATATAACTGCTATATTCGGTATTTTTAAGATTTTAACAGATTTTATTTTTTTAACGGATTTTATTTATTTATTTTTTTTTTTTTGAAAATTTCCTAATTCGTTCCAAATGGTGGAGGGTATTCAAAGTTCGGCTCGGCCGAGCATACTGCTTTTTTTTGTTTTTTTTTTTTATTTATTTTTTTTTTTTTTTTGAGGACTTCTTATAGCCCCTTTACAACGACACCTCCGTATATTCGGTATTTTGATGATTTTAGCTACATTATTAACCCGAATTTTTCGTTTCGTATTTAAATATTATAATGGCTTATGACAAAAGTTGCCTATGCAGATCCACGTATTCGTATAGAGTCCAATAAAACTGCTATATTCCGTATCTTTAAGATTTTTTAACGGTTTTTTAACGGATTTTTTTTTTTTTTTTTTTTTGAAAATTTCCAAATTCGTTCCAAAAGGTGGAGGGTATTCAAAGTTCGGTCCAGCCGATCTGACTGCCTTTTTACTGTTTTTTTTTTTGTTTTGAAAAATTTTTGTGTTTAATCTTCAGATTGGGCTTAGAAATATTATTTTAAACTTGAGATTGCGGCATAAAAGATTCTTCAAAAGTCCACGAGCCCATTTATCGGATTTCCCTTAACTATATTCTGTAAAATCACGAATTTAAACTTCAGATTGCGCTTTAATATATTCTTTTATAACACAGGATTTGAAATTTCAGATTGGAACTTTAGATTACGCCTTAAATTATTCTCCTAAATCCACTAGCTTATGCGTCAAATTTCGGCTAAATATATTCTTTTAACATCAATTGGCGTCATAAAATATTCTTTTCAAACGTCAGCAGTTCAAATTTCAGATTGGGCTTTAAAATATTCTTTTGAACTTCAGTTTTGCGCCAAACAAATATTCTTTAAAAATCCATAAGTTTGTGCCTTCCGATTGTGCCCAAGAATATTCTTTAAAAAATGTGTTTAAACATTTCAGATTGGGCATAAAAACTTCTGATTGTGGCTACAAATCTTCTAAAATTGATGAGTTAACCTTTCATATTGCGCCTAAAAATATCCTTTAAAAATTCAAATTAAGTGGCGCCCAACAGTATCACTTAAGAGAAAATAGCTCCCTCTAGAAAGAAAGAAAACTATAGATTTCGGCTCAAAATATTCTTTTGAAAATCCGGAATTAACAATTTCAGATTGTGCCTATAAATATTCTTCCAAAATCCATGAGTTAAAATTTCATATTGCGCCTAAAAATATTCTTTAAAAATTCAAATTAAGTGGCGCCCAACAGTATCAGTTAAGAGAAAATAGTCCCCCCTGGAAAGAAAGAAAACTTCAGATTTCGGCTAAAAATATTCTTTTGAAAATCCGGAATTAACAATTTCAGATTGTGCCTATAAATATTCTTCTAAAATCCATGAGTTAAAATTTTTATTGCGCCTAAAAATATTCTTTAAAAATTCAAATTAGGTGGCGCCCAACACTATCAGTTAAGATAAAATTACCCCCTTTGGAAAGAAAGAAAACTATTAAAGGTCCTCTGTAAAAAGGTCCTCTCTAACATTTTTACTACTAATCTTTTGGCCATATATGGCAAGGCTAATATCTTCTAATGTATGTATGTACAACATATGTTCTTGTGTGTATATATCCCGCTGCTTGTAATATCGTATGTTACATTCGTCTATATGACGATTTGTTTGACATTTCTGGCGCAGCGTATGCGAACGCTGTGAAGTGTAAAAAGAAGATTCCAAACAGATTTTGCAATTCATTATTGACTTTCAAGTTGTTGGTGTTGCTGCACGCTGGAGGGAGTCAGCATGTTTTTTGTTGTATTCTCAATGCTGTTGGATTTTTTTTCTTTTTTTTTTTGTAAAAATGAATACGAAAAACAAACATGAACTCAATGCTTCGACGACACATGAACTGCTGAACTCTGACGATGATGATGACGATGAGCGTTCTAGAAGTAATATTTGCTCAACCCACTTTGCGATAGATATATTTTTTTCCAACTTTTTCTTCTCCTTTTTTTTTCTTCTTCTCAAAAAACAACACCCAATAAGTGAATGAGTGAACGAGCGAATGAATGACTGGCTGTTGGAACAAATGAATGCTTCAGTGAAATGCATATGAATGTAATATTGAGGGGTAGGGAGGGGAGGGAAGGAAAGGAGGCGGGTAGACAAACGACAACTCTCTGTGTTATAAAAATTAGCATGGCAAAGTGGGGCATCATTGCTGGCTTTCATTTCGAATCAATATGGCTCAAAATGGTTCGAAGATTCCAACCAACCAAAAAAAGGGTACAACAAATCTACAGCAGAATAATTTTTTTTTTTTTTTTTTTTTTGGAAAATTTATTCTATCATATCCAGGGTATTTTCATAGCTCTCCAAACCATTTTGTGCTGAACTCAAATAAATAACCCACCCAACCCATTGGGGCAAGGACTTTTTGGCATGGAATGCAAAAAAAAAAAAAAAAATTGCATGCCCCAATGGGTTAATTTATCATCATCAACATCATCATATTTTATCATCTCTCACTTTAAATACTTCACCAATTATTTAATTAATTTTCAAAATAAATTCAATTTGCCATATTTAAATTTGATTTACGCTTTTTTTCACAACTTTTATTTAATTCGTTTTCTTTTTCTTTTATTTCGTTTCTTTTCATCTCTTTTCCGTTTTGCTTCACACCACTGAATTGCTTGATTCGTTATGATTTTTGCTGATTTGGGTTTGCGCTAACATTAGAAATGTTTAAACATTGGCCTTCACAGTCTTTAGACGATCATTACAAAGAATTGGATTCCACTTAGAAGGAGAACGCCACCACCGACACCAACACCACCACCACCCATCCATACCTCCATCAAGAACGTGGCATTAGCATCAGACGGCAAACAAAATTTTGGCATTATCATCATCACCATCAACATCATCCATCCCCCTTAGGACCTACAGCCAGGAGAATTTGAAAAAAAAGAAGAAATATTGAAAAGTCATCTCCAATTTTTCCAATCAACAATTTTCTTTTGTATCTCTTTTTTTCCATTTCAACATCTAAATTCATCCGGAAACTGGAACCAAAAGGCGAAGAAGAATTAATTGGCCACAAACACACTGAAGCAACGGCGGCGGCAGAGGATCTTGGATTCCAAACCAATATACCTCAACAAATACCGCTCAACGATCCAAATCCACCCACCCCAAACAATTTTCTTTTACACAGCTCTCCTCTAAATCTTAATTTAGAGGAGTTCTTGGAATGTTGGAATACCCTCAACGTTTTACACGTACTGTCCCCGAACCCTTATTGACACAAACAAACACAACAACACATCAACAACAACAACAACCAAAACATCACCAACAACCACAGCCACTGCCACATCAAAACTTTCAAACACAACCAACAACAGCGGGATCAACTCACTACTATCCCAATCAACAGCAGCAGCAACAACAGGCATCATATCCAACAACGCCAGCTTCACCGGCCCATCAAACGCGCTATCCTCAACAACAGCAGCAGCAACAGCCACCACTACCACCGCCCTCCCAGCACCAGAGAAATCTCTCGACTGCCTCATCGTGTAGTGCCCAACACAAAAGTGTAACATTTAGTCAAGTGCCGTCGAACAGTGGCGATTATAGTGCCGGCAGCAGTAGTGGCAATTCCAGTTGTGGTGGTCAACAATCAATGGCGGGCAACATGAAGCACGGTAAGATTTTACTTTTCCCCGTATTATTTTAAAAATTCTACCAAAAATGTTCGACAGAACATAATAAGTATTTAAAATAAAGGTATCAGCTTAATAAGCTTTAAAGTGGCGCCCAACGATCTTCTTAAAAAAACTAGAGTATTTAATGGTTCCCCCATAGCTTGTATTGTTTCTCTTAATAGAGAAGGACAGTGGCATAAAAGGTGTCTTCCATAAGAAGACTCTTTTCGTCTTCTATGAGAAGACCTTACTGGACTTCTATGAGAAGACCTTCTCTTATACTAAGAGAAGGCCTTCTCGTCTTCTAAGAGAAGAACTTCCTGTCTTCTATAAGAAGAATTTTCGAACTTCTATGAAAAGACCTTTCGGACTTCCATGAGAAGACCTTTCTGGGCTTCTATGAGAAAACTTATCTGGTCTTCTATGACAAGACCTTATGGTCTTTTATGAGGAGACCTTCTAACCTTCTTTGAAAAGACCTCTTGGCCTTCTACGAGAATATACCTTCTAAGAAGACCTTTCCGTATTTTATTAGAAGACTTTCTCGACTTCTGGTCTTCTAGGAGAAGACCTTCACGTCTTCTATGAGAACACCTTCACATCTTCTTTGAGAAGACCTTTCTGGAGTTCTATAAGAAGACCTTCCTGGTCTTCTATAAGAATACCTTCGTGTCTTTTGTGAAAAGACCTTCTCGTCCTCTAAGAGAAGACCTTCTCCTCCTCTAAGAGAAAAACTTCTTGTCTTCTAGGAAAAGCCCTTCCCACCTTCTTAGAGTAGACCTTTTCGGTTTTCTGTAAGAAGACCTTTCTGGCTTTCCATAAGAAGCCCTTTGTGGTCTTCTATTCAGAGAGACCTTCTTTTCTTCTAAGATAAGACCTTCCCGTCCTCTAAAAGAAGATCTTCTCGTCCTCTATGAGAAGATCTTTTCGTCTTCCAAACGAAGAACTTCTCGTCTACTAAGAGAAGACCTCTTGGTCTTCTATAAGAAGATCTCTTGGTTTTCTTCTAACATATCGGCGCCCATCTTTTTAATTTATAATTAATTTGTATTAGTTCTGCCGCTTTGTTGATTATCGCAAAGACCATTGCCTGAAAAACACTGCACTTTCCATCCGACTTGTAGGCGTAGGCCATTCCTAGTTGGTCATACAAGACTCCGGCTGCCTTGCCTTTTGATTAGAGGTTTAATTTATACCTGCTTGGAGTCAATGTCTCAATTATGTCAAAATTTATAGTTAGGGACCCCCTAGAAATATTTTTTGGACAATCCAAAAGTTTAAACTTTAGACAGTTCCTTAAAATGTTATTTAAAATCCAAATTTTGTGGCGCCTAAAGGTATTGCTTAAAATTCATATGTTTATGAAATGACGTGTCGCCCTAGAGTATTCTGAAATTGTCAGGAATTTGGAGTATGGATCGCCCCTAAAATTATTCTCAAAAAATCCAAGGGTTTTGACTTTATTGGTGCTTGAAAAAAAAAGTGTACAATTCAGGCATCCAAAGAAATCCCCTCAATAGTTCCTAAAAATATTCCTTAGAATTCCTTGTCAATATTTTTTATAATTGGCAATTGTTAGCGCCTAGAAGTAATATTTGAACATCATTTGTCTCTAAAATATTCTTCGAAATAAAATAAAAACATTATCTAAAAATTCGCTGAATGATACCAATTTATAAATTAGGTTATGCCTAAAAATATTCTTCAAATTTAGTTTATGCCCTAAAATATTTAATAAAAAGGCAACCATTGGCGCCTTGCAATATTCTTCACATTTAGTTTATCACTTAAAATATTCAATAAAAATCCACCCATTGGCGCCTTGCAATATTCTTCGAAAGAGTCAACTGTTATTGAAGTCATTAACATTCTCAAAAAAATCATTATTGCCTACAAATATATCCTGGAAATTAATCTTATAGTGCTTAAAATTATCGGTTTCAAAAACACTGAACAAAAATTCACTATTTTAGAAATTAGATTACGCCTAAAATATTATTTCAAGATCCGCTCATTGACACCTAAAATAGTTTTCTAGAAATCCACCAATTTAGAATTCCCGTTACGCCTTAAAATTATCTATAAATATCCGCTCAGTAGAACCTTAAAATATTCGATTGATTACTTCCTTATACAATTCATTGGCGCCTTAAAATATACTTTAAGAAATGTACTCATTGGCGACAAAAATCAGTTTCTAAAACTCCGCTGGATTTGAAATTGGTTTACTGCTAAAGCTTTACTAATTATTGCCTAAACATATTCCTCGAGTCAATTAGTACCTCATAATCCAATCTCATTGGTGCCTAAAAGTCCACTGGTTTAGAAATCTGATAGTGCCAAAAAAATCCATGAGATTTCTGTCTAAACACATTCTTTAAAAATCCGCTTTTTTAGAATTCAGATAACTCCATAAAATATTTCATTAAAATCGGTCTACTGACTTTTAAAAAATTTCGTTTAAAAGTCCTCTCATTATTACCTAATAATATCCTTCAAGAATTCTTTCATTTGGCACCAAATATGCGCCTAAAATTATTCAGATTAGTTGAGTCAAAGATTTTTTTTTAACTTCACTCAATTTGTTTTTAGATATTGGAGGAAATTATGTAAAGACAACTTTTAAGAGCTTTGGCATGCATATAACTCTCCTGAGAGGACCTTCAAAAATAAATATAAAAATACGATTGTTTTCTAGGTCTTTAAAAATATAATACCTTTTACAGATGGTGTGTAGGCACGGATGGAGGATCTTTTTAATAGGTCTGCTCTTATGTAGTTGACCTAAAATACTCCATAGTTCGAAGATCTCTCGTTTATAATAAAGTCCTTTATGAATTTCCTATAGGACTTATGATAAAACTCCCTTTTACAGTGCTGAGAATAAAAGACTGAGGACCTCTTTATAGATCTCCTCTTATGAATTTAAAGCCCTTTACAAGTCCGAAAATAAAATATTTTGTTTTAGTATTTTATAGATTAACAAATTTCTTAAGAATAATTTCTAATTTTTAATTTCTAAAATCTCTCACCCTAGGAAAATCACAAGAAGACGTTTGCTACGTGGTAGCCAAATACGATTATGCAGCACAGGGAGCACAAGAATTGGATTTACGGAAAAATGAACGTTACCTTTTGTTAGATGATACCAAGCACTGGTGGCGTGTACAGAACAATCGTAACTTATCCGGATATGTGCCCAGTAATTATGTGAAAAAGGAGAAACCATCACTGTTCGATAGGTGAGTAGTACAATCGACAATAATGGCAATCGCAATCGAATAATCACTAATCCAATGTTTGTTTTTTTCTTTTTTACCAAAGACAAGTCTTGTTTTCATCCCCGAAAAAAATGCTTTCTTTCTTTCTTTAGCTCTTTGGCCTATTTTGCTTCGTTTAATTTATTTATTAAGTAGAAGATATTTTGTACAATATTATTATGTATGTTTGCTTTGTATATTATGTTATAAATGTATGTATGTTTATGTTATATTTTTTACGCCAAATTTATTCTTATAACACAATTTAGTTTGCAAATTTTATGGTATTTTCTTCTTAAATTGTACAAAAAAACATACTTTTCTTTCTTTCTAAATTCCCTCTAAATTGAGTGTTTGTCGTCTGCCCATTCACTCGTTCTGTGGGTTGCTGTTATCACAGCTGCCATTGAAGCCTTCAAAACATATTGTTATTGCCTTGTTATGAGAGTGCGTTCTCTCTCTTCTCCTCCCAACCCCAATTCATTCAGTAATTCATGTTCGACAAGCAGCACAGCCCCCCACTGTGTGTGTAACACTTTGAATTGGAAGAAGTTCATCATTTAGACTTTAGTTGTACCCCTATTGCTGACGGTGCGTGTTTGTCTGCCTGCTGCCTGCCGGGTCTTTCTCAATCTTTCGAAAGCGACAAAACGTATACTTATGAAGCGTTAAATTATCTCCTCATCCTTCTTTTTTCGTTAGAATAATAATAATAATAGCTATTAACCATTCTTGAAGCGTATGTTTTTATGTTTTTTTTTTTTTGATTCAGTTGTTCGGTCGTTTGTACTTTTTTATTTTTGTCTCGTTATGAACTCGCGTGGCACAATAATGGTGGTGAAAGAAGTACCCAGACAACACAGAGAGATATCATTTAAATGCCGCCTCCCCTTAAATTGTTTTTCTGTGATATGTTGATTTGTCTGTCTGTCTGTCTGTCCCCCAGTTATTGCTGGTTTGTTTTGATTGTAGTTTACGTAATATTTGTTGTAATAAAAAGTAATAAAAAAATTATTGATAAAAAAAAATACACTCATTGTTGCGCTCTCTCACATACCCCATAAGCTCAAACTTAAAGTAAATTAATGACGAAATCGTGAGGCTAACCTCAGCCCCAAAAAAGTGTCAATGAGAATATTGGGGACATATTTGAGATGAATGTAATCAATTGATAAACATTTTCATTTGGAATTAAACTTTGCAAACGTGTAACTATTTTTTTAGAAATCAAAAATACTTTTGATTTGATGTTGACCTTGGTCTTGTCCCAATAAAGCCGGTATTAAAAGTATATAGTATACTTTTACGGTGTGAATGATAAGTTGAAAGGTATACTCACCAGCTTTGTAGGGCTACAGAGGATATACATCGTTTGATGTAGCCTCACTGAGTTAGACTCTAGGTCTCTTGGAACGAAATCGGTTTCAGAAAAGTTTTCTAAAAACAAATCAAAAAATTTATGAAATGTTTATTTGAATTGATAGAACATTTCAGCCGGTATCTCCCAAAAAAATCATTCATTCGTGGATTTTTAAAATATTTTTTTTTCAAAGACCAACTGAGCTCTAAACGTGGATTTTTAACATCATTTTTTTCAAAGACCAACTGAGTTCTATGCGTGGATTTTTAAAATATTTTTTTTCAAAGACCAACAGAGCTCTAAGCGTGGATTTTTTAAGAGATTTTTTCAAGTATCAACGGAGCTCTAAGCTTAGATTTTTTAAAATATTTTTTTAAAGCATCAACAGAGCTTTAAGCGTGGATTTTTAAAAGAATTTTTTCAAGCATCAACAGAGCTCTAAGCTTAGATTTTTTTTAAATGTTTTTTTCAAGCACCAACAGAGATTTTTTAAAGGAGGTTTTTTAAGCATCAACAGAGCTCTAAGCATCGTTTTTTAAAAGAATTTTTTCAAGCATCAATAGAGCTTTAAGCGTGGATTTTTTAAAAGAATTTTTTCAAGCATCAACAGATCTCTAAGCCTAGATTTTTTAAAAGATTTTTTTTCAAGCATCAACAGATCTCTAAGCCTAGATTTTTTAAAAGAATTTTTTTCAAGCATCAACAGATCTCTAAGCCTAGATTTTTTAAAAGATTTTTTTCAAGTACTTTGACAGCTCTAAGACTGCATTTTTTAAAAGATTTTTTTTCAAGGATTTTCACAACTCTAAGCGTGAATTTTTTAAAAAGTTTTTTTTTCAAGGACCCACAGAGCTCTATGCATGGATTTTTTAAAAGATTTTTTGACAAGGATCTTTTAAAAAAAATTGTTCAAGAACCAATGGAGATCTAAGCTTTTTTAAACACTATTAGAGCTCTAAGCTTGGATTTTTTAAAAGAAAATTTTGAACGACTATCGGAATTATGTGGGTGGATTGTTAAAATAATTTTTTAAATCACTATCTGAACTCTAAGTGTGGATTTTTTTAAATATTTTTTTGAAGCACCATCTGAGCTCTAAGCGTGGATTTTAAAATAATGTTTGATTCAGTATCTAAACTTTAAGGTTGGATTTTAAAAACAATTTTTTGGTCCACTATCTCAGCTCTAAGGGGAGATTTTTCAAAAGAATTTTTTGAAACACTATCTGAGCTCCAAGCGTGAATTTTTCAAAATAATTTTTGGGACTCTCAAAGGTATAATCGTGGATTTGTTAAGGGATTTTGTCAGTAATTTTTGAGAGACTTTCAGAGCTCCAAAGGTGAACTTTTAAACGTTTTTCTTTAAGGAATTTTGTGAAAAGTATTTAAAGAACTTTCAGAGCTCCAAGCGTGAACTTTTCAAAGTTTTCCTTTAAAAAAAATTGCGGGATGTTTTTAAAGGGCTATCAGAGTCCTATGCGTGGAATTAAAAAAAATTTTGAAGGAATCTTGTGAGAGATTTTTAAACGAAGATCGGAGCTCTTAGCGAGGACTTTAAACGATTTTTTGAGAAATTTTGTAATAGATTTTTGTAGGACAATCAGAGCTCCAAATGTGGACTTTTACAAAAAAATTCTCAAATGAATGTTGTGAGAGAGTTTTAAGGGTTATCAGAGCTCCAAGCGTAGAATTTTTGAAGATATTTTAAAGAAATTTGGTGAGAGATTTTTGATCGGTTATCAAGCTCCAAGCGTAGACTTTTAAAAGGAATTTTGTGAGAGATTTTTGATGGGTTATAAGAGCTTCAAATGTGGACTTTTAGAAGGAATTTTGTGAGAGATTTTTGAAGGGTTGCCAGAGTTCCAGGCTTGGACATTTAAAAGGAATTTTTGAAAGGTTATCAGAGCTCCAAACGTGGATTTTTCGAAGGACTCTTCTTGTGGATTACCAATATGTCAGCCAGATCGATTGACACAATATTTTCAGCTCCTAGAATGAAACTAACTCGAAAGATAATTTTTATGGGGGATTGAAATTTACTACGAAACAGTGATTTACGCCCAAATCGGTTGGAAAATATGGCCAAGACCCTCGAAATTATTAAATATAATGGGAATTTTCTCTCTCCTTGTCTATGTATAGGGCTATAACAAAACTTGTATCCATATTGATAACTTTTTACAAATTGGGGTTCTACATACAAAGAACTCCAAATATTTGAAATTTGACGAAGTAAAATGAAAATATGACTAAAGAAATGAAAGGGAAAGACTTGAAATTGGACCATACCAATAATTCGACCACATGACCCATTTTTAAAACCAAAGCCATCTATAAACTGTCTATGTTTAATGTTGCGAAAAATGTCTCAAAAATGTCAAGGCTATATAACCCCTTTAAAAAAGTTGTCTTAAAATCCCGAAAGGGTTAAGGGTTTTGATCTACATACCAAGTACTGTCAAATCCGCTTGAAATTTTTTACAGTCTAGGCTTCTTATTGAACAGTGAAATTATAAGAAAATTTGCAGCGAATTCAGAAAAGTCCACAATATGTCGAAAAAGGATTTTTAAACCAAAATTGGAGCTGTTATTGTATGATACACATTTACACATTTTTCTTGTTCAGATACTCATAATTAAATGTGGTCTAGAGTATATCTTTCTTCGACAATATATAATAAGTAAAGAGATTTTTACTCAGATCATAAAGGTATAAATAGTCAAAAACGTAAATTTATAAAATCCACTTTAAATATAAAAATCTTGATTAACATTCTTTTAACAACTATGATTCATAGATAAATAGTCCATTCTGAGACTCATAGTGCAATTTTGTGAAGAATATTTCCTCCTTTGACAATAATCATCCAAAACTAAGTTCCATTTTACATTCATTCATCAAAAAAATAAAAAAAAAATGACAAAAATAATCTTAAAAAAAATAGGAAAATATTTTTGCGTTTTTTGATTTCAAACTATTCAAATATTGATCATTAACATTTCCTCTCTTTTCTTACCATTTCAGTATTAAGAAAAAAGTGAAAAAGGGTTCCGGTTCCAAGACCCTACCCAATTGTTCGCCATCAAGACAAATCGAAAGTCCAACAATGTCGCGAAGACTGCCACCCGATCCATCAGAGGCAATTGGTTCAGCCATTGTTAAATACAACTATCAAGCCCAACAGCCCGATGAACTCTCACTGACCAAGGGTACACGAATATTGATATTGGAGAAATCCAATGATGGCTGGTGGCGGGGACAAAGTGGTAATGCCGTTGGCTGGTTTCCAAGCAACTACACAACCGAAGATTGTGATAACGATGGTGAAATACATACATATGCAATGGCGGAAAATGTATTAGATATAGTGGTGAGTATTCAGAACAAAAATGGATATTTGATGCAAGGAAATATCTCTAAATATTTGGATGCCTTAGTATGTGGCCAAGTCCATATAAAGACCTAAGAAAAGTTTGGCATAAAAAAACGAAAAATATTTTGGGGGTTTGAACAACAAATCAGGGAATTTTCCACTTCACAGACTGACTTTTGGACAGTGAAGTTATGACAAAAATTGCAGCTAATTCCTGCAAAAATTTGTCGAAAATAAAAAGCGTTCTAATAATAAAAATTCGTGATAGTTTACTGTGATACAGGGTGAGATAAAAATACTGCAACCAATTTCAGACTGCTGTCATTTCGAAGCCACTCGTCCGACAGCTGTTAAAATTATTCCAGTGACTGCTCATTATATTGTTTACAAGCGTACAAAAGCATTTTGGTGAAAAATTTCCAGAACTGGTAGCGTAGCCCGACGTCAAGGAAGTGAACGGAAGAACATAGCAACACAGCAGAAGTGGTTCGAAAAGTCAAGAAGCGACTTGATCGAAACCCTTCGTCGCAATGGCAAGGCCGAAAAATGGCTTGTGATCTGAACATATCGCAATATTCCATTCGGCAAATATTGAAAAATGAGCTCGGGGTAAAACCATTAAATTGCAAAGAGTGCGAGAACATACACCACATCAGAAAGAAAATAGACTCAAAAGAGCAAAAGAGTTGCTTCGCTTGGCCGAAAGTGGTGAACTGCCGAATTTGGTTTCCTCCGATGAGAAAACATTCGTTGTCCAGCAGTTTGTAAACAAACAAAAAGATGGTGTTTACTTGCCAAAGAGGTCAGCTGAAAATGTGAACCTTCGGTTGGCCACCACAACTCAAGCGCCGGCCATGGTGATGGTGTGGGCCACCATAACAGCCGATGGTCGCTCTACGCTCGTATTAATAGACCGTGGCAACAGAATAAATGCCGAATATTATCGCAAAAATATTATGGAGGGTGTATTAAAGCCTTGGGCACGCAAACATTTTGGCCGCAGACCTTGGACATTCCAACAGGACTCAGCACGCGCCACCAGAACTCAAGCGCCGACCATGGTGATGGTGTGATCCACCATAACAGCCGATGGTCGCTCTCCTCTCGTATTAATCGACCGTGACATAAGAATAAATGCCGAATATTATCGCGAAAATATTATGGAAGGTGTATTAAAGCCTTTTGGCACGCAAACATTTTGGCCGCAGACCTTGGACATTCCAACAGGACTCAGCACCATCGCACTCAGCACGCGCCACCCAAGAATGGTTACAAAATGAGGTTCTTCGCTTCATTTCCAGCGCACAATTACCCCCAAAATCTCCGGATACCAATCCGTTGGACTATTGTGTCTGGAGCATTTTGGAAAGCAGGGTTGGCACTAAAAATACCAAAGCGTCGATCATCTCAAGCAAGCGCTTCGCCGGGAATGGGCCAAAATACATTGGCCGTTTGAAGGCCATAATTTGTGCTAAAAGTGACCAAATCGAACAAATCTAAACTTATTCTAAAATTTGATGCTATTTCCGACATTTTTTGCTTTTGTTCAATAATTATGGCGTTCGACTTTGTTGCAGTTTTTTATCTCACCCTGTAGAAAATGCCAAAAAATTTGAAAATATTTTCGTCTATCGTTTGGACACATTGATGCAAATGTTTTATGAATATATAATAAAAATAGCGGTTTCATTTCTTCGGTGACTATTAAGGACACTTTCCCTTTGACATTTTCCCCAAAAAATTATTTTTTAACGAGATATTAGCAGCAAAAAAACTTAAACCCATAATTTTCACTTGTACTATATAAATTTCGAACGTAATTATCTTTAAAACTATTAAAGCTAGACATATGTTTTACTCTGAGATTTATAGTAAAATTTTGTGTAGAATATTTCTTCTATTGACACTTTCGGGCAAAAATGCAATTTTGTGTTACTTTCATGCATAAACTCGAAAAAAGTCAAAAGAGGAAAATTGATCAAAAATTATGAAATATGTTCGCATTTTTTGGCAACATTAATCAAATATTTTTTTGAAATACAATGGAAATGGAGATTTTTCTCCTTTGGAAACCTATAGTGAAATTTGATGAAAAAAAAAATTTGTCTTTGATGTCATCCTTCTAAAATAATATTTTGTAGGAGAATTTTGCATAAATTCAGATGCAGTTTTAATTTAACCCTGAAGTATTAATTTCAAAACCTTCAACTATTTATCACTCCCCCAGGTTGTTTATATATTTATAGTGAAATTTGGCAACTTATAGTGAAATTCGATGAGGAACAATTTTGGCTTTGACGTCATCCTTCTAAAATCATGCTTTGTAGGAGAATAAATTCATAAATTCATAAATTCATTTGCAGTTTTAATTTAACCCTGAAATATTTGTTTTATTTTTTTTTTCAAAATTTTCAACTAATGCAAATTTATTTTTATCCCTTCCCCAGGTCGCTTTATATAGTTTCAATTCCAATAACGATCAAGAGCTGTCATTCGAAAAGGGAGATCGTTTAGAGATTGTTGATCGCCCTGCCTCCGATCCGGACTGGTATAAGGCACGCAACAATCAGGGTCAAGTCGGTTTAGTTCCACGCAATTATTTACAAGAGTTAAATGAATATCTTAGTACACCATATCGCAACAATGGTGGCGCTGCGGGCAATGGTAACAATGCCACCAATGCCAATGGGGATTCGATCGATCGTCGGGCCGATGGTATGCCACAAAATTCACCGCCACCCATGGAAAGGCCAAATTTGGCTGGCAAATCATGGTATTACGGGGCCATAACACGCAGCCAATGTGATACGGTATTAAATCAGCATGGTCACGATGGCGATTTTCTAATACGTGATAGTGAGACCAATGTAAGTAGAAACTCCGATATTTTCCAAGTATATTTTTTAATAATATCAATTATGTCCTCCTTTTGCAGATGGGTGACTATTCGGTTTCTCTCAAGGCTCCCGGACGCAACAAACATTTCCGTGTTCATGTGGAAAACAACATGTACTGCATAGGCCAACGTAAGTTTCATACTCTAGATCAGCTAGTAGATCATTACCAAAGAGCGCCCATCTATACAAATAAACAGGGCGAAAAATTATATTTAGTACGACCGTTACCAAAAGCCAATGGTACGTAAATCCCCTCCTCCTCCTCTCCAACATTAAAACACAAGAGAATCTAGTAAGGAATGGATGAAACAAAAATATAAAAAACAACACACCTCATTTAAATAAAAAATAAAAAAAACTAAATTAAAAGAAAACAACTTAGTAGAGAGTCGAAGAAGAAGAAGAAGAAGAAACAAAGGTTAAAATCCCAATTATACCAAAACCTTTCTGAAAAAAATAAAATAAAAACAGAAACATATTCACATAAATTACTCGGAGAGATACCATTTACCATAACGCTAAATATGTTGTCACAATATCACACCTTTAAATTAAATAAAACTTAAAGAAAATAAAATAAAACAAAATAAAAAAAAACTTGAAAAAATATTAACAATTGTAGTTTTTCCAAAACAAGAACAACAGCAACAAAACGTAAACCATGAGAATGAATGAAACCAACTGAAATTATTTCATATTTCTATATATATAAATAAAATATATACATACTATACATAATTAAAGAAAACAAAAAAGAAAAACCCAAACATCCAACCAACCAATCACAACCAAGGAGAGAAAATACACAATTTGCAAAGAAAATATAAATAATTAAACAAAAAAAAAAACATAATTGTCAAATTACATTTACATCTATTTAGCTATACTATATCTATACATAACTACAATATTATATTGAAAAGAAAAAAAAAACTGAAAAAAACAAAGACAAAAACAAACTATAAACAATTCATAAAACAAAATCACATTCACACGCATTACTCAAACGACAACAATACTACCGGAAACATGTGAAGAAAAAAAAAACTCATTTATGAAACCCATATATTTTTTGTTTGCAAATACCATGTTCTGCCCCGACGCTTTTCTAAAGTAAAGAAATCGCTCTTCAAGAAAATTTTATGAGTTTTGTATTTTTATTCAGGGGTTGTCCACTTGTCTTGGTACACGACTCTTTAGATTTCTTTTATTGAATTTTAATGTTTATTTCTTAAAAAAATTTAAACAAAATGTTTTCAATATTTTCCCCAAGCTTAATTCAGTTCTGACATGGTAGATCCGTATAATTCTAAAAGAATTAAGAATTACTTCTGAGTCCAGGAGCCTAGCAAAAGGCTTTATTTTTCCCAAGCTTAATTCAGTTCTGACATGATAAACCCGTATAATTCTAAAAGAATTAAGAATTACTTCAGAAACCAGGAGCCTAGCAAAATGCTTTAAAATTTATTTTTTTTCTGAAAGGTATATGTAAAGGAGACTTCAATATCAATATAGAAGGGTGGAATACCTTTACAGCATATCCGAAATTGTCTGTGACTAAAAATGGTCAAAGAGATAATTAATGTAAGAAGAATGTGTGGATGATTTTCCATGTTAAGAAGATATCGAGATGGACATTCATAATTTTTGTATGGTTATGTGGCCTTTAAAGGATTATTATTTCTTGGAAAAATCCCTTTTATGAAAGGGGAACCTCCTAAAGGTTTTTTTTAGATTTTATGAGAAGAATACTTCAAAGGGGTTTTATAACTAAAATCTCCCTAAAGGTCCCTAATTATTTAAAGGGTGAATAAAAGACCTGTTAGATAATCCATATGAACAGATCTCTTACAGATTCTCCAGGACTTCGAAATAACACTCTAAATGGTGTTCATATAGTGTAAGATATTCCACAATTAGAAGGCCTCTAGTCTTTTAAGGAAAAGAAAACCACAAAAGACCATTTGTGGAAATATTTCCCTGAAATGGCCTTAAATATCCCGTCTTCTTGGATGTTTTATTGAAAGAAACCCTTCTAAGGAAGTAAGACCTCTTAAAGGTTTTTTTAGATTTTATGAGAAGAAAACTTCAAAGGGGTTTTATAACTAAAATCTCCCTAAAGGTCCCTAATTATTTAGAAGGTGAAAAAACGACCTGTTAGATGCTCCCTATGTGCAGACCTCTTACAGATTATCCAGGACTTCGAAGAGGCTTTCTAAATGGTGTTCATAGTATGGAAGATACTCAACAATTAGAAGACCGACCTCAAATATATACTAAAGGAAAACAACCACAAAAGACCTTCGGTGGAAAGATTTCTCTGAAATTATCTTAAATATCCCGACTTCTTGGATGTTTTTTTGGAAAACCCCTTCTATGGAAGGAACACATCTTAAAGGTTTTTTTAGATTCTATGAGAAGAAAACTTCAAAGGGTTTTGTAACTAAAATATCCCTCAAGCGTTTTAATTGATTAGAAAATGAATGAAAGGCCTGTTAAATGCTCGTTATGAGCAGACCTCTTTAATTTTCTACAGGTTTTCGGAGAGACTTCTAATATATATTTAAAGGAAAGAAAACCACAAAAGACCATTGGTGGAAAGATTTTCCTGAAAAGGTCTTAACTATCTCGTCTTCTTGGTCAAGGCTGTAAATGGTCTTTAATATATATAAAGGGGAATTGAAGATGTTCTCTATGAATAAAATACTTCTTAGAGATTCTGGATAGGTGGAAAAGGAAAACGGGTATTGGAAAAGGCATTTGAAAGGGTATTCGGTGTATGGAAGATCTTCTTTATCTAGTACACCTCTAATATAAGTTAAAAGGAAAGAAGATCCCTAAAAATGGAAAGAGTACTCTAAACAGCTATCAAATAAAGAGACTTTTTTAAATTGACATTAAAAATTAACAATTAAATAATACATCTGTTGACGGGAAATATTTTTTTTATGGAAAAAGACACAGAAAAAGTCTTCTATGTCTAGAAGATTTCTTAAAGGTACTTAGGAAGGTCTTCTATATGGAGGATTTCCGGTCCTGTAAATAAAATGTAATCTCTTAAACCTTTATTAGAAGTATTCAAAATGTCATTCAAGAAGGTTCCTTGATAGCGAATCATTAAAGGATATTCTGTTAATAAATAACCTCTAAATAATAATTGCCCCACTTTTAGAAGATTTCTGTAAGGTATTTAAGACGGTATTCTCTGTGGAGGATTTGTGGACCTGTAAATAATATTTAATCTCTTAAATTGCCGTCAAAAAAATCGGTTTTAGAATTTTTCTAAATGTCATACAAGAATGTGGTCTAAAAGAAAATCTCTAGAGGCTATCCTGTTAACAAAGGACCACTATTTTGTTGATTGTCCAGGTCTCTAAATGGTCTTCCACATATAAAAAGGTCTCGTATGACTACGTATGAAAACTAAATTGTTATATTTGACAGGAAGACTTATTACATCTTCTTATATGATTAGAAGTACTTTAAAAGATATTTTATTATTAAAAGTCTTTTAAATTGGGTTCTATTTGTATACCACTTAAAAAAATGCTATTTCTAAAAAAAATGTTTCAAATATCTTCCATAAACACAAGATTTTAAAAGCTTAGCCTAAATTCTTTGGATATCTCAAACCCTGCGGAAATGCATCTATATATCTAAAAGAGGACTGAGAAGGGTATTCTATTCTATTTAATCTTTCTATCGATAGAATATTTTTTAAAATAATCTCTTTCGATTAAAGAGGCATCAAAATGGAAGACATGTTGCAGGTTATCCATAAAAAAGAGACCATAATTTCCCATCCTATCCAACGGGATTGTCGTGAATGTATTCTTCACAAATACCACACATTTACCTCTTCTGAATTCTAATTGAGTCTAAAAAATATATTGATTTCTTGTCTTTGCATGGAAATCTGCAAAGGTATTTTACTGGCTTTATGTGCAATTTGGGGAAAATCCTTAGCCGTGCAGAGCTTTTTCTACGACCGGCTTATGAATTTCACACCAAAAACAAACAAAAACCAATTTATGTAATCAATCCAGTTTTTATGACCGATATATTTATTTTTGCAATTTCAGCACTGCTGTTGCTAGGGAACTTTCAGGGCCAAGAATGTATATTAAGATAATGCTAAAAGACTTCTTCTTGGGCATTTAGTGTCAATTCTATAATTTTGATAGTTCTTTACAGGAAGCTTAGTCTAACTAGAAATTAAGAGGCCACAAGCAAATATGTTTGAGCATAATGAGTTTCCTTACAAATTCAGAAATAAATTGATTGCTTTCATTCAAATAAGCTCACTTTAGTTTTAATAGAACATTTAAAATTGTTAGTCCTCTCCTTCACAAAGTGAGTTGATTTCTGAACAAAACTACTTACATCCGTATCCATAGGCCCGGAAATTTCTACAACATAATTATGAAAATATTGCAAAATTCAATTTCGATACGAATACATTTTTTATTTAAAACGAAAAAAACACAGCCTCTCTAAAAAGTGAAAAAAAAAACAACAATTATACTAATTTATATAAAAAAGAACCACAAAATATAAATTAGCCTAATATAAAAAAGAAGAAGAACAACAACAAAGAAGACATAAAGAACAACACAGAAAAAAAGAATCGCATATTCATATTATTAAATTATTAGTATACATTATTATTATTATCATTGTAATAAAAAAAGCGAAAAACAAATAAATTTAATTCCAAATGTAATCATTTCAAAAGAAGAAGAACATGAAACGTAAAGAAATATCCCCCACACACATTCAACACAACAAATATCATAGAAGTTCATTATTTATATTTAATTCTTAATTTTTAAAGTCTTTTTTTACGAGAACATAAAATAAAAATATTTATTAAAAAAATTAAAATAATTTTAATTTTAAAGAAAAAAGAAAATGAAAGAAGCAAAATAAACTCTCAGTCTAAGTTTAGTTTTTTTTTTAATAAAAAATAATAATAATTTGTACAATCATTTGTAGAATATTTTTCTTTTTGTATAAGTTTTCCCATTTCCATAATAAGATTTATATACATAGATATATTATTTTTTAAGCTTTGCTGCTATTTTCGTTATTGCTTTTCTATTTATGAAATGTAGATAATCTCTTTTAATAAAAATAAAACAAATAAACAACAATAAAAAAAATACTTTCGAAATAAAAATATTCAAAGAAAAAAAAAAAAACATAAAAACCAAAAATTCTTTTTTTATTTTCGTTCAAAAAGCAATTCGGTGTTTTTTTTTGACTCAATGACTCAATCAGGTTATATGAATTTGTGATGATTTAATTTGAAATCAGTTTTGGACAGTTTATTCAGATGTGAAAAACTACAACTAGTCGAATACAGTTACATAAGGTGTTATAACTTCTAGTAAATGTGACGTATATTTTTCGCTATATATGGAAATTATTTTGGAATCCTTGTGGAACATGTTTAAAGAAGTCTTTTATTGAAAATATTTCATTTCCCAAAATTTATTATTCCAACTCAGATCCGATCTAAAAACATACGTTTTTAGAGATGCCAAGAAAAGGATATAAAGTTTTCTGGAAAGGGAAAATTGGAAAAATATTATTTTAAAAATGGAAGGTAAGAAAATGATTACCTTTAATAATTTGACTTATATTTCTTTTAAATTGCAACTCTTTTTTTCATCTAGACCAGTACCGGAACTTGTTCGATAGCCTGACAGGTCAATTGCAAATATAAAGCCAATATGAGCCATATTCAGATACGGCTGCAATATTCTGTGGTGTCTAAGCAGCTGTCAGTTTTCAACTGTAAGAATTTTTATGAAGATTTTTACGTTGTATTGACCCATATTATTAGTTTCTTCATCAAAATGAACACGTTTGTTGATTTAGAAGCTTTCTCCTAATTATTGGATATACATCCTGAGCGATGATTTTGGTCCAGCACTGCCACTATATAGGATTTGGTTGTGCTAGAAACTGTTTAACTTAAATTTTATCCAGGTAATAGTCTCAAATAGACACTTTTCAATTGCTTAATTGTCTCAATTTATTTATCATCCTTAGCTGCTCGATAATTGGAAGTATTTCTTTGATCGCCGGGAGCTACCACAGTCATCCAAAAACTACATTATGGAATAGGGGAAATTCATTGTCAAAAGTTTGCCATGTTCATCTCAAGCTACCAAACGTTTTTTTATATGAGACTGTGCATGTTCAAATTTTCCGGTCCAGTAAGATTTCAAATTTCAATCGAGAGAAAGTGAATAGGTCATGTTGTATGGATTGTCTGGAATGATCTTTCTATCAGAACCGATTACCGATATTAAAGCACTTAGGTGAGGTTAGGTTAAAAGACGTGCGGTTGCCGTTTCGTAACCGCTCCTCTCGGAGACCTGCTGGTCCATTGTGTTCATCCTAATTGAAGAAAGCGGAAAGAAAGAAAAATTGCCGAAAAAGGTGAAGATATTATTGATAGGAAATAGAGTTATAAGAGTAATCCACGGTATCCACTTAAATCCTCTGGCTAATTGAAGAATTGCTGTAGGATCAGTGTTAGAGAACGAAGACAAATCATGTGACAGTTGTTCCCCCACCAACCTGTGTCTCACGTTAATGAGTACAGATCAAATGTTCGATCGTCTCAATTTCTTCTTCGTGTTGACAGATTCTATAGTAATCAATATCAGCGCTGTTCCATTTCGAGGTCATTGCCCTCACCTTGCGGTGACCAGTGATGATGCCCACCACAAGTTTTAAATCAGGTTTCGACAAGGACAGTAGCGACTTTTCCTCTTATCACAGAGTATGGGCCAGATTCTTTTGCAGATCCTACATCCCCTTTCATCCAGCTATTTTTGTTGAATTCTCTCAGGGTAATATGTATGAATTACCTGGAAGAAGTGACACAAGGGTGGTTTGGCCGAGTTCTCAACTTCAATGTTATATGATTCGGACCCCCTAGCCTAGCCAATTCGTCTACAGCCTCGTTGACTGGAATATTGTAATGACCAGGAACCTAACAGAGATATTAGAGACTCAGTCGCAGTGAGTTTGATACGTCCAATTTACTTCGGTATTTAGTTTTTATGTTGACCATAGCCAAAAATTTGGCTTCTCATAGTTATGAAGGACTTTAGAGGGAAGGACATTGATATCTTCATTAAACAGACAAGGGTACTTCCCAGCAACCGGGAGTCAGAATTTCGTTATTTTTTGCGATTGAAATTGTTTTTCACTAATATATCTTCCGAGAAATCAATTAGCTTTTCACAGGCTTTTGTCAACAGTTGGTCCAGAAATGGGCTACGTATCCATGCCGTTCATACCTTTCCACTAATCGTGGCTGGTTAGTTTAAGGATTAAGAACTCGGCAACTGCTTTACTAGAAGGCCTTTGGTCAATTTAGTTCATGAAATGAAAAATTTGATGATATGAGAGATATGGAAGCAATAAGAAGGTGGACAGATTTATAGAGAGCAGTGACTTGTGTTCATGATAATCCTCAAAGAGGGTATTCGATTCTGTTCATACTTGGTTCTTTGTAGTTCTTTCTAATTCTTTCAACTTAGATTAGATTACAAACTTGCATTCGGCCTTAAGAATTTTGACCATTGGAGTTATAGGGTGGTACAGAAACAGAAATAAGATTTCATAAATTATTTTTTTTTTTTTAATAAACAAGAGGTTGTACGATTTTTTAAATAAACTGTCCAAGTTTCAGTTGCTTAAGTGAAAATTACAAAAAAAATGTAAATTATGTGTTGATTCTATGTTTATGGTTCCTATATGACCACATAGAGACATAATTTTGCTGCTACATCCTCTCTAAAAACGGTTTCATAAGATATTTTATATAATAAATTTATAGATTCATTTTTGTCATAAGTAACCAGAATCACTCCCCACGACATGAAATTGCTAACACGGTTGTTCATATCATTCATTATTAAGGAAATAAGTTCAAATTAAGGCTTTTCTTGAAACTTTTTAATATTTACTTGATCTGTTCCAGAACCCACAAATTAGTACTGATTTGTAACATTTATTCGATGTTATAAAGAAAAAAATTCTTATGGTAGATAAAATGGTTTGTTATTGAAGATCTGGAACAGACTAAATAATATGTTTTTTGCCCATATCTTCGATTCCAACATCCACCACCACTCCATATTTACAAGAGAAACTATCACCGAACAAAATGATAATAGAAAAAATAAAATTAATTTTCTTTCTAATGGGAACGAAGATGGTTAAAAGGAAGAATAAAATAAAAAGAATAAAGATAAATGATTCAAAATAAAACTGTGAATAAACAGTTCCATCAAGGAAAATTGAAGAAGAGTAATGAAGATATGTAGGAATGCATTCCTCTATTTTCAATTTTTCTTGGAAATGCAAGTTTCTCTATTTGAATTTACAAATACATATTTTCTAAAATCATAAATTTAGATACCATCGCCTTTCTTATAACCACCTTCGTTTGTAGACCCCAATAATATTAAATGTTACAACTCTACCTACAACAAAAATGAAATTAACCCTCCAAAAAAAACAAGAAAAACAAAACAAATGGAAAACAATTTTTCACATAAAACCAACAACAACAACAATATACATAGATAATATACAACAATTATATATACATTTATATAAATCCAAGGAGAAAAAATAATTTAAAATAGAAAAATGAATAAAAACGGAAATATTAGAAATTAGCGGCTTTTAATGAAAACTAAAATTAACGAATGGAATAAAACGATGAAAACTTTTTTTTTAAACAAACTCAACTCAATAAAAACTCATCATCGTAAAATACGAAAAAAATACAACATTAGAAAGCAAACGTCGTATAGTAAATTTGAAGGCTTTTTTAAATGTTAAAACTTTAAACAATATTGTATTCTCCCTAGTAACACACGCACACACATTGATTTTCTTAAAAAAACCTTTAACAATATTTAGATATGACTGTATTTTATAAAAATATTTTTTGAAAATAACAACAACATCTTAGAAAGTTGTTATAAATGCGGATGCTTTTTCGTTTTTTTTTACCCTCCACCCACCATACATAGTATGGGAGTCTATATTAAGTTCGTCACTCCGTTTTTAACAATACAGGGTGAGATAAAATACTGCAAAAAAGTCAAACTCCATATTTTTAATTTTTTTTTTTTGAATTTTATTGAATGAAAGAAAAAAATGTCGGATATGGCTTTAATTTTTAGAATAAGTTTAGGCTTTAATACACCCCCCAGAATATTTTCGCGATAATATTCGCCATTTATTCTGATGCCACGGTCGATAAATACGAGCGGAAAGCGACCATCGTCTGTTATGGACGGCGGCCCACACCATCACCATGTCTGGCGTTGGAGTTCTAGTGGCCAACCGAAGGTGCACATTTTCAGCTGACCTCTTTGGCAAGTAAACACGATAATTTTACTCGTTTACAAAATGCTGGACAACGAATGTTCTCTCATGGGAAAAAACAAATTCGGCAGTTCAACACCTTCGGCCAAGCGAAGCAACACTTTAGTTCTTTTGAGTCTATTTTCTTTCTGTTGCGGTGTAAGTTCTTGCACTTTTAGGAATTTCAAAGGCATTTTTCAATATTTGCCGAATGGAATATGGCGATATGTTCAGCTCAGGAGCCATTTTTCGGCCACTGCAACGCGGGTTTCAATCAAGTCACTTCTTTACTTTTCAAACCATTTCTGCTGGTGTTGCAGTTTTCTTCCGTCCACTTCCTTGACGGGAACGAGCGATGGTACGAGACACAAACGATTTATTGACATTTAAATGCTGGAGTGCTCTAACGATAGCCACTTGTGGTTTTCCAGCCAATTATAAAGAAATCACACTATCACGCTTGAATTCTATCACGAAGAACTTTTTTTGGAAAATTCTCACCAAAATGCTTTTGTACGCTTGTAAACAATATAATGAGCTGTCACTGGAATTAACAGGTGGCTCAGAAATGACAGCAGTCTGAAGTTGGTTGCAGTTTTTTCATCTCACCCTGTATTTGTTGTAAGATTCCACTGTGGGCCCCATAATACATTAAAAGTCTTCTATTTCTATCGTTACTTTCATTATTTGCTGGATTTTCCCTGTAGTTTTTAAAAATTTCAATTGTATCGCACCGTGTTTTATTCGTCAGTAAATCCATATATTATTTATTTTTTATTATTTTTTTTTTAATTTCATAATTAATTTCATTGCTGAACATATTTATATGAAATTTTTTTCAATATATACATAAAATATTTAAAAAAAATCCATATATATTTAATGGAAACACAACTCTGTATATGTTGCCTAAAACAAAAAAAAAACTATAAATATTTGTATGTGTGTGTACAACTATTATATATGAAAATCACAAAAAAGCTATACAAATTTGAAAGAAAAAAATAAAAAAATCTTTACCCAAATGGCCAATTATGAAAAAGAAAATACTATAAATTTAAATTAATAAAAATTGATAATTTACATAAAAATACTTTAAATTTATATAAAGTAAAAACAATTCAAAACCATGTTTTATAATTTTACATGAAAATTCTGATTGATTTGAATGAAATTCTTTCACAAGTTTTATAACTTTGCTTTTGAATGACGATTTTTTTTTGCAGAATTTTATGATTAAATTTTGCGGTAATTATACAATTTATATTCTTTATTTTCAATTTCTAAGATTTTATATTTTTAGAAGTTTCATTCTTTAATGTTTTTGAACAAAAGTGGCAACGGATGTTTAAGAATATATTTGTAAATTGTTTTATTATGGCATTTAAAAAAAAATTTAAACATTAACATCATGCTTTTTAATATATAATTAGAAAATAATTTTTTCCAAATTGTATATATTTTTTTAATAATAATGTAGCGTATTTTTTTTTTTGAATAATTTTTGAAGTAATTTAAAAGAACGCATTTTTGTACATTTAAAAAATGTAATTATTTTGACATTAAAAATAAATAAAATTTTGGTATTTTCTTCAAAATGATATCGCAGTTAAATTAGTTGCAAAAATATAAAAAAAATCATTTTTTGTGCATAATACTTTAAATGCCAAATATTTTGTTTGTAGAAATCTTTGAATTTTTCTATTTAAATTTAGAAAAAATATATGTTTTTTTATACATAATTTTATTTTGTAAAATATTTTTTTTGTGTTCCTGATCTTATTATATGATTTAAAAAAATATAAAAATTAATGAAAAAAATCTTTTTATATAAAAAAACAAATAAAAATTATACATAACAAAAAAAAAAAACACACAGTCGTGGAATGTGAAATTAAAGAAAATGAAAAAATATTAATATATATACTCTTAAACGGATGCAAACCAAAAAAAACTCAATATATACATAAATGAAAGGAACAAAATATAAGTCAACAACAACAAAAACAAGGTAATGCTAACTAGTAATTAATTTAATAATACAAGAAAAAAACAAAACTTACATGAAAAACTTACTATAAAAAGCGGAAAACATAACATAATTAAAAACAAGAAAAAACACTGAAAGCAAAAAAATATATAAATTATATCGAAGCAAAAAAATAAAAATAATAAATAATATTTAAAAATTCATAAAAGTGTTTATATCATTTCATTTGCATTTTGTGGAGCCTTTGCGGTAGGTATAAAACCAACTCGAAAATGTTGATGATGTGAATTATTTTGAAACAAAAAGCTTGAAAATATTAAATTCAATATTATTGAGAAATATACGAATAACGATTTGTTTTGCCAGGGAGTTCTGCCAATGTTCATAAAAAAAGCATTTAAAACAAAATGTTTACCTTTAATATTTTTTTAATCCGAGATTTTGTATATAAAATATATAAAAATAACAATTTTTTTTTTTTTTAATATACAAATGTGGTTAAAACACAATTTATTATAAAAATATTAATAATTATTTATTTTAATAAAAACCAACTTCGTTAGTTGAAAATATTTTTAAGAATGAAAAAATGTGTATTACATGAATTCAAAATATGTATAAACCAAAACCTAAGGCTACATAGTTTCAATAAAAAAACAAAGTTAAATGTTCAAAGTAAATATGGGAAAACCCCTACAACACTCCCCCCTGAATTTAAACTAAATTTAGCAAACCAATTATATATCATATTCAGTATATACTGCTTTAAGTCGGTTTATGGAAACGTTTTGCAATTTGTCGTTTATCTTAACTTGGAAATATTTCGGGGTTCGTTTGCAGATTTCATATGGGCCGGTGTATTTCTGTCCTAAAGATTTTGTTTTTGCATCAACTCGAATCCAAACATGAGTGCATGTTAAGAGGTTCTTGCTAATAAAAGGTTTGTTGTTCGAATGCATTGATGTTGGTGTTGGCTGCAAATCACACATGGATTTCCGAAGAGTGGTTACTAGGGAACTAGGATCTTCAAATTTCGGAACTGTGAAGAAATCTCCTGGTATTTTGAGGGATTGACCATAGACCAATTCTGCAACCGATGCTTTTAAATCTTCTTTGTAACTAGCACGTATTCCGAGTAGTACTGGATAAAGTGAAACTGTCCATTGATTGTTTTCAGAGCATCGTAGACCCGCCTTTAATGTCCTGTGGAATCTCTCCAGCAACCCGTTACTTTGAGGGTGATAAGATGTTGAAAAACGATGTTGTATACCGAGTGATGTTGTTAATTGTTTCATAAGACTAGATAAAAATTGGCTTCCTCTATCTGAAATTAAAGCATTCGGACAACCAAATCTACATATCCATCCGTTCCAAAATGTTTTGCAAATTGTTTCCGCCCTAATATCAGGGATCGGAAATGCTTCTGGCCATCGAGTAAAACGATCCATACACGTTAACAAGTATGTATTACCCTCAGATTGTGGTAATGGTCCAACTATGTCTATGTGTACCTCTGAAAAACGGCTGCTTTCAATTGGAATATTCATAGTTGGACTCGAAGTATGTCTGTCAATTTTATTGCGTTGACATGGTAAACAGCTTCGAACCATATTGCCAACATCCTTATTCATGGATGGCCAAAAAAATCGTTGCGATATCATCTTTCTCGTTGTCCGAATACCACCATGAGATAAATTATGTACTGCATTGAAGACATCTTTTCTAAAAGTAGATGGAATATAAGGTCGTATAGTTCCTTGAGAAACATCACAATATATTTGATAATTCCCCAATGGAAAATTTAGCAACTTAATTGAATAAGGTCCATCCTTATTAATTAATTCCTTAATTTCTATGTCTTGCTGCTGTTGTTGACACAATTTGCTATAATCTATTCCTTTCGTACTGATTTCTTCTATTCTTGAAAGAGAATCAGCTACTATATTCTCTTTTCCAGCGATGTGGTTAATATCAGTGGAAAACTGCGCTATATAATCCAGATGACGGCATTGCCGAGGTGAGGCCTTGTCCAAATTTTGATGGAATGCGTAAATGAGAGGCTTATGATCCGTGAATATTTTAAATGGCCTTCCCTCAAGTAAATGTCGAAAGTACTTGATAGCGGAATATATGGCTAATAATTCTCGATCATAAGTACTATACTTCTTCTGAGCGTCATTTAGTTTTTTAGAGAAAAATCCCAATGGTTGCCATGAACCGTTTACATTTTGTTCAAGCACAGCACCCATTCCAAAAGAACTCGCATCGACTTTAAGGCCTATTGTTGCGTTCGGCAAAGGAAAAGACAAAGTAGTTGCATCGGCTAACTCCTGTTTACATTTAATGAAGGCTTCCCGGGTTTCGTTAGTCCATGGAACTGGACGCATATCCTTCTTTTTTGCACCGATCAATAAACTATTCAGAGGCGCCTGTGTTTCGGCTCCTTTTGGTAAAAACTTCCGATAAAAATTGATTAGTGCCAAAAATTGACGAAGTGAATGGATTGTTGATGGTTGATTGTAACTCAGAACTGCTTCAACCTTTTTCTTCATTGGACTGACGCCTTTATATGATATTGTATGGCCTAAAAAATCAATTTCGTTCACACCAAGTTCACACTTACCGGCATTTATAATAATGCCGTACTTCTTAAAACGTTCCAATAGCTGCTTAATATGTTCCAAATGTTCTTCTTCAGATTTGGAGAAAACTAGCACATCATCCAGATATACTACGACGAAATCAAGGCCTCTAACAACTTCATCCATAAAACGCTGAAAAGTCTGCGCCGCGTTACATAACCCGAATGGCATTCTTAAGAATTCGAACAGACCAAACGGAGTTATGACAGCAGTTTTTGGAATGTCCGCTTGATTTACTGGTATCTGGTAATAAGCTTTCAGCAAGTCAAATTTTGAAAATACAGTGGAACCAGATAATAACATGGAAAAATCGTTAAGGTATGGTATAGGGTAACTATCTGGGACAGTTATTTTGTTCAGTGCCCTATAGTCCCCACAAGGACGCCAAGAACCATCCGATTTGCGGACCATATGTAATGGATTGGACCAATTACTATTACTGGGACGAATAATACCTTTTTCCATAAGATACTGAAACTCAACCTTTGCAGCAGCTAATTTCTCAGGATCTAATCTTCGGGGCCTTGCCTTAACTGGGTTTCCGTTAGTAGTAATTTGATGTAACACTTGGTGTTGGACATCTATTTTGTTAAGGTTATGCGAAAGTAATTCAGGATATTGTTTTACAATTTCGTGATATTTGCTTTCATCTGTAACCATTTTTATTTGAATATTAGAGCAACCCAAGCTTGATAGTGGTGAATTCAAAAAAGTGTTCCCATCGACTAAGCATTTTCTTTGAAGATCTGGCAATAAATGAAAGAATTTTAAAAAATCGGCACCAATGATTGGTTTCGGCCAAAATGAATACCCATTTAAATTCTCTTCTTAAACCCAAATCGAGAACAATAAGTTTCTCACCAAACGTTGAGATAGGAGTATTGTTGGCAGCATATAAAACTAGCTTTGAAGGGTTTTTTGAGGATTTGCATGGAAAAATTGAAATGTCAGCTCCAGAATCAATCAAGTATTTTATTTTAGTACGGCGTTCAGTAATAAATAAACGATTATTACTACCATCGCCGAGAGACGCCGAACTGTCACACGATGGTTTTACTAGTTTTTTGATAATTGAAACTTACATGGTTGAACGCATTTTGATGCTTTATCAGCAAATCGCCAATGATACCAACACAAACCCGAGTCTTTACGGCTTCTAGATTTAGATCGAGCTCGTGGGACTTGCACAATTTGTTTCGCTTGGTGTTGACGGGAGCGCCGTTCGAGCGCATCAATTCGATGAATAATTTCATTCAACTTACCATCCAACCCGGATGAATCTTGGTTAGTTTTATTATTTGAAGAAATTTCGGAAATTGTTGTTGATGCTGAAAATTGTTCGTAAATTTTGTCTGCTATACCAGATAGATCATCTAAGTCCATGGTATCGGTTACAGCGAGGATGCATTTAACATTTTCTGGAAGACGGTCCATAAACAACGTGCGCATAATTTCATTGCTTACCCTGGTGCCAGCAAGAGATTTCATTCTATGTAGAAGATGTGACGGCTTTTGATCACCTAATTCCAAACCGCTCAGCAATTTCTTCAACTGCGACTCATCTGATTCAGCGAAATGTTTGATTATTCTAGCTTTCATTGCTGCGTATCTTCCAGTTGATGGTGGATTTATCACGATATCCTTCAATACAAACAAAATTGATGGGTCCAGATGACTAATCAGATATTCATATTTAGTAGAATCTTGCGTAATTCCATTTAAATTGAAGCTGGATTCGACTTGTAAGAACCAAATTTCGGGCTCCTCACGCCAAAATGGGGGCAGTTTTGCAATTCTAGCAGCAAAAATGTGCATTGAATTCGAGGGATGAGAATCCCCAACTAAATGCGTATCTCCTCCTGACTGCGATGTGCGAACGTTTTCTTCAGCCATTTCAATTATCGGGGTCACCAAATTGTGGTTAAAACACAATTTATTATAAAAATATTAATAATTATTTATTTTAATAAAAACCAACTTCGTTAGTTGAAAATATTTTTAAGAATGAAAAAATGTGTATTACATGAATTCAAAATATGTATAAACCAAAACCTAAGGCTACATAGTTTCAATAAAAAAACAAAGTTAAATGTTCAAAGTAAATATGGGAAAACCCCTACACAAAGATGGAAGAAGGCACAGAAGCTTGAGTCTTCTGTGAGCTACTAGGAATGACATGATGGAAAAGTACAGTGTTTTTCAAGCCGATACCTTTGCAATCACGAAATCGGCAGAATTGAATAAAACTATGGAGAATTATTTTTTGTTGAGAAAACCTTTTAAAAATTTATTTTTAAATTAAAAATACTTTAAAACCATGTACTTTTTTTTTTTAAAAATCCACGATTTTTGGTTGAAGTCCTTTTAAAAATTCCGTTGCAAAATCCGCGATATTTGGTCAGAGGTTCTTTTTGTACTATTTCTAAATCCACAATCCATTGTGGTTTCAGAGGACAGTTCAAAATATTTGGAATTTTTATTTATTTTTTTTTTTTTTTGAATTTTTATGACCAAAAAGGGAACATTTCACAAGGGTCAAAATTCCTGATTAAAAAATACAAACACCTTAACCTTTAACTAGTGAGGTGAAATATTTTATGACGTGGTGGTAAATATAACCCTCTAAATTTTACAAAAAAAAAGAAAACTTTGTTAAAATTTTATTTTCAAATTTTTTACATTAAGAAAATTTTTTTTTATTCATCGCAATAGAAAATGTGAAGGGGGATAAAATTTACCACTACCTCGTTATTTACAGGTTAAGCAAAAATTAGTCAACCAAGAGACGTTAATTAAAAAAAAAATGCGGAATTTTAGCCATTTTAAAAAAATTCTTCAAAATTCCACAATTGTTTGATCCTTGTATTTTTTTCAAAGGCACGTTTTTTTTTCAACATTTTTCTCGTAAAAATTAAAAACAAACAAAATGAAAAAAAAATTGATCTGAATTCCCAATTTTTTATTTTGCTAAGAAAAAGTTTTCATTTGGTGCTTGAAAGTACTTTATTTGAAACTTTAATTTTCTTAAAATAGGTTAATTTCGGGATCTTGTAAATATCTTCCTAAAATGTTAGGATTTTGAATTTTTTTTATAAAAATCTTAAAATTCACAATTTTTGGTCCTTGTAAAAGTTATATAAAAGAATCTCCGAATTTTGATGCTTGTAAAAATTGTTTAAAAATCCAGAGTTCATTGCAAAAATATTCTTAAAAAATCACAATTTTTATCCCCTACAAAAGTTTCTCTAAAATACAAGTTTTAGTTCTTGTAAGAATTTTCTTAAAAATTGAAAATTGTTTATTTAAAAGTCTACGATTTTTGTAAAAATTTCATAAAAATCCAGATTTTTCCAATTGGTCCCTTTGAGAATTTTTGGTAAAAGTCTACTATGTCGAAAAAACTTGAAAAATTGTCTCAAAAATTCTTATGAAAAAGAAGAAACTTCCTTAAAAATTCCAAGACTTTAAGTCTAAAAACCTTTTAAGAATTTTATTCTAATTTGCATACAAAATGAAAACCTTTCGAAAAAATATGTAAAACTTACCTTGATGTGAGTTGCCTTTCGTTCAGATTTCACTTATCCTTATTAACAATTACCTTTATTAAATAAAAAAAAAAAACATTCGAATACGAGAATACGTTTTTGTACGTATTTTAATTTATTTTTGTTTTTTTTTTGTTTTTATTAAATTGTATTTATTGTAATTATTATTGTTTGTTTTTACATTGTTTTAGGAATATGTATAAATGATGACGACAGTTAAGAAGTTTGAAATATATGAAAATTATTTATTATTTGTATTTTGATTTGTTTTTTAGTTTTTTTTTATATTTGTATTTATAAATTTTTAGTTATTATTCATTCACTTTTTTGGGGTTTATTTTTAATTTTATAATTTGTTTTTTTTTCTTCAAAATATTATAATTATTGTTAAATGTACTTTAAGCAGTATTTGTTGTAGTTGTATTTGTTTTGAATTCTTTTGTAATTTGTTATTCATTTTATTTTAATATTATTATTTTTTAATGTGTCCGTTTTGTTTGTTTTATTTTTTTTCGATGAGCAGTATGAACAACACACATTTGTTTGCGTCTTTTTTTTTTAATAAAATATTTTCTTTGATTGGTTTTCTGTTTTTAGTTTAATTTCTATATATATTACATATATATATATGTAGGTATGTATGAATGAGTTTGTTTTTGTAGTTTATTTTAAATATATTTTGTTATTTTAGCGCTTCACAATTAGGTACAAAAATTGTTTGATTTTCTTTGAAATGTTTTTTTTTGGTTTTAGTTTCATGTGGTGACAAGGGAGTAATTTCAGATTTTTTTATAAAAAATAAAATATTTAATATTCTTATTTTAAAGAAACAACATAAAGTTATGCATGTATTTTGAAATCACTCCCATACCGATGTCACCACAAAATGTTGTTTTTTTTTAATTCCAATTTTTCAGATATACATGCATGCGATTTTTATATGTTTTTTAAATTTATTTTTTTATAGGTTTTGCTTTTCACAGAAAATAAGGCCACAAAAATTCAGATTTAAGCATATAATAAGCATAGTGGTAATTTACAATAAAATCCTTAATAATAATTTAAAATAATATACAGGGTCAGATGATAAAAACTGCAACCAACTTCAGACTGCTGACATTTCTAAGCCACTCGTCAAACAGCTGTTAAAATTATTCCAGTGACAGCTCATTATATTGTTCGCAAGCGTACAAAAGCATTTTGGTGAATTAATGAATGAATTCAAGATAGTGTAATGATAGTGTAATTTCTTCAGATTTGGCAGGAAAACTACATTGGCTATCGTTAGAGCACTCCAGCATTTAAATGTAAATAAATCTTTTGTTTCTCGTACCATCGCTCGTTACCGTGATACTGGTAGCGTAGCCCAATGTCAAGGAAGTGGACGAAAAAAAACAGCAACATCAGCAGAAATGGTTCCACGAAAAGTAAAGAAGCGACTTGATCGAAACCCGCGTCACAGTGTCCGAAAAATGGCTCGTGAGCTGAACATATCGCAATATACCATTCGGCAAATATTGAAAACTGAGCTCGGGGTAAAGCCATTGAAATTCCAAAAAGTGCAAGAACTTACACCGCAACAAAAAGAAAATAGACTCAAAAGAGCTAAAGAGTTGCTTCGCTTGGCCGAAAATGGTGAACTGCCAGATTTGGTTTTCTCTGATGAGAAAACATTCGTTGTCCAGCAGTTTGTAAACAAACAAAATGATCGTGTTTACTTGCCAAAGAGGTCAGCTGAAAATGTGCATCTTCGGTTGGCCGCCAGAACTCAAGCGCCGGCCGTGACGATTGTGTGGGCCGCCATAACAGCCGATGGCCCCTCTCCGCTCATATTAATCGACCGTGGCATCAGAATAAATGCCGAATATTATCACGAAAATATTCTGGAGGGTGTATTAAAGCCTTGAGCACGCAAACATTTTGGCCGCTGACCTTGTACATTCCAACGGGACTCAGCACGCGCCACCCAAGAAACGTTACAAAATGATGTTTCTTGCTTCATTTCCAGCGCACAAGGGCCTGCAAAATCTCCGGATACCAATCCGTTAGACTATTGTGTCTGGAGTATTTTGGAAAGCAAGGTTGGCACTAAAAAATACCAAAGTGTCGATCACCTCAAACAAGCGCTTCGCCGGGAATGGGCCAAAATACCGCAGCCGTTTGAAGGGCATAATTCGTGCCAAAGGTGACCACTTCGAACAAATCTAAACTTATTCTAAAATTTGATGCTATTTAGATATTTTTTGTTTTCATTCAATAAAATTTAAAAAATAAGAATTGTGGCGTTTGACTTCGTTGCAGTTTTTTTATCTCACCCTGCGTATTAAAAATTAAACTTATGATAAAACTGTAAGATTATTATAGAATTTAGATACGTTTGAATAATTACATGATTTCAGTAGAGGTAGAACTTAAGACTAAAACAGCGAAACAAGGCCTGGGAAACTTTAATACAAAAAAGCGTTCCATTTGAAGAAATTGGTAAAATTTGTCTCGACAATAAATCCGTCCGTCAATAAATCCATCCGTTAAAATTTGTCAAGATTAGGACATTGCCTTGTTACCTTTTGCAGTTGAACATGTTGAATTTTATTTATTTACCCCCAACGACGACAACTTTCATAAATTAATTAATTCATTTGTGAAATAAGGACTTAAAATGACCATAAATACCAATGTCATCAAATGTAGCAATGTTACCATAGGCCTAGTCTTGTCTTTCGTTGTGATGTTCCTAAATTCAGAGCCTAGTTTTAGGCGCTATATGTAAATTAAATGACCATGAGGTTTGTACCGCATTTCAATTTATATTTAACGCCTAAAAGTATGCTTTGGATTTATGAAGTCATATCACACCATTGATTTTGCCACTGATCTGGCAACATTGTTGCTTGATTGCAGCCACAGAGAAATGTGTAATTTCGTCATTTTTTCATTTCAAGTAACAGGCGCCCAGCATCGTGTAGCAGCTATATTTTGACACAAGTTTTATTTCAAATGGCTATAACTCAGTAACGAATTGAGATATTGACCTGAAACTTTTACCATTGGCTGAGGAAAATATTGTAGTTGTTATTTGCATCAATTTTTGCGAACGATATATTTTGATTCCTAGGAAAATCACCACATTTTGAATGAAAATGAAATCCCATAGAACTTGCTCAAAAATTTACATTTTTAAGGGAAATTTGATATTACATGAATGTTGAGCCGCCGGTTAAAAGAGAATTGCCGGATTTTAAGTAGAATAAAGACAATTTATTGAGAACAGAGGGAATAAAGAAAACAAATTAATATTGCAGTTTTTATAATGTAACTCCAGCAAACGTAGAAAAAAAAAAACGCACATCGAATATAGACAATGGTGAGTAAATCCAAAATAAATACGAAATTGTCCCTAGAACTTTAAAAAAATCAACAGAAATAAGACTTAGTTACAACTGAAACTTTTTGATGGGCCAAACCATTCTAAACATTGCTAGAAAATTGAATATGGTTTAATTTATTATATATTTATTTATTATTATATTCGATTCGGTCTAAACTTGATACATTGCAATATTTTTACCAAAATTAGATCAAGTTCCACGAAAAAATTGAAATTTTGGAATTGAGCGAAGGGAAAATCCGGTATGGTAATTTTTAGATAAGTCTTTGGGAACTCGGGCCGTAGTGACCCATTCTTATGCTACATCCCCCCCCCCACAGATGTCTAAATTTGGAATAAAGTAATACATAAGTGAAATCAATGCAAGATTTTCTTCAAACTTAGGTATGGGCAAAATTACATGGGCAAAATTACAAGAAAATCGAACATTTATCTCCAATTTTATTCGAAATCATAAATTCCATATTAATTCCAGGCTTCTGATTGAGAGAAAAATTGTAGCATGTTGTAAAGAATCGCTGACTTGCTTCGCAAGTTATGATAGATAAAAGTATTGAAAATTGTGACCCCTTTTGTGTGAGGTACCGGAAGGAGTGGACCGATATATTCCATCTTCACACCAGACTGCTGGTTAATAAAAATATTGGGATGCGTGAAAATTGAAGACAATCGGGCTCTTACAGCACATTTTATAAGAGTTACAATTATTCCAATTTTTTTGTGGGGGACATACTTGATGGAATGGACCGATAGTGTTCATTTTCGCACCTGACATAGCACTGATGCATATATTATGATTTGCACAGTTGGAGCAAAATCGGAATATTGTTTCTCTTCCTGTGCAGAAAATATATTTTTTGAAAATTTCGATCTTTTGTGGGGGAGGTACCAGAAGGAGTGGATATATAAGTTTGACAAAAATATTAGGATGTACCAACTTTGGGCCAAATCGGATACTCTCTTCAAGAGAAAACGTGCGCACCAGTCAGCCAGACACACAGACGGACGGACATAGCGTGATCGACTCCAAAGGTCCTGAAACGGATTTGGTCCAAAGAGACCTAGGGTCTAAAACCGTTATTTCGGCTAGGCACGTTTTGACCGTATCAAATGATATTTACCCTCTCTAGCCTAATGACTGAGGTTATAAAAGCGTATAAACTTTCTTCAGATAGGCGGAAAAAAATTCATAAATACTCGCTTTTAGATGTCTTTGAAGTTTCCCATCAAATTATCGGGTTTTCAAAATACACTTCAATTCGGATCTTAAAAAAAAAAAAACATGTCAAATACTTTCATATAAAGGCTGCCTTGTGGAACGAGGCGCAGTACGAGTCAGGCCCTAATTACAATTATACCTTAAAAGTATTACTTGAATAATAAATAAAATATTAAGTTTCTTTTTTCATTAGTGAATAAAATATAATAAGATGGCTTCTGGAACATCTTATTACACAAGATTTTAAGAAAATATCAAAAAAAAAAAAAAAAAAAATACAACAAAATATTTGCTAAAAATAAACAAATTTCATAAATAAAACCAGTTAAACAATTTATATTTTCGATAAATATTTTTCGTTTTTGTTTATTAATAATAATAATAAAACATAAAAATATAAAACATAAAATGTGTTTTCTTTTTGCTTTGTGTGTGTGTTGGTGTGGTTATGTTGATTGTGGTCTATAATTTAGCATAAAATACAGGATAAAGAAAATGAACAAAACTTATAAAATGATAGGTATATGTTAATAATCATCATCACGCCATTAAAAATAATAATAATATTATTATTTAAAAAATTAAATAAAATATAAATTTTGTTAGTTTTTTTGTTTTAATGGAAAATAAAATGTAATACCATAATCAAATTTTCAATAAACATTTCTCGTTTAAGGACAATATGCATAAAATTACAACAAATATTATTATTTTTCTTAGATAAGAGAACAATGCGTTAAAACAAAAAAACTTAGGTTTTTAAAATTACAAAGAGAAAGAAAAATAATTAGAAATATATTTTTAATTATTTTTTAAAACTTAATGACAAAAAGTAAACATAATAAAAACAGGGGGTTTTCAGGAAATTTACAAGAGCGAGACAACAAAAAAAAAAACGATAAAATGAGAATATCGTTTTGAGGAGAATTAAAAAAAAAAACTAAAACAGAAACAAAAAATAATAAAAAAAAAACAATTTTGAAATTTGTCTTAGGTGATTGTAATGTCTTGTGAGACCTCACTGCTATTCAATTTTGGATACCTTAACTAAGGTAATAAAAAATATCGGATTGAGGTAAGGTGGAATAACATAATTACAGAAAATTCCTTTCAGGTGTTTAAAAAAAAGAAATTTTGAATTCCCCAAAATATTGTTGACAATGGGTTTTCCAATCTGTGGCTAGAAGTTGTATTAAATTATCGACTTTCCAAGGCGAAGTGTTTTCAAAAGAGAATACTTTCTTTGCAAAAACCTTGTTATGCAAATTTTAGGGCCAGTTGGAAAATTTCTTTTCAGGTGTTTAAAAAAAAGAAATTTTGAATTCCCCAAAATATTGTCATATATTGACAATGGGTTTTCCAAACTGTGGATAGACCATATATGAAATTATCGACCTTTTAAGACGTAGTGATTTCAAAAGAGAATACATTATCTGCAAAAATCTAGTTATATCAATTGTAAACCTGGTTTGTTTATGTCAAAAGAAAAAAACATTTTTTAGATCTTTTTCCAAATTCTCTGATTCGATATTGAAAAAAAATTCGATTGAAATTAATCTTTATAAAAAAAATAATAAAAAACATTTCTCGGAATTTTTTTTTCCAAATTCTCTGATTCGATATTGAAAAAATTTCGATTAAAATTAATTTTTATAAATTAATTTTAGCTCGATTTAATGGAAAATTTCGGTAGAAGTAACTAGTGTTCTATTCTAACATTGAATATTTTTTTTTCGTTAATAGCGGAACCTTAACTTTAATCTTTCCATATCGAATGGGAGAATTTGGCAACAGATCTAAAAAATTGATATTTTTTCTTTCAACATAAACACATCGGCCCCAAAATTGGCAATTTTAAAATACCTGAAAACTAGCATTGCGAATTGAAGCAACCAAATAACGTTTTTCTACAAATTTGAACTTTGCAACTAAAACTGAAATTGTCAAAATAATATTTTTAAAGCAAAATATTTATAAGGCAATAACATCTTGTTCTAAACATATTTCATATTAGTTCTTTTTTCATTTTTGTTTCTGTTTTAGTTTTTTCTTTTTTGTTAACAAAAAGTTATCTCCTCTCCAAGAGAAAAGGAATAGGTATTGTTTTGGATGGCTGCCAGTTAAGTGATTTTGTTGTTATTTTATTTCCTTAATTTCAAATATAACAAATATATGTATTTGATTGTTATCATCAATGTTGATTTAAGGGACGAGAGATGAATTATTTTTTTAATTAAATAAAAATATTTATAATTTTATCTTTTTTGTTGTTATTAGGTTTACTTAATTTGTTATTGCATTTATTAATTACAATGTGTTAAAGCATTTTTAGTTTTTTGTGTTTTTTTTTTTACTTTTTAAAGTTTTTTTTTAGTTTTTATTTTAGCTATTTTTTATTGTATTACAGGGTGTTCCGAAATGTGTGAAAAATATATAAAAATATATATAAAAAGTCTTCTTATTAGGAAAATATGCTAAAAGTTACGATCTCCCATAAGAACTTTAAAATATAATATTCATTGAGAATTTGGGTTTCTTTAATAGAAGAAAAAGTCCGAGGCGAAATGGTTTTGGGATGAGGAGCTACACTGCTTCATTGGGAGACCTTAGGTCCATTGTGTTCTAATATATTGACCCTTTGCCGTAAAAACGCTATTTATTTTTCGGAAAACTTAGCATGAGAATATTTTCAATAATAATTCTGGGTTTTATCAAAAATGGACTAACATATCTGCTGGTGTTTCAGGGTTTGGAAGAGGTGTTAAAATTGTTATTCTTTCTATGTCTCTTTTCGTACACCAGGCGATGAACAAATTTTATGTAGTTTATAAATCCTCTTAGTTTGGAGGAGACTCGAATACTCTATGGTCCCCTATAGCCATTTCCAGGTAGAAGGACAAAATTCGACCGTCTGTCAAAAAAATCAAGTATTGGATATTAATATTATTATTGCCTTATTCAATGATAGTACCTTCTGACCCCCTATATGCACTTCGAACTGGGAGACTATAATCCAGACACGTATCAAAAAAAAAACAGTTTTGAATCCAATATTTTCTTTCATCGCGTATTCGGCTTCCCTGTGGTAGCCTAAAAAGTCTAAACCTAGGCTGGATGTTAATTACGACTGGTTTTTAATCATCCATAAAGACTAAAAATGATACTCCGTAAAGAGTACCTTCTGATCATTTACCGAAACTTACATCAGATCGTCTATAAAGAACAACAATAAGCCCGCTTATAGATCCTTTTGCAATACCTGATAATACATCTTAGAATACATCGAGCCGGTCGTCTTCAAAAACTGGACTGGACGTCTATTAACATTTGCTTCTGGAGGACAAAATAATCCCTTCTGAAGGACCAAAGAGTATTTCTATTTAAAGTCCACAAATCTTTATATTTTGTCGGTTTAATGGTACTATAATTCGATAGACTTTACATGGGATATGTTCAGTTTATCAAATTTGAGCCTAAAGAATTATTTCGGGTCTTTTGCAAATTTTCCATTCTGTTCGTAGACAAAGACTTTCTCCTCTTTATTCTTCAAAATACCTTTATCTAATGTGATGATGTAATGGCTTTGGGTGACATCTAAAAACACCTTTTTGTTGAATTTATCTGCGGCTTAAACGGCCTTCAATGTGGTCGTTTCCCAATTAAGTCTATATTTTGCTTGTCTATAAAAACTCTCTAAGAAACATTTAGAAAATACAACTTCAAGTCTCTTTATAGACTTAATATGCCATTTTCAAATTTTAACAAAACTCTCATAACTGATATTTTTAAAATACTTTCTGCAGGTCATTTATGAAATTATAAGAAGAAATTCTTATTTAAAGACTCTTTTGTGGGTTTAAAGAAGTTTAAAGAAGTTTTCTTTTGTGGGTTTTTTGAGGGCCATTTATGAGATTGTGAGAAGACATTTTTATTAAAAGACATTTTTGTGGGTTTTAAGAAGTTTAACTTAAACACGATTATGGCGACCCTTTTCCAAATTTAATGTGGTCAACTAAGATCCACCTTAAAGTCATTATTCTTGCCATACAGAGACTCTTGATCGCATGGAGTTATTCTTATCGGAATGTCTACAAATACTAACTTCTGTTGACATAATCGTACACTTTTTTCGTTGCCTAAAATACTAAATTTTGATTATGTAAAAGCGTTTTTGGGACGCAGACTAAAAGGCCAACCGTATCTCTCCCATGACAACGATCTTCCACTCCGCACAAGAGGGTCTCTGCGTTTTGTTTAGATCTAGACTTTAATCTTTCAGATTAGAATGGTTTCTTCCAGCTTGTCAATGATGACTCTTCCATGCCTAATTTTAGTATCCTTTGAACTTCTATCAACACCCCTGCTGTGGACACCAATAAAAATCTCCTTTTGGTCTTTTCAAAAAATTGCCCCTTTGATATTTGATTTTTAAGAATTTGATTCAGGAGTATTATGTTCTCTCTTTTGGTCGTAAACTCTTTAAGGCATATAAAAATAATCACTTAAAACTACTCCATTATAGCCGCCTATAATAAATCCTTAATATCCTTTTTGATTCTATAACAAAGCCATAGTTAATTTTCCCAAAGTCTGAAAAGAGGAGATACCTCCGTTTGTTCACAAAAAATATATACCACTGGGATAGATATACGATCTGAAACTGTACGAGTTTAATTTACGTACTACTAATTTTTGGTTATGTAAAATCGTTTTAAGACCGCAGACTAAAAGGTCAACTTTAATTCTCCCATAACAACGATCTTCCTGTCCGCACAAGAGGGTCTCCCCTTTTGGTTGATTTTAATCTGATAATTAAGAACTAATTTTTCTAGCGTGTCTATTGATCTATCTCATGTTTCAATGGACCTACCAAGACTCCTGCTCTGACCACCAATTAAAATCTCCTTTTGATCTTTTCAAAAAAACTTTACCCTTTGGAATTTAATTTTTATTCTTAAGGGGTGTTAAGTTCTTTTGGTCGTAAACTCTTTAAGATATATTAAATTAATCGTTTAAAAACTACTCCATTATAGCCGCCAATAATAAATCTTTAATATTTCTTTTGATTCTATAACAATGCCATAGTTATTTTTCCCAAGGTCTGAAAAGAGGAGATACCTCCGTTCGAGGTATTGTTCACAAAATATTTATAAAATATAATATTCATAAAATATAAAATATTTATATACAACTGACTCCCCACTATGGATAAAATAATAGATTAAAGAAATAATCTATGACATCTGTGTCTGACGGAAGTCTTTTAAATACCTGCACATGTTCGGTAATATTGTTGATTTTTTTTAAACATTTTTCTAAAGAGGCTTTAGGGTTCGATTTTTTAAAGAATGGCTTGATATGATTTCAGAAATACATAAAACAAGGGAAATCTAAGTTTACAAAATTAGCATTTGAATTTTTGCAATCAAAAATTTTTTAACAATGATTAGAGTTCTTAAATAATTTCTCTTAGGTCTTACATTTCAATTTAGAATACTTTTGATTTTGATTCACACATTTGGGGGTCACCCTGTATAATTATAAATTTCTTTTATTATTTATTTAAATTGATTTCTAATTTCTTTAACTAATTTCTTTTTTTATAATAAAAATATTTGATGTTTCGTTTTTCTTTACTTTTTGTCAATGAAGTGTTTTTTTACTTTTCTTGTATTTGTTTTTTAAATTAATTTTGATTGTTGTTGTTTTGTTTTTTTGCTTGTTTAAGAAAAAATATATATATTTATAGAAATGTTTTCATTTTGTTAGTTATTTTTCGTTTATAATTATTTTTAATTTTGTTCGCTTGTTTGTAACATGTTTTTTTTTCACTTTCTATAATCAATTTGTAATTTGTTGTAATTTTTGTTTTGAGGATGTATATATATAATTGTATTTTATATTTATAATTATTTTTTATTATATATTTTATTTATAATATAATATTTATAACTATTGTTCATAAAATGGACTATTCTTTCTGGTTTAGATAAGGCTTTAGATTTTTCTTCTTCTCTGTTGGTTTGTTTTTTATTTTCTGTATTTTTTTTGTATAAGGAAAATTTATATATTTTATATTTGCAGCCTATTTTATTTATAAGTCTTTTGTGGCCATTTTCCCCGGGCCTTTTCCCTATTGGGGAAAGATGCCTTAAATTGAGGAATATAGGCCACAAATGTAGAGAATTTCTTTTGTTTTAAAAAATCAAAAATTTAAAATAGAAATATATATGTAATTAATATGAAATAAACCACAGTTTTAGTTTTATACGAGATATAGAGAGGGGTCGGGGGAGAAGACAGCGGATGGGTCGCTCATCCTCATGGGTATTAAACATCAAAAATTAAAAACTAAATGGAGAAGGTTGTTTCTTAACTAAACTACAAACGTTGAGGGTCGGCTTAGGTACGTCTAAGCATTTCATAGTTTAGCAAAGGATCATTGGCGTATCTAAGGCTTCGTAAATCTCATAAAAATGGATTATTTGAGTTTAGAGCTCCACTAGCCTGTAAAAAAATGAATAAAAAATAACAAAATTATTATTTCCAATACTGACAAAAATGTCATCCCATTTGAAACCTACCGCAAAAGGATTATTGAAAGCATTTGCCGTTAGACCAGCTCCTGTGGCTGCAATCTGTTGTTGGTGCATTGTACCAAAACCAAAGCCACAACCATTTGGTATTCCTGTCGAATACATTGTTGTTGCGCCGGGAACTCCAGGTGTTGTTGCTGCTGTCGCTGCCACGGCTGTTGGATTCATATTACTGGCATTATTGTTGTTATTGGTGGTCGCAAAACCATTGGCGGTATAATTGAAAAATCCCGCATTGACCTGAGCTTTTTGTCCATTGAGAAAACCATTTGCCACCATGCCATTTGGTATCAGTGTCATTTGACCAAACAATTGTGTTGCATTCGGAGCATTGCCGTTGCTTTGAAATGGATTTGCCACAGCTGGGTTGTGAGCGGCAAAGGGATTCACTGTGCCATTGGTAGCTGGAGGGGAAAGAGAACAATATTTACAAATTTTAGAAATATTTAAACCAATTTCGAATTATTTAAGAAAAGCAAAGAAATGGGAGGAATTGGAGTTTCAAAACAAGTAAAAAACTGTAAAAGGTTTGGAACGAATTTAACAATTTTCAAAAAATTAAATCCGTTAAAAATTCTGTTAAAATCTTAAAAATCCCGGATGTAGCCGTTAGTGTCTATACGACGACATGGGCCAGCAAAGGCAACATTTGTCATAAACCATTACAATATTCAAATGCGAAACTTGAAAATACCGAATATAGGGAGGTACTATTATATGGGGGCTATACCAAAACGTGGACCTGCACAGACAATTTTCTGTTACAGGTTGTAGTATCCATTACGAACTTCAAATACCAAATTTGAAACAATTCCACTGTATAATGTCGCTAAAATCACCAAAATACCAAAGATCGGGGGGAAGCGTTATATGGGGGGTATACGAAGACGTGGACCTGCACAGACAAATTTCTGTCATGGGCTGTAGTATCCATGACGAACTTCAAATACCAAATTTGAAACATTTTCGGTGAATAATGTAGCTAAAATCACCAAAATACCGAATATAGGGAGGTACTATTATATGGGGACTATACCAAAACGTGGACCTGCACAGACAATTTTCTGTCATAGGCTGTAGTATCCATTACAAACTTCAAATACCAAATTTGAAACATTTCCGGTGAATAATGTCGCTCAAATAATCAATGTACCGAATATCGGGGGGTACCGTTATATGGGGCCTATGCCAAAACGTGGACCTATATGGCCCATTTCCTGCAGACATAATTTACATTTGAGTAAAATTTTATCAAACTACTTCATTTCGTTCCGAAGCTAGAATGATTTCCCCAGACGGACGGACGTCGCTAAATCGACATAGAATTTTATGCTGATCAAGAATATACATATATACTTTGTGGGGTTTAAAATGTATATTTGGAGGTGTTATAAACGGAATGACAAACTTAATATACCCTCCATACTATGGTGGAGGGCATAAAAAGGGGTACAATACGATCTGGCTTTATTTAGGCCAAAAGTTAGCCTTATATTGTCCATTTATGATAATATAGACCTCAACGTGGTCTTATACTGACTACAACGTGGTCTTATACTGACCACAACGTGGTCTTATACTGACCACAACGTGGTCTTATATTGACCACAACGTGGTCTTATACTGACCACAACGTGGTCTTATACTGACCACAACGTGGTCTTATACTGACCACAACGTGGTCTTATACTGACCACAACATGGTCTTATACTGACTACAACGTGGTCTTATACTGACCACAACGTGGTCTTATACTGACCACAACGTGGTCTTATACTGACCACAACGTGGTCTTATACTGCCCACAACATGGTCTTATACTGACCACAACGTGGTCTTATACTGACCACAACGTGGTGTTATACTGACCACAACGTGGTCTTATACTGACCACAACGTGGTCTTATACTGACCACAACGTGGTCTTATAGTGACCACAACGTGGTCTTATACTGACCACAACGTGGTCTTATACTCACCACAACGTGGTCTTATACTGACCACAACGTGGTCTTATACTGACCACAACGTTGTCTTATACTGCCCAAAACATGGTCCTATACTGACCACGATGTGGTCTTATACTGACCACAACGTGGTCTTATACTGACCACAACGTGGTCTTATACTGACCACAACGTGGTCTTATACTGCCCACAACTTTGTCTTATACTGCCCACAACATGGTCTTATACTGGCCACAACGTGGTATTATACTGACCACAACGTGGTCTTATATTGACCACAACGTGGTCTTATATTGACCACAACGTGGTCTTATACTGACCACAACGTGGTCTTATACTGACCACAACGTGGTCTTATACTGCCCACAACATGGTCTTATACTGCCCACAACATGGTCTTATACTGACCACAACGTGGTCTTATACTGCCCACAATGTGGTCTTATACTGACCACAACGTGGTCTTATACTGCCCACAACATGGTCTTATACTGACCACAACATGGTCTTATACTGACCTCAATGTGGCATTATACAGACCACAATGTGCTCTTATACAGACCACAATGTGCTCTTATACAGACCACAATGTGCTCTTATACAGACCACAATGTGCTCTTATACAGACCACAACGTGGTCTTATACAGACGACCTTGTGGTCTTATACTGACTGGTTGGATATAGACCTCGTTGTGGTCATATATGGTCCAAAATGTACTCTTATATAGACCACAATACGGCCCTATGTAGGCCACAATATGGCCCAATAGAGACCAAAAAGTGGTCTTATACTCACCACAGCGTGGTCTAATATAGACAAAAATGTGGTCTTATACAGACTAAAATTTGGTCTTATACCGACCACAATGTGGTCTTATACTGACCACAACGTGGTCTTATATTGACCACAATTGTAGTCGTATATAGTCGTCTTATACAGACCACAATATGGTCGTCTAACTTGTTCAATTTTGTTTAAAAATGTATTAAAGGATAACCTTAAATTTTGACTTACGATTTCCAAAACCAGATTCCACGACATTTGCCGTGACAATCGATGCCGCCTGGGCTGCAACTGCTTTGCTTTCCCGCAACTGTTCGTCCAAATCTTTGAGGGCGGCATAACGATCCGCTGCTGGGGCTGCAGGAGATGTGCTGGCGTTGCTATTATTATTATTGTTGTTGTTAAAGCCATTTGTGGTGGAATTTTTGTTAATGGTAATGCCATTGGACATTGGAAGACCTAAAATAAGAGAGTAGGAAAAACAAAAAAGGATTAGTTGGGGAAATATAAATATTAATTTTAGTTTTTTTTTTAAACTTTAGACCGAATATAAAACAAGTGATTTTTTATAGGGATTTTTTCAAAAGAATATAAAAACTTGATATGGCTTCCGATCCAATATTTGAAGTTTGGTTGATTTACTTGTTTTACATTCACTCATAAAAAGGGATTAATTTTAATAACATTTATTAAATTGCATCAACAGTTTATCTACTACAACTCAGCGGATTTAAGGGTTTTAGCCAGTACTACTCTTCTTAGGGCGTGGGTGAGAATTCAGAGAAAACGTAACACAATGAAACAATTAAAAAGAGTATAAGTAGACAATGTTAGTGTAATTGATGTTAATTTTTTTCAAAAATAATTTAAAGGACGTGCAAAATTCGAAGCGAAAAAAATCACATGAAAAACATTTCTATAGCACAGAAATCTGTTAAAAGAGAAAACAATCCTGATTTTTTTACCAATAAAAAAACATCAGGTGTCCTTAGGTGGATAATTAGAATACTGATTAGTATGATTTCAGAAAATAATACCCTTTCAAGGGCAAGAGTTCTTTTCATAAAATAAATAGGAATTTGATTCCGGAGTCGTTCAAAATTATAAATCCGGAGTAGGCAACGAAATCCGGGCCGGCTTCACAACCCTAAATTAATGTTAGTTTTACTTTCGCAATTCCTTCACATTACCAAAGCGAGAAAACAAAATTCAACATGAAATTTATCAGCTTAGACAGTTAGTTCACCAAATGTAGCCATAATGAAAAAAACAAACTCGAAGCAATTATGAAAATTTTCGTTAGGTTCGGACGATAATTGCAATCTGTAAATAATATCCCCAATCTATTCTGTAAGGTGAAAAAATATTACAAAATCTATACTTCAATATTGTAAGTCAAATTCAAAATACCGCATGCGATAAAAAAAATGTGAAAAAAAATAAAAAAAAACATCACAAACTACAACAAAATCTATATTAACATCATTATTGACATTTTTTATACGATTTGTTTTAGATTTTATTTGTTAATGCCAAGAGGGCGTTCTGAATTGACAAAATTTGTCAAAATCGGTCCAGCCATTCTTGAGATATAAGCATTCTAGCTAACATCCCCTTCATTTGTATATACTCATTGTATATATTTCGCTATATATATCCGATATATTTACTATCGGCATCTACGTAACGGTCAGAATTGACATTTTCGTCTATTTGTGACTTATCCGGTATTAAAAATATTCGCGGTTAAATGGAAAATTTGAATTTCATTTAACACAAATGTTATGGACTATTTCACCCACTAAATATGATGACCATCAAAATTGGAAGGCTATTGCCCAGCTCTAAGCCAACTTTCGCGTCTATTGGTCTATAATTGCGACTTGGAGAGCAACTGCAAGATCAGGAAATTTTTCAGTTTTTGGTCCATTTCAACCTAAACATTATGCGACCATCTCCATTTTAAATTTCGTGAGGATCGGGTCATAATTGCGACCTACAGCGTCATTACAAATTAACATTGACAAACGGACAGACATACATAGGTAGATCGACTCGGCTAGAGATAGAATGATCCATATTTATTTCCCTATGTGGGAAATCAATATTTCGAGGTGTTACATAATTTTTGGCTTAATCAAAATTATAATACCCACAACACATAGTGTTGTAGGGTATAACAATTGTATATGGGAAAAATATTAAAATTCTGGTCAAGAATTTCAGCAAACCATTTAAATCAAAACAATTAGCAGAATAAAATATATTTAACCAAAAACTCATGCTAACATGGTTGCTGCAAAAGCAATCAATAAATAGCGGCAACAAATTAGTCAAAAAAAAGTAACAACGTATGCAACAGCAGCAACAAGCAATACAGGATTTTTAGCGAATTATTCAACAAATTACACAGTGCTACAAAAAAAAAATAAATAAATAAAATAATAGTAAGTAATACCCAATTCAGATTATGAAAATTTGGGTTGTTTTTTAATGCTACATAAAGATGATGAGGATTTTACGAAGACTGATTGAAATATTGAAAATAGGCTTTATGAATTTATGCATAAGTATTTTCCCACACAACACTTTGGTACTTTTTGATCTCAGCTTCTTTTTTGCACTACTCGACCTCAACATTTAACCGAACCAATTGGATATTAAAACTTCCTGCAAAAAACATATTAAGCTCGACTATTTTATATAACCCTATATAGCAATACATTCTGGTCTTGCAATTTGGAATTTTTCGTCAAATGAAAAGTAAACCTACGAAAAATCCTAGATATCGCTTCTAAGATTTATCTTCTGTTTCGATGATTTAAAAGTCCTAGTAAAATTTCACCTCAACATTTAACCTGAAGGCTTTCAACATTTTTTTTAACGGAATTGTCTGAAATTGTGTAAGATTTTAATGGTTGCCTAAATGCTATACAAATAAATTGTTAATATAGGTCCTCATTTGGGCTTCGCATACATCTTGGTGGAGGGTATCAAAAGTTCGGCCGGACCGAACTTACTATAATTGTTTAAGCTTACTTTTGGACTTCTATGAAAATACCTTAAGGGCTTTTTTGAAAAGTGCTTTAGAGTTTCAATCAGAAGACATTCCGATCTTCTATAAGACGACATTCCGGTCTTCTATGAGAAGACCTTCCGGTCTTCTATGAGAAGACCTTCCGGTCTTCTATGAGAAGACCTTCTGGTCTTCTATGAGAAGACCTTCCTGTCTTCTATGACAAGACCTTTGGGCCTTCTATGAGAAGACCTTCTGGTCTTCTAAAAGAAGACCTTCTGGTCCTATAATAGAAGACCTTCAAATCTTCTAATAGAAGACTTTTTGGTCCTCTATAAGAAGACCTTCTGGCTTTTTAAAAGAAGACCTTCCGGTCTTCTATATGAAGACCTTCTGGCCTTTTATGAGGAGTCTTTCTGGTCTTCTGTGAGAAGATCTTCTGGTCTTCTATGACTTCAAAATAATGTGAAATTGTGTCTGAAATTACTGTGAGAAAATTTATCAAAAATACGAAATTGCGAAAGCTCTGCACTTCTAGTATATTCTTGTATATACTTCCTGCAGCACATAAAGCTCAATATTAGGAGACCCATATATACAGAGTGAGATAAAAAAATTTCAACCAATTTTAGATTGCTGTCATTTCTAAGCCACAGCTGTTAAAATTTTAACAAAATGATCGTATGAATGGTCGCCAAAGAAGTCAGCTGAAAATGTGCACCTTCACTTGGCCACCAGAACTCAAGCGCCGGCCGGCCAAGGTGATGGTGTGAGCCGCCATAACAGCCGATGGTCCCTCTCACGAATATTATCGCGAAAATATTCTAGAGGGTTTATTAAAACCTTGGGCATATAAACATTTTGGCCGCAGACCTTGGACATTCTAGCAGGACTCAGCACCATCGCACTCAGCACGCCCCACCCAAGAATGGTTACAAAATGAGGTTCCTCGCTTCATTTCCAGCGCACAATCGCCACCAAAATCTCAGGATACCAATCCGTTGGACTACTGTGTCTGGAGTATTTTGGAAAGCAAGGTTGGCACTAAAAAATACCAAGATGTCGATCACCTCAAGCAAGCTCTTCGCCAGGAATGGGCCAAAATACCGCAGAGCAACATTGGGGCAGCATGTGTGGTTTCATTGGCCGTTCGAAGGCCAAAACTCTTTCCAAAGGTGACCAATTCGAACAAATCTAAACTTTTTCTAAAATTTTAAGCTATTTCCGACTTTTTTTAAAATTTAAAAAAAATGTAAAAATTATGGCGTTTTTTGACTTTGTTGCAGTTTTTTTTATCCTACCCTGTACATGTCTAAATTATATAAATACAAAACACTAGATCGGATAGATAAGGCCACTTTTTTGCGAAAATTATAATTTTTTAAATAATATTTAAAATTCAAAATAATTTTTTAAATGTAGCACTGTGTAAATTTAAAAACATATTATTTCAACTGAAATACAAATATTAAACAAAAATTAGAACTCAAACTATGAAGAACAAAGTTGAACTCAAACAGAAATTAAAAACAAAAACGAAACTCAAAACAAAAATACAACAAATAACTTACGCCAACAATCATTGTTATTGTTGTTGTTGTTATTGTAATCATTGTTTTTATGATAATTTAATAATTGGCTGTTGCTGTTGTAGTTGTTGATGGTGGAGGTCGTGTTGGAGGAAATAGAAGAAATCTGGCTTTCATTTGAGAGATTCGAAAGAGGAATATTTGAATTTAAAATATTGTTTTTGTTGTTGTTGCTGGCTGCAGCCACTTCCAGTTTCGAATTGAGGTAATTAGTTTTTGAATTCGCATTGAATAGATTTTGTGGAATTCGATTTGCATTTTCATCAACAAAATCAACAACTTTGTGGGGGCGCTTGGAGGTGGTAGATGACGAGGATGGGGAGGAGAAGGGGGATAGTGATATTGTTGTTGTTGCTGTTGCTGTGGAGGAGGAGGAAAGTAGGTTGGGATGTTGCTGCAGTATATGGTCGGTTGAGAAGGGATCATAGTAGTTGGATGTGGCGGCGGCGAATGGGACAGGATCATTTGTTGGTAGAGAAAATTCGGTGGGAGGTGGGGGAGTAGGAGGCGGAGTCTGAGGAGGACTAAAAGGATTCTTGTTGTTGTTGTTATTATGAGGAAACTGATTGTTGTTGTCGAAAGAATTCTCATCAACATCATCTTTAAACAAATCAAAATTGGAATTGGAATTTTTAATAAAATCAAAATTATTATTTGTTTTTGTTGTTGCAATGCAAGAAACAGAAGATGCAGAATATGGAGATTGGCTATTAAAATTGTTGTTACTGTTATTATTATTGTTGTTGTTGTTAAATAAATTTAATGCAGCATCATCATCGAAACAAACAACATCGAGATGCATACGAAAAGGATTTGAATTGGACAACATACTGGTGCCGGTTTTCGTTTCCGATGCGGATGAGGATGCTGTTGCTGCCATTGCCGTCGTTGGTATCAGATTTGTTGTGGCTGAGGTACTGGGGCCGGTGGCAAAGAAAGAGGTTGTGGTGTTGGACGGGTTAAGGATATTGCCACCATTGTTGCTGTTGCTGCTAAATAAGGACATGCCTATCGATTGCTGTGTTTGTTGTTGCTCTTCTTTTATATCGAACAGACTTGTTGTTGTCTGCCATGCTGCTGGCCCAGTGGCCATTTGCGGTTGATTGCTGCGCATGGAGGTTGTGTTGCTGCTACCATCCAGAGACCAAACATCCCATTGAGCATTTAATGAAGTGTTCTTTGATGTCATTAAATTTGAGCCGTTGCTGGAGGTAGTAGTTGAGGGCGGTGGTGGCGGGGCTGGTGTATTGAAATGATTTTGATTACCCAACACAGCCATGGCTGTGGCATGGGCTGCCAATGCCAAAGGAGTAAATTTCGTCGTGGAGGTGTTGGTGTTGGCCGTCATTTGCCTCTGTTGGGCCTGCATCATGGCAATAAAATCACCGCCCGCCTGTTGCTCCCCCTTTTGTTGTTGGTCCCCGGCGTCTAAATATTTGTGGCCATTCATTGTTAAAAATCTCTCGAAATCCTCAATTATGCTATTGAAATCACTTGTGGCCTTTAGATAGCTTTCGTTCGGTGTAAACTGTATATAATCCTGTTGCTGCTGCTGCCCATCGTCCTCATAGTGCATGGGATTATCCATTTCAAGAATATCCTTTAATTGACGTTCATTGGGTTTTATTGTCAAGGACTCGGATCTAAGGGATTTCTTGCGTACGGCATTTTTTCGTACAAATTGATAGTTGGGCTCCTCGGCTATATCGGCCAGGGGATTTGGACCTTAGGGATGGATGGATTTTTTTTGCAGTTCAATTGATTTTTTTTTTTGGTGTGAGCACAACACACAAAGTAGCATGTAAACATGGGTGGGTGCACGGACCGAAGGGGGCGGGTGGAAGAAATATAGAGAAGAAGAAGAAAGAAAAAATTGTAATATAAAAAAAAACTGAAAATTTCAAAACTTGATTCCAATTGAAATTTTTAAACATTTTTATTTTGGCAACGGTGTTATAAATGAAACAACAAATGATTTTTACAAATTAAATAAAAACCCAAATATTTCTTCACGGGGACATATTTACAACAAACAATAAATCACAAAATTAGAAGGAAACGAAAACAACAACAATGAAAAAGAAACAACAAAATAAAAATCAGTAGAAAGCGAATTTTTTGTACAAAATACAAAACATTAGTAAGTTGGAGGGAAATAAAATAGCCATTTATAAATATAGCACAGTATTAAAAATTGAAGATCGGATTTTCCACAAAAATCGACAAATAGGATTTTTTGTTGATTTCAAACTTTACTGGCAGCTGTATGAAAAGAAAATTCTGATCTTAGGCGGACCAACCTGGGAGTTTTTTTTATATTTGGAAGAGCTTGACAAATATTCAACATCATACATTTTTATGTTGAAAGTCAAAAAATCGAACAAAATACGCAAAACTTTAGAAAAATCTGATCTAAACCAAAATTCATAAATTTGATTTTCCCAAGGCAAAACTCAAAAATTAAAGGCGCAAAATTCTTTTTAGATATATGAATTTGAAATGACGTTGGGGATTTCATTTCCGTGAACATCTGGATTTAATAGAGTTTTCTTCAGCTTTTCGTAATCGCAAATGTAGTAATAAAAAAATCATGGATTGAAGATTATATCTGGAGAATATAGATTTGGCCTCCAACCTAAAATCTAGGAAATTCCTTTTTCGATAGAAGATTTATAGATTATGTTACGACTATTGGATAAAGCAGAAGATCTCCTAGTGAGATGAAAAATCTGCAACCAACTTCAGGCTGCTGTCATTTTTAAGCCACTCCTCCGACAGCTGTTAAAATTATTCCAGTGACAGCTTATTATATTGTTTACAAGCGTACAAAAGCATTTTGGTGAGAATTTTCCCGACAAAAAAGTTATTCGTGGTGGAATTCAAGCGTGATAGTGTGATTTCTTTATATTTGGCTGGAAAACCACAAGTGGCTATCGTTAGGGCACTCCAGCATTTAAATGTGAATAAATCTTTTGTGTCTCGTACCATCGCTCGATACCGTGATACTGGTAGCGTGGCCCGACGTCAAGGACGGTGGACGGAAGAAAACAGCAACATCAGCAGAAATGGTCCGAAAAGTAAAGAAGCGACTCGTGAGCTGATCGTATCGCAATGTTCCATTCGGCTAATATTGAAAAATGAGCTCGGGCTAAAGCCATTGAAATTCCAGAAAGTGCAAGAACTTTCACCGCAACAGAAAGAAAATAGACTGAAAAGAGCTAAAGAGTTGGTTTGCTTGGCCGAAAGTGGTGAACTGCCGAATTTGGTTTTCTCCGATGAGAAAACATTCGTTGTCTAGCAGTTTATAAACAAATAAAATGATCGTGTTTACTTGCCAAAGAGGTCAGCTGAAAATGTGCACCTTCGGTTGGCCACCAGAACTCAAACGCCGGCCATGGTGGTGGTGTGGGTCGCCATAACAGCCGATGGTCGCTCTTCACTCGTATTAATCTACTGTGGCCGCAGACCTAGGACATTCTAACAGGATTCAGCACCTTCGCACTCAGCACGCGCCACCCACCCAAGAATGGTTACAAAATGAGGTTCCTCGCTTCATTTCCAGCGCACAATGGCCACCAAAATCTCCGGATACCAATCCGTTGGACTATTGTGTCTAGAGTATTTTGGAAAGCAAGATTGGCACTAAAAAACACCAAAGTGTCGATCGATCACCTCAAGCAAGCACTTCGCTGGGAATGGACCAAAATACCGCAGAACAACATTCGGGCAGCCGTTTGAAGGCCATAATTCGTGCCAAAGGTGACCAATTCGAACAAATTTAAACTTATTCTAAAATTTGATGCTATTTCCGATATTTTTTGCTTTCATTCAAAAAAAAAAAAAAAAATTAACAAATGTAAAAATTATGGCGTTTGACTTTGTTGCAGTTGTTTTATCTCACCCTGTATACCCTCAGCCTTCCGTCATGATTGTTCAAACTATTGACCCTGTATGGGGAAAGTTCCGATGGAGTGGGCCAATATTGTCCATTTCGTATCTGACCTAAGTCTGATATCTCTCTGGTCTCTGGTTAAGAGAGAGATATTTAGATAAAAGTTTTAAAAGCATCGCATTGTTTTGCAAGTTATTAGAGATATAAAAATTGGAAATTGTGACCTTTGTGGGGGAGGTGCCAGGAGGGGTTGACCGATACATCACATCTTCAAACAAGATCTTATTTTATTTTAAATTTTGGAATGGGGGAATTTAGAAGGGGGAGGTACCGGAAGGAGGGCAGGGATATATCCCGTCTTTACGCCAGATCTTTTGGTAGAAAAAATATTAGGATGTATGAAAATCAAAGAGAAACGAAGGTTTATTTCGCTTTTAAGAGCGTTTTGTTATTCAAAATTTTGGCCTTATGTGTGGACATTCCTGAAGGAGTGAGCTGCGTGAAATTTAAAGGCAATAAGATTTTTTTTCCAGATTTTATAAGAGGTGTTTTTCTTCAAAATGTTTATTCTCTGTGGGGGAGCTATTTGATGACCTAGCACTTCTACGAATATTACGCTTTGCAAAGTTTGAACAAAATTGTATTTCTTGTTCTATTGGGTAAATTATAAAAATGTTGACCTTTTGTGGAGGAGGTACCAGAAGAAGTGGACTGATATTGCCCATTTTGGAGCTCGATTTAATTTTGATAATAACATTACGATATATCAAGCCAGTTAGACGGACGGACGGACGGACATCGCTAGATCGCCTCCAAATATCCTGAAACTGCCTTCGTCCAAATAGACCAAGCGTCTAGGACTGTTATTTGGACGAGGAACATTTTAGACGCATCAAATGTATCCATATGGCTGAGGGTATAAAAATGCGTTAATCGTAGCATACTTTTTGGCTCTCGGTAATTTAAAATCGGCTAAAACTGTGTCACGGCAAAATCGAATGCCGATTAAAAAAAAAACAAGTAAAAAAAGCGAACTTTTAAAAGGCTCCACCATTTTGAAGGAACTTAAACAATCTTCAAAAGATTAAGTCGAATAATACCCGACATAACGGGGCTATACGAAGACGTGATCCGAAGATGCGATGACGTATACACAATTTTTTGTCCCAGGCTGTAGTTGAAACAATTCCGGTAAAAAATGTCTATTATATCATAAAACTGGAAACAGTTCCGCTAATATCATTAGAAACCCAGATAAAGGGAGGTGCCGTTATATGTGGGCTATATGAAGACGTGGACCTACAGAGACAATTTTCCGCCATAGGTTGCAGTACCTATTACGAGATTAAAATACGAAATTTAAAACAATTTCTGTAAAAAATCTAGATAAAATCATCCAAATAGCGAGTATGGGGGTTGTACCCTTGTATGGTGGCTGTGTGATATGGTGGCTATGTGATATGGTGGACCTGTATAGACAATTCTCTTCCAGAGGGTAAAGTACTCAGAAGGAGCTCCTTGTGAGGATTTTCAGATAATTCCATTGAAAAAATGTGGCTATAATCATCAAAATACCGAATGTCGTAAACTTATATAGACAATTCACCTTCAGGGGGTAAAGTACTCATCAAAAACTCCTTGCGTAGAATTTCGGACAATTCTATTGAAAAATGTGGCTAAAATTATCAAAATACCAAAATCGGGGTACCGTTATATGGGGGCTATACGAAAGCGAGGCCCATCTTTGAAAGTGACCTGCCTGCAGACACAAGGCAGGGCTAAATCGTCTTACGAATTTTACGCTGATCAAGAATATATGTACTTTGTTAGGTCTAAAATTATTTTACCGTAGTCATTCCAGATTATATAGGTATTGGGATTATATATAGGATTTGGGATCAAACAATTAACCACGACCTCTCAGCTTCACTAGGCATTGATCTTCAGACATTGATCTTTATTTTTCTGGAAGTACTTTCAATATTACCAATGTAGTTTCTCCTATGTTAACATCCGAAGATTTTCACAAAAAAATCACATCTCAAAAACATGGATGCAACACAATCCAACCTCCATCCGGAGGACTAGATGAAACTGGTCACTTTGAATGGTAAATGTTTTCATTTCTTTTTTGTGAAAGGCAATTAAACGTAAGCCAAACATAACGAAGAAGATAAAGAAAACAAGCGACGACGACAACGATGGACAACAAAAAAAGAAACATAATTTCTGGATTCGGATGCTTTCCATAAATCACAGACAAACTAAAGAAAAGGAGAACCGTAATAATTGCAGCAGATTCCAAGCTAAATAAAATCGGATTATTAAGTCATAAATCCTGTTATACTTGGAATGGCTTTAATCTGGCAATAAAAAAAAAACGAATAGAATAACATTAAACGCAAAGGAAAGAGAAGAGAACCTAAAACAATAAAAGCCAACAGAACAGCTGAGTCTGGAAATGAGAATTAAAGAGGATTCAAAGGATTTTCAAATAACAACAAAATGTAAAAACTTTTCAAATATGGGTTAAACGCGGAAAGCAAAAACTTTTAGCTGAGCAGTAGCAACATTTAAAAGAAGAGTTTAGATGTGCTACATTATAAGGCGATAAGAGGAGTGGATCAAAGGAAGAGGAAAATAAATCTGTTATCTAAAAAATATCTTTTCAAGTCCTTCAGTCTCCCACAAGGCTTTTTGTATGGGCTGAAGTTCTTTTACAGTTTTTTTTCAGGCACAAAAGACCTACTACATATTAGGAAACTTTCTACAGGTGTTCTGGAGACTGAAGACTCTTTAAATTTTTTTTATTTACGATCTGAAGACCTTCTACATATCTTCTGTTTACAGAAGACATTACTTGCATCTTCTAGGGATGGAATTTCTTCTGATGTCTGCTATGGACAGAAAACCTCATATAGGTATTTTATTGAGGGAAATCCTTCTACAGGTCTTCTAAAGACCGAATACTTTCTATAGGTCCTCTAGAGACAGAAGACATTTTCCTGGTCTTCTAAGGACAAAATACCTTCTACAGGTCTTCTCTGGGCACAGGACCATCTTAGGGAATTCCTTGGACGGAAAACTTTCTTCAGGTCTTCTAGGTATAGAATTCCTTCTGAGGTCTTCTATGGACAGAGACCTTCCACGAAAAGAAGACTCTATACTGGGATTGTTGACCTATTACGCGTCTTCTATGGACGCAGGCCTTCTTTTGACAAAAAACGAAGACTTTCTATTCAGGTCTTCTATGGTCGGACAGAATATCTTGTACAAATCTACCACGCAACGAAGACCTTATACAGGTCTTCTATCGTTTGAAGACCTACTACAGGTCTTCTATGGACCGAATACCTTCTACAAATCTTCTGTGGATCGAAGACCTTCTACAAGTCTTCTGTGTATCGAAGATTTTCTACAGGTCTTCTAGGAATTGTAGACCTACTACGCGTCTTCTATGGATACAGGCCTTCTGTGGACAAATAACTTCTTAGAATCCAAGAACTTTTACAGGTCTTTTTTGGACCGAAGATCTTTTACAGAAGACCTCTCCTATTCAGGTCTTTTATGGTTCGAAGACCCTCTACAGGTCTTCGATGGACAGATTATCTTGTACAGATATTCCACGCAACGAAAACTTTCTGCAGGTCTTCTATGGTGTGAAAAACTAATACAGGTCTATGGTTCGAAGACCTTCTACAGGTCTTCGAAGGACAGAATACCTTCATAAGGTTTTCTATGGACTGAATACCTTCTACAGGTCTTCTATGGACCGAATACCTTCTACAGGTCTTCTATGGATCGCAGACTTATTGCAAGTCTTCTATGGATCGAAGACCTTCTAACCTTCTATGGATCGAAGACCTTCTAACCTTCTATGGATCGAAGACCTTCTACAGCTCTTCTATGTATCGAACACCTTCTACAGGTCTTCTATGGACCGAAAATTGTCTACTGGCCTTCTGTGGACAGAATACCTTCAAAAGGTTTTCTATGGAACGAATACCTTCTTCAGGTCTTCTATGGACCGAATACCTTCTACAGGTCTTCTATGGATGGAAGACTTACTACAGGTCTTCTATGGATAGAAGACCTTCTAACCTTCTATGTATCGAAGACCTTCTACAGTTCTTCTATGTATCGAAGACCTTCTACAGGTCTTCTATGGACCGAAAATTGTCTACAGGTCTTCTGTGGACGGAATACCTTCTACAATTAATGTTTGGGCAGATATTCTATGGACCAAAGACCTTCTACAGGTCTTCTATGGACTGATGTTCTACAGGTCAAAAGACCTTTCATGGGTTGGTGATATTCCCCCTTTAGAGCTAAGTTCTTGTTTGTAATAGAAGCAATTATTTCTATTAAAAACAAGAAGCACACAAAATTATAGAAAATTTTACAAAAATAAAAACGCACAGAGTTCGAGAGAGCGAAAAAGAAGAAAAATAAAACTCGTTTTACAAAAAAAAAAAAAAAAAAAAAAAACATTTAGAGGAAAATAGGCGCGTTCATAACGACAACAACAACAAAAAAAGAAAAGAAGAATAAAAAACAGAAAATTCATTGTGGTGCTAGTTTTGGAGCAATTGAATAGCCATTAGTTAAACAAAGAATAATAACAACAATAACGACGACAACAACTCGAAAATAACCGACTCACCTGCCGCATTATAAATTGGAGCATGATCGAAGTCCGCAAAATTCTCGCCATTGCTGGAGAAACTATTGCCGTTGCCATTCATAAACTGCTGCTGGGCACTGGTGGCTCCTCCGGACGACCTCAGTGGCTGTTGTATTTTGGCATAACCATTGTTGATGTTGTTGGTCGACGATGAGCCCACCGACGAGGCTGGGCTGCTACTGGCTACGGTGGCATTGAAGATGTCGGCTGAACCAAAATCGGCAACAAAATCTGCCTCAGCACCGAATCCATTTGCACTGGCACAGCTACTGGTGTCCGAGAGGGCGCCAGTCGATGCTGAGCCCACGGACAGATTTAGGCCATTGTGTAGGCCAAAGGCGTCTGTATTGAAGCCATTCTGCTGGGATGTGGTGGTGCTGTTACCGCTGTGATGTGGACGACTTATGGCCGATGAGGAGGATTTATGCAAGCCATTCGCTGTGGTACGTTGTGAAGTGGGCGGAGTTAGTTGTATGTGGGTGTGGTGATGGTTGTTGTTGTTGCTGCTGCTGTTGTGTGTGCTGTTACTGTTGCTGCGATTGTTGTTCGATGTGGCCGATCCTGATGATGCTGTAGATGTTGTTGTCGTTGCTCCTGCTGTCGATGATGAAGATGAAGTCTTAAGATTTGTGGCATTTGTCAGGGACTTTAGAGGACTAGCTGGCTCCAAGTAATAACGTTTACGTTCATATTTATCAATCATTAGTTCACGCTGATCCTGATGCACAGCTCGCTTGGGATCCCACAGACCCAGCCATGTCTTGGCACAAACATCATTACCATGTGCCTTAAGGAAATCAATTTCGTCCTGTGTGAAGGTGGCCATTGAAATCGATTTGACACGATGTGGAGGAGTTAAGCCGCGCCTGGAAGGACATAAAGGAGGATACAAAAGGATGAGTGATAAGTTGGTGATTGGAAATATTTAGTGCTAATTTCTAGAGGAAATAGATGTATACATATAACTTCTATGAAGGAAACGTCTTCTGTACGTCTTCTATGGACCCCCATACAGGTATTCTATTGACTTCTGCTGGCCTTCTATGAATAAAAGCATTGAAAGGCTTCTATGGCCAGGAAACCTTCTAGAGGTCCTCTATGAATCAAAGGCTTTCTACAGGTCTTCTATGGACCGTTGATCTTCTACAGGTCTTCCATGGACCGATGATCAGATACAGGTCTTCTATGGACCGATGACCTTCTACAAGTCTTATATAGACCGAAGTCTTTCTACAGGTCTTCTATGGTCAGAAGACCCTCTATAGGTCCTCTACAGACAGAAGACCTGCTACAGGTCTTCTATGGACCGACGACCTTTTACAAGTCTTCTATAGACCGAAGTCCTTCAACAGGTCTTCTATGGTCCAAAGTCCTTCTACAGGTCTTCTATGGTCCAAAGAACTTCTACAGGTCTTCTATGGTCCAAAGAACTTCTACAGGTCTTCTATGACCGAATACCTTCTTCAGGTCCTCTATGGACTAAAGACTTCTACAGGTCTCCTATGCACTGAAGTCCTTCAACAGTTCTTCTATGGTCCAAAGTCCTTCTACAGGTCTTCCATGGACCAAAGATCAGCTACAGGTCTTCTATGGACCGATGACCTTCTACAGGTCTTCTATGGTCAGAAGACCTTCTACAGGTCCTCTACAGACAGAAGACCTGCTACAGGTCTTCTATGGACCGACGACCTTTTACAAGTCTTTTATAGACCGAAGTCCTTCAACAGGTCTTCTATGGTCCGAAGTCCTTCTACAGGTCTTCTATGGTACGAAGACCTTCAACAGGTCTTTTTCAGGTCCTCTATGGACTAAAGACTCCTTCAGGCCGTCTATGCGCTGAGAACCTTCTACAGGTCTTCTATGCACTGAAGACCTTCTACAGGTCTTCTATGCACTGAAGACCTTCTACAGGTCTTCTATGCACAGAAGGGTTTTTAATGGACCTATAAACAGAAGACCTTCTGCAGATCTTCTATGAACCGAAGACCTTCCATAGGTCTTCTATGAACCGATTACCGTCTATAGGGTTCTATAAATCGAAGACCTTCCATAGGTCTTCTATGCACCTAAGACCTTTTAGAGGTCTTCTGTGAACCAAAGTCTTTCTACAGTTCCTCTATGGACCGTAAACCATCTACAGGTCCTCTAGGAACCAAAGACCTTCTACAGGTCTTGTACGTACCGAAGACCTTCTAAAGGTCTTCCATGGACCGGACATCTTCTACAGGTCTTCCAGTGACAGAAGATCTTTTACCGGAATTCTATGGGCCGAAGACCTTTTACAGGACTTCTATGGACCTAACACTTTCTGCAGGTCTGCTATGGACCAAAGACCTTCCACAGGTCTTCTATGAATCGAAGAACTTCAGCAGGTTTTCTATAGACCAACAACCTTTGAAAGGCCTTCTATGCTTGGAAGACTTTCTACAGATCTTCTATGAACAGGAAACCGTTTAGAGGTCATCTATGCACTAAAGACCTTCTAAAGAGCTTTCTGTTCTTTTTTTAAATTCCTACCTTCCTTCATCTCATGTTTTCACCCTATTGTTATTAACTGTCTGCCCACATCCCCATTGCTCTCCAAACCCTTTAATTTTGTATCAAATTACCCTACCTTGTCTAAATTACCAATCAACTGAATTTGAATTCATTTAATTGCTGTGGAGGAAAACTTTTGCTTTTTTTTCTAACCCCACCCAACCTAACATTTCAATTTGCCAAACACGTCATGGCAGAATTTTTCATAAAAATCTAACATTCGCATAGCTCACAGGCAAAAGTAGGCGGCCAACTTTAGTCGACAAAAAACGAGGAACAAGAAAATAAAATAAAATTCATTTTCTATTTTCTGACGTCAAAGACAAATGAAAAAAAGTTATGGCAATTAATATCTCCAACTAGGAGTAGAGTAACCAACCCACTGCTGGTAACGCCTGCAAAATATGAAATGACTTTAAATGGAATCGAAAAAAAAATTTACAACAAATTTTTGGAAAACTTTTGTTGGAACAACAGACTATGAATTTGGGCTTTGTTGTCAACTGATGCAGAAAATGGTTGTCACTTTCCATTTAATAAGGAAGGGGAAATGATATTTAAAATAGATATATCAAGGATTTTCGTACAGAAGATTCTTAACAAAGCATATCCGGGAGTCTTTGAGAAAATATTTTTAAAAAATTCAAAAAGCTGGCCAGAGGCTCAATTCTTTTTTTTTTTTTTTTGAAAATCTGAAATGAAAAAATATATAAAAGAAACCAGTGGCAAATGCACGTCTTCTATGGACCGAAGACCTTTCACAGGTCTTCTACAATTATACGCGTAGTAGGGTGTCTTATGGTCGACCCCGCACGATTCTTGGTCTTTCTCTACTGATTTTGCTCGGATGAAAATTTTGTCATTTTTTTTAATTTTTTTGGGGTAATTTTTAACTTTAGGGGTAGTTAGTGGGGCTATTCTTAGACCGAATCTAAGATTGCCTAAAATATTAGGATATGAAAGTTTTGAAGATAATCACAATTTTTACGAAAATTATCTATATATAAAAGAGTAGTGAAATAATTGACAGACTGATCACTAGAATCTTAAAACCTAGCACGTGGATCAGTTTTGGTGTGTAGGCGTGCGATAAGGCTGGGGTTTTTGTAAATTTGTACCAAAAGGATACAAAAAGTTCTAAAATGTACTAAAAATTCCATATTTCATATTGGTAAAAAGGGATTGAATAAGAACTCTGAAACTTGGAATGAGGGTCACTGTTGGAGTGCAAGATAGATGGACCAAAGGATCTTTCGAAATTCGAAAGGTTAAGAAAAGTTCTAAAATGGTATTAAATCTCTAAAATGGTACCATTTGGTATTATCTGAACTAAAAAATTGGATTTAAGAATCAATGTTGGAAAGAAAGTCCGATATTTGAAAGTGGTTTTGGAAATGTGTACTAAATGTGCGAACTGTACTAAATGGTACTAAAATTGAATCAGTCTGGTTTAGAGTGAACGGGTGAAGCTTAAATTTTTACATTTTGTGTTGGGGTCCCTGTTGGGGTCCACGTGGAGGTAGAATCGCAGATGTGTACTATAATTGTACGAAAAGTAACGAATGGTACAATATTTGGTATTGGGTAAAGGAATGTAGCCGCAATCTCGAAATTTGGTATGGATAATTTCTAGAGGAAATAGGTGCATATACATAACTACTATGAAGAAAACGTCTTCTGCACGTCTTCTATGGACGGAAGACCCCCATACAGGTATTCTATTGACGGTAGATCTTCTATGAATAAAAGCATTGAAAGGCCAGGAAACCATCTGAAGCCCTTCTAGAGGTCCTCTATGGACCAAAGGCTTTCTACAGGTCTTCTATGGACCGTTGACCTTCTACAGGTCTTCCATGGACCGAAGATCAGCTACAGGTCTTCTATGGACCGATGACCTTCTACAAGTCTTTTATAGACCGAATTCCTTCAAAAGGTCTTCTATGATCCAAAGAACTTCTACAGGTCTTTTATGGTCCGAAGAACTTCTACAGGTCTTCTATGACCGCAGACCTTCTTCAGGTCCTCTATGGTCTAAAGACTTCTACAGGTGTTCTATGCACTGAAGTTTTTTCTATGGTCCAAAGTCCTTCTACAGGTCTTCCATGGTGAAGCTTAGATGATAGATTTGTGATAAAGAAGTGGTTTATGGAAATGTGTACTACAAGTGCACGAAAAGTACTAAATAGTACTATATTTGTTACAATTTGATATGGGGTGAATAGATACTGCACAAAATTTGAAATATAAATATTAGGGTCGTTGTTCAAGTGCAGCCTGGACACGTGGAGGTAGAATCGGAGATGTGTACTATAACTGTTAGTGTCTGTGTTCGAGATAATGAGCTGTTTTTCAATATGTGTACTAAAACAGTACTAAATGGTACGAAATTTGGTATTGGGTGAAGGGATAGAGCTGGAACCGTTAAATTTGATATTGAGTTCTCTGCTGGTATCTATATTTCAGATTTTGCGGTTGCTTGGAAATGTGTCTTGTATTTGTACGAAAAGTACCAAATGGTACTAAATTGGGTAGTGGGTAAAGGGGTAGGGATGGAATCCTCAAATTTGGTATTGAGGTCTCTGTAGCATATGGAATTAAGATATGTAGGTGGTTTTGGAAATGTGTACTATAATTGTACGAAAAGTAGTAAATAGTACTGAATGAAGGGATAAAACTGGAATCCCGAAATTTGATATGGATGTCACTGTTGGTGTCTGTGGTTAAGAGAAGGAGCTGGTTTTGGAAATGCGTACTATAATTGTTCCAAAAGTACTAAGTGGTAGTAAAATGGGTATTGGGTGAAAGGATCGAATTGGAATCCCGAAATTTGATATTGAAGTCTCTGTTGGTGTCTGGGAATTTGAAATGGAGGTGTTTTCGGAAATGTGTACGAAAAATACTAAATAGTATACTAATTTGGTATTGGGCGAAGGAATAGCGTTGAAACCCTGAAAATATGTATGATTTTGCGATATGCGTACGATGTGGGCTTAGGATACTTCCTGCGCTCTAAATGATCTGTTTTTTTTTTTTTTGCAAAATTTAGGTCTTTGAGAAAATCAATATCCATACTTCAATCGATTCTAAAGGAGAAATGGTTCTATTATAGCCGTCTAAAGTGGTTATTATGTCAGTCTTTGACTGATTATTGTCCGTTAGGATCCGTCCATGTAATAAGCACCCCATAAAAATTCATTACATCCCCATTTTCACACCTTAAAGTCAAGAGGTGCCAAAGAGGGGGTGATGAGGGGGCCAATCCATTTTAAATTATCGAAACCACAACACGTCATTATAACCTCTATGTGGGGCCTGGCTGTGAACCTCATTCTTCGTAGCTAACCTCAACTAAGCTTTTGTGTCTATTTTTGGTCTGGGCCCTTGTTGTTGTTACCATTGTTGTGTGCGTGTTGTTGCAAAACAACAACAGCAGAATTTTTTCCACTCGCTTGGTGCTGCCGCTGCTGTTGTAAATCAAAGAACAAATGTTGTTCTGGTGGCTGGCTTCCATTCTTGGCAGTGCATTGCGGCGAAATGTTAACAGAGTCACGGTTGGCTGCACCAAAAACAAAAGTTCAAAGGTTTGCAGAGAGTCGAGCGAGCGGGAGGTGGGTGAAAAATGTTTGGTCTTGTTTTTTTTTAGTATTAAGGGACAAAAGTGACATTATGTTATGTTGCGGTTTATGATTTAAAATTTTAAAAAGGATATTTAAAATTTAACAGACGGACCCTTTTTCTTTACCCATTTTATAGATATATCCTTTAGACGGAATTTTCCTATCGAAGAGCTGTAAACTTAAATTTAGTTGTTGGTTGTATATTAAAAGAAATTTTTTTAGTTTTTGAATCTTCTGCAAAAAATCAGTCAGGATCTGGGTTATATGACTGAGTTTTGGAAATTCGTACTGAAAGGATACAAAAAGTACTGAAATGTACAAAAAAGTAATACTTTGTGTTGGACAAACGGAATGAGCTCCAATTCCGAAATTTGGAATCAGAGTCACATATGAAGTTCAGGATAGTTGAACCAAAGGGTTTTTGGAAATTCGTGCTTTAAGGTTATGAAAAGTTCTAAAATGGCACTAAACTTCTAAAATAGTACCATTGAGTATTATTTGAAAGGATAGTGGTAAATACTTGAAATTTGTTATGAGATTCAAGATTGAAAATTAGATTTGATATATGAAAGTGGTTTCGGAAATGTGTACGAACTGTACTAAATGGTACTAAATTTGCATAAGTTCGGTTTAGGTTGAACGGATGAAGCTGGAATTTTGCTGAATTTTGAACTAAGGTGGTACTTTGGTGGTAGGTTTGTGTTAAAGAGATTGTTTTGGGAAATGTGTACTACAAGTTCATGAAAAGTACTAAATAGTACTATATTTGGTATAATTCGGTATGGGATGAACAGATAGTGCTTGAAATCTGAAACTTGGTATAAGGATCACTGTTCATGTGTAGCCTAGACATATGGAGGTGTTATCGGAAATGTGTACTGTAATTGTACGAAAAGTTCTGAATGGTACTATATTTGGTATAAGGTGAAGCTAACGAGATAAAATTCTGAAATTTAATATTAAAATTTCTAATGGTATCTGTGTATGAGATTCGGTGGTGGTTTGTAAATGAGCCCTATATTTGTACGAACAGTTCTAATTGTACTAAATTTGGTATTGGGTGGTGGGATAGGTCCGGAATCCTCAAATTTGAAAATGAGGTCTCTGTTGGTATATGGAATTGAGATATGACAATGGTTATCGAAATTTCTACTAGAATTGTGTGAAAAGTACTAAATTTCGCAAATGTGTACTATAATTGTTCGAAAGGTACTAAATGGTACTGGGTGAAGGGATATGACCTGAATTCAGAAAATTCGTATTGCGGTCTCTGATGATATTTGGAATTGTGATTTGGAAGTGATTTTGGTAATACGTCCTATATTTGTACGAAAAGTACTAAATGGTACTAAATTTGCCATTGGGTGAAGGAAAAGAGCTGGAATTACGAAATTTGATATTGTGATCTCTGTTGGCAATTGAGATTGTGATTTGGAGGTGGATTTGGAAATGCGTAATTTATTTGTACGAAAAGTACTAAATAGTACTTTAATAGGTATCGGGATATGGATATGAATAGACCTGGAATCCCAAAATTTTCAGTAGCTTTTACTGTTGATGTCTGTGGTTAAGATATGGAGATGGTTTCGTAAAAGTGTACAATAATTATTTGACAAGTACTAAATGGTACGAAAAGTACTAAGTGGATTTTTGTTAAAGGGATAGGGTCAGAATACTCAAATTTCATATTGAGGTAACTTTTGGTATCTGAGATTTATATTTAGCAGTGGTTTGGAAAGGCTTCCTACATTTCTACGAAAATTACAAAATAGTACCAAATTTGTTATTGGTTGAAGGAAAAGGGCTGAAATCCCAAAGGTTTACATTCACGCCAATGTTGGTGTTTGTGGTTAATATATGGTCCCGTAAGATATGGTGGTTCCGTAAATATGCACTATAATTGTTTGAAAAGTACTAGATGGTACGAAAAGTACTAAATTGTTAATTGAGTGAAGGAATAGACCTGAAATCCACAATTTAGATATTGAGGTCTTTACTGGTATCTGGAATTAAGATATGAAAATGGTTTTGGAAATTGTTCCAAAAGCACTAAGTGGTACTAAATTTGCTACTGAATGAAGGGATATTATTGGAATCTAGAAAATTGGTATTGAGGTCGCTGGTGGTATTTGGGATTGTGATTTAGAAGTGGTTTTGGAAATACATCCTATATTTCTACGAAGAGTACTAAATTTTGCTATTGAGTGAAAGGAAAAAAGCTGGAATCCCGAAATTTAATATTGTGATCTCTGTTGGCATTTGAGATTGTGATTTGGAGGTGTTTTTGGAAATGCGTACTGTATTTGTACAAAAAGTAGTAAATTTGGAATTGGTGAAGGAAACGAGCTGAAATACTCAAGTGTGATGTGTCACTGTTGGTCTCTGTGATTTAAATATAGAGGTGGTTTTGGAAATGTGTACTATAATTGTTCAAAAAGTACTAAATGGTATGAAAAAGTACTAAGTGTGTATTGGGTGAAGGGATTAAGCTGGGATCCTGAATATTTGACATTGAGGTTTCTGTGGATATCAGGGATTGAGATTTAACAGTGGCTTGGAAATGCATCCTATATTTGTACGAAAAGTACTAAATGGTACTAAATTTTGTATTGGATGAAGAAATCGAGATGCAAGCTTGAAATTTTATATTGCGATGTTTGTTGGTGTCTAGGATTGTGACATGGAACAATTTTTGCAAATCAGTACTAAAATTATACGTAAAGTACAAAATAGTACTTAATTTGGTATTGGATGAAAGAATAGAGCTAAAATACTGAATTTTTGATATTGCCTTCTCTGTTGGTATTTGGGATTAAGATATGGAAGTGCTTTGGAAATGCGTCCTGTATTTGTCCGGAAAGTACTAAATTGTACTAGGTTTGGTATTGGATGAAGGAATGGAGCTGAACTTTGATATTGAGGTAACTTTTGAGTTGAATAGCTGTTGAAATAGTTTTGGATGTGGGTCCATTGTGCAATGGTTTTACTAATATTATCCTCGGTAAACTTAGAAATGAAAGATTTTTAAGACTTTAGGTGTAAAAGGTAGTCATTTTCCTAGTATTTTTTCCGAAATAGGATGACATGAATAATAAATACAAAAACCATTGAAATTCTGAAAATTTAGTACAATGTATGAAGTTTTGATAAAACAATTACCAACACTGAACAAATTGTTCATTTTGAATATTAGAAAGAGGTCTTGATGGAATCTCTTTGATTAACTTATTGTTTACAGAAGATTTAAAAAACTATCCTATACACAAAAAGCTAGGTCTTCCATCAAGACCTCTAAAAAAGCTTCTCTACTTATGGAACCCCTATCAAAGGTATTTTATCTTTAAAAAAACCTTTAAAATCTCTTATCTTTGTGGATGGTCTACAAAAGGCTTCCTATACATAGAAAAAATCTCTACATCTTTAATCTACTTCATCCTTCCCTAAAATTGTCTTTGTTTAATATATAACTGAATTAAAGTTATGCTGGAAAGCCGCAACGAAAAACTTTACCGCAGCTCTGCAATTCAGCTAAAATAAGTTGTTATAAATTTATTACAACAGAAGTGAACAAAAAAAAAAACTTCGTTTTGAGATTTGAAAGCACCAGACTTATGCAGGCATCGTATTAAAAAGTTTTACTTGACAGAAAAGTTTAGTGTCGCAATGTTTCAACGAAGCTCATGACAAAACATAAGTAACGTTGTAACCGCCACCAGGTCAGGTTGATAAGGTTACTAGCTTGCAACCTTTGGGACCCAAGTTGTAAATACTTTGCTTATGTGTGTGAGTGTAAAGCTGTGGAAAAAATAATTTTTTTGCAACTGTTAGCTGGCAATGCAAGATTGGAATTTAATTTTAACTTTGTATAAAATATTTTTTTTTAATTTTGTTAGTTTTAAGATACAAACTTTTTCAGTCACAAGGCATAGGCTGCAATGACCCGCTTAATAATTTTAATTCGACATTTGGGGTGCACAAAATCTTAGGAGATTTCCAAAGCGACGTTATTGTATTAATAACATTTTTTAAGGAATATAATCACCGATTATTCAGACAATTAAAGTAAAGGATCATTAAACCCATATTCGTTGATTTTTTAATAATGTTTTTTTCAAATCAATAATAGCGAATTTTTAAGATATTTTTAAGTTTCATCAGTCCAATAATCGTGGATTTAAAATACTATATTTTCAATGACCAGCCAACTAATAATTTAAGAATATTTTTCCCAGGACTAATTCTAATTCTATATTTTTAAAGAATACATGTTCAAAGACCATAAGACAAATAATGTTTGATAAAAAAAACTGACATATAATCGTGGACTTTTAAGAATATTTTTCAAGGACCTTCCGACCAATTATGGTGGATATTTTAGAATGTTCTTAAGGATATTTTTCCACAATATTTAAGAATGTTGCTTCAAGCACCCTCGAACTATGATAATTAGTTTTTTAAGAACATTTTCTTATAAGACTATTGTAATTTATTGAGAAAATATTTTCTGGAAACATTAGACGGATTTAATTTTTTTTTCTTTTTTAAGGAACATTGAAACAAGAACCCTGCGTTATTTACCAATATTTTTAAATCGCGGATTTTTAGAATATTTTTTTTTCACAGATTTTTAAAAACAATTTCTCAAGGGTCATTTTTTATTTCTTTGGAATGTGTTCCATCCATGTATTTTATGGAAATTAATAATATTGGATTAATATTGGATTTTGAGGAACATTTGGACAATGCATTGATTTTTTTTGGAGAAATGTTTGTTCAAGTTTGTTCAGTTATAATAGTTGTGGAAGTTTTTATGAGTATGATATAGATTACCCATGTAGGCCAAAACGGACTAATATTTTTTTAAGTAGAGGAGAAGAAACTCTTTTTCGGGGTTTTTGTTTCAAAGACCAATCACAGTTCTGCTATGGATGGAAACCCTATTACAGGTATTCTATATGACCATTCGTAAGTTCAAACGTTCCCACATAGATACACCTTACACATCTTCTAAACATTGGTCTTTTTTAGAGGCCCTGAAATTATTATACCTATAAATAGTATTCTTATACCGATAGCTAGTTGGAGCACTCCAGCATTTAAATGTGAATAAATCTTTTGTGTCTCGTACCATCGCTCGTTACCGTGATACTGGTAGTGTAGCCCGACGTCAAGGAAGTGGACAAAAGAAAACAGCAACATCAGCAGAAATGGTTCGAAAAGTAAAGAAGCAACTTGATCGAAACCCGCGTCGTAGTGGCCGAAAAATGGCTCGTGAGCTGAACATATCGCAATATTCCATTCGGCAAATATCGAAAAATGAGCTCGGGGTAAAGCCATTGAAATTCCAAAAAGTGCAAGAAGAGCTAAAGAGTTGCTTCGCTTGGCCGAAAGTGGTGAACTGCCGAATTTGGGTTTCTCCGATGAGAAAACATTCGTTGTCCAGCAATTTGTAAACAAACAAAATGATCGTGTTTACTGACACAAAGAGGTCAGCTGAAAAGGTGCACCTTCGGTTGGCCACCAGAACTCAAGTGCCGCCCATGGTGATGGTGTGGGCCGCCATAACAGCCGATGGCGGCCCACTCTCCGCACGTATTAATCGACCGTGTCATCAGAATAAATGCCGAATATATTGGTCGCAGACCTTGGACATTCCAGCAGGAATCAGCACCATCGCACTCAGCACGCGCCGCCAAAGAATGGTTATAAAATGAGGTTCTTCGTTTCATTTCCAGCGCACAATGGCCACCAAAATCTCCGTATACCAATCCGTTGGACTATTGTGTCTGGAGTATTTTGGAAAGCAAGGTTGGCACTAAAAAATACCAAAGTGTCGATCACCTCCAGCAAGCGCTTCGCCGGGAATGGGTCAAAATACCGCAGAGCAACATTCGGGCAGCGTGTGACGGTTTCATTGGCCGTTTGAAAGCCATAATTCGTGCCAAAGGTGACCAATTTGAATAAATCTAAACTTATTCTAAAATTTGATGCTATTTCGGAAATTTTTTGTTTTCATTCAATAAAATTTAAAAAAAAAATTAAAAATTATTGCCTTTGAGTTTGTTGCAGTTTTTTTATCTCACCCTGTATGTATTAATAGAAAAACTTTTGCCTACATTTTATATACAGTTTGTAGAAGGATGGCTTTCCGTGGCCATCCAGACCTTTCGAAATGGGTTTTACAATACCACTCATTTGTCGAAATGGACAAATAACATTTCGAAGCAAAAACCAAAAACAACAACATTTTCTCATGCTGTTGCTGTTGTTGTAGTCATAGTCGTCAACTTCATGTGCCATCCACAGCACAACAAAATTCAATGTCATCTCCTAAATGAAGGCAAAACTGCAGTGGCATCACCCTCACCGAGATGCTAAGAGTTGGCTGGTTGTCTGCTTGGATGGCAAATATTCAGTTGAGCTGTTGGTACTGGCGGCAGTACATTTTACGTCATGGCTTTCAATTGCCAGTTGTTGGTTTGTTTTCTTGTAATATTGAAAAATAAAGAAATCCGAAAAAAAATATTGAAATAGAGATGACTCTGACGATGACACCAGCCTTCAGTTGTTAATTGCATCTGGTGTGGAGAGGATCTTTTTTTTATAAATGTGTGTGTGTGGAATTTTCATTTAATATTTTAAAAGTGGCTTGTATATAAGAGCTACAACGTAAACACAATGTCACAATGTTTGCTGGGTTATGTGTCTAACATTGAAAGAATATGACACAAACAATGAAACAAGAAATTGAAAAAAAAACAAACCATAACCGGCTCGTTTAAATTTTATGAAGTGTAAACTGTGTTTTTTTATTTATGTAAGACAAGGGAGGAGGAGGCCCCCTCCTCCACCCCCAGTCATATAACAATTGTCCAGCCAACAAGCTAGTTAGCTTGTTTATTGTTCTTGGCGAACTAACAAGCTAACATGTAAATGTCTCTCTCACACGAGGAGAACAACAGCAGTGGCAGAGGCAAATGGGGAAAAATGGCAAAACAAAACAATTGAAATGCAAGAAGATTTTGGAAGAACACAAAAATTTAGTTCAGGTTGTCTGTGGGGCCCGCCACACAGACAATCTACAAAGTGTTGGACAGACAGGCGGACAGACAAGGAGGTTTCTTACCTCGTTAGAAGACAATAGTGGCAAAAGAAAACGTTGTCGCTGAAAATGAGAATACATTTGAGAAGTGTGTCAAGAATTTGTTTTTATTCAGATTTTTTTTATATCACATAAAGGTGTTATTATTTTTATTTTCATTTCTTTATTTTTTCTTCGTTTTGCATACCGAACGTCGTCGTACGTACGTAATAAACAATGTCGGTCATATAAAATTTCATGAACACACATCGGACCGGATAACAACAAAACAGCAAAAATTCAAAAGAACGACCTTTAAGCTATTTATAAACAAAATCTTGTTTTCAATGCACTGCCAGAGATAGGCTTAAAAATTGCGAAGGAGAATGAGACGAAGACGAAAAATTATTTATGTGTGTCTGAGAAATTATTTAGGTCAGAAATTGAATAACAAAAACAAGAAGGAATTATAATGGCATAAGAAATTTGTTTATAACCAAGGTCCGATGGAGGAGAAGGTCTATGTGGAGAAGTGGAATATATCACTGAAATTATAACAAAATAGTATGGGTTAAAGGGAACCAAACCATAACAATGTGCGACAAAATTTTATTTTTTTTGACAATAACAAGTAAAATGGTATCGGTCAGTTTTGCCGAAGATGTATACCCTCAGCCAATTTTCAATTATTTAAAAATATTTTGACTTCTGTTATGATTATTGTGATAATTTTTAGAAAATGTTAACATGTGCGTGAGGTACCAGATATAGTCGACGGAAGTATTCCATTTTCATACTTCATCCAATACAGATAAAAATATTGGCATGGGCAATATTACAAAAAAAATCGAACATTTATCTCCAATTTATGGGGAATCATAAATTCCATATTCATCCCAGGTTTCTGCTTGAGAAACATATATTTAGATATAGGAAGTTGTAAATAATCGCTGACTTGATTCGCAATTTATGACAGATAAAAGTATTGGAAATTGTGACTCTTTGGAGTGAGGTGTTTGTATGTGTGAAATTTGAAGAGAGTTGGATGCTCTTTTCGCATTCTTTGATCATTTTGCTTTTCAAAATCTTAAACCCTATGTGGGCCAAGTAGCAAAAGAAATGGTCCGATCTCTACCATCTTAATAACAGATCTTGTTTTGATGGAGATGTCTGGAATGGAATTGGATGTTGATTTCGCTTTTTATGAACTTCATGGATATTCGACATTTGTGGGGGAGGTACGAGAAGGAGAGGCCTGACATCTTCACAACAGATCTTGTGTTAGCAAAAATGTTGGTATGTGTGAAATATAAAGAGAACCTGATGATTATTTCGGATTTTATAAACGTTTTGTTCATTCAAAACTTTGACCCTTTGTGGGGGAGGTACCAGAAGGAATGGTCCGATCACTACCATGTTTCTAACAGATCATCTGTTGATAGAAATATTGAAATATGCCTAGTCCGAACGGAATTGGATGTTAATTTCTCGTTTCATGAGCTTCTTGAAAGAGATATTCAGATGTGCTAATGATAAATGGAATCGGATGTTAATTTCAAGTTTTTTTCTGAGCTTAATGGATATTCAAAATTTCGACCTTTTGTGGGGGAGGTATCAGAAGAAGGGGACCGATATACTCCATCTTAACACCAGGCCTTGGGCTAATAAAATTATTGGGATGTGTTCAATTTGAAGACAAACGGACTCTTACATCATATTTTATAAGAGTTGTAATTATTCATCGCTAGATCGACCCCAAATGGTCTGAAACGTATTTGGTCCAAAGAGACCTAGGGCCTAAAACCATTATTTCGACTGGGCACGTTTTGACCATATCAAATGATATATATCCTCTCAAGCCATATGGCTGAGGGTATAAAAACTCAGTAGATTCTGAAAATCGCTCTAAAAATAGACAAAAAAAAAAAACATTTGTCGGGGTTTTGAAAGTTTACATCGCAAAGTGACATAACAAGAGGGGACGACAAATTTTTCTTAAACACAGCTAATATTATTAATCTCAATATCAAATTTCAGAATTGTATCTTTACCCCCTTCGCCCAATACCAAATTTAGTACCATTCAGTCCTGTTCATATAATTCTAATACACATTTCCGAAAGCAATTCCATGTGTCGAGATTGCACACAAACAGCGACCCTAGTTGCAAATTTCAGATTTCAAGCACTATATGTTCACTCAATACCGAATTGTACTAAATATAGTACTATTTAGTACTATTAGTGAACTATTTCCAAAACCACCTTCATATTTGAATTACATATACCAAGAGAGAACTCAATATCAAATTTGATGATTTTCATTCGTTCACCCTAAACGAAATTTAGTACCATTTAGTACAGTTCGCACACTTAGTACACATTTTCACAATCACCTTCATATATGAAACTTTCTTTTCAACCTTGATTCTCATACCAAATTCAAGTTTTTTAGTTCTATCCCTTTACATAATATCAAATGGTACTATTTTAGAAGTTTAGTAATATTTTAGAACTTTTCGTAACCTTTAATTTTGAATTTCCAAAAACCCTTTGGTACATCTATTCTGCACTCCACCAGTGACTCTCATTCCAAATTTTAGAATTTTAGCTCATTCCGTTTGTCCAATACATAGTATTCAGGTTTTAGTAGGAATTTTTCAAAAAATATTGGGATGTGAAAAATTAAAAGAAAATCGGAAACAATTTCTTTTTTATTTAAAATTTTGATTTTTTTCAGACAAACACGGCTAGATCGACTTGGAATGTCCAAACACCGATTTTCAAAGAGATACCGTATTTAAAAATGTTTTTTCTTCGATGAGTCTTATTTTGGGTTAAACGAATTGCATAAATCTTCTGTACACCCTATATAAAGAAGACCTATGGAGGTTTTTCTGTATGGTGGGCCGTTTACTGATAGTAGTCCTGTAAAAAGCTTGCTTTCTTAATATTTTGCAGTACACGTTTTTAGTGTATTAATGCAAGTTCTTCCCCGTATTCTTCAAAACACACTCTCTCCCTCCCTTCCTCGCCGCCTCACCCTCACCTTGTGACATTTGAATACCAGCCGAGCAAAAAAATGTCATTACTTTTTATTCTCCCCAAGACATTTGCATGCATTCTCCCCCGTCGAGCTCACAACCTATGAACTTTGGAAAAAGAAGTAGAAGAAGGAGGAAAAAATGCACCAAAATATATCAAAAAAACTAAAAAGTCCATGCAAGTCAAGTCATATAACCTGTCAACGTGTCGTTGGCAACGAAAGTTACAAGACGGAATGCCCCTCAACCACCCTCCATTTAAAACTAGGAACAAAAAAAAACAAAAATGTTGGCAGGTGATAACGGTAGCAAGCAGGCAGGCCGGCGAACACAGTCGGGCATATTTTGTCTAAATTGTTGGCCAATATCCAAACAAATGTCGAAACAAACAAAACAAACGAAAAAGGTATGCATTTGGTGAGAACAAAAACGTACAACACGAAATGGTCATTTGTACGTGATGTCGATGGCATGTAGGGGGAGTGGGAGGGAGAGAGAGAGGGAGGGGATAGCCCGAGAGAAATCCGTAGACTGGTGTTACAATAGAATGCTTTGCAAAAATAATTTTCCAGTAATTTAAAAACAATTAATCGAAATGTAAGCAGTTGCCAAAAAATGTGAGGAAATGTTAGGGATGCCAGGCGAGGAAAGGAATTATCAAACATTCTCTAAATTACTCTTTTATTGCATTTCGGGGTAAGAGTATAAAGACAGAAATGCTCTAAAGAATTAAAGAAGTATTCCATATAAGGGAAGAGCCACTAATTTTTTTACTGTAAAATAAAAGACCTATCAAAGGGCTTTGTAGGCAAAAAACTGAAGAATTCCTCTTAAGAATAAATTACCTAAACTGAAGAGAAGACATTTCAGTGGTCGCTTTTATCGAATTTTTTACTTATAAAACTCTTTAAGTAGTCGTGTTCTAAAACGGAGGCCCTTGAGAGGTTTTTTTCTATGGAATCGTTCGTTTATTCTTCGGAAGACCTCTAAAAGGTCTCAAGTATTAGGCAGGGTTACATAATGGATTTTATATTCCGCACAAGGGCATATAAAAGAGACTTAGAGAGACCTTCGATTCAACACTATTCTCTCTTCTGTTCGAAGGATTACAGGGTCTCTGAGAGGTCTTATATATCATATAGAAGTCATTGCCGACGGACGTTTATTAAAATTGCTGACCCTTTATTGGAATATTATCGAAGGAGTGGTCCAAAACCAAAAAGTAAAAATGTTGGGATAGTGAAATTTGAAGAAAATTGGAGTCTTACTTCCCATTGAATGGTAGTTTTGGACCTTTGTGGAGTAGGTACCAGGAGGATTGGGCCGATATCTACCGACAGCTGTTGTGTTGAAAGAAATATTTATATGTGTTGATTTTGAAAGGATTCGGATGCTTATTTTACATTTTATGAGCGTTTCGGTTATTTAAAATGTTAACCCTTTATGGGGGAGAACCAGAAGGGATGGTCCTTCAAATAACATCTTCCAATCAGCATGTGAAATTTGATGAGAATCGAATGCTTACTTCGCATTTTATGAAAGATATAATTATGCCAAATTTTGACCCTTTGTGGGGAGGCACCTATATATCCCACCTTCATACCAGACATTGTTCTAGTATTGGGATGTGTGAACTTTGATGAGAATCGGATTCTTACTTCGCCTTTTATGGGAGACATAATTACTCCAAATGTTGACCCTTTGTGGGGGAGGTAAAAGAAGGAATTTTCCGATATCTACCAACTGCTCTTGTGTTGATAGGAATATTGAGTTGTGCTGATTTTGAAAGGCATCGGATGCTTTTTTGGTAATTTATGATCGTTTCGGTTATTCAAAATGTCAGCGCTTCATGGTGGAGGTACCAGAAGGAGTTGTTCTATATATACTATCTTCTCACCAGATATTGTACTAGAAGAAATATTGGAATGTGTGAAATTTGATGAGAATCGGATGCGTTCTTCGCATTTTATGGTCGTTTTAGTTATTCAAAATGTTAACCCCTTATGGGGAGGTACCAGAAGGAGTGGTCCTATATATACAAAATTCTCACCAGATATTGTTTTAGTAAAAATATTGGAATGTGTGAAATTTGAATCTTCGAATCTTTGAATCTTCCCTTTTTGTGAGAGACATAATTATTTCAAATTCTGACCCTTTGTGGGGGAGGTACCAGAAGGAGTTGTCCTATATATTCCATCTTCACATCAGATATGGTTCTGATAGAAATATAGGGATGTGTAAAATTTGATCAGAATCAGAAACTTACTTCGCGTTTTATGGGAGACATAAATATTCCAAATTTTGACCCTTTGTAGTTGAGGTACCAGAAGGAGTGATCCTGTAAATTCGATTTTCACACCAGATATTGTTTTAGTAAAAATATTGGAATGTGTGAAATTTGATGAGAATCTGATGCTTATCTTCGCTTTTTTATGGGAGACATAATTATTCTAAATTTTGACCGTTTGTAGGGGAGGTACCAGAAAGAGCGGTGCTATATTTTCCATCTTAACATCAAATATTGCTCTAGTATAATTATTGGGATGTGTGAAATCTGAAGAGTATTGGATGCTCAATTCGCATTTTATGGCCATTTTGGTCATCCCAAATTGTGACCCAATGTTGAGGAGATACCAGAAGAGTGGTCCTTCCTATATATACTATCTTCACACCAGATATTGTTCTAGTAAAAATATGGGCATGTGTGAAATTTGATGACAATCTGATGTTTACTTCGCATTTTATGGCCCTTTTGGTTATTCAAAATTTTGACCCTTCGTTGGGGAAGTCCTAGAAGTAGTAGGCAGATATATCCTAGCTTCGCACCAGATATTGTGTTAATGAAAATATTTGGATGTATGAAATTTGAATATAATCGGACTCTTTTTTCAGATTTTACAAAAGTTATAATTATTGCAAATTGTGTCTCTTTGTAGGGGAGGTACTTGATGGAGTGGGCCGACGTTGTCCATTTTCACACCTGACCTAGCACTGGTATATATTGGTATTTGCAAAGTATGCAAAAAATCGAATGATCAATTCCCGTTCTATGAGGAACATTATTTTCTGTTGACCTTTTGTGGGAGAGGTTCCAGAAGGAGTGGACCGATATTGCTCATCTCCGTACTAAATCTAAGTATGACAATAATATTACGACGTACCAAGTTTGGAACAAATCGGTTACTCCCTTTGAGAGTTATTATGCGCACCAGCTAGCCAGACGGACGGACACCCTTAGATCGACTGCAAATGTCCTGAAACGGATTTGGCACAAAAAAAATTAGACCCTAATTTTTATTTTGATGAGTCACTTTTGGCCGTATCAAATGATATATACCCTCTGTAGCCATTTGGCTTAAGGTATGAAAATCATGCGTTCTACCTTTAGTGCACCAGTGTTTGGAAGTCAGACGTATTTGTTCTGTGACGCCGTTACTCATTACTGGGTAAGAGAAAAGTAAGTCGTTTTTCCTTATAGACGATATTTGAATAATTTATTATTTTATAGTTTAATATAGATGTAGAGGTTATGTATTTGACATTTATTTTTGGGTTAATGGTAATGTAGAGGGTGTGTGGTTGTCATTACTAGTAATGCTTTAAATGGCACATATTTGCTTCGGTTCTACACAAAATTATTATGGTTTATTTTTCTGTAGAAAGTTTCTCGAACTTGTTTATTTAGGTGATCCTTTTTATTATTTCCCTCGCCAATCTAAGAGAAATCCCTCTCAATCTAAACTGTCATCCCTATTCAACATAGCATACAGAGAGAAAAACGTTTTTATTTTGATTTTCATTACACGTGCAATTGAATCGAATATGAGAACCGTAATTATTGCCAAATGTTTTTAGCTGGCATTGTTTTTTGCGTTGTTTTTGCAGCACCCAAACTGTAGACTTTTTCCGCAACCTCTTCTTTTGGGAAATTTTAATAGATTTTCATAAATATTTCTGTTTGATGAGGTGTGATAAAATTAAATTGGAAATTCTGATGGAGCAGAAGAATGCATAAATCGATGAGGAATAAGCCAATGAAAAATCTCTCATTTTCAAATCTTCAGCCTTTGGGCTACAGATACGGACAGAATATGACTCATCGAAATAATAGTTTTAGACTCCTTAGACGAAAACCATTTCATGACATTTGGAGTCGATGTTTAAAGGTTTAAATTTTTCAAAAACATCGGATCGGATGGGATTTGCATGTCAATATTTTTCTCAAACTTAGTTCAGGCATGATATTGGACAACTTCGAAATCATGTAAGTCTTTTTTCGATTGATAGGTCTTCTAAAGATAGAAGATGCTCTGCAAGTCTTCTAAAGATATAAGACCTTCTCTAAGTCCTCTGGGAATAGAAAACATTAAACTGGTATTCTAGAGATAGACGAATATATCGACAATCTAGGGATAGAAGATTTTCAACAGATATTTTAAGGATAGAAAACTTTTTACTGGTTCCTTTAGGCATTCAAGGAAAGAAGGTCTACCTTCTTCAGTTCTTCTAAGATTAGAACATTTTAAAAAAACCGTGTAGGGTAGAAGTCCTTTTGCAGGTCTTCTCTGAATAGAAAACCTTCTACAGGTCTTCTAAGGAAGAAACTTCCTACTAGACATTAATTTATAGCTTGCATTTTACATATCTTCTATGGATAGAAGGCCTTCTTCAGGCGTTCCTTCAAGTCTTCCATGGATATCTTAGAAGAAGTGAATATACTACTGAAGTGAATCTACTACTGTCTTCTAAGAATCGAAGACCTTTTACTGATCTTTAGGGATAAAGATCTCCTCTCACAGGTCTTCTAGGCATAGAAGACTTTCTGCAGGTCTTCTAAGGATAGCACGCCTTATAAAGGTTTTCTAGGATAGAAGAATTTCTATAGGTCTTCATGTCTTCCAGCGATAGAAAATATTCTACAGGACCTTCAACAGATCTTCGCTGACCTTCTACTCGTCTCCTTTGGTATACTCCTCTCTACAGGTCTTTTTGAATGAAAGTCATTCTTCAGGTCTTCTATGAATAGAAGACCCTCTACAGGTTTCTAAGGATAGAAGATAGTCAGCAGGTCTTGTAGGGGTAGAAGATCATCTACAAGTCTACCAGGCCAAGAAGATCTTCTGCAGGTCTTCTTTGAGTCGAAGGCTTACAGGTCTCTTTGAATATAATACCTTCTAAAGGTATTTTAAAAATTGAAGACCTTCTCCAGGTCTTCCGGGGATATAAAACATTCCCCAGGTCTTCCAAGGATAGAAATCCTTCTATAGGTTTTCTAGGAATGGAAGGCCTTCCACAGATCTTGTAAGAATAAAAGACCTTATATTTGTTTACCAGTGAAAGAAGATCTTCTAGGTCTACTAGACATTCTACAGGTCTTCCTTGTACAGGTTTTCTAGGATTATAAAACCTTCCACAGGTCACCCAGGAATAGATGACCTTCTACATGAAATTCTACAGGTCTTCCTTGTACAGGTTTTCTAGGATTATAAGACCTTCCACAGGTCACCCAGGAATAGATGACCTTCTACATGTCTTCTAAATATAAATAAATATTGAAGACCTTCTCCAGGTTTTCAGGAATGGAAGACCATCTAAAAGTCTTCTTCAGATCTTCCAGGCATAGAAAATTCTACAAGTCTTCCAAGGATAGTAGACCTTCTGGGATGTCACTTCAGAAAAGACCTCTGAACACCTTCTTTATGCCTTCTCTGGATAGACGATTGGAATAAAGGTCCTTCTTGAGGTCTGCTATGCATAGAGGAACTACAACAGGTCTTCTATGGAAAATAGGTCTTTTTCAGGGCTTCAAAGTGTAGAAGACCCTTTTTAGGAACTTGTTTAGGACTTCTATCGATAAAAGCACTTTTTAAGAACCCTAATAGTCCTAAGAAATAGGGAAGCCGTTTGTAAAAATCTTCTATAGATAGGACAAAAGGAACTATATATATAATTATCTCTCAGTGCGTCTATAGAGGTCTACTATGAACTCTCATGGAGTCTTCTACTATATGGCGAGATCTATAAATAAAATGATCTCTAATGATCTTTTATGAAAAAGACAATACCTTTCAGACCTTCGTTAAAAACGTAAGAATTAAGACAGTCAGTTTAAGGATAGGGTCTATACAAGAATCTAGAAGATATAAGTCTCTATTAATCTTCCTTAAATAGAAGATAATTTAGAGGTCTCTACCGGTCTTCCTTAAATAAAAGACCCTTTGGAGATCCTCCACAAATAAAAAACTAAAAATCTTAAATAAGTAGAAGGTACTCGAAAAAGAAGTTCCTTTGGAGATCCATATATGTTGATATTATGATAAAAAGTCGCCATGCCTAAAAAATCAACCATTGACCCTTTATCAAACACTTCTAAAAAGTTCTGACCTGTAACAAAATTTTTGGAAGTACCCACTTTCTATATGCCTTTCTAGAGGTATTTTATAAATATAAGACATTCTTAAGATATACAATCCAAAGGGTTTCGCTTAACAGAAGATGCTTACAGGACTTCTATGGAATGAAGGCACTCTTGGGATGTCCTATGAAAATAAGTCGTAAGTTTTCCAACAGATGTTCCTTCATAAAAGTGCCACTTTACAAGCTCTGTTTTAAGTGTAAAACTTCAGCAGCTCTTCACCGAAAAACATGAAAAGCTGGTGTATTGGATTTCCAAAAAAATTGCCAAATGTTATGGAATAAATCTGAGAGATATTGCTTCGGTAGTTGGCGCTGGTGAAAAGGCCAAAAGCAAAAAAAAAAAAATGGCAACAACATTGGCGCTTCATCAGTACCTCACCGCCGTTTTTTTTTTTCTATTTTCTTTTTTTATTTTTTTTGGCGAAAACCAAATTTAACCAACCGGACGTTTTGCATGAACGCTTCAATGCCTCTCTGGTGAAGGCTTTTGTTTTTAGCCAGCAGCAGCAGCAGTAGCATTACTTTGCTTCTGTTTGATTGTGGCGGCGTTGGTGTTAGATTTGCTGTTTGCTGTCCAGCTTGGTTTTCGTTTTGTTTCTTTGCAATGAAGATAGTTCAGGTGAGCCTAGGTGGGTGCATGGTTGTCCGGCAGGCAGGGAGTTGTAGGTGAATATCTAGGTTTTTGTATATTCATGGCTCTGGGTTTTTTAATGAAAATGAAAATTTCATTTCATTTTGTATGAACAATTCCGAGAATCATGCAGCGGGAAAGCTTATGGTGTTGGCGATGGCAAAGTTTTCCATTTCCATTACTCTCGCTTGGTAAATTTCGTTGCTGTGATTTCATTTCATTTCGTTTTTTCTGCATTTTCACTTTAGGGTGGGGGGAAATACGAAAAGTGGTCAATTGGTATGATGTTGGAGTGTGGGTAGGTATAGGTATGCGGTTGTATAAATTAATGTTTGTTTCACATTTTAATTTTTCGAAAATTTAATTGTTGCTATTTTGAAATTTTTAATTTTGCCTCATTTTTATAACCTCCCCCATAGGGTATATTATGTTTGTCATTCCGTTTGTAACACCTCGAAATATACATTTTAGACCCCACAAAGTATATATATTCTTCATCAGCATAACATTCTATGTCGATTTAAATATGTCCGTCCGTTTGTCTGGCTGTCCGTCTGGGGAAATCTCTCTAGCTTCCGAACGAATTGATGTAGGTTGATAAAATTTTACTAAAATGTGTGCTTGGTCTGCAGGACTTTTGGTTGTGGATATGGGCCATATAGGTACACGTTTGGGTATAGCACCATACATCTGTACCTCCCTATATTCGTTATTTTGATGATTGCCACAAAATTGTTTATGAGGGTTCACGTCTTTGTATAGCTCTTAAAAATCGGTATCTCCCTTATTCGGGTTTTTATATCCTCAGTCACATGACTGGAGATGGTATATATCCTTTGATACAGCCAAAACGTGCCTCATCCAAATAACGGTTTTAGACCCTAGGTCTCTTTGGACCAAATCAGTTTCAGGACATTTGTAGTCGATCTAGTGATGTCCGGCCGTTCGTCTGTCTGTCTGGCTGTTGCTCACGATAACTCTCGAAGGGAGTATCCGATTTGGTCCAAACATCGTAATATTATTTTCAAACTTAGATCGAGTTCGGAGATGGGCAATATCGGCCCACTCCCTCTGGTACCTCCCCCACAAAAGTTCGAAATTTTCAAAGAAAATATTTTACTGCACAGAGAAAGAAAAAGCAATCCGATTGTTCTCAAACTTTGCAAATCCTAATATTTGCATCAGTTCTGGGTCAGGTGCGAAAATGGAAAATATCGGTCCACTCCATCAAGTACCTCCCGCACAAAGTGTAAAAATTTTGATTAATTATAACTCTTATAAAATGTTAAGTAAGAGTCCGATTTTCTCCAAATTAAACAGGTTACAATATTTTTATTAACTCAAGGTCTGGTGTGAACATGAAATGTATCGGTCCACTCCTTCTGGTACCTCCCCCACAAAGGGTCAAAATTTTGAATATGCATGAAGCAAAAAAACGCGAAATTAACATCCGATTCCATTCAGACTTAGTACATCTCAATATTTCCAACCACACAAGATCTGTTATAAAAATGGTAGATATCGGACCATTCCTTCTGGTACCTTGACCACAAAGGGTCAAGGTTTGAATAACCACAAGGAATGTAAAATCCGAAATAAGCACCCGGTTCTCTTCATATTTCACACATCCCATTATTTCTACTAACATAAAATTTGAAGATGGGATTTATCGGTCCATTCCCTTTGATACCTCCCCCACAAAGGGTCAAAATTTTGAATGTACATGAAGCTAAAAGACGCGAAATTAACATCCGATTCCATTCAGACTTGGTACATCTCAATATTTCCATCCACACAAGATCTGTTGTAAAGATGGTAGAGATCGGACCATTCCTGCTGGTACCTTAACCACAAAGGGTCAAAGTTTGAATAACCAAAACGAGTGTAAAATCCGAAATAAGCATCAAGTTCTGAATATCTATAAAGCTCATATAACGCGAACTTAACATCCGATTCCATTCAGACTTGGTACATCTCAATGTTTGCATCAACACTAGATTTGTTATAAAGATGGTAGAGGTCGGACCATTTCTTCTGGTAAAAAGAAGTCAAAATATATTTTAATAATCGAACATTATTTTTTAGCGACATTATTCATCGGAATGGTTTCAAATTTCGTATTTGAAGTTTCTAATGGGTACTACAGAAAATTGTCCATGCTGGTCCAGGTCTTCGTACAGACCCTACATTACATATGAGTACCTCCTTATATTCAATATTTTGAAGTTTTTAGCGACATTATTCACCGGAATTTTTTCAAATTTAGTATTACACATCTTCGTATAGCCTCCAAATAAGGAGTTTTATTTGAGATGTATTTTTCAACGGATTTTTTTTAAGGAATGCTCTTCAAAATGGTGGAGGGTCAAAATTTCGGTACGGCCGAAATTAGCTTCTTTTGTTATTTGCTAATTTTAGGAATAGGGTACAGAGGAAACTTAAAATTGTTTTTGGAAATGAAAACTGAAGACCCTTGGAAAATCTTCATTGATCCTCAAGGAAAAAAATAGACCTGTGTGAAAAATACCAATAAAATATCTCTGAACCATCATTAGCCCTTCCCTCTTTATCACAATTTCCTTAACCTTAGAACACCCCATCCCTTTTTCAACCATTCCCTTACATTTTACAACAATTGCTGCAACACGATTAAATTACCGATAATATGTTTTTACAAATTCGATTACAGGGCTTAAGCTCCATCATTGTTATTTCCAAACTAAAATAAAAAAACTCCCTGTGAAGAAAAAAGAAGAATTCTCAAATTCCAGAGAAATGAAGGAAAAAAGCTACCAATGAAATAGAAAAAGGAAAAGAAGAATACGAAGAGGATCAAGTGAAAAAGAAATAGAGAACACAAGTGTATATAATATAATCAAAAGCAATTTCCCAGACATTATTATGGTCCAAATTGGATGATAGATAATACATATGCGTCGCTCTATTGTACTTCGCCTTGCCTTCCACCGTTATCAGCTTCCTCCGGTTGGCAGCTGCATGCCAGTTTGCCTGTTACATTACTCGTTGCGCTTTCAAGGGTATTTTTCTTGCTTTGGGCATTGATGTAATCTACTGAATAGTGTAATTCCATGATGATGTCGATGTTCGATGGTGATGATGGTGAAGGCATGCCCTGTTACATTGGTGGCATGTCATGGTTTAACATAAAATGATGGAAATTGAATTACGAAAGGTCTTCTGCGCTTCCCACTTTGGCAGGGTAATGTAGAATGCGGTGCAGAAAGTAATATAAAAAATAATTGAAAATGAAGGAACATTTTCAAAGAATATAAAAAATAATGGCCAAAGATAGGCCAAGGAACAAGTGTCAGGTTTTGCCGACAGATAGATACCCCCAGTCAATATTCTATTATTGAAATATATTTTGACTTCTGTAGTGATTATTCAAACCATTGACCCTCTATGGAGTAGGTTCCGAAGGAATGGTCCAATATTGTCCATTTCGTATCGGTCCTACATAAATATATAAGATATTTTTGATAATTTTTAGAAAATGATAAAATGATCGTGAGTTACCAGATATAGTCGACCGAAGTATTCCATTTTCAATCCTCATCTAATACAGATACAAATATTGGTATGGGCAAAATTGCAAAAAAAATCGAACATTTGTATCCAATTTTATACGAAATCTAAAATTCCATATTCACCTCAGGTTTCTGGTTGAGAGAAATACTTAGATATAGCAAGTTGTAAAGAATATTCAAAATGTTGACCCTTTGTGGGGGAGGTACAGGATGGAGTGGACCGATATATCCCATCTTCACAGCAGATCTTGCGTTAGTAGAAATAATGGGGTGTGTGAAATATGAGGAAACCCGGATGCTTATTTCAGATTTAATAATCGTTTTGGTTAGTCGAAACCCTGACCCTTTGTAGGAGAGCTGCCATAAGGAATGGTCCGACCTCTAGCATCTTTATAACAGATCTTGTGTTGATGGAAATATTGGGATGTACCAAATCTGAATGGAATCGAATGTTAATTTCGCGTTTTATGAGCTTCATTGATATTCAAAATTTTGACCCTTTGTGGGGGAGGTACTAGAAGTAGTGGACCGACACATTCCATCTAGACACCAGACCTTGGAGTAATAATTTTTCAAAATTTTGAAGAAATGGTCCGATCTCTACCATCTTTATAACAAATTTTGTATTGATGAAAATATTGAGATATACCAAGTCTGAATGGAATCGATTGTTAATTTCACGTTTTATTAGCTTCATGGATATTCAAAATGTTGACCCCATGTGGGGGAGGTACCAGAAGGAGTTGACCGATATATCCCATATTCACAGCAGATATTGTGTTAGAAGAAATTATGGGATATGTGAAATATGAAGAGACCAGGATGGTTATTTGGGATTTTATAAGCGTTTTGGTTATTCAAAACGTTGGCCCTTTGTGGGGGAAGTACCAGAAGGAATGGTCCGATCTCTACCATCTTTATTACATATCTTGTTTTGATGGAAATATTGAGATGTGCCAAGTTTGTATGGATTCTGATGTTAATTTCGCGTTTTATGAGCTTCATGGATATTCCAAATGTTGATCCTTTGTGGGAGAGGTGCCAGAAGGTGTGGACCGATATATCAAATCATCCCAGCAGATCTTTTTGTTACTAGAAATAATGGGATGTGTGAAATATAAAGAGTATCGAATGCTTATTTAGGATTTTATAATCGTTTTGGTTGTTCAAAACTTTGACCCTTTATGGGAGGGGTTTGGAATGATCCGATCCCGACCCGACTTTATAACATGTCTTGTGTTGATGGAAACATTGAGATGTGCCAACTTTGATTGGATTCTGTTGTTAATTTCACGTTTTATGAGTTTCATGGATATTCCAAATTTTGATCCTTTGTGGCAGATGTCCAGAAGGAATGGTCCGATCTCCACCATCTCCTTGGGTTAATAAAAAATATTATTATATGTTTAATTTAAAGACTATCGGACTCTTACATCACATTTTATAAGAGCTATAATTATTCAAAATTTTGACCCTTTGAAATACTTAATGAAGTGGGCGGATATTGTCATTTTTCGCACCTGACCTAGAACTGATGCAAACATTAGGATTTGCAAAGTTGGAGAAAAATTGGATTATTCTTTTTCTCTCTGTGCAGTAAAATATTTTCCTTGAAAAATTCAAGCTTTTGTGGGGGAGGTACCAAAAGGAGTGGAACGATATTGCCCATCCCCGGACTCGATCTAAGCTTGACATATATGTAACAAGTTTAGACCAAAACGGATACTCCCTTCGAGTGTTATGGTGCGCATTAGTCAGACAGACAGGTAGACGGGCGGACGGTCACCTCTAAATTCTGCAATGGATTTAGTCCAAAGAGACTTAGTGTCTAAACCCCTTATTTCGATATGGCAAGTTTTGTCTGTATCACATGATACATACCCTCTGTTGGTAATCAAATGTAACGATCAACTTATTTTTGAAATAAACTTTTAAAAAAATTAGATATACCTTGAGACATCCTATAGGGTCTGTAACCATAAAACCACCAAAAACTAACTCCCTTCAAAAGCTTTTCAGTGGTTCAATAAATATGTAAAGCTTTATAAACTTCACATGTAACGCTTGCAAAACCTTTGAAAGCCGTAAGACAGGGTAAAAGTTTGTAAAAATTTTCCTGTTCGAGAGATTGAAGAACATTCACAACTATTTTTAACCTCGCGGACATTCAAAGGCACCAAGGTAGCCATTAGAGAATTTTAATAAAAATAAATAAAAAAAAAATGGTTATTCCTACCAGACCTACCAAAGTCGTCTGTGGACCTGTAAAGTTATGTTCATTTAAAAGCTCTTCAGTGGTCTATAAATGTATAACGATCTTTACTCTCCCTAAAGCTATGAGATAGGGTACTTGTATAGGTTTACTTCTCCAATAGATTGATGAACTTTTACAACGTGTTTTTTTTACCTGGAAAGCATAAAAAAGCTTCTAGGACGCTGTTTTAGTTTTTTAAGAATCATTGACACTATACCTGGCAGACCCTTGAGTGATCTACAACCATAAAATACTCTAAAGTTATGCCACTTCAGAAGCTCTTTGGTGATTATAAAAACTTGAAAGCTCCACACACTGCAGAGTATATTCTATGACCTTTTATTTCGTGAATGCCTACTTGGGTTCCCCTTATGTTTTATAGCTCTTATTACTCCCAAAATTTGTAAATGCAAAATATAAGCTCTTATTCATTTGATATGCTTGCTAAAAACCCTTTAGACCCTTTAGATGATAACCATGCCCACCTGCCTATTTTTGTCACACTATCTTTCGAAGGATTCGAAGATGAAGAACTAACATTTTGTGTCTTTGGTCTAAACTTAGATCAATTTCGAAGACGAATTGTATTGGTCAACTATTCCGTATAGGCACCCTCGCAATATTCCATATTTTGAAGGTTTTTTTTTCATGAAATTTGATATTTGAAATATTTGGTTACCAAAGCCTCTGGACTACGTTTCCGTGTAGCCTTCATATAACAATACCATCAAATTGTTGATAATCATGTTTTATTTTTCGCCAATTTGGAATGGAGTGGTTTGAAAGTTGGATTTGGAGTTCGTAATGAGCACTGACCTATCTGGTAGAAAACTATCGAAGTAGTCTCAAGTTTCTCCATAGCCCCCCAAAAACAGTACCTCTCGCTGCAAGGGCACACAGAATGAATACCGAATTCCGGGAATTTTTAGAAATATTCGAAGCAAATATTACCATTATATGCTACTGGTCACCATTATTCCCAATGCCATTTGAATATGAACTTTCATAGACGCTGTTGATGACTTTTTCATTTTCTCCATTTTCTGGTGGCCAATGACTTTCGATTTCTTTGGAAATGTTCAACTTTTTTTCAAACAATTTCCATTGTGCGCTTTGAAGTGTAATCAATATTTATTCCTTGGCTTGTTTTTTTGGAGGGAAAGCGAAAAATATGCCAATAAAAATGATTAATAGCCACCTCTTAACGAAGTGCCACAGATCATTTCACTTCGAAAATAACTGCCACACATAGTCGTCGTCGTCGTTAGGCTGATGAAAAATTTCTTTAAATTTTATTTCTTTTTTTTTTTTTTTTGGTTTTTTGGCTGGGTGTTAATGTCCGTTGCAATGGGGGTCTTTAACATATACTACTCCTCCTCTTCCTGTTGTTTACATTGACTATGGTTATTGGCCTTTATTTGCATATTTTTTTTTTTTTTTTTGATTTTTTGAAAGCTGTTGGGAGAAATGGATTAAGTTTAAGGTGAAAATTAGAGGTAAGTTTCGAAGGGGGAATTGTTAGCGAAAGTCTTCTCGGAGTTTTAAATACCCTCAGCCATATGGTTAGAAGGGGTATATATTATTTGATATGGCCAAAACGTGCCTCATCGAAATAACGGTTTTAGACCCTAGGTCTTTTTGGACCAAATCCGTTTCAGGACATTTAGAGTCGATTTAGCGATGTCCATCCATCTATCTGTTTGTCAGGCTGGTGTGCACGATAATTCTCGGAGGGAGTACTCAATTTGGTCCCAACTTGGTACATCGTAATATTTTTGTCAAACTTACATCGAGTTGGGAGATGGGCAATATCGGTCCACTCCTTCTGGTACCTCCCCCACAAAAGATAGAATTTTTTAAAGAAAATATTTTACTGCACAGGGAGAGAAAGAATAATCCGATTTTGACCTAACTTTTCAAATCCTAATATTTGCATCAGTTCTAGGATAGGTGCGAAAATGGACAATATCCGTCCACTCCATCAAGTATCTCAAAGGGTCAAAATTTTGAATAATTATAGCTCTTATAAAATGTGATATAAGAGTCCGATTGTCTTCAAATTACACATATAATAATATTTTTACTAACCCAAGGTTTGATGTGAAGATGGTAGAGATCCGACCATTCCTTTTGGTACCACTCCCACAAAGGGTCACAACTTTGAATATCCATGTAGGTCATAAAACGGGAAATTAACATCGGAATCCATTCAAACTTGGCACATGTCAATGTTTCCATCAATACAAGATATGTTGAAAATATGGCCGAGATCAGACCATTCCTTCTGGTAACTCCCCCACAAAGGGTCAAAGTTTGGAATAACCAAAAAGATTATAAAATCCGAAAGAAGCATCTGGTCCTCTTCATATTTCACACATCCAATTATTTCTACTAACACAAGATATGCTGTGCAGATGGGATATATTAGTCCACTCTATCATGTACCTCCCCCGCAGAGGGTCACAATTTGGAATATCCATGAAGCTCATAAAACGTGAAATTAACATCCGATTCTATTCAAACTTGGCTCATCTCAATATTTCCATCAATACAAGATCTGTTGTAAAGATGGATCGGAATATTTCTTCTGGTACCTCCCCCACAAAGAGTCAAAGTTTTGAATAACCAAAACGATAATAAAATACGAAATAAGCATCGGGGTCCTCTTCATATTTCACACAACCCATTATTTCTATTAACACAAGATTTACTGTGAAGATGGAATATATCGGTCCACTCATTCTGGTACCTCCCCCCACAAAGGGTCAAAATTTTGAATATCCATGAAGCTCATAAAACGCGAAATTAACATCAGATTCCATTCAGACTTGGCACATCTCAAAATTTCCATCAATACAAGATCTGTTCTAAAGATGGTAGAGATCGGACCATTCCCTCTGGTACCTCTCCCACAAAGGGTCAACATTTTGAATAACCAAAACAATAATAAAATCTGAAATAAGCATCCGGTTCTCCTTATATTTCATACATCTTATTATTTCTATTGACACAAAATCTGCTGTGAAGATAGGATACATCGGTCCACTCTTTTTGATACCTCCCCCACAAAGGATAAACATTTTGAATATCCTTGAAGCTCATAAAACACGAATTTAACATCCACTTCCATTCAGACATGGCACATCTCAATATTTCCATCAACGCCAGATCTTTTTTAAAGAGGGTAGAGTTCGGACCATTCCTTCTGGTACCTCTCCCACAAAGGGTCAACATTTTGAATAACCAAAACAATAATAAAATCTGAAATAAGCATCCGGTTCTCCTTATATTTCACACATCCTATTATTTCTACAAACACAACATCTCTTGTATTAGATGATTATCTCCATCTGTGTTAGATGATTATATCGATCCTGGTACCTCCCACGCACATTTTGACATTTTTTAAAAATTATCTCATACCTCTTATAAAGTGAAGGAAGTAACCAATATAGTCCAAACATTGGCACATCGCAATATTTATGCCATATTTATTTAAGTCCGACCCGAAATGGACAATATTGGCCCATTCCCTCGGAAACTACTCCATAGAGGGTCATAAATTTTAATAATCATAACAGAGAGAGTATATTTTGAAATAATCGAACATTGGCTGAGGGTATACATCTGTCGGCAAAACCGACTGATACTTTCTAACTTGTTTCATTGTAATCATGTTCGGATTTTTCTTCTTCTTCTCTTCAGGACATTTGTATAGGGATATATTCGAACGGATCACCTGTGGTGAATTGTCCTGTTTGCCCAATAATACCAAATTTTCCCATTCATTAGAGTTGGTGTTGTTCCCCACTGAGCTTCAGGTTCAAATTCGTACAGAATTTTACTAGAACCCTACCTGAAGGTCCTGGTCCTATCCCATATTATATTTTCCTTAACATAACCTCTTTTCCATCCGATATGAATACGAATTGGCAATGGATGACACGACAATTGTCATTCTCACCATCGTCGTCAATGTCATCGACTGCCTTTCCAAGTCAGAGTCCTATCAACATTTCTTATTTCTGTTTTTCTGTTGTTGTTGTCGTTTTTGCTGCTTCTATGGCTGATTGTCATCTCGCTGTTCGGGAAATAATTAGACCGTAACTCGTTTATAATTGTTGCCAAGATATGTATGAATGTAACATTGGCGGTCCGTCCACTCCTCTCCATCTGCCCCTTCTCCTCGTTCATGATATCAAGCATTTGTAACATCTTCCCATTTAATTTTGCCTTGTTGTTCTTGTTTTCATGTCACGGTTAATGGCTCCCTCTCTCTCTGTCGTTGAAGACAATGTCTCGATGACTGTTTCCATTGTTCTTTGTTTCGTCGTCGTCATCGTCGTCATTTTTGGGGGTTTAATGCTTACCAACCCTCCGACGACTCATTGTTTTTCCTCTTAAATTTCATTTATTTATTTGCTTAGAGTTAAGGGGCGGGCTGGGAAAGGGGTGCGGTGCATCTTTAAGACAACAAAGACAAGAAGATGATTTCCTGCCGGCAAAAAAACAATATGCAGCCAATATTGCATTTCAAGCAGGGGGTGGGGGTAGGAGGTCATTATGCTTTGCTGCTCAATTTAACCGTTGAAGGTTTTCCTTATTTTCTTCATCAGAAATTACAACGAAAAAAAACAAATGAACGAACAAAAAGATGGCAATCGACCGTGAAGACATGTGTAAACAAATGTCTTGACATTTTTTTAATTAATGTGAGTTTAATTAATTTATTGGACATTTTAGTGTAATTCGAGGGGTCAGAATTCATCGAAACTTCGCCTCAAAGATCTCTCACTTGGAAATTACAGCTCCTATATAGGTGAGTACTTTCAAATTTTTTTTTTTTTTTTTTTTGAAAACGGTCCTCTACAAGAAGAAGACTTTCTGTTCTTCTGAAAGAAAAATACCTATCGGTCTTCTAAGACCTTATAGCCCTTTTGATTTTCTACAACAACAAGAACAACAGAAGGTAATCTTGTCTTCTAGGACAAGAAGACTTTATGGTCTTCAGCCCTTCTTGTCTTCTATACGAAGAAGAAGACCGACCCTGTGGTCGCTTCTTCTTCTATGCGAAGAAGAAGACCGACCCTGTGGTCGCTTCTTCTTCTATGCGAAGAAGAAGACCGACCCTGTGGTCGCTTCTTCTTCTATGCGAAGAAGAACACCGACCCTGTGGTCGCTTCTTCTTCTATGCGAAGAAGAAGACCGACCCTCTGGTCGTTTCTTCTTCTAAACGAAGAAGAAGGCCTCTGGTCGTTTCTTCTTCTATACGAAGAAGAAGGCCTCTGGTCGTTTCTTCTTCTATACGAAGAAGAAGGCCTCTGCTCGTTTCTTCTTCTATACGAAGAAGAAGGCCGACCCTCTGGTCGTTTCTTCTTCTATACGAAGAAGAAGGCCGACCCTCTGGTCGTTTATTCTTCTATACGAAGAAGAAGGCCGACCCTCTGGTCGTTTCTTCTTCTATACGAAGAAGAAGGCCGACCATCTGGTCGTATCTTCTTCTATACGAAGAAGAAGGCCGACCATCTGGTCGTATCTTCTTCTATACGAAGAAGAAGGCCGACCCTCTGGTCGTTTCTTCTTCTATACGAAGAAGAAGGCCGACCCTCTGGTCGTTTTTTCTTCTATACGAAGAAGAAGGCCGACCCTCTGGTCGTTTCTTCTTCTATACGAAGAAGAAGGCCGACCCTCTGGTCTCCGCTTCTTCTATACGAAGAAGAAGGGGGAGACCCACTGGTCTCCGCTTCTTCTATACGAAGAAGAAGGGGGAGACCCACTGGTCTCCGCTTCTTCTATACGAAGAAGAAGGGGGAGACCCACTGGTCTCCGCTTCTTCTATACGAAGAAGAAGGGGGAGACCCACTGGTCTCCTCTTCATCTATACGAAGAAGAAGGGGGAGACCCACTGATCTCCTCTTCATCTATACGAAGAAGAAGGGGGAGACCCACTGATCTCCTCTTCTTCTATACGAAGAAGAAGGGGGAGACCCACTGGTCTCCTCTTCTACTATACGAAGAAGAAGGGGGAGACCCACTGGTCCCCTCTTCTTCTATACGAAGAAGAAGAGTGTGAACCACTGGTCTCCTCTTCTTCTATACGAAGAAGAAGGGGGAGACCCACTGGTCTCCTCTTCTTCTATACGAAGAAGAAGGGGGAGACCCACTGGTCTCCTCTTCTTCTATACGAAGAAGAAGACCGACCCTGTGGTCTCCTCTTCTTCTATACGAAGAAGAAGACCGACCCTGTGGTCTCCTCTTCTTCTATACGAAGAAGAAGACCGACCCTGTGGTCTCCTCTTCTTCTATACGAAGAAGAAGACCGACCCTGTGGTCTCCTCTTCTTCTATACGAAGAAGAAGACCGACCCTGTGGTCTCCTCTTCTTCTATACGAAGAAGAAGACCGACCCTGTGGTCTCCTCTTCTTCTATACGAAGAAGAAGACCGACCCTGTGGTCTCCTCTTCTTCTATACGAAGAAGAAGACCGACCCTGTGGTCTCCTCTTCTTCTATACGAAGAAGAAGACCGACCCTGTGGTCTCCTCTTCTTCTATACAAAGAAGAAGACAGACTATCTGCTCTCCTCTTCTTCTATACAAAGAAGAAGACCGACTATCTGGTCTCCTCTTCTTCTATACGAAGAAGAAGACCGACCCTCTGGTTGTTTCTTCTTCTATACGAAGAAGAAGACCCACCTTCTGGTCTTTTATAAGAAGTCCTTTTCGGTCTTCTAAAAGAAGACCTTTTTGGTCTTCTAAAATAAGAAATCCTGGTGATCTATAAAAAGACCTTCTGGTCTTCGACGAAGGAACTCTTCGAATATTTTAAAGAAAGAAGTTCTCCCTGTCTTTTTTAGGACTATTATTTGAAAAATCTCCCTGCTGAGTCATATTTCCTTGTAAAAACATATTTAAAATTTATTTTCAATTTTTTTTTCGATTCAGCACACCACCCACTCAGCTAATGCGCATATCTGAGTTATTTATTGCCAAGGCACGAAAAACGTGCTACAAAAATTTAATTCTAATAAGAAGTAGAAAAATAACTGGCATATTTTAAAGTCTACGAAAATCACTTTTCTTGCGTTAAGACTAACCCTAGCCAAGCTAGATTAGACGGCACCAATTATGCGAAGCTAAAGCCAGCTTAGAACGTCAACATTCCTCATTTTCCAGACACACACACACATCTCATACAAACAAGATCTATGAAATGTCGAAATTGCAGGCATTCATCCTTGCTCCCTCCCTAAACCTGTTGACCTGCAAATAATTCTGGAAATTTTCTAATGGAATTTTGTGGAATAGCCCATACAAATATATCGGTAAACAAAAATATTGGAAAACTTCTCCCATCGACTTCATTTCAACGCAAACACTATGAAGTAGAATAGGAGAAGATTGTGTCAGGAGGGTGGAGGAGAGGAGAGAGAGGGGCGGTAGAGTACAAATGAAGGTAAAGCAAACATTTTTGCAATTTCATACTTTTAGACTTTATGGCGCTCGCCTTTTGGAGTTGTAGATTGAGACAAACAAGAAAAAAAGAGGAAAATGGCAACAACAACAACAAAATAATAAATACAGCCATGCCAAAGCAAAGCAGAATATTAAAAAAAAAGATAGCAAAAAAAATTGACTCAGTACGCCTTGTAAAAACGGCCGAGGTTGTTTGGCTGGCTGGCTGACTGACTAAAAATTTTTTTTTGTTGGATTTTTCTTTTCAACAGCAACAATAACGAGAAAAACGAATTTGCCATGATGAGGAGGAATATGACCTTGTATTGAGCGGATTTTTTTTTTTTTTTTTTTGCTGTTTGTTGGCTTGTTTATTTATTTTCATAATTCGCAATACTTTATAGTACAGCGTAATAGCATTTTATACACAGCCTCAACGGCATCATCATTAGCAGCGCCATCGTCATCATCATAATCCAAATCAGCAGCAGCCGTCCGTCTCTCAGCTAGTTTTCAAAACGTGTGTTTGCATGTGTGTTCATTACTTTTTTTTGACTAATGCAATATCCAGCCATTGTTCGAATATTTGTTTTTTTTTTTGCCATTTTCCATTTCATTTGCTAACTTTAGAAGGAAAATGGAAAAAATGGATTTCATAATTTCAACTTCATTAGGTTCTCGGTCTTAGCTGGTGGCATTTTGCATGAAATCATATAGCCATTATTATTTTTGTTAAGAACAATGGATTCATTTAACAAAATTTTTTTGAGTGTATACACACACACACACACTTGGGAACAAGGTTATGAATGAAATATAGAGTGAATATATAGGATTGCAATGAATATTCGGATAGCAAAACAAAGTCTTCTCGTAGAACACCAGTAGGTCTTCTCATAGAAAACCCGTAGGTCTTCATATAGAAGACAAGAAGAAGGTCTTTGTATAGAAGACCAGAAGAAGCTCCTCATATAGACCACAGGGTCTTCCTAAAAAAGACCATCAATAGAAGACCAGTAGTTCTTCCTGTAGAAGACCACAAGGTCTTCAAATAGAAGACCGCAGAAGGTCTTTTAATAGAGGACCACAGAAGGTCTTTCTATATAGGGCCACAGTAGGTCTGTTTATAGAAGACCAGAAGGTCGTCGTATAAAAGACTAGATGGTCTTCGTCGTATAGAAGAACACTAGGTCTTCCCATAGAAGACCAGTAGGTCTCCCCTTAGAAGACCAGTAGGTCTCCCTTTAGAAGACCAGGAGGTCTTCCTTTAGAAGACCAGTAGGTCTTCCTTTAGAAGACCAGTAGGTCTTCCTTTAGAAGACCAGTACGACTTCCTACAAAAGGCCAGAAGGCCTTCTATAGAAGGCCAGTAGGTCTTCCTGTAGAGGACCAAGTAAATCCTCCTATAGAAGACCAATAGGTCTTCCTATAGAAGACCGGAAGGTCTTCTTATAGAATACCACTAGTCTTCGTATAGAAGAACAGTGGGTCTTCGTATAGAAGACCAGTAGGTCTTCGTATAGAAGACCAGTAGGTCTTCATATAGAAGACCAGTAGGTCTTCGTATAGAAGACCAGTAGGTCTTCGTATAGAAGACCAGTGGGTCTTCGTATAGAGGACCAGTGGGTCTTCGTATAGAGGACCAGTAGGTCTTCGTATAGAAGACCAGAAGGTCTTCTTATTGAAGACCACAGAAAGTCTTTTTAAAGAAGACCACAGAAAGTCTTCTTAAAGAAGATCAGAAGGTCTTCTTATAGAAGACCCAAAGGTGTTCTTACGGAAGACCAGAAGGTCTTCTTATAGAAAACCACAAGGTCTTCTTATAGAAGACCACAAGGTCTTCTTATAGAAGACCAATAGGACTTCTTATATAAGACCTCTTATAGACGACCTCTAGGTCTTCTTATAGACGACCTCTAGGTCTTCTTATAGAAGACCTCTAGGTCTTCTTATAGAAGACCTCTAGGTCTTCTTATAGAAGACCTCTAGGTCTTCTTAAAGAAGACCTCTAGGTCTTCTTAAAGAAGACCTCTAGATTTCTTAAAGAAGACCTCTAGATTTCTTATAGAAGACCAAAAGTTCTTATAGAAGACCTTTAGGTCTTCTTATAGAAGACCTTTAGGTCTTCTTATAGAAGACCTTTAGGTCTTCTTATAGAAGACCTTTAGGTCTTCTTATAGAAGACCTTTAGGTCTTCTTATAGAAGACCTCTAGGTCTTCTTATAGAAGACCTCTAGGTCTTCTTATAGAAGACCTCTAGGTCTTCTTATAGAAGACCTCTAGTTCTTCGTATAGAAGACCTCTAGGTCTTCTTATAGAAGACCTCTTCGGGTCTTAAATACTTGACATCTACAAGAACACCTGTTGGTCTTCTATAGGTACACTATAGGTACTATAAGAAGACCTAGAGGTCTTTAATAAGAAGACATAGAGGTCTTCTTTACGAATTCCTAGAGGTCTTCTAGGTCTAGGTCTTCTTATAGAAGGCATCAGGGTCTCCTTATAGAAGACCTCTAGGAATTCGTAAAGAAGACCTCTATGTCTTCTTATTAAAGACCTCTAGGTCTTCTTATAGTACCTATAGTGTACCTATAGAAGACCAACAGGTGTTCTTGTAGATGTCAAGTATTTAAGACCCGACAGCTTTCCGTCAAAAAGTCTTCTTCCTTTCTATATGAGGTATTGAGTCCATAGAAAAAATTCTCTAAAAATTAGCTACTTCTTTGTATGGGTGATCCATCTTCCTTTGAGTCACAAATAATGATCTGGGGAAGGGAACTGAACTGTTTGTGATTGGCAAATTATGGTAAAAAAATATGTTTCACAAATTTACCTAAAATAAAAAGAAAAGAAAAATACATTAATATATTGAGGATTTTAATTTAACATTGGTTCATTCATTTTAAATTTAAAGAAATATTAAAAAAACGCATTGGAAGAACATGCGCCAAGGCATATACCATACCATACCATTAAGTCAAGACTCAAACCATTAAATGGCAAAAATATTTTGTTTGGAATAAATTAGGCCGCTAATCCCTGCAAATATATTATACGTGTTTTATAATTTAATTTTCATAATTTTCCACAAATAATTTTCCACAAAAAACCCTCCCAAAGCCGTATTCAGTGGACTTTAATGCGATATCCATGTACACTTCCTTTCCTTTGATGGTCATCGAATGATTGCAAAGATAGCCAACATCAAGTGAAAGAACTGCTAAAAAATAAAATATTTTTTTGGTATTTATTTCTAAGAAGGGTATCTATTCATTTCCCAAACACCCAAAAGTCTTTTAGAAATGTTCGAGGGGAGGCCAAATAGGAACCAAATAGGAATATGGTGGCCTATACACAAGCTCCGAGGAAATCAAAAATTCGGTTGGACCACAGCAGGAACAATAAAATATAGACTAGAGACATTCAAAACTTGAAGAAAAAACTCAGGATTATGAATTTGAATTGGTGAGAGTCTTCGTCAAATATAGTGCTGAAATTTTCACTAGTAGATGGCACCTCAGGAAATTTTGGAACTTAGTATATTGTATATGTTTTAGTTTAACACTATTGTGTAGAAACCCCATTTACTTATATCCACATTTTTGGGAGTCTACTAAATTTGCTACTAAATTTTTCCCCAATAGGTGGCGTTTCAATCATTCAATTTTTAAATCTCTTTTTGTTAATATCCTTTGAAAAAAATTCTTTAATTAAATCTCTAATATTCACTTTCATATTTTTTTGGTCAATTATTTTCTCCCGCAAATTATCACACCACACCACTCCCCTCTCACCAAAAAAGTTTCCCTTAACACTTTGGCCTATTGCCAAAAGTTATTACAAGGCTCTCAAGTGCTCAAGAACATTGTTATGGTAAAATCGTAAAACAAGATAAACTTTTTGCCATGTCCTTCCATCACCACATCCTTATTTGGAGAGACAGTGAGAGAGGGCGGTACGAGGTGCATGAATGGAGATGGTGATTTTCGGCTGTAATCAAAAAGAGTCGGTTTTATGTTCTTTGAAAATGACATTTTTCTCCGGGGGCTACATAATCGACAATGTTGCTGGTGGTGGCTGGTCGATAGCTAGGCCAGGGGTTGTCTTGCCGGCTCTTATTTTTCTTGTGGTTTTCATTTGGATTAACTAAACGATGACATCTATTCAAATAAAAGTTGCTAACAAGAAGATGAAAATGAGGCGAGAGAGAGCTGCTGTAAAATATATTTTACTTTTGTTTTTTTTTTTTTTTTTTTCGCAATTTTGTTTTATTTGTCTACTGGGTCAGAGAGATTTTCTTTGAGAGTTTTCGTAGGATAAGAAACTCCCTTAAAAAGAGATGGAGGGAAACTGATGTAAAGGAGGAAGGAAAAAGTACTTTCCTAAGACCAACAGAGCTCTAAGCGTGGATTTTTTAAAATAATTTTTTCAAGCATCAACAGAGTTCTAAGCATGGATATTTTAAAAGAATTTTTGCAAACACCAACAGAGCTCTAAGCGTAAGTTTTTAAAAGAATTTTTGCAAAGACCAACAAAGCTCGAAGCGTGGATTTTTTAAAAGAATTTTTCCAAAGACCAACAGAGCTCTAAGCGTGGATTTTTTAAAAAAATTTTTCCAAAGACCAACAGAGCTCTATGTGGATTTTTTAAAAGAATTTTTTCAAGGACCAACAGGGCTCTAACCTTGGATTTTTTCAAAGAATTTTTTAAAGCACCAACAGAGCTCTAAGCGTGGATTTTTTTCAAAGAATTTTTTCAGGGACCAACAGGGCTCTAAACTTGGATTTTTTTAAAGAATTTTTTAAAGCACCAACAGAGCTCTAAGCGTGGATTTTTTCAAAGAATTTTTTTAAGGACCAACAGGGCTCTAAACTTGGATTTTTTAATAGAATTTTTTCAAGCACCAACAGAGCTCTAAGCGTGGATTTCTTAAAAGAATTCTTTCACGGACCAACAGACCTCTAGGCTTGGATTTTTTAATAGAATTTTTTCAAGCAACAAACCTCTAGGATTGGATATTTTAATAGAATTTTTTCAAGCACCAACAGAGCTCTAAGCGTGGATTTTTTAAAAGAATTTTATCAAGGACCAACAGACCTCTAGGCTTGGATTTTTTAATAGAATTTTTTCAAGGACCAACAGAGCTCTAAGCGTGGATTTTTTAAAAGAATTTTTTCAAGGACCAACAGACCTCTAGGCTTGAATTTTTTTAATATAATTTTTTCAAGCACCAACAGAGCTCAAAGCGTGGATTTTTTAAAAGAATTTTTTCAAGGACCAACAGAGCTCTAAGCGTGAATTGTTAAAATGAACTTTTCCAAAGACCAACAGAGCTCTAAGCGTAGATTTTTTAAAAGAATTTTTCCAAAGACCAACAGAGCTCTAAGCGTGTTTTTTTTAAAGAATTTTTCCATAGACCAACAGAGCTCTAAGCGTGGTTTTTTTAAAGAATTTTTCCATAGACCAACAGAGCTCTAAGCGTAGATTTTTTAAAAGATTTTTTCCAAAGACCAACAGAGCTCTAAGCGCGGATTTTTTAAAAGATTTTTTCCAAAGACCAACAGAGCTCTTAGCGTGGATTTTTTAAAAGAATTTTTCCAAAGACCAACAGACCTCTAAGCGTGGATTTTTAAAAGAATTTTTCCAAAGACCAACAGAGCTCTAAGCGTGGATTTTTTAAAAGAATTTTTCCAAAGACCAACAGACCTCTAAGCGTGGATTTTTTAAAAGAATTTTTCCAAAGACCAACAGACCTCTAAGCGTGGATTTTTAAAAGAATTTTTCCACAGATCAACAGACCCCTAAGCGTGGATTTTTTAAAAGAATTTTTTTGAAGCAGAAACAGACCCCTTAGCGTGGATTTTTTAAAAGAATTTTTTGAAGCACAAACAGACCCCTAAGCGTGGATTTTTTAAAAGAATTTTTTGAAGCACAAACAGACCCCTAAGCGTGGATTTTTTAAAAGAATTTTTCCACAGACCAACAGACCCCTAAGCGTGGATTTTTTAAAAGAATTTTTCCACAGATCAACAGACCCCTAAGCGTGGATTTTTTAAAAGAATTTTTCCACAGACCAACAGAGCTCTACGCGTGGTTTTTTTAAAAGAATTTTTCCACAGATCAACAGACCCCTAAGCGTGGATTTTTTAAAAGAATTTTTTGAAGCACCAACAGACCCCTAAGCGTGGATTTTTTAAAAGAATTTTTCCAAAGATCAACAGAGCTCTAAGCGTGGATTTTTTAAAAGAATTTTTCCAAAGACCAACAGAGCTCTAAGCGTGGATTTTTTAAAATGATTTTTTAAGCACCAAGAGAGCTCTAAGCGTGGATTTTTTAAAAGAATTTTTCCAAAGATCAACAGAGCTCTAAGCGTGGATTTTTTAAAAGAATTTTTCCAAAGACCAACAGAGCTCTAAGCGTGGATTTTTTAAAATGATTTTTTAAGCACCAAGAGAGCTCTAAGTGTGTATTTTTAGGAGAATTTTTTTCAAGCACCAACAGAGCTATAAGCATGAATATTTGAAAGAATTTTTCCAAAGACCAACAGAGCTCTAAGCGTGGATTTTTTAAAAGAATTTTTTGAAGCACCAACAGATTTCTAAGCGTGGATTTTTTAAAAGAATTTTTTGAAACACCAACAGACCTCTAAGCGTGGACTTTTTAAAAGAATTTTTTGAAACACCAACAGACCTCTAAGCGTGGACTTTTTAAAAGAATTGTTGAAGCACCAACAGACCTCTAAGCGTGGATTTTTTAAAAGAATTTTTTGAAGCACCAACAGATTTCTAAGCGTGGATTTTTTAAAAGAATTTTTTGAAACACCAACAGACCTCTAAGCGTGGACTTTTTAAAAGAATTGTTGAAGCACCAACAGACCTCTAAGCGTGGATTTTTTAAAAGAATTTTTTGAAGCACCAACAGAGCTCTAAGCGAGGATTTTTTAAAGGATTTTTTCCAAAGGTCAACAGAGCTCTAAGCGTGGATTTTTTAAAAGAATTTTTCCAAAGACAAACAGAGCTCTAAGCGTGGATTTTTTAAAAGAATTTTTCCAAAGACCAACAGAGCTCTAAGCGTGGACTTCTTAAAAGAATTTTTCCAAAGACCAACAGAGCTCTAAGCGTGGACTTCTTAAAAGAATTTTTCCAAAGACCAACAGAGTTCTAAGCGTGGATTTTTAAAAAGAATTTTTCCAAAGACCAACAGAGCTCTAAGCATGGATTTTTTAAAAGACCAACGGAGCTCTAAGCGTGGGTTTTTTAAAAGAATTTTTTCAGGGACCAACATGGCGTAAAGGCGGTTTTTTTAAAAGAATTTTTCCAAAGACCAACAGAGCTCTAAGCGTGGATTTTTTAAAATAATTTTTTCAAAGACCAACAGAGCCTTTAGCGTGGATTTTTTAAAATAATTTTTTCAAAGACCAACAGAGCCTTTAGCGTGGATTTTTTAAAATAATTTTTTCAAAGACCAACAGAGCCTTTAGCGTGGATTTTTTAAAATAATTTTTTCAAAGACCAACAGAGCCTTTAGCGTGGATTTTTTAATAGAATTTTTTTAAGGACCAACAGAGCCTTAAGCGTGGATTTTACAATAGAATTTTTTCAAAGACCAACAGAGCCTTAAGCATGGATTTTTCAATAGAATTTTTTCAAAGACCAACAGAGCTCTAAGCGTGAATTTTTTTTCAAGCACCAACAGAGCTCTAAGCGTAGATTTTTTAAAAGATTTTTTTCAAGCACCAACATAGCCTTAAGCGTGGATGTTTAATAGAAGTTTTTGGAGCACATACAGAGATTTAAGCGTGGATTTTTTAATAGAATTTTTTGAAGCACAAACTGAGCCTTAAGCGTGGATTTTTTAATAGAATTTTTTGAAGCACAAACTGAGCCTTAAGCGTCGATTTTTTTAATAGAATTTTTTGAAGCACAAACTGAGCCTTAAGCGTCGATTTTTTTAATAGAATTTTTTGAAGCACAAACTGAGCCGTAAGCGTCGATTTTTTTTAAAGAATTTTTTGAAGCACAAACTGAGCCTTAAGCGTCGATTTTTTAATAGGATTTTTTAAAGCACCAACTGAGCCCTAAGCGTGAATTCTTGATATAATTTTTCTTAGGACCAAAAAAGAGCCTTAAGCTTGGATTTTTGACATAATTTTTTTCAAGGACCCACAGCGCTTTAAGCTGGGATTTTTGATATATATTTTTTTCAAGGACCTGAGCCTTAATTTTCGATATTTTGAAAGATTTTTGAATTTTAATTTTTTCAAGAAAAATATCGGATTCAACCTCTTTGTGTGATGTCCGCGTATAATAAATATTCACCTTGTATTTTCGTCATTAAAATACCCCAAGAACAGCTGCAAAATATTTCGTTTATTTTTTGTTGGTTAATTTTTTTTGTAAATATTTCCGGTTGTTTTCTGTGGCTTTGGCTTTTTGGTTTGTTTCACAATGCAGTTGAATGGAATACACACAACAACAACAGCAGCAAAGCCGCATAACAATTTACCAAAGTAACAAATTGCTTTACAACTTGACTACAGCAGAATAGCAACAATGCACAAAAAAAATTCAATACGACCACATGCCGACTCAGTGAAGAAATTTCAGGAAGGAATTCCGTCAAGACTTATTATGTTGTAGCCGACATTGTAGCTGTAGCATAGAACAGGAAAACTAACTAACTGACCAACTGGATACCGGGGGCTGGCTGTCAACCATTGTTGGTTGCTTTGGAAATCGACCCAGAGCCAACAATGCATTGCCTCTCTGTCTGTCCTGACACTCTACATATTCCACTATCGTGTCCTCTATCCATCTCTCGAGGCTATGGGATGTTAACTTACTTTGTTAACTTCTGTGTGTGGGCTGTTAGCTGTTTTAACTACAACAACAAAGAACTACATGTTTTGGTCATTCTGTCGGTGCAACGAAAACTCGATGTAGAATGTCCTCGATTTTCGTTTTAGCCACATTGGTTGCTTGGCTTGGTAGCATGGTTTCTTGGTAACAAGAAAAAATTAAAAAAAAACTGGACGGATGTGAGTCAATGAGTAAGTGGAACATATATATGGTGGCCACAATGGTAGTGGTGGTGGTGGTTTAACACCAATATATAGTGGAAACGATATGTGGTCATGTAACTTCGTGGACAGTGGTTACATCAATAACAAGTAAAGCTACATATTTACTAAATATTCCAGTCAAATATAAATTTTGTTGACCTTCAAAAAATTCTTTTCAAAAATCCCCGTGCTTGAAAAACTCTTTTCAAAAATGTACACTTAGGGCTCTGTTGGTTCTTGAAACATTCTTAAAAAAGTCCAGGTTGTTGCTTGAGAAAATCTTTTAAAAAATCCAAGCTTAGGGCTCTGTTGGTGCTAGAAAAAATCTTTTAAAAAATCCACGCTTAAGGCTCTATTGGTGCTTGAATTTTTTTAAAGTCCACGCTTAGAGCTCTGTTGATGCCAGAACAAAGTCTTTTAAAAAATCCAAGCTTAGAGCTCTGTTGGTCTTTGGAAAAATTATTTTGAAAAATCCAAGCTTAGAGCTCTGTTGGTCTTTGGAAAAATTATTTTGAAAAATCCAAGCTTAGATCTCTGTTGGTGCTTCATAAAATTCTTTTAAAAAATCCACGCTTAGAGCTCTGTTGGTGCTTCATAAAATTCTTTTAAAAAATCCACGCTTAGAGCTCTGTTGGTGCTTCATAAAATTCTTTTAAAAAATCCACGTTTAGAGCTCTGTTCGTGCTTCATAAAATTCTTTTAAAAAATCCACGCTTAGAGCTCTGTTGGTGCTTCATAAAATTCTTTTAAAAAATCCACGCTTAAAGTTCTGTTGGTCTTTGGAAAAATTCTTTTAAAAAATCCACGCTTAGAGCTCTGTTGGTCTTTGGAAAAATTCTTTTAAAAAATCCACGCTTAGAGCTCTGTGGTCTTTGGAAAAATTCTTTTAAAAAATCCACGCTTAGAGCTCTGTTGGTCTTTGGAAAAATTCTTTTAAAAAATCCACGCTTAGAGCTCTGTTGGTCTTTGGACAAATTCTTTTAAAAAATCCACGCTTAGAGCTGTTGGTCTTTGGAAAAATTCTTTTAAAAAATACCCGCTTAGAGCTCTGTTGGTCTTTGGAAAAATTCTTTTAAAAAATCCACGCTTAGAGCTCTGTTGGTCTTTGGAAAAATTCTTTTAAAAAATCCACGCTTAGAGCTCTGTTGGTCTTTGGAAAAATTCTTTTAAAAAATCCACGCTTAGAGCTCTGTTGGTCTTTGGAAAAATTCTTTTAAAAAATCCACGCTTAGAGCTCTGTTGGTGCTTCATAAAATTCTTTTAAAAAATCCACGCTTAAAGTTCTGTTGGTCTTTGGAAAAATTCTTTTAAAAAATCCACGCTTAGAGCTCTGTTGGTCTTTGGAAAAATTCTTTTAAAAAATCCACGCTTAGAGCTCTGTGGTCTTTGGAAAAATTCTTTTAAAAAATCCACGCTTAGAGCTCTGTTGGTCTTTGGAAAAATTCTTTTAAAAAATCCACGCTTAGAGCTCTGTTGGTCTTTGGACAAATTCTTTTAAAAAATCCACGCTTAGAGCTGTTGGTCTTTGGAAAAATTCTTTTAAAAAATACCCGCTAAGAGCTCTGTTGGTCTTTGGAAAAATTCTTTGAAAAAATCCCCGCTTAGAGCTCTGTTGATGCTCAAAAAAAAGTTCTTTTAAAAATCCATGCTTAGAGCTCTGTTGATGCTCAAAAAAAGTTATTTTAAAAATCCACGCATAGAGATCTGTTGATGCTCGAAAAAAATCTTTTAAAAATCCACGCTTAGAGCTCTGTTGATGCTCGAAAAAAAAAAATTTTTAAAAACCACGCTTAAAGTTCTGTTGGTGTTTGGAATTTTTTTTTTTAAATCCACTTAGAGCTCTGTTGGTCTTTGGAAAAATTCTTTTAAAAAATCCAAGCTTAGAGCTCTATTGATGCTTGAAAAGATACTTCTAAAAAATCCACGCTTAGAGCTCTGTTTTTCCTTCAAAAATCCATCCTCACCCACTGTCCGCATTCCTTGGAAAACAATTACAGCTGTCAGCAAAGGGAATGAGTCCAGTTTTAACAGAAATGCCATGTTTTTTTTTTTTTTTTCCTTTAAAAAAACATTCAGCATAATGACCAAAAAAGGGTATTGCCCTATAAATAGCCTCAAAGAAAAAGAAACCATTTAAAAGGAAGTCACAAAAAGATAAGGAAACAAAAACTTGAATAAAAAGTCCAAAGTCCATGCTTAAAACGATTAAGTGTTAACTAAAACTTTTTCGTTTTCTTTGGGCGAAATCCTTCCTTCTTTGCATTGGGAACTGGAAAAAATGAGGCAAAGTTTCCAAGAAGTCACTTTGAATTATTTGTTAACATAATGTGTCCCAAGATGTTAATAAGTTGAACAGTTGTGTTGGGATTTTTTTTGGGGAATATATGTAGGTCGTGTATCCAAAAAGTGGAGACGTCATTAAAATTCTATGAATTCAGATAAAATTGGCATACATTTGTCATGGCAACAAAATGAGTGCAAAATATGTGGAGGACATGATTTTTAAGGGCTCTTGAGTGGCAGAAAATATTTATGAACCATAAATAGCCTCGCCTCTGAACAATTGATTTGAATTGGATTAAAATATTTAAAAAAAATTAATTAAATAAAAATAAGTTAATCAGTATCAGTCGGTTTTGCCGACAGATATACAGGGTGAGATGAAAAAACTGCAACAAATTTCAGACTCCTGTCATTTCTAAGCCACTCGTCCGACAGCTGTTAAAATTATGCCATTGACAACTCATTATATTATGTACAAGGGACAAAAGAATTTTGGAGAGAATTTTCCAAAAAAAAAGGTTATTCGTGATGGAATTCAAGCGTGATAGTGTAATTTCTTTATATTTGGCTGGAAAACCCACAAGGGATATCGTTAGAGCACTTCAGCATGTAAATATGAATAAATAATGTTTTGTGTCTGGTACCATCGCTCGTTACCGTGATACTGGTAGCGTAGCCCGGCGTCAAGGAAGTGGATGGAAGAAAACAGCAACATCAGCAGAAATGGTTCGACGAAAAGTAAAGAAGCGACTTGATCGAAACCCGCATCGCAGTGGCGGAAAAATGGCTCGTGAGCTGAACATATCGCACTATTCCATTTGGCTAATATTAAAGAATCAGCTCGGGGTAAAGCCATTGAAATTCCAAAGAGTGCAAAAACTTACACCGCAACAGAAAGAAAATAGACTCAAAAGAGCTAAAGAGTTGCTTCGCTTGGCCAAAAGTGGTGAAATGCCGAATTTGCTTTTCTCCGATGAGAAAACATTCGTTGTGCAGCAGTTTGTAAACAAACCTAATGATCGTGTTTACTTGCCAAAGAGGTCAGATGAAAATGTGCACCTTCGGTTGGCCACCAAAACTCAAGCGCCGGTCACGGTGATGGTGTGGGCCGCCATAACAGCCGATGGTCGCTCTCCGCTCGTATTAATCGAACGTGGGATCAGAATAAATGCCCAACATTATCGCGAAAATATTCTGAAGGGTGTATTAAAGCCTTGGGCACGCAAACATTTTGGCCGCAGACCGCACTCAGCACGCGCCACCCAAGATTGGTTGCCAAATTAGGTTCATCGCTTCATTTCCAGCGCACAAGGGCCACTAAACTCTCCGGAAACCAATCCGTTAGACTATTGTGTCTGGAGTATTTTGGTTATTGCCAGGTTGGTAATAAAAAATACAGAAGTGTCGGACACCTCAAGCAAGCGCTTCGCCAGGAATGGGCCAAAATACCGCAGAGCAACATTCGGGCAGCGTGTGACGGTTTCATTGGCCGTTTGAAGGCCATAATTCGTCCAAAGATGATCAAGTCGAACAAATCTAAACTTATTCTAAAATATGATGCTACTTCCGACATTTTTGGCTTTCTTAAAGAAAAAAATGTAAAAATGGTGGCGTTTGACTTTGTTGCAGTTTTTTTATCTCGCCCTGTATATCATACTTACAACAGATCTTGTGTTGGCAAAAATGTTCGTATGTGTGAAATATGAAGAGAGTTGGATGATTTTTTCGCCGTCTTTGAGCGTTTTGTTTTTCAAAAATCTGGAAACCTATGTGGGGAAGGTACCAGAAGAAATGGTCCGACCTGTATCATCTTTATAACAGATCGTGTGTTGATGGGAATATTAAGATGCACCAAATCTGAATGGAATCGGATGTTAATTTTCGCGTTTTATGAGCTTCATGGAAAAATTCGACCTTTTGTGGGAGAGGTACCAAAAGGAGTGGACCGATATAATTTAAACAGATCCGGATGTATATTTCGGATTTTATAAAAGTTTTGGTTATTCAAAACATTAACCCTTTGTGGGTAGGTACCAGAAGAAATAGTCCGATCTCTGCCATTTTTATAACATATCCTGTATTGATGGAAATATTGAGACGTACCAAGTCTGAATGGAATCGGAAATTAATTTCGCGTTTTATGAGCTTCATGGGTATTCATTTTGTTAAACCTTGGTAACCAGAAGGAGTGAGCCGATATATTCCATCTTCGCAGCAGATCTTGTGTTGATAGAAATAATGGGATGTGTGAAATATGAAGAGAATCGGATGCATATTTCGGATTTTATGATCGTTTTGATTATTCAAAACGCAGGGCAGGTGCCAGAAAGATTGGTCCTGGTCTCTACCTTCTTTATAACCGGTCTTGTGTTGATAGAAAAATTGCGATGAGCCAAGTCTGAATGAAACCGGATGTTAATATCGTGTTCAAAATTTTGATCCGTTGTGGGGGAGGGACCTGAAGGTGTAGACTGATATAGCCCATCTTCACACCAGATCTTGCGCTGGAACAAATATTAGAATTTGTGTAGTTTGAAGACAATCGGACCCTTATTTCACATTTTATAGGAGTTATAATTATTAAAAATTTTGACCCTTTGTGGTTAGTGGAGGTACTTGATGGAGTGAGCCGATATTGTCCATTTTCGCCACTGACATAGAACTGATGCAAATATTATGATTTGCAAAGTTGGAACAAAATCGGATTATCGTTTTCCTTTCTATGCATATATATATATATTTTTTTAAAATTTCGACCTTTTTGTGGGGAAGGTACCAGAAGGTGTGGACTGATATTGCCCTTCTACGAACTCGATCTAAGTTTGATAATATTAATACGTATCAAGTTAGGACCAAATCGGATACTCCCTTCGAGAGTTATCGTGCACATCAATCAGTCAGCCAGATGGACGGACGCACATCGCTAGATCGACTCCAAATGGTCTAAAACCATTATTTCGATGGGACACGTTTTTGCTGTATCAAATGATATATACGCTTTCTAGCCATATGTCTTAGGGTATAAAAAATGCTGGATAATGGAAAAAATTTATGAAAAAGACCTGCAATTTCAGGTGTCCATATCAGCGATTTTTTTTAGTTTCCATATCGACATTATTTTCAAGTGAAAATTACATTTCAATTTAACCATGAAAAAGAAACCAATCATTATTTTCATTCGAAAGTCCTCCCCACTCTCCTCAAACAAGCAAACTAATGTCAATAATAAAAAAATAATAAAACCAAAAAACCACAAAAATAATTATGGACATTCTTCATCGATGTTGTCTCTTTCCTGGCACGTCCACGAAAAAAAACCGCATGACCAAACCGAAAGGCAGAAAATGCACAAAGAAAGAAAAAAGCCAACCAAAAAAAAAAGTAAATGTCCATAAAAGTTGGTGACCCCTAAAGAGAAATTTTAACCATTACTATTATTATTTTTTTTGTATTATTATAAAATTATTTGCATTGTAGTTATTTAAGTTGTTGTTATAGCTGCTGCAGCTGTCGTCATTGTCATTTCCACCGGTAGCCATAGCCACACAACATTCACTTTCATTTGATTGCTGATATAACCGCAATAAATGGTCATAAACTATGGACATGTTTTCTATTTTTTTTTTTTTTTTTTTGGTTTCTTGTTTCGTCTTTTTGTTTGGTATTGTTTATTGTTTGCTTATACCCTTGTTGCAAAAAAAAAAAGAAACAACAACAAAAAATTGAAGTACAAGACAAAAAGTTGTAACAGATAAACATTCGTGCAACCATTAAAGTTAGGGATGTCAAACAAGACTTGTTATTACAAAAATCGATTCCGGAGGGAAATGAGTCATAATGACTCAAACAATGAATATATTGGAAAATATTTCTTCAGATGAGAAAGTATGACTTTAACACAAAAAACCTGGTTCTAACCATAAATACGTTTCTATATTTTCAATTAATCGAGATTTGGTTATGGAAAGTTTAAAAGTCGAATTCGACTTTCGATTTTTAATTTTGGCAAGGAATTAGCCATTACTTCTTAAAAACTGGAGGTATTTCAGAGTATTCCTTTAGACACTGAGAAATCATGTCTCTCATACTAAATAATCATTCCCATTAGCGATGCGCGATCCGACTTTTGATACAGCGTCCTTTGGCATTAAAAAGATAAAAAGTCGAAATCGAATTTGGATTGTAGTTAAAATCGCAAAGACGACTTGTCGTATCGAAAACCAGCTTGTGTTGGATTTTATCTTTCGGTGTATCGACTTTTGATATTAGAAAATGAAATTGTCGAAATCGTCTCTTGTTTGTAGTAACTATCCCAAAGTCGACTCTTGGAAATCGTTTTTTAATATTTGTGATCATAGCTTTTTGACTGAGATTTAATATTCTCTTTTAATAATGGCAATCGAAATCTAAAATGAAATGGTAGAATCCAAAAATCGACTTTTGGTATTCAAATGCCCTAAAATCTACTTTTCGCTAAAATGAAATAGAATTTAGTCTGAAATCGAGTTTAGGGACTACAGTGTAAATAAAACAAAACAAAATATCAAAAATGAAAATCGACTTCGAAACATCGAAAGTTGGATTTTAACGATAGGTAAATCCAACTTTCGATATATCGACTTTTGATATTAGAAATCGAAATCGACTTTTGTCCCAAAATCGAATCTTGGTAATTGTTTTTTTAATTTTTGCAATAATGGATTTTCCATTAAGTTTTAACATTTATACGAGCTACTCTTTTAATAATGCCTATCAGTAACATAAAATCGATTCTTATCAAAAAACGACTTTCATAAACCTACTTTTCGCAAAAAAAAATAGAATCTAGTCTGAAATCGAATTGGCTGAAAGTTGAGTTTAAGGTGGCAACACTCTAAATAAAACGCATCGAAATGTCAAAAATGAAAAATCGACAGCTTTCGATACATCTTCTTTTGATATTCAAAAGTTAAAAGACGAATTCGACTCTTGTTTGTAGTAAAAATCGCAAAGTCGACTTTATGAAATCGACTTTTGATTTTGCAATAATCGATTTTTAATCGGTTTTGATCATATTCATACAAGCTACTCTAATAATATTGCCATCAAAAAAACTCAAATGAAATCGATTCCAAATTTAAATCGATTAACTGAAAGTCGACATTTTAAGAGGCAAAAAATAAAAACATAAATTGCATTTCAATTTCAAAAATCTTAAATCGAAATCGACATTGTCGAAAGTTGGATTTTATGGAATATTTAACGCAACTATCCAATTTTTGTATTAAAATGCTAAAAAGTTGAAATCAACTTTTGTTTTTTCTTTAATTGCAAAATCGGCATCCATAATCGGTTTTTGATTCTGCGTGGATTTTTTTAAAAGATTTTTTGAGACTTTTTTAAGGACTATCAGAGCCACAATCGTGCATTTTTTCAAAGATTTTATTGAAGGCATATCAGAGGTATTAGCAAGAATTTTTACGAATTTTTTTCAAGGACTATCAGAGCCAAAATCATGAAGCCATTATCGTGATTTTTTAAAATAAATTGTCAAGCTGTATCGGGGCTATAATCGTGAAGTTTTATATGATTTCTTTGAAGGAAAATTTGAGCTATACTCGGGGTCTTTAAAAATGATTTTTGAAGAGCAAACACAACTTTGTAAATTAATTATTTAAAGACTTCTCCAGAATAATCATGAATTTTTTAAGAATAATTTTTGAAGAACCACTCAGCTGTAAATTTGAATTTTCCAAAGGAGAATTTTTATAAGCTGTAGTTGGGACTAGAATCGTAGATTTAAGAAGGTGTTTTGGACGTACTCTTTTCGACCGCGAATTTTGGGTAGAAAGGAGATTATGTATTATTTATAGTCTTTAAAAAGGGTTTTGGAGTCATTAAGAAGGGGTTTTGTGCACCCAAAAAAGGCTTTGATTTTGATGGACTTTTAAAGGCTTTGAACGGCCTTTTCTAAAAGGGGTTTTGGGCGGATTCTTATCAATTTTTGGAACATGAAGTTTGAGAAGCAATAAGGGATTTTTGGGTACTTGTAACATTCTTTAAATTGAAATTCTAGAAATGCTTGGGGAAAGCCTTCATACTTGGATTTTTTATCGGGGTTTTAATGGTGATTTTTTAAAATGGGTTCTTGGGGGACTTTGTACGATTTTTAAACGTAATTTTTAGTAGAGGATATTTGGGGAGGGTCTTTGCAAACTTCTTCATTGCTGTAAAATGCGGAAGTTTGAATTTTTTTTTTTAATTTTTTGGGGACTCTTTACAGAATTTCAAATTGAGTCTATCAAAGGGGTTTTGGGACTTAACAATTTTTAGAAGTGAATTTTTAGGATAGGTTCTTGAAAATCTTAACTGTAGGCAAAGATGGCCCTCCTATCAATAGTTTCTAAACATGGACCCTAAGAAGGGATTTTGGGCAAGAGTTATAACATAATTTAAATGGGAATTTAAGAAGGGCTTTTGGGGTCGTCGCAACAACCATTAAACGTGGATTTTGAAAAGGTTTTTCTAGGAGTGGGATTCCTAAACTCCTTTTAGAGGGTTTGCAGAGATGGGTTTAATGACTTCTCCAGAGTTTTTAATCAGGGATATTTAAATGGGACTCAAGAGACTCTTAACAGGACTCAAACTCGGATTTCGAGAAACGTTTTGGGTCGTCTTGGCAGCCATTAAAAGTGAATTTTTTAAAGTATCTATGGGAAGTTGCTAAAATCCCTTTCATAGTATTTTCAGAAAGAATTTTGAAGGCTCTTTAAGTGGGGTTTTTAGGATTTTTTATGGGATTCTGAGGGGGTTTCTTTCTGGTTGTCTTGATGAAAGTAGAGGTTTTTAACAGCCTTGAAACGTACTCTTTTAAGGATCTAGATGTTTTGGGTAGATATTTGCCTTTTGAGGCCCTTATCTAGATAAAGTATTCGATTTGGTACTGATGAATAATTTTTCAATACTGGGCAGTCCTCTAAGCTTCTTCCAAGTTATATTTGTTTTCAAATACTGTGAAATATTGAAAAACTAATTTTAAATTGTTTTCTACTACAAAATCAGACCTGATCAGAGTTCAGATTTGCTCGATTATACTCGTGATTGAAACATATCCGCACATTTTTCTCACTAGTGAATATACCAAAATCGCGCGAACATTTTGAGCTCTACTCCTGATGCATTGAGCAGATTTTCCTTAAATGTAAATTTTTCAATTGACATCACTAGTTTTGGTAGTCCAAGTAAGCATATAGTTGTTGGCTATTGCCCGTTAGCGATATTTATTATTATTTATGTTTCTATTTTTTCTCTCAAAAGACTGCAATGTGAGTGTGGATCTATCTATGTGAGGCTAGTTTTATCTAAAATCTCAAAACAAAGATAATGTAGATTTATTTTCTAAATGGAAGCATAAAATAATGGCACAACACAACCGCAGCCGCTTTGAAACTGGTTATGGAAATGGACAATGCCACTGGCAATGTAAAAACAAAGAGGAAAATGGTTAAGGGGGAAGGTGGATAAATCGTGATTACAGTTCGTTGATTTTGCTTTTTTTGTCTATGGCGAAAATTGTTACAAGGGTAAACTTTCTATTCCCGTGGCATATTACAATATTTACTAGTGGTCTGTCAGAAACGTAGCGGAGAAGGTGGATGTAAATCTCACGAATCACGTTGCAGCATTTATGTCATTCCACAACAGAGACTTTTATCTTTGAAAAACAAAACGTTGATCAAGACATGACCAAAACAAAATTATGCAATTTATAATTTTCGAATCAACAATTGTGATGTAATTTGTGGAGAATTTCCGAAAAAAGTTAATAAAATAAATAAATAAAAATAAAAAAAAATCTTAAAAAAATAGTATCAGTTTTGCCGACAGATTTATGTTATGATTATTCAAACTGTTAACCCTTAATGGGGGAGGTTCCGAAGCAGTTGACCAGTATTGTTCAAAACTTTGACCCTTTGTGGGGGAGGTACCAGAAGGAAAGGTCCAATCTATACCATATTTATAATAGATCTTGTGTAGATAGAAATATTGAGATGTGTCCATACAGAATGGAATCGGATGTTGATTTCGTGTTTTAGGAGCTTCATGGATATTCAAAATTTTGACCCTTTGTGGGGGAGGTACCAAAAAGAGTGGACCGATATATCCCATATTCACAGCAGATCTTGTGTTAGTAGAAATATAGGGACGAGTGAAATCTGAAGAAACCTGGAGGTTTATTTCGGATTTTATGATCGTTTTGGTTATTCAAAACTTTGACCCTTTGTGGGGGAGGTACCAGAAGGAGTGGTTGGATCTCTACCATCTTTAGAACAGATCTTGTGTTGATTGAGATGTGCCAAGTCTGAATGGAATCGGATGTTAATTTCGCGTTGTATGAGCTTCATGGATATTCAGAATTTTGACCCTTTGTGGGGTGGTACCAGATCTTGTGTTAGTAGAAATAATGGGACGTGTGAGATATGAAGAAACCCGGAGGCTTATTTCGGGTTTTATAATCGTTTTGATTATTCAAAACGTTGAACCTTTGTGGAGGAGGTACCAGAAGGAATGCTCCGATCTCTACCATCTTTATAACAGATCTTCTGTTGATAGAAATATTGAGATGTGCTAAGTCTGAATGGAATCGGATATTAATTTCGTGTTATATGAACTTCATGGATATTCAACATGTCGACCTTTTGTGGTGGAGGTACCAGAAGGGGTTCGCAGATATATTCCATCTTCACAGCAGATCTTATTTTAGTAGAAATAATGAGATATGTGAAATATGAAGAGAATCTGAAGCTTATTTCGCGTTGGATGACTTACATGGATATTCAACATTTTTCAAAATGTTGACCCTTTGTGGAGGAAACAGATTTGGTCCAAAGAGACCTAAAACCGTTATTTCGACTAGGCATGTTTTGACCGTATGCAATGATTTACACCCTCTCCAGCCATATGGCTGAGTCTCGAAATAAAAAAAAAACGTCTTTGAACTCCCTTCCATGTAAATGAGGAATCAGTTTTCAGGTCCTGTGAAATCAATCCGAAATACCGCATAATCAATTCTCAGTTAGAGTAGAATCAATTCTTGGTTTCTATGCCACTAATATTAGTGAGGGATCAATTCTGATAGCGAGAAGGATTTCCTGAGTTTCGAACAACTCAATTCGTTTTTTTTTTTTTTTTTCAAAAAAAGATGCTGTTATTTCCTCAGAAGTCAATTTTCTATTGCCATATCTGAATATAAACTGGGCCATGCCAAATAACTTCGAACGAAAAGCGGACAGAAAAGGCACCCGAGAACTCTTATCCTTTTTCCAATATATTTTTGGACCACTCTAGATTACTTACACTTTAACTTGAAATTTAATTTATTTTTTTTTTTTAATTTAAAAAAATCTGCTTTTCCAATTCGTTTAATTCAAATCCACTTTTGTCTAAATTAAAAAACTTTTTTTTGCTGTTTCGAAATCTTGCATTCAACGTGAAACTTTACTGCATTAGGCGCGTAAAAACCGTAATCCGTTTTGTTATTTTTTTTTCTTTCTTTTTAAATTGACAATTTCAAAACAAACTGCAGAGAATTAAACCGATTTGTAAGAAGCTCTAATGAAAACTGAAGCCAAGTAAAAAAACAAACAAAAAACGAATCGACAACAAAAAAATCCACGTTTCTGGTTCTGTTAGTAATTTTCAAAAATTCTTTAAAAAATCCACGTTTCTGGTTCTGTTAGTAATTTTCAAAAATTCTTTAAAAAATCCACGTTTCTGGGTCAGTTAGTAATTTTGAAAAATTCTTTAAAAATCCACGTTTTTGGGTCTGTAGAAATTTCCAAAAATTCTTTAAAAAATCCACGTTTCTGGGTCTGTTAGTAATTTTGAAAAATTCTTTAAAAAATCCACGTTTCTGGGTCTGTTAGTAATTTTGAAAAATTCTTTAAAAAATCCACGTTTCTGGGTCTGTTAGTAATTTTGAAAAATTCTTTAAAAAATCCACGTTTCTGGGTCTGTTAGTAATTTTGAAAAATTCTTTAAAAAATCCACGTTTCTGGGTCTGTTAGTAATTTTGAAAAATTCTTTAAAAAATCCACGTTTCTGGGTCTGTTAGTAATTTTGAAAAATTCTTTAAAAAATCCACGTTTCTGGGTCTGTTAGTAATTTTGAAAAATTCTTTAAAAAATCCACGTTTCTGGGTCTGTTAGTAATTTTGAAAAATTCTTTAAAAAATCCACGTTTCTGGGTCTGTTAGTAATTTTGAAAAATTCTTTAAAAAATCCACGTTTTTGGGTATGTTAGTAATTTTGAAAAATTCTTTAAAAAATCCACGTTTCTGGGTCTGTTAGTAATTTTGAAAAATTCTTTAAAAAATCCACGTTTCTGGGTCTGTTAGTAATTTTGAAAAATTCTTTAAAAAATCCACGTTTCTGGGTCTGTTAGTAATTTTGAAAAATTCTTTAAAAAATCCACGTTTCTGGGTCTGTTAGTAATTTTGAAAAATTCTTAAAAAAATTCACGTTTCTGGGTGCGATAGTGATTTTCAAAAATTCTTTAAAAAATCCACGTTTCTGGGTCTGTTAGTAATTTTGAAAAATTCTTTAAAAAATCCACGTTTCTGGGTCTGTTAGTAATTTTGAAAAATTCTTTAAAAAATCCACGTTTCTGGGTCTGTTAGCAATTTTCAAAAATTCTTTAAAAAATTCACGTTTCTGGGTCTGTTAGTAATTTTGAAAAATTCTTTAAAAAATCCACGTTTCTGGGTCTGTTAGTAATTTTCAAAAATTCTTTAAAAAATCCACGTTTTTGGCCTGATTATCCTTTGGAAAAATTATTTAAAAAAATTCACGTTTCTTTTCCTGATTATCCTTTGGAAAAATTCTTTAAAAAATCCACGTTTCTTGGCCTGATTATCCTTTTGAAAAATTATTTAAAAAATCCACGTTTCTTGGCCTGATTATCCCCTTGAAAAATTATTTAAAAAATCCAAGTTTCTTGGACTGATTATCATTTTGAAAAATTATTTAAAAAATCCACTTTTCTTGGCCTGATTATCCTTTTGAAAAAGTATTTAAAAAATCAATCTAATCGATCTAATTTTATGGAATCTTACCAAATTCGGAGTTACGGGGTAGGGTCTAATTAAAAAAACCTGAATCCATGAAAATACCTCCAAGGAAATCCTCTCTCATTTTTTCTCAGTGTACCATTAAAGTGCCAAACCAAAAACTTAACACAATCTCAAATGAAAGCTCACCCACCCCTACTGCCAACCTGAGCCTGAGTCGAATGTTGGCAATCAATTTCTGCCATGAAATTTAAAAACGTTTTTCACTGGGTTTTTTTTTTTTCATTGTCTGCAACGCTGTTGTCGTTACTGTTTTTATTTTCGTCATTTTAATTCTATTTAAAGTTTATTTCACTGATTGTAAAACTTTTGTCTAAATATGTACGAAAACAAAATGTTTTCCTATTTCGTCGTCGTCACATTAACTGCTGCTGCTAATGCAATGAACGAACGAACGGATGGATGGATGAAATGGTGATAAAAGTTTACAAATACGAAAACAAGTAAAACACCAAAACAAGTTGGTTGGTGGCGTATAGACACTTGAAATGGCCTACACAAAAGGAGGAACAATTTTTTTCATATTTTACATTCTGGAATAGGATAATTGGCATTGCAATCTATAGCAATCAGGAGCAACTACGTAAAAGCATCTAACTTCAATAGCTTCTTCGATCTAATGTCGATTTTGCTACTTCTAAAAAATTTAAAATTAGTCTCTATACACTAGACCATAAACGCTGTAACATAAAAAAGAAATACCTTCGGCCTCTTCTTTGATCGATCAGAAAGTTGAAAATGTAGCGTACACCCCTTATCAGTTACCTATGCATTGAAAGTCATTACAACCAAAAACCACAAATAACACACGTACGACAACAACAACACCAGACATTCACCACCTACACCCGACACACAGCGGCTGTAAGTTTGTCAGCCATGGCGACAGACACCAGGGCAATAAACACAGACAGCTGAGCTGAGCCGAACCAAAGCTAAAGCCAGTCATCAACAGCCACCAAAACAACAGCAATTCGTCTAAGGAAATTGCACTGCCACTTTTTTTGGTCTCAGATAATAAAACGCAGATACGCCAAAAACCAAAACTGTAATAAAAACCATGCGCGACGCAACAATAAATACAGTTACGGAAATCACGTCTGAGCTGCGAGGCTAAAGACACCACCGAAATTGTTGTTGTTGTTTTTATTATAGCTATTAGGAGAAACAAATTCTGGAACATTTGCTATTAATAGTTTAAGGGGGTAGGGGGTGGTATATAAAAGTTCGGATTTAAGATTTAGATACTTCCTGGTCTTTCATGAGAGACCTCAAGGCCTTCTTCACTAAGAAGACCTTGGGGTCCTCTTCAATAAGAAGACCTCGTTGTCTTCTTCCATAAGAAGACCTCCATGTGACCTTGTGGTCTTCCTCCATAAGACCTCCATGTGGTCCTCTTCTACAAGAGGATCTTGTAGCCTTCGTTAATGAGAAGGCATTGTGGTCTTCGACAAGAATAGCTTCTGCTCTTTTATAGAGAGAGAAGACCTCCTGCTCTATTATACAGAGAAGACCCACTGCTCTTCTATGCGAATACCTTCTGCTCTCCTACGAGAAGAGCCTTCGGCTGCTCTTCTATTAGTAGAGCCTTCGGCTGCTCTTCAATGAGAAGAGCCTTCGGCTGCTCTTCAATGAGACGAGCCTTCGGCTGCTCTTCAATGAGAAGAGCCTTCGGCTGCTCTTCAATGAGAAGAGCCTTCGGCTGCTCTTCAAGGAGAAGAGCCTTCGGCTGCTCTTCAATGAGAAGAGCCTTCGGCTGCTCTTCAATGAGAAGAGCCTTCGGCTGCTCTTCAATGAGAAGAGCCTTCGGCTGATCTTCAATGAGAAGAGCCTTCGGCTGCTCTTCTATGCGAATACCTTCTGCTCTCCTACGAGAAGAGCCTTCGGCTGCTCTTCTATGCGAAGACCTTCTTTCTTCTCTTCTATGCGAAGACCTTCTTTCTGCTTTTCTATGCGAAGACCTCCTTTCTGCTCTTCTATGCGAAGACCTTCTTTCTGCTCTTCTATGCGAAGACCTTCTTTCTGCTCTTCTATGCGAAAAGCAGCTACTGCTCTTCTATGCGAAAAGCAGCTACTGCTCTTCTATGCGAAAAGCAGCTACTGCTCTTCTATGCGAAAAGCAGCTACTGCTCTTCTATGCGAAAAGCAGCTACTGCTCTTCTATGCGAAAAGCAGCTACTGCTCTTCTATGCGAAAAGCAGCTACTGCTCTTCTATGCGAATAGCAGCTACTGCTCTTCTATGCGAATAGCGGCTACTGCTCTTCTATGCTAGGACCCTCTGCTGATTTTCTATGAGAAGACATTCTGCGGCTCCCTATGAGAAGACCTTCTGCTGCTCTTCTTTGAGAGGACCTTCTGCTGCTCTTCTTTGAGAGGACCTTCTGCTGCTCTTCTTTGAGAGGACCTTCTGCTGCTCTTCTATGAGAAGATCTTCTCCTGCTCTTCTATGAGAAGATCTTCTCCTGCTCTTCTATGAGAAGATCTTCTCCTGCTCTTCTATGAGAAGATCTTCTGCTGCTCTTCTTTGGGAAGAGACTTCTGCTCTTCTATAAGAAGAACAATTAACAAACGTGGATTTCAAAAAAATATTTTTTGAGAGGCTATTAACAAACTTGAATTTTTTTAAAAAAAATATTTTTGAGAGGCTATTAAAAATGGGATTTCAAAAAAAATATATTTTTTTGGAGAAAGAATTAAGAAATTTCGATTTTTTAAAAAAATATTTTTGAGGGGTATAACAAACTTGGATGTTTTAAAAATATTTTTTGAGCGGCTATTAAAAAATTGCATTTTTTAAAATATATTCGAGGGGCTATTAACAAGCGTGGATTTCTTTAATATTCTTTGAGAGGGTATTAAAAAAACGTGGATTTTTTACAAATATTTTTTGAGGGGTAAGGAAAAAATGTGGATTTTCTAAAGATATTTTTTGAGGGGCTATTAAAAATCGTGGAATTTTCAAAAATATATTTGAGGGACTATTAACAAATGTAGATTTTTTAAAAATATTTTTTGAAGGGCTACTAACAAATGCGGATTTTTCAAAAATATTTTTTGAGGGACTATTGGCAAAAGTGGATTTTTATAAAATATGTTCTGAGGGGCTAGTAAAAATGTGAATCTTTTAAATATAATTTTTGAAGGTCTATTAACAATCGTAGATTTTTTAAAAATATTTTTTTGATGGGCTATGATTTAAAATATTCTATAAGAAGATCCTTCTGCTCTTCTATAAGGAGACCCTCCGCTCTCTTATGGGAAGAACTTCTGATCTTATATAAAAATGCTTTTTGGACTTTTATAAAATGACATTCTTTGAAAGGAAGACCTGCTTTCCCAAATTTTCCATTTAAAAAGCAATCATAATAAATACCTTTAGTCATCCAAATAATGACTGTGCACCAAATTTTCCAGTAAATTTCGTGTTTAATGACGCAAATTGCAATTTTCATATTTAACGGGGGAATTATTTCATTTAAGCTGCTTTTCCATGCCACACCGCATTTAACAGGGTTAAGCGAGAAGAACGGACAAGTGGCGAAAAAAGTCCGGTTGCACTTTATTCTCGTTGGTCACAGAGATTTGTGTCGGCTATTCACCTTGAATGACATAATGGGGTTTTGGGAACACACACACAGAATATTTTGGAGTGCAGTAACAGCTACGATTTACAACAAAAATTATGAGCAGAATGGATGCAGGAATGTGTGTCAAAATATGTGTTAAAAGCAATGTAACAAAATTAAATTATTACTGACCCAATGCCTGCCTTTCAAGTGGATTATGGTTCATCATGGGATTTGAAAAAAATATATATAACATTTTGAGTTGAAGTTCAGGAAAAACATTAAATTTTGAGGGAAACATAAAAAAAAAATTTAAAAATCTATATTTATTATTATTGTTTAAAAAACGCCTTTCAAAAAATTATTGCTTATTAATGGCCTTTCAATCCACGTTTGTTAATAAAATATTTTTAAAAGATCCACGTTTGTTATTAGCCCCTCAAAAAATATTTTTAAAAAATCCACGTTTGTTAATAAAATATTTTTAAAAGATCCACGTTTGTTATTAGCCCCTCAAAAAATATTTTTTAAAAAATCCACGTTTGTTAATAAAATATTTTTAAAAGATCCACGTTTGTTATTAGCCCCTCAAAAAATATTTTTAAAAAAAAAATCCACGTTTATTTATGGGCTCTCAAAAAATATTTTTAAAAAATCCACGTTTGTTAATGGGCTCTCAAAAAAAATTTCTAAAAAATCCACGTTTGTTAATGGGCTCTCAAAAAATATTTTTAAAAAATCCACGTTTGTTAATGGGCTCTCAAAAAATATTTTTAAAAAATCCACGTTTGTTAATGGGCTCTCAAAAAATATTTTTAAAAAATCCACGTTTGTTAATGGGCTCTCAAAAAATATTTTTAAAAAATCCACGTTTGTTAATGGGCTCTCAAAAAATATTTTTAAAAAATCCACGTTTGTTAATGGGCTCTCAAAAAATATTTTTAAAAAATCCACGTTTGTTAATGGGCTCTCAAAAAATATTTTTAAAAAATCCACGTTTGTTAATGGGCTCTCAAAAAATATTTTTAAAAAATCCACGTTTGTTAATGGGCTCTCAAAAAATATTTTTAAAAAATCCACGTTTGTTAATGGGCTCTCAAAAAATATTTTTAAAAAATCCACGTTTGTTAATGGGCTCTCAAAAAATATTTTTAAAAAATCCACGTTTGTTAATGGGCTCTCAAAAATTTTTTTTAAAAAATCCACGTTTGTTAATGGGCTCTCAAGAAATATTTTTAAAAAATCCAAGTTTGTTAATGGGCTCTCAAAAAATATTTTTAAAAAATCCACGTTTGTTAATGGGCTCTCAAAAAATATTTTTAAAAAATCCACGTTTGTTAATGGGCTCTCAAAAAATTTTTTTAAAAAATCCACGTTTGTTAATGGGCTCTCAAGAAATATTTTTAAAAAATCCACGTTTGTTAATGAGCTCTCAAAAAATATTTTTAAAAAATCCATGTTTGTTAATGGGCTCTCAAAAAATATTTTTAAAAAATCCACGTTTGTTAATGGGCTCTCAAAAAATATTTTTAAAAAATCCACGTTTGTTAATGGGCTCTCAAAAAATATTTTTAAAAAATCCACGTTTGTTAATGGGCTTTCAAAAAATATTTTTAAAAAATCCACGTTTGTTAATGGGCTCTCAAAAAATATTTTTAAAAAATCCACGTTTGTTAATGGGCTCTCAAAAAATATTTTTCCACGTCCACGTTTGTTAATAGCTTTTCAAAAAATATTTTTCCACGTCCACGTTTGTTAATGGGCTCTCAAAAAATATTTTTAAAAAATCCACGTTTGTTAATAGCTTTTCAAAAAATATTTTTCCACGTCCACGTTTGTTAATAGCTTTTCAAAAAATATTTTTCCACGTCCACGTTTGTTAATGGGCTCTCAAAAAATATTTTTAAAAAATCCACGTTTGTTAATGGGTACTCAAAAAATACTTTTAAAAAATCCACGTTTGTTAATGGGCTCTCAAAAAATATTTTTAAAAAATCCAAGTTTGTTATTAGCCCCTCAAAAAAATATTTTTAAAAAATCCACGTTTGTTAATAAAATATTTTTAAAAAATCCACGTTTCTTAATAGACCCTTAAAAATATTTTTAAAAAATCCACGTTTCAATAGACCCTTAAAAATATTTTTAAAAAATCCACGTTTCTTAATAGAACCTCAAAAATATTTTCAAAAAATCCAAGTTTCTTGAAAATATTTTTAAAAAATCCACGTTTCTTAATAGAACCTCAAAAATATTTTTAAAAAATCCAAGTTTCTTGAAAATATTTTTAAAAAATCCACGTTTCTTAAAAATATTTTTAAAAAATCTACGTTTCTTAAAAATATTTTTAAAAAATCCACGTTTCTTAAAAATATTTTTAAAAAATCTACGTTTCTTAAAAATATTTTTAAAAAATCCACGTTTCTTAAAAATATTTTTAAAAAATCTAAAATCCACGTTGGTTAATAAACCTTCAAAAAATATTTTTAAAAAATCTAAAATCCACGTTGGTTAATAAACCTTCAAAAAATATTTTTAAAAAAACTAAAATCCACGTTGGTTAATAAACCTTCAAAAAATATTTTTAAAAAATCCACGTTTGTTAATAGACCCTCAAAAAATATTTTTAAAAAATCCACGTTTGTTAATAGACCCTCAAAAAATATTTTTAAAAAATCCACGTTGGTTAATAGACCCTCAAAAAATATTTTTAAAAAATCCACGTTTCTTAAAAATATTTTTAAAAAATCTACGTTTCTTAAAAATATTTTTAAAAACTCCACGTTTCTTAATAGACCATCAAAAAATATTTTTAAAAAATCCACGTTTCTTAAAAATATTTTTAAAAAATCTACGTTTCTTAAAAATATTTTTAAAAACTCCACGTTTCTTAATAGACCCTCAAAAAATATTTTTAAAAAATCCACGTTTCTTAATAGACCCTCAAAAATATTTTTAAAAACTCCACGTTTCTTAATAGACCCTCAAAAATATTTTTAAAAAATCCACGTTGGTTAATAGACCCTCAAAAAATATTTTTAAAAAATCCACGTTTGATAATGGGCTTTCAAAAAATATTTTTAAAAAATCCACGTTTATTGATAGCCACTCAAAAAATATTTTTAAAAAATCCACGTTTGTTGATGGGCTCTCAAAAAATATTTTTAAAAAATCCACGTTTGTTAATGGGCTCTCAAAAATATTTTTAAAAAAACCACGTTTGTTAATGGCACACCAAAAAATATTTTTAAAAAATCCACGTTTGTTAATGGCACACCAAAAAATATTTTTAAAAAATCCACGTTTGTTAATGGGCTCTCAAAAAATATTTTTAAAAAATCCACGTTTGTTAATAGCCCCTCAAAAGTTATTTTTAAAAAATCCAAATTTTATAATCATCTTTGTAATGAGGTCTAATGCTGAGCTTGTCATTATCTATGTAAATTTTTAGTTTTTCTGTTTTTCATAGTAAAATCTTCATTACTTTTGTGCCTTATCTTTAAAGTAGCAAACGTTTGGTGTTCCGAATTTTTATTTTCTTTACCTTGAAAACAAGAGGGAGGAAAACCGGGAAATTTAAATATAAACTACATCTCCCATTCTCCCCTCATCTCCAATGGGATTAAGCGATGATTCTGTGCTCTCTTATCTTAGGTAGCAACAACATAAAAGAAACCACCATTTCCAAGAAAAAACAAAGGGAAAATCGAAAAAAAAAACTGAAGTAATTTAAATAAAGTAAACTTTCACTTTTGCATTTAATCCGTACATCTGTTACTTCGCTCCCACCTTCACACCACACACATCGCATCATCAGCAGCTTCAGGTATTACTTGTGGTGCCCTGCTAACGTAGAGGCTGTAATTTTGTGGTTAACAATGCCTGACCGCATTTGGTAGTTTTTCTTTCAATTTTCATTTAAGAGCAGTTTTTCCTTTATTCCGTTTATTTGTTTGTTCGTTCAATGTGCGATTTTATTTTAAGATAATAATGGTTTAATAGATAAATGTTTTTTTCTTTTTTGCAATTCATTTATTTTTTCATTTACAAAACCATAACACATGCTGGGCGATAATAAATTGTGGTTTTGTTAAAAATAAAATGAATATAACTCGAAAGCAGTTTTAGGTATTTCCCCGATATAATTAATGATCATATGAATTTGTATTACGCACACAATGTGAATCATCGAAATAAAGTCTTTGGGCAAAATCCGTTTTAGAACATTCTGAATTCAACTTAGCGATTTCTGTCTGTCTGTATGTCCGTCCGACCGATTGCGCACACATAAGAATAAGGGACAAAATTCATTTTCTTTTCATTTCCAGGAAAAAACCTAGTAGACCTTAACATTCAGATTAAGGTTTCTTGAAATATGTGGATTTCAGACATACAGGGTAAGTTGAAAAAACTGCAACCAACTTAAGACTGCTGTCATTTATGAGAATTTTCCAGAAAAAAAGTTATTTGTGATCGAATTCAAGCGTGATAGTGTGATTTCTTTATAAAGAAAGAAGCGATTTGGTCGAAACCCGCTTCGTAGTGACCGAAAAATGGCTCGTGAGCTGAACATATCGCAATATTCCATTCGGCAAATATTGAAAAATTAGCTCGGGGTAAACCCATTGGAATTCCAAAAAGTGCAAGAACTTACACCGCAACGAAAGAAAATGGACTCAAAAGAGCTAAAGAGTTCCTTCGCTTGGTCGAAAGTGGTGAACTGCCGAATTTGGTTTTCTCCGATGAGAAAACATTTGTTGTTCAGTAGATTGTAAACAAAGGCAAACAAAATGATCGTATTTACTTGCCAAAGAGGTCAGCTGAAAATGTGCACCTTCGGTTGGCCACCAGAACGAACTCAAGTGCCAAATATTTAGGCCGCAGACCTTGGACATTCCAACAGGACTCAGTACAATCGCACTCAGGACGCGCCACCCAAGAATGGTTACAAAATGAGGTTCCTCGCTTAATTTCCAGCCCACAATCGCCACCAAAGTCTCCGGATATCAATCCGTTGGACTATTGTGTCTGGAGTATTTGGAAAAGCAAGGTTGATACTAAAAAATACCATAGTGTCAATCAACTCAAGCAAGCGCTTCGCCGGGAATGGCCCAAAATACCGCAAAGCAACATTCGGGCAGCGTGCGACGGTTTCATTGGCTGTTTGAAGGCCATAATTCGTGCCAAAGGTGACCAATTCGAACAAATCTAAACTTATTCTAAAATTTCATGCTATTTCCGACATTTTTTGCTTTCATTCAATAAAATTAAAAAAAAAAAAAAAAAAAACAATGTAAAAATTATGACGTTTGACTTTGTTGAAGTTTTTTTATCTCGCCTTAAGAAACGGCTTTGGTCTGAAGAGGAGACTTCTTAAAGGCCTTTAGCCTATAGACAATATGTTAAGGACCTTCAATCTACAGAACACAGGTCCTTGGTTTATAATAGACATTTTAAAGATTTTCTGTTTAAATCTCTGCTAAATCTTCTGTCTTCCATACATAGAAGACCTCTTAAAATCTTCTACTAAAGGCCTTACGGATTTACGGAAGGTTTTTTTAAGTTTTTCGGTGTGTAAAGGACTTCAGCCGATAGAAGGCGAATTTGAGGACTATTGACTATAGACGGAATTTTAAAAGTTATCGGTTCTTCTAAAAGCCTTAGAAGACCATTTAAACCTCTTCGGTCTTCAGCAGATCTGTTAACGAATTTTATAAGAGTAATTAAACAAAAAAAATGGTCCATTGTAGATATGATGGTTTTTTGGTTTTTAGTAGGTTTTTTTAAAGGCTTCTCCACAGAAGACCCGTAAATGACTTTCTTGTTACTGGAAACTCAACTGATCAAAATTGTAAAAAATTCTTCAATTTCGGGTATACCCTTATATGGGGGCTTTACTAAAACGAGGACCGACATGACGCATATTTGTACAAATAATTGAACCATCGGGCTGTATCAAATATAAAGGTCCTATCTTCAAAGGCTATATAATGGCCCTGAAAAAGTTTGGCCAGATAACCCAAATTCCTTGTGGGATATTGGGATAGTGTTATAACTGATCCGTTGCCAATAATTTACTTTGCAATTCTATCCGCCGTTCTTCTCTGCCACATTTGGGTCCCCATAGATATTGACCTCAATTTTGTATTTTTTTTTCGCAATTTTACAATTTAACAAATCGTTAGCAGATGTTTATGACCAGGCCACCGCAAAAAAAAGAAAACAAAAAGTCTTATTGACAGTTTCTTTGTATCGCCTGTAAATTGGCATTTGCAAAATACAAAAAAATGACTTTAAAATATTTATTACTGTCTGTCAGTTTGGTCGACCGGTTGGTCGGTTGGTAGGTCTGTCACTTGCTGGCATAATTCCCATATGTAAATGACAAAGATACACATTCGAGCTCACACAAGGAAAGGCATGAATAATGAAACCAGGTAAATGTAAGTGTTTTTTTTTTCCTTTTTGTTGTTACCTTGTAGTTTGTGCTTCCTGAAAGCGAAATGTGTTAAACATTTCATATTTTATGGGATTAGTTTTCATTTTTTTCGAATGCCCATCTATTAAAATTAATTGCTTGGTCGAGGGTAAGTATACACCTCATTACCATGTCATCTTTGACCAAAAAGGATACTATAGACTAGTAGTACTGATAGACCAGAGGCATTTTAGTTACACTGTTCGACACAAAAAATAATTGCAGAGAACAATATAGTAGATTATATAAGTAAACAAAAGTAAAGGTGTGACAATGTATCGGTGATTTGAAAGTTGATATCGCAAAGTTAAACTTACAAGGCAAGATTCACCCTCGTTTACATTTTTTGAAATCTTCGGATTAAGATTCCTTTGAATCAGTTTATATAAAGCACTGGCTATTGGAAAGTCAAACTATAAACAAGTAAAAAAGCTGTAAGTTCGGCCGGGCCGAACTTTGAATACACCTCACCATTTGCAAGGAATTTGGCAATTTTCAAAAAAATAAAATTCGTTAAAAATTCTGTTAAAATCCTAAAACATACCGAATGTAAACGTTATATTAGGGTATATACGACGACGTGGACCTGCATAGACAACTTTTGTCGTAAGCCATTACAATATTCAAAGGCGAAATTTGAAAAAAAAAATCGGTGAATAATGTAGCTAAAATTATCAAAATACCGAATATCGGGAGGTACCAATATATGGGGGCTATACCAAAACGTGAACGTGCACAGACAATTTTCTGTCATAGGTTGTAGTGTCCATAAAGAATTTCAAATACCAAGTTTGAAACAATTCCGGCGAATAATGTCGCTCAATTCATCAAAGTACCGAATATCGGGAGGTACCGTTATATGGGGGGGCTAAACGAAGACGTTGACCTGCACAGACAATTTTTTTGTCATGGGCTGTAGTAGCAATTAGGAACTTCAAATACCAAATTTGAAACCATTCCGGTGAATAATGTCGCCAAAACCATAAAAATACCGAATATCGTGAGGTACCGTTACATGAGGGCTATACGAAGACGTGGACCTGCACAGAGAAACTCCTGTCTTAGGCTGTAGTATCCATTACGAACTTCAAATACCAAATTTGAAACAATTCCGGTGAATAATGTCGCTAAAATCGTCAAAATACCGAATGTCGGTAGGTACCTGCACAGATAATTTTCTGTCATAGGATGTAGCATCCATTACGAACTTCAAATACCAAATTTTAAACAATTTCGGTGAAAAATTTTGCTTAAATCATCGACATACCGAATATCGGGATGTGCCGTTATATGGTGGCTATACCATAACGTGGACCTACATAAACCCATTTTCAATATCAAATGTCCTGCAGACATAATATACATTTGAGTAACATTTTATCAACCTTCTTCATTTCGTTCGGAAGCTAGAGAGATTTCCACAGACGGACGAACATAGCTAAATCAACATAGAATTTTATTCTGATCCAGAATATGACATACTTAATGTTCCCTCCATACTATGGTGGAGGCTATAATAACGATAGTAACTCTCCGCTCTGTTTAATATCGTTTCCCAAGACCCTAGCCTAACACATATTACAATAATGTGGACTTCTCTTTGCGTATTGTGTTCATCTCCGTGTCTCTTTGTATCCACATTCATTCATATGCTGCATTTGTCGGAACACTTTGCTTAACCCAATATACCCTCCTCAGGCCCGCGGCAGCACACATTACAACCACCACACAAACTACGTTAATTAGTTGATGACCTACTATTCGGTTTGCGGCACTACATTAAGACTAGTTAGCTGTGTAGCTAGCTTCCCATGCCTCCCTCTCCCATCACATTATAGCACCCATCATCACTTGTGTACGGCCCTATATTTACCCTCTACCACTGGCGGTGGTGGCGGGGTAGTTGGCAAATACTTGAAACTGAACAAACCAAAAAAAAACAAAACTTGGTGAATTTGAAATTATTAACAAATGTGTTAACAGAATGGAAAAAAAGAGGAGAACTTTAATATTCCGCTGTTAATTACAGGCTCTGTGCAAATAGGTGCCTATTAGCGTTATTAACTGCAAGTATAAGTCATGCATTGACTATTATTCATGTCTATTGTTGATAGACAGATACGTTTTTGTATTTTTATATTTCTTTGAAAAAAAAAAAAATAAATAGAAGACCTCCAGGTCATCTACAGGAGACCTCCTCCAGGTCATCTATAGAAGACCTCCTCCAGGTCATCTATAGAAGACCTCCTCCAGGTCATCTATAGAAGACCTCCTCCAGGTCATCTATAGAAGACCTCCTCCAGGTCATCTATAGAAGACCTCCTCCAGGTCATCTATAGAAGACCTCCTCCAGGTCATCTACAGAAGACCTCCTCCAGGTCATCTACAGAAGACCTCCTCCAGGTCATCTACAGAAGGCCTCCTCCAGGTCATCTATAGAAGACCTCCTCTAGGTCATCTATAGAAGACCTCCTCCAGCTCATCTATAGAAGACCTCCTCCAGCTCATCTATAAAAGACCTCCTCCAGGTCATCTATAGAAGACCTCCTCCAGGTCATCTATAGAAGACCTCCTCCAGGTCATCTATAGAAGACCTACTCCAGGTCATCTATAGAAGACCTACTCCAGGTCATCTATAGAAGACCTACTCCAGGTCATCTATAGAAGACCTACTCCAGGTCATCTATAGAAGACCTACTCCAGGTCATCTATAGAAGACCTACTCCAGGTCATCTATAGAAGACCTACTCCAGGTCATCTATAGAAGACCTACTCCAGGTCATCTATAGAAGACCTCTTGAGGTCATCTATGAGACGACCTCTTGACGTCATCTATAGAAGACCTCTTCCAGGTCATCTATAGAAGACCTCCTCCAGGTCATCTATAGAAGACCTCCTCCAGGTCATCTATAGAAGACCTCCTCCAGGTCATCTATAGAAGACCTCCTCCAGGTCATCTATAGAAGACCTCCTCCAGGTCATCTATAGAAGACCTCTTCCAGGTCATCTATAGAAGACCTCTTCCAGGTCATCTATAAAAGACCTCTTCCAGGTCATCTATAGAAGACCTCTTCCAGGTCATCTATAGAAGACCTCTTCCAGGTCATCTATAGAAGACCTCTTACAGGTCATTTATAGAAGACCTCTTACAGGTCATTTATAGAAGACCTCTTACAGGTCATCTACATAAGACCTCCTACAGGTCTTCTTTATATACGACCTCCTACTGGTCATCTATAGAAGAAGTAGGTATATAGACCTACAGGTTATGTATAGAAGATCTCCTATAGATCTAAGATTTTTAGGTCATCTGTAGATGCCCTTGAGGTTTTTTGTTTCTCTTCAATAGGGTGCCCACTGTAACCAATCACCGTAGAAGCTTCTATCCATTTGAAATACCGTCTAAATTAAGTCATAAACCCCTTAATGGATGGTGTAATAAAAAGAATAAATAAAAATTCAGCAATTCCGATACGAGTGCAAAATTGTTCTACGTTTTCATTCGTTGTCGGTGTTTATGGCGTAGCAGATAACACCAATTAATCGAAATTCATATCTCGATATCGAACATAAAATGAGAATATTGGCACGCAACGAATAGAAGCAGCCACGTTATCTTCGATATTATTGTGTCAATTTTCAGTGTCAAAATTAATATCGCCTCGAAGATGACAAATGGCAAAGGTGTTAATAACCAAAACAAATATTAAAAATGCAGGGTGAGAATATTTTTTTGTTCAGATGTTGAAATTCTAGGTGTGGGAATTTTTTGGGTTTTAAATTATTTCTGTAAATATTTTGAAACAATCTTGATATTGACAGTGGAGTTCAGATACCCCATCACAGCTTGTGAAGTACACCCTTAAGAGTATGTACAAATTTCGTTTGAGATAAGAAATTTTTATGGGAGATACAATGACATAAGTTCGCTGTCCTCCCATTTCGGTTAAAAACATTTCGATATAAAACTATCCGGTGGTATTTTGGTCTACTTACGAATATACTGCGAAAAAAATATTAACACTTACCTGAAAAGAAAAAAAAAAACAATTAGATTTAATATTCAAGATATTACTTTTTTTAAAGAACTATCGGAGCTCTAAGCGTGGATTTTTTAAAAGAATTTTTCCAAAGACCAACAGAGCTCTAAGCGTGGATTTTTTAAAAGAATTCTTCCAAAGACCAACAGAGCTCTAAGCATGGATTTTTAAAAGAATTTTTCCTAAGACCAACAGAGCTCTAAGCGTGGATTGTTTAAACGAATTTTTCTAAAGACCAACAGAGCTCTAAGCGTGGATTTTTTAAACAAATTTTTCCAAAGACCAACAGAGCTCTAAGCATATATTTTTTTAAACGAATTTTTCTAAAGACCAACAAAACTCTAAGCCTGGTTTTTTTTAAATATTTTTTCCAAAGACCAACAGAGCTCTAAGCATAGATTTTTTTAAAATAATTTTCAAAGACCTGTTGGTCACCTACAGATGAGCTCTTGGCCATCAATAGAAGACCTCTTAGTCATCTATAGAAGACCTCCTGATCATCTATAGGTCTGCTATATAAGACCGCCAGGCCATCTATAGGAAAACCTGTTGGTCACCTATAGATGAGCTCTTGGTCATCAATAGAAGACCTTTTAGTCATCTATAAAAGACCTCCTGATCATCTATAGGTCTGTTATATAAGACCTCCTGGCCATCTATAGAAGACCCTCTATGTCTTATGTGCCTTCTAATTTTATCGTTCCTTTTGTGTTGCACATTCAGTGCACAACTACAGTTACATATTGCATATCTTGTGATTAACGACAATGACACTGACTATTCTCGCTCAAAACACGTTTACTTAATTATTATTTTTGTTATTATTTTTTATAGATTTTTTTATTTTTATTAATAATTTTTTGCTGCTGTCAACTTGACTGTCTAGATTTGTTATTGCTATTTTTTTTTGTTATTCTGTTATTCTTGTTATTAATGAGCTTTTGTTTAGTTTCTAGATTTTTTTTTGCATTCACGTTTTTTTTTTTTTTTTTTTTTTTTTTTTCTACACAGATTCCATTTTGGTTGTTCTGTGAGTACTTTAAAAAAAACGCAGAATACAAAAAAATCTCTGTTCAACCGTACCAAGCACGAACTATTCTCAAAATAGAAAATTTTGCAAATAAGGAAATTATTAGCAATTTCGTGGTTGTTGTCGTTGTTGTGCCGGTATTGGCCATTTACTTTGGCGATAAGCTTCGATTTATGCAATTCACTTTTATGACGTTCTATGTATTTTTTTGTTTTGTTTTGCGATTTGGAATGGAAGGAAGAGCCTTTCGAAAAATCATGGCCAGCTGATAAGAATTAGATCGTGGCTGGTTGGCTGGCTGGAATTATTAGTTTTTGTTCTATGAGCGGATTTTTGTTGTTTTGCAAGCGAAGGTAACAATATGGGCGTAGTGGTGTTATTTTCATATTGCAATTTATTTATAGAATTGGGGTCTATGTAAAAAATAAAACAAATGGGAAAACTGATAAGAATTGTAATGGAAAAATTGAAGGCGCAATAGCATTACGAAAAAGAGTGTGGTTTACGATGGAGTGGAAAAATAGTCTTTTCTTCAAAAAAAAAAAAATCTTAAAAATAAAAAAACTACACGGTAATAGCTCTGACAATAAAAATGCCCGATTATAGTTCTGAGAGCCCCAGAAACAAATTCTTAAAAAATAGGAAAAATGTTTTAATTAGAACAAAGAACATCTCCATATATATTGCGCTATTATTTTAACATTTTCCGCAATTCTACATTTTTTCATATTTTTTTTTTGTAGTTTTAAGAAAATTATTCCCTCCCCCACCAAAATATTTTATTCAGATCTGCACATTTTTTATTATTTGTATTTTATTTTAAAATTTTGCAGATGAGTTCATAGCCTTCTATTGTTTGTTTACTTCAAACTTTATTTGTTTATTGACATTTCAAATTTGCAAGAAAACAAAAATTATTGTAAATATTAGCACACACAACACACACATCTGCAACGAAAATAAATTCACTCGATAGAAAACAAAGAACCAAATGTTTTTATCGAATCCAACAAAAACAAAAACCGGATAGAGGAAGAGTTGATCTTCGGCATTGTTGTAGGTCGGCCGGTGGCTGAAATTGTAATCGCAAACCCAAACAAAACAAATGGCCAAGGTTTGTAAATATTTTTAATGGATTTCGTAAATATTCACTGGCATTATTTTCTTTTGTCGAGTATCTGAAATAAATATTTCCTGTAATTTGGATTATGAACAATGGAATTTTATTTTCATTTCAGAAATGAGAGGTGTTCCATGTACTAAATTAAAACAAAAACGTCTTTGGAAAAATTCTTTTAAAAAATTCATGCTAAGAGCTCTGGTGGTCTTTGGAAAAATTCTTTTAAAAATCCACGTTTAGAGCTCTTTTGGTCTTTGGAAAAATCTTTTAAAAAATCCACGCTTAGAGCTATGTTGGTGTTTGGAAAAATTCTTTTAAAAAATCCACGCTTAGAGCTATGTTGGTGTTTGGAAAAATTCTTTTAAAAAATTCACGCTTAGAGCTCTGTTGGTCTTTGGAAAAATTCTTTTAAAAAATCCTCGCTTAGAGCTCTGTTGGTCTTTGGAAAAAATCTTTTAAAAAATCCACGCTTAGAGCTCTGTTGGTCTTTGGAAAAAATCTTTTAAAAAAAATCCACGCTTGGAGATCTGATAGTCCTTCACAAGAACTTATTCCCTTCGGTATATGCTTCATATGCAAATTTGTCATCCAATTTTTAATTCATTTTGAAAAAAAAACAAAAGCTATGAAAAATTCATTCATGCTCCAATATTTCATGTCACACCGTTATAATAGCTGATGCAAAAAAGTTACAAACGATAGTTCTTTGTGTTTTTGTTATTAAATGTAGATTCAGATGTGAGACAATCGCTGAGACAAAAAATTTTCAAAAAAAATGTATTGCCACTGTGGTGATAATGAGTCAGTCAGGTCAGTTTATTTGTGTGTCTGTCGGTCTCTGTTGTTTAAAAATATGGCTAAAAAACAACAAAGCGGCGTTTAGTTGGTGAACTAGTTTTGCAAATGACAAAGAGTGTTAAAGTTATTTAAATATTCTGAATTTATAATTTTTAGTTTGTGACAAATTTTGAAAATATTAATTAAACTAAGATTGAAAGTGATTTTTGATTAATGAAGTAGAGACTAATTCGTAAAGGTCTAACTTGATTCGGAGAAACTCAATAAGTTGTCAGCCAAGACGAAAGGTATTACAAATCATGTCGATCCCACAGCTTTGGGGCATTTTTGTGCTTTAAGCCTATCAAGGGAGTTGTATATTAAATCACAATCTAGTGATAGTCCTTGAAAAACAAATCTTTGAAAATTTCAACCTAAGGCTCTAGCAGTTCTTGAAAAAAAAAATCGATAAAAACTTCAGTATTCATACTCGGAGAGGGTTTGGAAAAAAAACTAAAAAATCGATGCTTAGAGCTCCGATAGTCTTAAAAAATAATCCGAAATTGAAATTCCGATGTAATTGAAAAATAAATTTCAAAAATTCACCTTTAGTGTCCTTTAGTGAACAAAAAAAAGAACATTTTGTGGAATTTTCGTATCAAGATACCTTGGAATCCGTTCATTTTAGGTCCATAGTATCTTCACCAATATTACAGATAACAATACAAGGTTTATTTTGCTCAAATATTTTAACCCTCAAATGAGTCCAGAAAGGGGTCTTTTTGGTCCATTTTCCAAAATATGTTCAAAAACTCCCCTTAAACGGGATCGTAGCAAGTCAAAATATTCCGCAAATTTATTTGTCATAAATTTCTACTATAGGTCCCAGAAGACATCAAAAGCCTGAATCTTACCAAAACGCCAGGAATTCAATAATATTAAAAGTATATTTTTTGGGTTAAAGTCAAACTAAATGGGAGTTTATGTAAAAATCTGCCACTAAACATCGTTTAAGAAGACTGACATCCAAGATAAAAATGTTTCTCATCAAATTTCACCATAAGTCACTGCAGAGCAAAATTCTCTATTTTCATTGTAGTGGAAAAAAGTACTTACATTAATAAAAAAATATTCTCTATTTTATCATAAATTTTTTCTTGGGCTTTTTTCGAGTTGACGGCTCAAAGAAACACAAAATTTCGCTGTAGCCAAAAAGTATCAAAGAACGATATATTCTACACAAAACTACACTATAAATCTCGGAATAAACCATACATGTAGGTATAATAGTTAAAAAAATTGCATTCGAAATTTACATATTGCAAGTGAAAATAATTTATTTATTTTTTAATTGCCTATTTAAAACGTTTCCATTCTAAGTCAAAATGTCCCTTAAAAATTAGTTTTTTGGGGAAGGCGTCAAGGACAAAAATATTCTTCATCAAATTTCAGAATAAGTCACCAAAGAAAAAAGTACTCTTTATTTATTTTATATCATAAAAATATTTATATCAATGCTACCACAAAAAAAAGAGAAATTTTTCCTAATTTGTTTGAAAAAAAAAATTCCAAAGTCTTTTTCGAGTTCAAGCCTTAAATTTCGTTTGAAGCAAAAGAATAAATCATATACAGGTTGAGATGAAAAAACTGCAACCAATTTCAGACAGCTGTCATTTCAAAGCCACTCGTCTGATAGCTGCTAAAATTATTCCGGTGACAGCTCATTATATTGTTTACAAGCGTACAAAAGCATTTTGGTGAGAATTTTCCAGAAAAAAATATATTCGTGATGGAATTCAAGCGTGATAGTTTGATTACTTTATATTTGGCTGGAAAACCCCAAGTGGCTATCGTTAGAGAACTCCTGCATTTAAATGTTAATAAATCTTTTGTGTCTCGCAACATTGCTCGTTACCGTGATACTGGCAACGTAGCCCGACGTCAAGGAAGTTGACGGAAGAAAACAGCAACATCAGCATAAATGGTTCGAAACGAAAAGAAGCGACTTGATCGAAACCCACGTCGCAGAGGCCGAAAAATGGCTAAAGAGCTGAACATATCGCAATATTTCATTCGGCAAATATTGAAAAATGAGCTCGGGGTAAAGCCTTTGAAATTTAAAAAAGTGCAAGAACTTACACCGCAACAGAAAGAAAATAGACTCAAAAAAGGTAAAGTGTTGATTCGCTTGGCCTAAAGTGGTGGGTGTACTGTTTTTCTCCGATGAGAAAACATTCGTTGTCCAGCAGTTTGTAAACAAAGGCAAACAAAATGATCGTGTTTACTTGCCAAAGAGGTCAGCTGAAAATGTGCACCTTCGGTTGGCCACCGGAACTCAAGCCTCAAGCCGGCTAAGGTGATGGTGTGGGCCGCCATAACAGCCGATAGTCGCTCTCCGCTCGTATTAATCGACCGTGGCATTAGAATAAATGCCGAATATTATCGCCTTCGGCACACACACATTTTGGCCGCAGACCTTGGACATTCCAACAGGACTCAGCACCATCGCACTCAGCACGCGCCACCCAAGAAAGGTTACACAATGAAGTCCCTCGCTTCATTTCCAGCGCACAATGGCCACCAAAATCTCCGGATATCAATCCGTTGGACTATTGTGTCTGGAGTATTTTGGAAAGCAAGGTTGGCACTAAAAAATACCAAAGTGTCGATCACTTCAAGCAAGCACTTCGCCGGGAATGGGCCAAAATACCACAGAGCAACATTCGGGCAGCGTGTGACGGTTTCATTGGCCGTTTGAAGGCCATAATTCGTACCAAAGGTGACCAATTGGAACTAATCTAAACTTATTTTAAAATTTGATGTTATTTCCGATATTTTTTGCTTTCATTCAATAAACTTTAAAAAAAATGTAAAAATTATGGCGTTTAACTTTGCTGCAGTTTTTTTTTCTCCCCCCTGGACATCTGTCGGCCATATCGACTGATACCTTTTAACTTGTTTCTAGTAAATATTACTACTTGTCGTACCCATTTAGTGCACATTTTTTAAAACTTGCCTAGGCACCAAAACTGACGTCGTGTAAAATTACAAGATTCTAGCTTCAGCTGTTTTGTCTGGCGTTGTGCGAAATTTGAAAAAATTCGGGCACTAATTTCAAATTGTATTATACCCTCCACCTTGGAAAGGAGGGTATATTAACTTTGTCATTACGTTTGTAACATCCTTAAATATTCGTCCTAGACCCCATAAAGTATATGTATTCATAATCAGCATAAAATTCTAAGACGATTTAACGATGCCTGTCTGTCTGTCTGTTGATATCACTATACAGCCCACATTATTTGACGTAGAGCGTCAAAACTTAGCAGAATAATTTGTATTGTGTCTAGGATGGTTGGTATTGAAAATGAAATATATCGGTCCACGTTTTGGTATAGACCCCATATAATAGTACATCCCGATATTTGGTATTTTGATGATTTTTGCCACATTTTTTCATGGATTTGTCTAAAAATTGGTATTTTTACGTCATAGTGGGTCCAAGTTCGTGCGCCAAAACATTGTATGTATAGGTCCACGCATTTGTATAGCCCTATATAGTGGTACCTCTCGATATTCGGCATTTTGATGATTTTTGCCAAATTTGCCCACGAATATGTCTAAAAATATGGTGAAGGATGTCTAAATAAGGTGGAGGGTATTAAAAGTTCGGCCCGGCCGAACTTAATGTTTTTTACTTGTCTTTATTCAAAATGTTTCTCCTTTATGGGTCAGTCGCTTCAAGGAGTGAGCCGATATTGTCCATTTTCGCAGATGGCCCAACACTGAGGCAAACATTAGTATTTGCAAAGTTCGAACAAAATTGAATGATGCTTTCTCTTTCTATGAGGTAAATTGTTTTCAGTGAAAATTTTGACTTTTTGTGGAGAAAGATACCAGAAGAATTGGACCTATATTGCTCAACTCCGAGCTTAAACCAAGTTTGGTAATAATATTAACATGTACCAAGTTTGGATCAAATCGGATACCGCCTTCGAGAGTTATCGTACGCACCAGTCAGAAAGGCACATGGACGGACGGACGGAGGAACAACTCTAGATCGACCCCAAATGTCCTGAAACGGGTTTAAACCCGTTACTTCGATGAGGCACGTTTTGGCCATATCAAATGATATGTTGCCGAGATTACACAAATTAAATCAATTCTTTAATTTTCCTCAATACCCACAAAAACGCCAGGCAATCTCTCTCTCTCTCTCTCTCTCTCTCTGCGGATTCCAAAATGTGACTCATGCTGGCACTTTAATTTCTTAAAGAAAAAGATAATGTTTCTTTGTTTTATTATTTATTTACATATATTTTTGGTTAGAAAAAAAAAAAAATAAACACAAAGAATTGTAAATTATATTCAACCACTCAATGTGATTTCACATAAATAAAACAAACACTCAAGAGAAATGTGTGACTTTTTTTGGGGAGAGGGAAAAAAAAAAAGGGGGGGGGGGGGGTTTTCAACAAAACCATCAACGACCGCAAGCCACAAGTCAGGGCTACAACAATCCAACCCAAAGCAGTCAAGAGACATCATTGTCAAGTACAAAATGCAGAAGAAGAAGAAGAAGAAGCCAAAGGAGAGCAGAGACAACCGAATTTGTAATGGTAATGAAAGCGTAATAAATTCAAAATTCTCAGCACGACTGAGTGGCTGCCTGGCTGGTCGGCTAACTGACTGACTGACTCTGAATCTGGCTGAGGTCACAAAAGCAATAAACTATCATTTTTAAAAAGCAGCAGCAGCAACAACAACAAACAACAATATATGACAATAAAACAAAATAGTAGAGAAAAAACGAAAAAATTACAATTTATTTTTCAATGAAAAGAAATGGAAAAAATGTAACCAATTTCCAACAGCAACAGCAACAACAGCAGTACCACGACGACCAAATATACATACATATATTATGCGACAATTGACAATGATCGCTTTTACAGGCAAATGCCAGTTTGTCTGTCTGCCAGACCGACCGTCCGTCTGCCAGAGTCTACCATGAATTGCTATGCGTTTCTGTAACCACCATATGTTTGTCTACAAAAGTCTCGGCTTTCATTACTTTTTTCTTCCATTATTGTCTGCGGGATTGATTTTGGTTTTTGGGGAGTGAGGGAGGTAGGGATTGATGGTATGTTAAGCTTTATTGAATCTGCTCAATTTTCAAAATGTACAGAGAGAGTCATAAATGGGTGTGCATATTACTCTATGCAACAAATACAATATCAAAAGCCAAATTTGGTCAGGCCGAACTTTTAGTACCCTCCACTATTAAAAACTAACTAAAGAAATTCCGTTGAAAAATTCCACTATAGTTTAAAAATTCCGAATATGAGGTGTTATAGTTATGAGGAGCTTTACTAAAATGTGGACCCCAACAGCCAATTATATGGCAGTGAAGGTGGTGCATATTACGAACTCCCAACTCCATGTTTAAGATAACTCTGCTGAAAAATGTAGCTAAACTCATCGGGTTTGGAGGTACTGTTATATGGGGGCTATACAAAGATGGTTGACCTGTATGAGTAATTTTCTGTCGTAGGAGGTAGTGCCCCTACAACACATAGAGGTAAGGGTATTATGTCTTTGTGCATTTATTTGTAACATGGAGAAGGAAGCGAGATAGCCCCATAGTTACTTTTGAGGATCTTCATAGAAACACGTTCTGAGTCAATTTATGCATGTCAGACCGTTCGTCCATCCTTCCGTTCATGTATTCTTGTGAACAAACTGCAGGTCGCATTTATTATGCGATTGAGATGAAATTTTGCAAACAATATTTGCTTGACCCAAGGACGAACCCCGTTGAAATTGGATATAGCTCCCATACATATATGTATATTCAGCCGATTTCCGATTAATAGTGCACCAAATTGTCAATATCAGTCCAAAAGTCCTGAATTTTGGTACATCCGACCGAATTCAGCCTAGAAGCAAGTACATAGAATTCGGAGAAAATTGGTTCAGATATAGTTATAGCTACCATATATATGTTTCATCCAATTTGGTGTTTAAGTCCCCCACATTCGTAATATGAACCCCACAAGAATGAAGTTTGGTATCAGATATTAGATACAGCCCAGAAATACCTCTGCCAAATTGTATCAAGATCAGTTCAGATTTGGATATAGCTCCCATATATATCTTCCACCGATTTCGGGTTAATAGTGCCAATATCTGCTCAAAAGTCCAGAATTTTGGAACATCCAACCGAATTCAGTCTAGAAGCAGGTACATCAAATTAAGAAAATCGGTTGAGATATAGCTAGAGCTCCCATATATATATTTCATTTCACCAATTTGGTGTTTAAGCCCCCCACATTCGTAATATGCACCCCACAACAATGATGTATGGTATCAGATATTAGATACAGCCCAGAAATACTTCTGCCAAATTGTATCAAGATCGGTTCAGATTTAGATATAACTCCCAAAAGTCCTTAAACATAGAATTCGGAAAAAATCGGTTCAGATATAGCTCCCCCCAAATTCGTAATATGCATTCGACAACAATGATATTTGATACCAGATATCTTACAGAGCTCGGAAATACCTTGCCAAATTTTATAGATATCGGCTAAAGATTTCAAAATACCGAATATAGGGAGGTACCATTATATGGAGGCCATACGAAGAAATGGACCAGCATAGGCAATTTTTTGTCACAGGTTGTAGAACCCATTAACAACTTCAAATACGAAATTTGAAATAATTTCGGTGAATAATGTCGCTAAAATCATTAAAATACCGAATATAGGGAGGTATCGTTATATGGGGGCTATACGAAGACGCAGACCTGCATAGCCAATTTTCGGTGACAGCCTGTAGTATCAAATACGAACTTCAAATGCGAAATTTGAAACAATTCCGGTGAATAGTGTAGCTAAAATCATCAAAATACCGAATATAGGGTGGTACCGTTATATGGGGGCTATACGAAGAAGTGGACAAGCATAGGCAATTTTCAGTCACAGGTTGTAGAACCCATTAACAATTTCAAATACGAAATTTAAAACAATTCCGGTAAATAATGTCGCTAAAATCGTCAAAATACCGAATATTGGGAGGTACCATTATGGTAGACCTATAGGAAAGGCTGTTAGGTCACATTAGGAACTTCAAATATGAAATTTGAATCAATTCCGGTGGATAATGTCGCCAAAATCATTAATATACCGAGTATCAGGAGGTACCGTTATAGGGGACCTATACGAAGACGTAGACCTATATTACCAGGTGACAGGCTGTAGTAGCAATTAGGAACTTCGAATACGAAATTTGAAACAATTCCGGTGAATAATGGCGCCATAATAATTAATATAACGAATATAGGGAGGGGTGCCGTAATAGGGGACCAATACATTGCCAATTTTCGGTGACAGGCTGTAGTAGCAATTAGGAACTTCAAATACAAAATTCGAAACAATTTCCGTGAATATAAAATACCAAATATAGGAAGGTACCATTATATGGGGGATATACGTAGACGTGGACCTGCATAGGTAGTTTTCTTTAACAGGCTGTAGAACCCCTACGAACTTTTATTGCGAAATTTGAAATAATGGGTATATAGCCTATTAGCAACACCAAAAGTCCTGCAGACCAAACACACATTTGAGTAAAATTGCGTGAACCTACTTCAATTCGTTCGGAGGATACAGTGATTTCCACATACGGACAGACAGGCGGACGGCCATCGCTAAATCGTCATAGAATTTTATGCTGATCGAGAATATATACTTTGTGGTGTTCTAGAATTTATATTTCGAGGTGTTACAAACGTTTTGTCATTCCATTTAATATACCCTCCACACTGTGGTGGAGGGTATAATGAAGGCGAACATTCGAGGATAAGACACTTGAAAGATTCCTACCATAAGTGTAAACCACATTTGTGCAGATCTTTCGAATATTCCCCTTGTTTGCTTTACAGGGATAACTTGTGAATGTTCAAAATCAACAAACATTACATGCCCTCCGAGCCCCCACTCAAACCCATCCTCTCAAACACCACACCAAGAGTGAATAATTGTTTGCCAATGCCACAAGAATTGCAATACAAAATATTGTCACTTTGTTTATGCAATAACTTGGGCGAGGACAAAAGAAAATTTACAACAACGACAACAACAATAATAAAAAAAGAAATCACAACAATGGCAAATTGCATATTTTGCAAAAAAAAAAAAAACGACAACAGACAACGAATGAATCGACCCTAAACTCTTCAAGTCTGCTCCTCATCGACAATGAACGACACTTTAGCAGAAGGAATGCCTGCTCCTCCTTTCAGTGGACTTTGACAAACAACATTTCATGGTTCCATGGCATTTCTTTGGAAAAGTAAGAAGGGATAAAAGAGAAGAGAACTACAAATCACGACAATTGAATTAAAAAAAAAAAAAAAACAAATTTGCCGTAAAAAACTGTCTTCAAAAAAAAGTGAAAGAAAGGCATTCCTTTATGGAGTCTTTATCAAAATCTGATCTGGATATCAAGACTTAATATTGGGCATATGTTTGTCATGCCCTATTCCGTTTGTGAGTGTGCGCTATACGCATGTTTGCTGGGTGATTTGTCGTTAAGATATTGCCATTACATTTCATTTCGCTTCTTAACACCCACCCGTCCGAGAACACTAACTGGCATTCGGTGGATAAGCTCCTCATGTTTCAGAGGAAAGTTGGAAGGTTCATTTCGTTTGGCATGAAAGCATTCGTTTGTTGGAGGGAATGGCTGACTCGCAGCCAGCCCAACCAATCTGTGCCTACACTACCCCACCCACAAGTGGCCTCTTTTTTTCCGAGTCTTTTGCATTTCGAAACACTAAATGAAAACATATGGGCCGAGCTGGGTATTACAAGAGGTTACCAGCCAGTCATCCATCCATCTAAACGTTCACCCAGCTACATTCTTAGCGTAGTCAGTCAGTCAGTCAGCCAGCCATGCGTCGTTCGCTCACATTCATACGTATATATTTATTTATTAATAAAAACAAACTATTGCTTTTAATATTGTCTATCTATTCTCTTTTGGACGTCAGTCTGTCTAACTACCTCACTTTACATGGAAATTGTGTTTTTCTACGATTTACAGTGGAGAACAAAAGTGAAAGTGGATTTTTTTGTGTGTGGTACTCACGTAGATGGTATAAAATTATTTTCAACTTACCTGAAAAAATAGAAAAGAAACATTTATTAATAAATTATTCAATTACTAAAAAATAAAGTAATCCAATAAAAAACTAAAGGAAACGAGAAAAACACAACACGGGTCGTCTTTGGCTAGAAGATATGAAGTGATTTAAAATATCTCAAGACGTCGTCTAAACCTAAAAAACTGCAAGATATTCTGGTACAGAGGAAACCTCAAGGGAAATTCTTCATAGAAATAACCCCCTTAAGAGGGTATAGATAGAAGACCTTATGGGGTCTTCTTGGACTAGTAGGGAGCCGCATGGGATCTCCTTCAGAGAAAAGACCTCGGGGTCTTCTTCACAGAAAAGACCTCCGGGTCTTCTTCACAGAAAAGACTATTAGAGAGAAGACCACATGACTTTCTCACAGAAAAGCCCACAGAGTTTTCTTCATATGGAAGACATCAAAAGTTCTTCTTCGCCAAAAAGACCTTAAGGAGTCTTCTTCCCATAGACGACGTAAAGGGGAATCTTCATCCAGAAAAGACCTAAAAGGGAATCTTCTTCCATAGAAGAATTACTACAGGGGTCATTTTCGTCCCCTAGGGGTCTGTTCGTCTATTTATCGTCTCTAGAAGACCTCCAGAAGCCGTCTTCGTCCACAGAAGACCTATAGAAATCTATAGGGATCTTTCGTCAATTTTCGCCCAGAAGCGTCAGGGGGTATTCTTTGCAGAGAAGACTTCAATGGGGTTTTCTTCTCAGGGAAGACCTAAAGGGAAATCTTCATCAATATAAGACCTCAGGGGTCATTTTCGTCCTCTAGGTGTATTTTCGTCATTTTAAGACATCAAGGGGTCTTCTCCACAGAGAAGACCTAAATGGGTCAGTTTTGTTCGATGTCCACAAAAGATATCAAGCGATTATCTTTACCGAGAAGACCTTTACCTTCCATCTTTGCAGAGAAGAACTAAAAAAGTCTACATGTGCAGAGGATTTGTAGAGTCATCCCAACCCGCCAATAGAAAAGCTAAAGAGCCGCCGTCAGGCCAATAAAAAGCTAAAAATCTCTCCTTCTATTAAAGAGCTTCTAATTCCATAAAGGAGCAGGGGATCTCTTCTTCTACAGAAAGCTAGAGAGCTCTTAATCTTCTTCTGAATGTTTCTCTCTTTATGTTCTATAGAGATACGGAGAGAGCTACTCTTATTCTTCTGTAGAAGGACAGGACAGCTCTTCTTCTATAGAAAAACTAAGGGGCTCTTTTTTTTTCTCCTATTAAAAATCTGAAGAGATCTTCTTCTATAGAAAAGCTGAAGAGCTCTCCTCCTTCTATAGAAGAGCTGTGAAGAGAGTTATAGATCTGAAGAGTTCTTCTTTTATAGAAGAGCTGGAAGAGCTCTTCTTCTCCCATACAATAGTTGGAGAGCTCTTCAGTACCTATAGAAAAGCAGGAGGGAATTAAAGAGCTCTTTCTCTAAAGAAGTTCTAAAGAGTTCTTCTAAAGAAGAGCTAAAGAGCTCTTAATTTTCTTCTGAAGATTTTTCTTTTTATGTTCTATAGAGAGCTGAGGAGATATTCTTTGTGCTGAGGTCCTCTTTTTTCCTCCATGGATGACCTAAGAACACTCTTCTTCATTCACATAAGAACTAAGACGTTTTTCTTCTTCCTAGTTAAGACGAAACTTGGCTCATCGAAATAACGTTTTTTGACCCCAGGTCTCTTTGGACCAAATCGGTTTTAGGACATTTGGAGTCGATATACAGTTGTTCCGTCTGTCTGTATGGCTGGTGAGAACGATAACTCTCGAAGTGAGTATCCGATTTGATCCAAACTTGGTACATCGTAATATTATTGTCAAGCTTAGATTGAGTTCAGAAATGGGCTATATCGATCCACTTCTTCTGGTACCTTCCCCACAAAAAGTCCAAATATTCAAAGAAAATAATTTTAACTCAAACAAAGAGAAAGGGTCATCCAAATTTGTGTAAACTTTTCAAATATCAATATTTTTGTCAGTGATAGGTCTGATGCGAAATTGACCCATTAAGAACCTCCACACAAAGGGTTAAAATATTGAATAATTATATCTCTTATAAAATGTGATATAAGAGTCCGATTGTCTGCAAATTTCACATATCCCAATAGCTTTACTGATATATGATCTGGTGTGAAGATAGAATATATCAGTCCAATCCTACTGGTACCTCCCCACAAGGGAAAAAAAATTTTAATAATTATGTCTCATAATTGTCTTCAAATTTCACATATCCCAATAGTTTTACAAAGTCATAATCTGATGTGAAGATGGAATATATCAGTCCACTGGTCCTGGTACCTCCACCACAACTGTCAAAATTTTGAAAAATTATGAAGCTCATAAAACACGATATGAGCATTCTATTAATTTCAAAATCGACACATCTCAATATTTCTATCAACACAAGATCTAGTGTGAAAATGGGATATATCGGTCTACTCGTTCAAAAATTTTGCATGGCAATGAAGTTCGTAAAACGCTAAATGACCAGCCGTTTCCTTTCAAACCGCACACATCTCAACATTTATTTTAGGACAAGATCTTAAGTGAATGTAGTAAATATCAGAAACCTTTTCTTTTGTGGAAAACCTTAGAAGCTCTTCTTTTGATTGAGACGGGCTGATCTTCTTCTATGGGAAAACTGAAAGAGTACTTCCCTGATAAACGAATAGAAAGAGCGAAATAGACAAGGTTCTCTTACCTAGGAGAAGTATTCTGCTCTGTTCCAAAATAGAAGACCATTTAATATTATGACTTTTTTAAAAATGTGATATCCTTCCTTTATTGGAAAACCATAGATCATCGAATAATGATAAAACTAAACTCCGTTTTTATGAAATAATTTTTTTTATAATAATTTTTTATTCATTTTTCATAAATGTATTTTGCCCGCTTTTGCCCCCCACTGTGTTCCCAAGTAATTTGCACTTCATTATTATGCCCAACGCCCACCCATCATCACCGACAAAATTATATTGTTTGTGTTCTTTTTGTATATATTTTCAATTAGAATAGAAAACAAAACAAAACGTTCTGCAATCAAAACGACAGCAGAGTGGGTCATGTGAAAAACATTACCCGGAGAGAGATAGTGTCAATTATGCAGAAGCAAAAATAACCAAAACAAATATAAACATGTTCGGATGAAGATAAAAAACTTAAAGATAGCGATAAGTTTAAGAGCCAAAAAGAAAAGATAAAAGCCTCAATCGATATTAGTTTGGATATGGAAAACAATGAACTAAAAATATATTCATTGAATATTCGGTATGATAGGAATATATTACCAGGTAGTGTCAAAAGTAGGCAGTTAGTTTGGGAGGAAACTTTCCATCATTCCACAAACAGTTTTTTGTCTAATGGAGGAAGAGGAAATATAAATATTCTAAATGTTCATATTCAGCCTTTTACAAACCTAAAATAGTAATTTTTTTTAATTCAGTAAGGTATTGGGTAAGGGGTGTCCTAAAATCAATTTAATTCTCTGCAGACAAGAAAAGTTGTCTAGACTCACTCCCGGAACAAATACTGACGCAAATAGAACATGAGAGAAAAGTGATCGTCAGATGATATTTCACACCATGTCCACAACAGTTGTGTTATTAAAAACAATGAAGAAGCTTAAATCATTACCTAACACATTACCTGTCACATAGCAAGTAAACGCTTCTATCATAATTCCAAGAAACTGAATTAAATTAAAACACAGGAAAAAAATAAAGTAAAACAAATGAGAAATTTGTTAGTTCGGGTCGAACTTTTAATACCCTACACCATTCGGAACGAATTTGGCAATTTTCAAAAAAAATAAAATCCGTAAAAAATCTGCTAAAATCTTTAAAATATCGAATGTAGCCGTTATATTAGGGTAAATACGACGACGTGGACATGCATAGGCAACTTCTGTCATTAGATATTAAAATATTCAAATGGGAAACTTGAAAAAAATCGGTGAATAATGTAGCTAAAATCATCAAAATACCGAATACAGTGGACCTGCACAGACAATTTTCTGTCTTAGGCTGTTGTATCCATTATGAATCTCAAATATTAAATTAAATTAAATTTTAAACAATTTCGGAAAATAATGTCGCTAAAATCGCATTTGACGCATGAGTAAAATTCTATCAACCTACTTCAATTTGTTCGGAAGCTAGAGTGATTTCCTCAGACGGACAGATAGATAAAAAGACGAATGAGAAGAAAAGTCTAGATTAAGATTTTCTAGTTAACCCCAGTAATCGAAATAAAGTTCTTCCTAATAGACTTTAAATTGAAGCCCCAAAGACTGTTGTTTGAATGATAAGTTCGTTGGGCCCCATGTCAATCGTTTACAGTCCATAGGAGAGAGCTATGCATCGGAGTTTTTTTTTTACTGCTTACTTGGTAATATGTTATGAAATAAGTTTAAAAAACCTCTGTTACCTACCTTCCGGAAATTTGTGTACCATTCGCCAGTTAAGATCTATAAAAGAATTCCCAAGCGAAGGCTTTCAAATTGACAAATTAAGTGCTAATTTAGGAGAATCTAGAGCAGGCTGATTGCTTGACTATTTATTTGGTAATAAGGCAGATAATAGGTTCCCAAAAAGGCTATATAATTTTGTTAACGAAAGGCCGAGTGAGCTCTTTTAAAATGAAAAATGAAGTGCTTTTTTAGGAGAATCTAAAACAGAGTGCTTACTTGACTATTTATACGGTAATATGGCAATGGTTTCCCAAAATGATTATTAACTCAATACCAAACAAACAACAACATCAGCAGAAATTGTTCGAAAAGTAAAGAAGCGACTTAATCGAAACCCCCGTTGCAGTGCCCGAAAATGGCTCGTGAGCTGAACATATCGCAATATTTCATTCGGCAAATATTGAAAAATGAGTTCGGGGTAAAGCCATTGAAATTCCAAAAAATGCAAGAACTTACACCGCAACAGAAAAAAATAGACTCAAAAGAGTTTAAGAGTTGCTTCGCTTGGTCGAAAATGGTGAACTGTCGAATTTGGGTTTCTCCACTCCGATGAGAAAACATTCGTTGTCCAGCCGTTTGTAAACAAAGGCAAACAAAATGATCGTGTTTACTTCCCAAAAAAGTCAGCTGAAAATGTGCACCTTCGGTTGGCCATCAGAACTCAAGCGTCGGCCATGGTGATGGTGTGGGCCGCCATAACAGCCGATGGTCGCTCTCCGCTCATATTAATCGACCGTGGCATCAGAATAAATGCCGAATATTATTGCGAAAATATTCTGGAGGGTATATCAAAGTCTTGGACATGCAAACATTTTGGCCGCAGACATAAAATTAGGACTCAGCACGCGCCACCCAAGAATGGTTACAAAATGAGATTCCTCGATTCATTTGCAGAGTACAATGACCACCAAAATCTCCGGATACCCATCCGTTGGAGTATTTTGGAAAGCAAGGTTGGCACTAAAAAGTACCAAAGTGTCGATCACCTCACGCAAGCGCTTCGCCAGGAATGGGCCAAAATACCGCAGAACAACATTCGGGCAGCGTGTGACGGTTTCATTGGCCGTTTGAAGGCCATAATTCGTGTCAATGGTGACCAATTCGAACAAATCTGAACTAATTCTAAAATTTGATGCTATATCCGACATTATTTGTTTGCATTCAACAAAATTTAAAAAAAAAAATTGTAAAAATTATAGCTTTTGACTTTGCTGCAGTTTTTTTATCTCAACCATATTGCCAAACGAAGTGCTCTTTTAGGAGAATTTGCACTGGCCTTATATGACTATTTATTCGGTAATATGTCAGGTAATGAGGTTCCCAAAGTCACGATCTATACTTCCAATTAATGAATTATTATTCTCTCAATATCAGACCTCGCTGTTGTTCAGAAACTAATTCGAAATTTTAATCCCAAGATTGAGGAAGATCACCAGGAATTTCTAGCAAATCCCAGCAACCGACAAAAAGCTTTTCTTTAATCTATGCCTTTAAAAGGTCACAACTCTCAATGTACTCTTAATTTTGGGGCTTATGACGGAATGATATGACCATTGGACTCCATATTTCAACTTGCCATTAAAATCTTTGTTTTTTTGCTTTGAATGACTACATAGTAATACATGAGGTAATGAGTTCCTATCCCTAGCTTCTCGAAATTCGTATACTATTCTGCAATTAAGATCTAGACGAAAATGTAGATCTAGATGATGGTTTGACATTGCCAAACGAAGTGCTATTTTATGAGAATTTGCACAGTGCTTCTACGACTATTTATTCGGTAATGTGTCAGGTAATGGGGTTCCCAAAATCACAATCTCTGATCGAATTGATAAATTATTAATCCCTCAATACCAAACTTCCTCGTTGTTTAAAAACTAATTCAAATTTTTAAATCCAATATCTTCCTCTTGAGTCCATTATTGGCTAGGGGTTTCTGGCGAAAAAAAAAGCTTTTCTCTAATCTATAGATTTAAAAGGTCATAACTCTTAATGTAAATATAGGACTTGCGACGGAATGATATGGCCGCTGGGCCCAATTTCAACTTGCCATTGAAATCTAATATTGTTCGGCCCTCAGAGGAGAGCAAACGCTGTGTTCTTTTCTTTGAATGACTACATGGTAATACATCGGCTAATAAGTTCCTATCCTTATTTTCTCGAAAATTGTGCATCATTTTCCAATTAAGATCTAGAAGGAAATCAATCCTCAAGCGAAGACTTCATACTACCAAGTGAAATTCTCTTTTACAAGAATTTGCGCAGTGCTTCCACGACTATTTATTCGGTAATATGCCAGGTAATGGGGTTCCCAAAATCACAATTTCTACCTCAAACCAATAGATTTATGTTCTCTCAATACCAAACCTCGCCATTTTCTACAAATGACTCAATAATTTAAATTCCAATGTACACTTTTGGACCCCCCCACACATAGATATCAAATCAAATATCTTTCTCTCCCTCGCTCTCTGTCACAAATATTTGATGCTTCGCAAATATTTAAAAAGCAATGCATATGACGACATATGACATACAGTTGTCATTCAGCTTTGTTACACACTTGGTTACTCATTCATGTCATTCTCAAAACTATCCGCCATTCCACCATTTCAATGTGCATTGCATGTGCAGTCATAACGTTTAAAGTCATTCGTCGTCAGTGTCGTCGTCGTAATCAGTTAAAAGCGTCAGTCAGCCAGTTCTTCATTTGTGCACTCAAGCAGCCGGGCAGGCAACCAACCAACCAACCAGCCATCCATTCCACCGCCATCCATTTTCTGACAAAGATAAATGGCTTCTGTATTTGAATAAATAAAACAAAACTACCCGTGTGGTGTTCATTCCAACAACTAATAAACCTTTTAGAAAAAAAATGAAAACAATAGAGATTTGTTTTACTTTTGTTGGCGATGTTGGGGTTCAAGCGTTTTATGAGGGAAGTACTTGGGGGGGTATATTTAAGATCTAAGGTTTTATTTTAAGATTGATGAGAAAGTGACGAGATTGGAGGATACTATTCCTTAAATATATTCTAATCAAATGCTTGAAAATAGCTTCATTTCGAGTAGTAGTAATCCTGCGAGTACACAATATTCGAGCACACTCTGCTTCGAATAAGAGCGAGAATGTTTTGAATAAACTCTATTTGCAAACATTTTGACAGCCACACCTATTCTTCGACAGGAGCACTCGCAAGCACTTCCACATAAAACAAACGAGTGGAAAGTAAAACTCTTATAAGCTTGTAATCTCTGAGCAATCATACTCGCGAGAAATTTTTCTCTCCCATGTAAAATCGAGCCAATCGGAGCCTAAGCCTCACTTTCTCATTAATAAACATAAAAATTGTGTGTTTTGTTATACTTCTTGATAAAAATAGCTACCTTTGGAAACTCATTACTCAACACATTACACACCTATTTTTCGACAGGAGCACCGGCGAGCGCTCCCACATAAAACAAACGAGTGGAGAGTAAAACTCGTATAAGCTTGTACTCTCTGAGCAATCCTGCTTGCGAGTATTTTTCTCTCACAAGTAAAATCAGCTTTGGTCAAATCAGAGCTTTGGTTACTAAGTCTCAGCCTCTTAAAAAAATAAGTAAAAAAAAACCATGTTTTGATCTACTTCCTGGTAAAAATAACTACTTGAATGAGAGCAAAAAATGTTGGAAATAGAATCAAATTTTAGAATAAGTTTCGATTTGTTCGAATTGGTCACCTTTGGTACGAATTATGGCCTTCAAACGGCCAGTGACACGGTCACACGTTGCCCGAATGTTGTTCTGCTGTTTTTGGCCCATCCCCGGCGAAGCGCTTGCTTGAGGTGATCGACACTCTGGACACTAAAAAAAAAATAGTGCGAACCTTGCTTTCCAAAATACTCCAGACATAATAGTCCAACGGATTGGTATCCGGAGATTTTGGTGGCCATTGTGCGCTGGAAATGAAGCGAGGAACCTCATTTTGTAACCATTCTTGAGTGGCGCGTGCTGAGTGCGACGATGCTAAGTCCTGTTGGAATGTCCAAGGTCTGCGGCCAAAATGTTTGCGTGCCCAAAGCTTTAATACACCCTCTAGAATATTTTCGCGATAATATTCGGCATTTATTCTGATGCCACGGTCGATTAATACGAGCGGAGAGAGACCATCGGCTGTTATGGCGGCCCACACCATCACCATGGCCGGCTTTTCACTGCGAGAAATATGAAGATATCCGCTACTAAGTCGACGGCCACACTTTTCACCACATGGACTGCGGATATGGGGATAACCTTGAATGTACAGGTCGATGGTGCTATAATTCCGACCACCAACTACCCCAAGGTATTAGGGGTCACATTCGATAGCCTCTTTAGGTCGTCCGCGCATACCACAGCTATCTGCGACAAGATTAGAAGTAGGAACAAGGTCCTTAAGTCTCTGGCCGGCAGTACTTGGAGAGCTGATAAGGAAACCTTGTTGACCTCTTACAACGCGATAGGCCGGTCTGTGGTAAACTATGCGGCTCCGGTGTTGTCCACCAACGTCAGCGCTACGCAGTGGAAAAATATTCAGTCTTGCCAGAATGCCGCCCTTAGAACCGCAACAGGGTGCCTTCTCATGATCACTTACATGTCGATCACTTACATGAGGAGGCGAAGGTCTTACCGGTGCGACAGCATAACAAAATGCTGTCAATGCACTTGTCGATCACCCACATGAGGAGGTGAAGGTCTTACCGGTGCGACAGCATAACAAAATGCTGTCAATGCAATACCTGCTTGGGTGTTATAGACAAAGCCATCCGAATCACCATCTTGTGGATAGGCAACCTCCGCCCAGGCACGTTAGGAAAGATCTTCATGATCTAGAGAGAGAGGTGCAGAGGTATAAGAGAGAGCCTCTAGATCAACAGGCCTATCAAGCGGGACTGAATAGTATTCACTCTTATGCGGTCTCAAAAGTTCTAGAAGGATATAGAGTGAATACTGACTGTACTAGGAGACCATCCCCCTCCCGTCGCAGCTGAAGAACGAGAGAGCTGCCCCGACAAACCCGAGTAGTTTTGGCTCAATTACGATCCGGATGGTGCAGCAGCCTAAATTCCTACTGGGCCCGGATTAACAGCGACGTGCAGAACATCTGCCCAAATTGTGGCACAGGCCCACATGAAACGCTGCACCTATTTCGCTGCCCAGCCAAGCCAACTCACCTAACTCCAGTCTCGTTATGAACACAACCCATACAGGTTTCATCCTTTTTGAGACTGGACTTAGAGGCAGAACCAGATTAAATGGAGTCAGAAAATGGAAACCGAACGAACACAGATGTATGAGCTGCTACAATAACGAAAAAAATTGCCGGCACTTGAGTTCTCATGGCCAACCGAAGGTGCACATTTTCAGCTGACCTCTTTAGCAAGAAAACACGATCACTTTGTTTGTCTACAAACTGCTGGACAACGAATGTTTTCTCATCGGAGAAAACCAAATTAGGCAGTTCACCACTTTCGGCCAAGCGAAGCAACTCTTTAGCTATTTGCCGAATGGAATATTGCAATATTTTCAGCTCAAGAGCCATTTTTCGGCCACTGCGACGCGGGTTTCGATCAAGACGCTTCTTTACTTTTCGAACTATTTCTGCTGATGTTGCCTTTTTTCTTAAGTCCATTTCCTTGACGTCGGGCTACACTACCAGTGTCACGGTAACGAGCGATGGTACGAGATACAAAAGATTTATTCAGATTCAAATGCTGGAGTGCCAAATATAAAGAAATCACGCTTGAATTCCATCACGAATATTTTTTTTTCTGGAAAATTCTCACCAAAATGCTTTTGTACGCTTGTCACTGAATCTTGGTTGCAGTTTTTTCATATCACCCTGCACACCCTTTAATAAATAATTTTGGACGATTACAGAAAATTCCAAAATTTAAAAAAAAAATCTTAAAATTATTTATGTGAATCAAAGTATTCAGATTTTCAACATTTAAATATATTTAAATTTTTGTTGTTGTTTCTCCACGAGAAAAATGCAATAATGGCATTTTCAAATGTCATGTACATGGGCGGCAGTGGCAGCTACACATATCCAACGAAACAGACAGACGGACGGACAGACAACCCAGAAGCCATAAAATGTTCTCTATGCGACGAACCACACCGAACGACCGGTTGGCCAACTATGCATAGAAAACACATTCCAGTTGGACGGGAATGTTTAATATGCAGGCAGGGGGATATTGGGGTGGAGTGAGGATTTTTCAAAAAAAAAAAATAATAATAATAAAAAAAAATAAATAATAAATAAAAAAATATATAATAAATAAAAAATATAAAGAAATAAAAAAATAAATAATAAATAAATAAAAAAATAAATAACAACAATAAATTAATAAAAAATAAATAACAAAAAATAAATTAATAAAAAATAAATAAAAAAAATATATAAAATAAATAAATCAAAAAAATTAATAAAAAAAACAAAAATAAATAAAAAAAGAAATAAATAAATAAAAATAAGTAAAAAAATTAATAAAAATATAATAATAAATATTACATTTTATCACGATAATGTCAACCCAGCAAAACTTTTACGAGGAGTAAGATTGTTAAAATCGAAAAAAGTTGGACTCAACATCTATAATTGCTTTGGGGCGTCATACAAAATTGCCTAAATTCTCTAGATCCACTCTAATACTCGTACAAATATATATTAGCATATATGTTTGTATGTACGGCAACAATGCATATCAAATATGTTAGTAATGTATGTCTGACAACCCACAAACAACAGCGGCAACAACAACAACAGCAACAACATGACCAAAATGGTGATGGCATGAACAACAAACTCAGAATATTTGTAGTATTTCAGTTACATTTTTTTCTGAATACGCTTCCTTTTCATATCCATCGAATCTGATTAAAATGCAGTACTGGGAAGGCCCATAAACTGAGGCGACACTGAATATTTTATTACTTTTCCTGAATCCAATACCAACACTTAATCAGCAACAACAACAAAGAATAAATAGGATATACATTAGTTTGCAAAGTTTCGAGAGCAAGAGATGTCATTGGGCATTATTGTGATGGGTGGCCACGAAGATGGGTGCTCAGGACCAAGAGCAGAAAAAATTCAATACATAACAAAAACAGTAAGGAAAGGCAAAAGTCGGGTGGTGCCGACTTTATGATACCCAACACCACTTTAACTATTTAGTAGAGTCCCGCGTAGCAAATAAACGTCCATATTGGCAATTTAGGTGTTAATTGCGTATTAATGCTTAAGAGCGGCTTAAATTTAAAATAGGTTAAAAGTAGCCTTTAGAAGCTATATCCTAACCCGAATATCTAAATAGAAAAAGTAAATAAGCAGCTAAGTTCTGCCGGGCAAAACTTCTTATACACTCCACCATTTGGAATGAATTTGGCAATTTTCAAAAAAAATAAAATCCTTTAAAAATTCTGTTAAAGACTTAAAAATACCGAATGTAGCCGTTATATTAGAGACTATACAACGACGTGGACCTGTATACAAAAATTGTTGTCATAGGTTGTAGCACCCATTACGAACTTCAAATGCCAAATTTGAAACAATTCCAGTGAATATTGTCGCTAAAATCATCAAAGTACCGAATATCGGGAGGTATCGTTATATGGGGGCTATACGAAGACTTGAACCTGCACAGACAATTTTTGGTTATAGGCTGTAGTATCCACTACGAACTTCAATTCCAAATTTGAAACATTTCCGGTGAATAATGTAGCTAAAATCATCAAAAATACCGAATATAGGGAGGTACTATTATATGGGGGCTATACGAAGACGTGGACCTGCACAAACAATTTTTGGTTATAGGCTGTAGTATCCATGACGAACTTCAAATACCAAATTTGAAACAATTCCGGTGAATAATGTCGCTAAAATCATCAAAATATCGAATGTGGGCAGGAACCGTTATATGGGGGCTATACGAAGATGTGGACCTGCAGAGACAAGTTTCTGAAGATGTGGACCTGCAGAGACAAGTTTCTGTCTTAGGCTGTGGTATCCATTACGAACTTCAAATACCAAATTTGAAACAATTCCAGTGAATAATGTCGCTAAAATCATCAATGTACCGAATATCGGGAGGTACAGTTATATGGCGGCTATACGAAGACGTGAACCTGGCACAGACAATTTTCTGTCATATCCTGTAGTATCCACTACAAACTTCAAATACAAAATTTGAAACAATTCCGGTGAATAATGTCGCTAAAATCATCAAAATATCGAAAATAGGGTGGTACCATTATATGGGGGCTATACCAAAATGTAGACCTACATGGACCATTTTCAATACCAACAGTCCTGCAGACATAATATATATTTAAGTAAAATTTTATCAACCTACTTCATTTCGTTCGGAAGCTAGAGTGATTTCCACAGACGGACGGACATCGCTAAGTCGTCATAGAATTTTATGCTGATCAAGAATATACATACTTCGTGGGGTGTAAAATGTATATTTCGATGTGTTACAAACGGAATGATAAACTTAATATACCCTCCATACTATGGTGGAGGATTGAGACAAATTTCTTTGCCAAAATATAGCGTTCTTAATGGAAATAAATGTGGGAGACATATATGTGTGTCTGAACCGATCTCGACAAAACATGGAAAAGGTATTTTTAGGATATACCCAATATCTTGCTCCGAAAATCCTTGTTATGAAGTACATTATACGGATTTGAGTGACTTAGATACAAAATTCGGCTGAAATGTATATACAGGGTGAAATGAAAAAAACTGCAACCAACTTCAGACTGCTGTCATTTCTAAGCCACTCGTCCGACAGCTGTTAAAATTATTCCAGCGACAGCTCATTATATTGTTTACAAGCGTACAGAAGCATTTTGGTGGGAATTTTCCAGAAAAAAAGTTATTCGGGATGGAATTCAAGCGTGATAGTATGATTCCTTTATATTTGGCTGAAAAACCACAAGTGTCTATCGTTAGAGCACTTCAGCAATTAAATGTGAATAAATCTTTTGTGTCCCGTACCATCGATCGTTACCGTGATACTGGTAGCATAGCCCGACGTCAAGGAAGCGGACGAAAGAAAACAGCAAAATCAGCAGAAATGGTTCGAAAAATAAAAAAGCGACTTGATCGAAACCCGCGTCGCAGTGGCCGAAAAATGTCTCGTGAGCTGAACAGATCGCACCATTCCATTCGGCAAATATTGAAAAATTAGCTCGAGGTAAATCCATTGAAATTCCAATAAGTGCAAGAACTTACACCGCAACCGAAAGAAAATAGACTCAAAAGAGCTAAAGAGTTGCTTCGCTTGGCCGAAAGTGGTGAATTGTCGAATTTGGTTTTCTCCGATGAGAAAACATTCGTGAAAAATGATCAAGTTTACTTGCCAAAGAGGTCAGCTGAAAATGTGTACCTTCGGTTGGCCTCCAGAATTCAAGCGCCTTCCATGTTGATGGTGTGGGCCGCCATAACAGCCGATGGTGGCCCTCCGCTCGTATTAATCGACCGTGGGATCAGAACACCCAGAGAAAAAATGACAACATCCGTGTATGAAATGACCACATCCGTGTATGATAGTGTATCAACCACGTTTGGTGTCAAAATGAGCACGCTGTTGTCATTTTGACACCGAGATTTTGGCAACGATTTCAACAACAGATGTGCATGAAATGAGCACATACGTGGTCATTTCGAGCACGCCCCGTTGTCAGATTGTCAACGCTTCGTTGTCAGATCGTCAACGCTTCGTTGTCAGATTGTCAACGCTCCGTTGTCGGATTGTCAACGCCCGTTGTCAGATTGAAATCAATGGTGGTCATTTTTTGATATCCGTTCCTTTTCCATTTTATACCCTTAGTAGAAGAAACGACATTTTTTGAAAAGTATTTTATTGAACGAAACCAATTACATAAATTCAATATAAATACATATTTGATTTAACAAAACAATTCGAATTACATATATTCAATGTATAGAAACAAATTAAATTAACTTAAATCTGAAATAAACTTTTCCATTATTCATAGGATATAAGTGAAATGGGTAAGTAATAAAATCTAAAATTGGTATTAAAAAAATTGTATCCTCATTCAGAGAACCAACTTCATACGATTGTAAATGGTAATCAAAGTTTTTAACTTTTACTTGGTTACATAAAATGTAAACATTTTCATTTTCAATTATTAAATGTTTAATTTTGAAAAGTTCAATTGCGGCATTATTTGTTGCTAAATAATAGTTTTTTTTATACCTAGTTCCCTTAAAAAAAATGTCATCAGACACTTTGCAATTTTGGTAATTTAAAACTGGCTTACTTTTTTTGTAACAATATTCCTCTTTTGCCAAATCTTCGATGGTATGCGTATTAATGATAACATTTGGTTCTAAGTTATGTTAAAAGATCTTTTCCATTTTTCGCAGATCGATCCCCAATCATTACATTCTCTTAGTAAGGAAGCTTTCAATGAATTTTCAACTGATTCATCAATTTCGGGAACATCTTTGTTACAAAAATTAGGAGATGTGTGAGTTGCTGCTTTGCTTGTGCTAGGCTCGGAAATCAAAAGCTTTATTCTTTTGGACTTCTTGTTTCTATACTTGGCATAAAGTTTTCCGCTTGCGTTGTTCTTTCCTTTTCTTGAAATGTAATAATAATCCTAAAAATAAAGACATATTATAAGTTAAGAAACTACATAATCAGATACGTTGTTTATATTGTTAATCTTACCCTCATTTCGTTTTCAAGAGGAAAAACGGAACAAATTTCATCCAATATGCGCATATAGTCTTGAGTGTAAAGAGTAACATTGTTGGTTAAAATATCTTCAATAATTATATTAATTATATCATCTCTTTGCTCGTCACTTAATTTCTTATTAACGCTACTACATTCAAGCGCTAGTTTCCCCTTCGAGGTATGTGTTAACAATTCCGTTAGATCCTATATTAAATAAAAAAACTACATTAACTATGCTTACACAAATATTACTCTTACCTTACCTCTGACAAAATTCCTTTGGCTTTTGAGCAGTTCGAACCTGTAGTGTCGGGAGTACCAGGAGTACTTGCAGGTGTCTCGTTGCGTTTCCACCATTCACCTATTTTAGATGGAACTGACATAGTTTCGTCATCAATCCCGAGCTATTGTTATGACAATATTAATACTGAGTTCAACTCTGTAAAACAAATAATACGTACCTTTCGTTTTTTCCAAGCAAAGAGCTTTTCTCTGAATTCAACACGCAGTCCCAATGGTGGCACTGCTTCCTTTAAATCTTCTTTTTTCAAGTACTGCAAGCTGCGAAATGTTACATGTGATGCTAAAAGAACAAAAAAGAAAATTCTTTGTTAATTACACTGATTAACTGAAAAATTCATTTTTATTTACTTACCTTTTAATTGTTCAAAAAGCGACTCCATATTTATTCCTTTTAAGAACTCCCTTAACATATAATCGTCCTCATTGTTTTCCGCATCTTGACTGCTGCAATGGTTTGTATCGCGAACCACAACAATATTGCCATCGATTTCTAACAACTCACCAATGATATTTTGAGGATCTTGCGAATTATTATTCATTTTCAATAAATTTTTTGCACAATGCGTCCTTTCTCTTTCAATAACACGGAAAAAATGGTAAATATGCAGCCGATTGCACACGAGTAAAAAAAATGACAACGGTGGTGCATGATTCATACACGGTAGTTGCTAAAATGGCAACGATCGTGTACGATTCATGCACGTCGGTGTACAAAGTAACAACGGTGGTGCATCATTATGCAGGTGGTGGTGCATAATTCATACACGACCGGTGTCATATTGACAACGACCGTGTGTGAATCATGCACCACCGTTGTCATTTTTTACTCGTGTGTAATCGGCTGCAATTACCAATATTACAAATGGACAAATTAAGCACGGCTGTTGTTGGTACCGAAAGTTGACCACGTCTCGGTGTCAATTTGAGCACGTTCGTGCACAATTCACCAACAGCCGTTGTTGAAAAATATAACAACGGGTCGTTGCGAAAATGACAACATACGTGCTTGATTTCGCAACGGGATTTTTCCCTCAGTGAAGAAATACCGAATATTATCGCGAAAATACTCTGAGGGTGTATTAAAGCTTTGGGTGGGCTAGCAACAATTTTGACCGCAGACCTTGGACATTCCAACATTACTCAGCACCATCGCACTCAGCACGCGCCACCCAGGTTTCTCGCTTCATTTCAAACGCACAATGGCCACCAAAATCTCCGGATAAAAATCTGTTGGACTATTGTGTCTGGGCCAAAATACCGCAGAATAACATTCGGGCAGCGTGTGTTTCATTTGCCGTTTGAAGGCCATAATTCGTGCCAAAGGTGACAATTTCGAAAAAATCTAAACCTTTTTTTTAAAAATTGATGATATTTCCGACATTTTTTTGCTTTTAATCAATAAAATTAAAAAAATGTAAAAATTATGGCTGTTTATGGGAGCCATATATTTAAATCTGAAGCGATCTCGATAACATTTTGGAGAGGTATTTCTAAGCCGTAGCTGATATCTGGTGGCAAATATCATTGTTGTGGAATGTATTTTACGAATGTGAGAGGCTTAAACACCAAATCGGATGAAACATATATGTAGAAGCTATAGCTATATCCGAACCGATTTTCTGCAAATTTGATGTTCTTGCTTCTTGAGTGAATTCTGTCGGATGTACCAAAATTCAGGTCATTTGGACTGATATTGGCCTGTGAGTGAGGGACTTACGAGGTATTGTTCTTTTTTACTACAGATCTTAATCTTATCCAAATATAACTATTCGTCACTTTGGAACTGCATCGGGTACTTCCTTAAAAAATGAGATTTCACAATTTTTTTAAGGTTTTTTTTTTTTTGAAAAAAAAAAGTTTTAGTTTTTTTTTTTTTGAAAAACATTTTTTTGTTTTTGGAAAAAAATTATTTTTGAAAAAAAAAATTGTATTTGAAAAGGGTTTTTTTGAAAAAAAAAAGATTTAGTTTTTTTTTTTAAAACATTTTTTTTGTTTTTGGAAAAAAAATTGTTTCTGAAAAAAATTTGTATTTGAAAAAAAAAAAATTTTTTTTAATTTTTCACTTCTTTCTTTTTTTTGGCGGATAGGGTTGATGATTTGGTTGATACGTCCCATATTCACACTAGAACTATTGTTGAAGAAATATTCGATATTCGTTTGAAGAAAATCTCTGTATCATTTGGAATATAACAATGAGAGTTAAAACCATTTAAAATCTAAAGCCTAAAAATAATCCTTCGTCTCTGCGATAGAAAAGGGCCAAATACATCCTTCTCCCATAGTCACCAGATATAAAATTCCTCGTCAGAATATTCTTAATAAAATGCCAATATTTCAATGTGTCACCCATTTATTCCCTTAAAAACAAGAGAGTAGAGTATCACATAACAACCCTCCCCCACCACCTTCCTCCCAACCACACATCTCCTTGAGATCCTTAAAAAACGTATAGTAGTTTTAATTACTTTATTTGTTCTTAACAAAGTTGGTGGAAACAAACACAATCTTACTGCAGCCTTTTTCCCAACCAAGCTGACACCAAAAGGAAAACATTGTAAGTACGTGTGCGTGTGTGTGTGTGAGTGGTGACGAGTATTGCTCATGTTGCAAGCGAAAAAGTTTTCTTTTCTTTCCCGTTTTTCACGTAGCGCACGGAAACACACCAGTCACTTCGGGTAATTGGAAAACTTTAATTTTTTTCCACACACACACACACACGCACTTCTTCCTTTTTCGAGCAGCCAAAAAAACAAATATGTTTTATTTAATTAGCATCCTCGCAGCAGAAAAGGAAAACGACAACGAAACGAAGAAAGGAAGTGAAAAATTATACGGAGATAAAAAAACAAGTGGAAAATAAAATCATCTCAGAGAGAGAGAGAGAAGCAAAATCATCTCAGAATAAATATCAGTGTTCCCTTTCTTCGCTCCTGGCAGGAGTTAAGGTAGAGTGATGTGATGGTGGTATTGGCTGATGAAATTATCCTGTAACTTCATTCCCACGCACGTTCATTGTTCCGAATTAAGTTGCCTTGAAGGATGTAGGTGTATATGTGTGTGTGTGTACATATGTCTTCATCAAGCCATCACAGGCAGACAACCAGCCAAAGAAAAATATCAGCAAAACAAAGTGAGTAAACCACAACAGAGGTATGTAGTTTCACATGTGTGTGTGTGGCATGCATATGAGAGGAAAATACTTACTACCTTGAGAGTGAAAAAGACCTAAGTCCTTAATTTCTACATCATCAACATCCAAAAGAAATGGAAAGAATCTTAAAATTTGAAATGTACCTATACATGCTGGTAAGCAGGGCTGAAATTTGCTGTAAATATTTTTTATTCAACCCTCAGTTGAATGTTTTCAGAATTCTAAAAATTTCTTTGATTTTCGGAAACAAAAACCGGATTAGACCCGGTTCTACAAAACCGACATATGGGTTTAATTAATGAAAAACCTATCCAAATAGTGACCAGTATTTTTTTCGATTTTATTTTTTTTCTCTCAGCCATATTAGTGTAAAAAACCGGGTAGGATCCGGTTCTGATAAGTCATTATATATGGGTATTATTTGCAAGTTTATGACAATACTTAACCCAAAAAAAGTTAAGACAAAATTCAATGATTTTTTTTCATTTCCGAAAGAGTGGCTATAACCGCATTAGACCCGGTTCTACAGAACCGTTATATATGGCTATCATTGAAATATGATGGAATACCCATCCAAAAAATGGCAAATTAAAATTCTCCAAAGACAAATTTCGATGATTTTTATTTTTTCATTTCCGAAAGAGTTGCTACAAAATAACCAGGTTAGACCCGGTTTTACAAAACCGTTACTACAAGAATAAATATGTATCGTTCTGAAATTTAGCTGGTCTTCAGCTACAAAAACCGCATTAGAACCGGTTCTAAAGAACCGATGTGTGGGTATCATTGAAAGGTAATAGTAATCTAAACTAAGATGTGGCCAATTTTTTCGATTATTTTATTTTAATTTTATCTCAAGGCAAAACTAATTGTATTGTAAGATCCGGTTCAGCTACATTGTATATGGGTGTTATTTGAAAGATTGTGAAAATACCTGTTCCAACAAAAATTTAAGACAAAATTCGATGATTTTATCTTTCCATTTCCAAAAGAGGGGCTACAGAATAACATTTTTAATTCTTCCAGAAATCTCACCTCCCCCTCACCATCGATTACAAAAACGAGGTTGTAAACGGTTCTACTTAATCGGTGTATGGGTATCATTCGAAACTTTATAAATATAGCTATCCATCAGGTAGTCAGTGAGGACCATATATTTAAAAAAAAAATACCGAATCGAAAGTAAGGGTACAAAAACCGATTCAGACCTACTTTTACAAAATTATTTTAAAGTCAATGGATACACAATACCTACACAACATGTGGTCAGCAGAGATTTGGTGGATTTACTTTATTCCTGTAAAGGTTTAAAAAATTTGGCTTAGACTCGTGTCTCGATTTGCCACCCGAAATTTCGATACAAAAACCGAGTTTAAACAAGGTCTAACGAACCGATATACCTCAAGTGGTAAACAGAAAGACAAGGCTCTAACCGATTCTACTGAACGTAACAGTTGAAAGCTTATAAGAAAACCTATCCAGCAAGTGGTCAGTAAAAACTAATTCGGGTACAAAAACCGGATCAGACCCAGCTTTTGAAAGTATATGAAAGTAACTACTCAACACGTAATTAGTGAAAATTCGGCGATTTCTTATTTTTCCTGAACTTCAATAAAAATTATACATTTTAACGAGTTAAAAGTTCGGGTACAAAAACCGGTTCTATTGACGCACTTGAAAATCACTGAAAATCCCTATACACGACGTGGCCGTTAGAATTCAACGATTTTTTATTTTCCCAGATTCGAAAGTAAGGGGGTAAAAAATCCGGTTTCGACCCGGATCTACTGAACTAAAATATTTCTTCCTCACCCGAAGTAAGGGTACAAAGACCGATTCAGACCTACTTTTACAAAATTATTTTAAAGTCAATGGATACACAATACCTACACAACATGTGGTCAGCAGAGATTTGGTGGATTTACTTTATTCCTGTAAAGGTTTAAAAAATTTGGCTTAGACTCGTGTCTCGATTTGCCACCCGAAATTTCGATACAAAAACCGAGTTTAAACAAGGTCTAACGAACCGATATACCTCAAGTGGTAAACAGAAAGACAAGGCTCTAACCGATTCTACTGAACGTAACAGTTGAAAGCTTATAAGAAAACCTATCCAGCAAGTGGTCAGTAAAAACTAATTCGGGTACAAAAACCGGATCAGACCCAGCTTTTGAAAGTATATGAAAGTAACTACTCAACACGTAATTAGTGAAAATTCGGCGATTTCTTATTTTTCCTGAACTTCAATAAAAATTATACATTTTAACGAGTTAAAAGTTCGGGTACAAAAACCGGTTCTATTGACGCACTTGAAAATCACTGAAAATCCCTATACACGACGTGGCCGTTAGAATTCAACGATTTTTTATTTTCCCAGATTCGAAAGTAAGGGGGTAAAAAATCCGGTTTCGACCCGGATCTACTGAACTAAAATATTTCTTCCTCACCCGAAGTTTTGGGTACAAAAACGAGTTATATCCAGTTTTGCTGCTCTGATATACACCAAATTGTAAGCAGAACGTTTGGTTAAGAACCGGTTTAGACCTGGATATAGCGAACCGGTCCAATAAGTGGCCATACCAAATTCAAAATTCAAAAATTGGTCAGTAAGAACTATCAATTATAATTTTTACAGAACCGAAAATTTGGGTATAAAAGCCGGCTGAAACCTGGTTTTGTTGAATTATTTGAAAGTTAATGCAAATACGGGCTGAAATTCGATAATTTCTCATTTTTCCTGAATCGAAATTATGCGCCTATAAAAACTGGTTTAGACCCGGTGGTTCCACTAAACCGAAATATTCATTTCCCTCCTGAAAATAACCAAATTTTTACTGAACCAAAGTTTGGTTGTAAAAATCGGTTCGAATTTCGGTCCTATTAAATCATTGGGTTAGTAGAAAGTCGGAGATTTTTTTCCTGAGCGGAAGTATTCTTTTCCAAACCGAAATTTTGGGTACAAGAATCGAATTATGACCGTAGGTAGAAAGTTTGGTTAAAACCCGATTAAGACCCGAATGTTCTGAACCGATATTTGGAAGTTTGTTTTATCCCAAACCAATAAGTGGTCATACCGTATATTAGTGCAAACGAGACTTTAAACAACAAAAAATACCCACCGGGTTATGCTCGGTTCAATGTTTTCAAAAGTATGTCATTTTAACTAACAACTTTCGGAAATATCGATTCTGTGTTTAGGAAGGCTACTCGGCGACAAAATTTCGAAAAGGTTATAGACACTCTATATTTAGAAAACTATTTTGCTGTTCCCCATAGGGGCCACCCTTTGAATGTTTAAGGGCTCCCTACAAATTTGGGTTAAAAACCGGGATTTTTTGCAATAACTTTAGGAATATTCTAAATTACCTCATGACATATATTAAAAGGGTAATTTTATTAGGTATGGTGTCAAAATCGGTTTCGATCCTCACCCACAAGATATTCCTTTCCCGTAATCAGAAAAAAGTATCTACCCACTCTAAAGAAATTTTCAATATTTTTTACTCATCTAATAATTTAGTCATAAATATGACTTATGTATATATTTTTTTCAACAAATTGGACTTGGTACTTTTTACACATCGATGTTCATGGTTTTGTGTCGTTTGCGTGTCTTGAAAATTGCAGGGTAATTCAAGATGACGATATATTTATTGGCGTAGATTTGGGGGGGGGGGAGCTTGGAAACTTGAGTATTTTATAATTTTCATCAAGAAAACACATTCCCACATGAACAGAAACCGACAAACACATACGCTCACACACGAATACGAACTCGAAAAGAAAAAGGTGAAAGGTAATTGATGTCAAGAGTAATAATCACAAGCTTAGATTACATGCAAATAATTTCAGGTAAATGGTATTTTCTGAAAAATTCATAGGTGTTTTTGCTATTCGCTGGGAAGACGGATTGTTGCGCAAATAAAAAATGGGAAAATAAATCTAGAGATTCAAAAATTGTGTGTTCAGTAGTTTAAAGAAGCGTACATTGTATATCAAAAATATATTTGCATTAAAAAACAAGTAAAATAGTATCAGTCGGTTTTGCCGATATTTTTATACCCCCAGGCTTGAGCTATAGTTATTTAAACTTTTGACCCTTTATGGGGGAGTTTTCGAAGCAGTTGTCCAAAAATGCGTGAGGTAACATATATAGCGGACCAAAGTATTTCATGTGTATGATTTCTCTTTCGAGACGAGCTTAATGATCTGAAATTTGCAGTGAAACGAAAGCCAGATAGACACTATTACACACTCACCACTATGCGTCGCGTTTCGCCGTTGGTTAAGCGGCTCATCAGGCATATTTGGTGTGGATGATGGCTTACAAGTCAAAATCTCCCTTTTTATGCTACTTTCAGGCGTTAACTTGAAAAATGGTAGAGGAAAAAAATTGTAAAAAATTAGTGAATATTTTCGATTTTTTTGCCAATTTATTACCTGTATTTTTGTGAGATCTAGTTTAAATAGAGATTTTGATTCTTTGGTGACTTATAGTAAAATTTGATATAGAATATTTCTTCCTTTGATACTTTTTAAACGTTTTAAATTGGAGCACGAAAAATGCCAACACATAATTTTCACTCATAGCATAAATTTCGGATGTATTTTTCTTAAAAACTATAAGACCTGCATATATGATTTATTCTGAGGTTTATAATAAAATTTTGCCTAGAAAATTTCTGCTTTTGACTATAATTGCTTAAAACTAGATTCTATTTTAGTTTCGAGCATCGACCCAAAAAAATGGCGGAGGAAAAATTGATCTAAAAAAATTAGAAAATGTTTTTGGTTTTTTTTTCAGCATTGTATTATTTTCTAACAAGGATATTCGATAAAGAATATTCCTTTTTTGTCACTTTCCCAAAAAAAAAGAAGTACAACGGGAGATTTTGCGTGGATAGGAAACGTGTTAAATTAAAAGCCAAAAAAAGAAAAAAAAATATTTTAACTTGCACTTCATAAATTTCGAAAGTAATTTTTTTGGAAACTATCCTACATAGGTATATGGTTTATTCTGAGTGAAATTTGAAAAAGAATATTTCCTTTTTTGAAACTTTTCCTTTAGAATAAAGTTTTATGTCACTTTCAACATCAACACCAAAACGACTTAAGAAAGTCCATAAAAAAGTATTAATATTTTTTTTAATTGGGCAAATATTTTCTTGTTGTGTAATGCTCATACCGATTTCTTTCCTTTAGTGACTTATGGTGAAATTTGATAGGGAATATATCTACCTTTGGTGTAGTCCTTCTAAAAAGGTGTTTTGCAGGAAATTTTTACATAACCTCACATCAAGTACGGGTTTAACCCTAAAATGTGTTTTAAATGTATATGCATTTCTACCGATTAGTTTAGATTTAGACTTTTTCTGTCTTCTGGGACCTATCGTAGAATTTTATATCGTATAAATTTGTAAAATATTTTGTCAGGCTACGACCATGTTTAAAGAGAGTTTTCAGTCATATTTTAAAAGAAGTACTAAAAAGACCCCTTTTTTGACTCGTTTGAGGGTTAAAATTTCCAATCAAAATAATCCTCTTATTGTTATATTGCCGAAGACACTATATACCTAAAGTGTAAGGATTCCAAAAAATCTTAATCCGAAAATTTCAAAAAATTGTGGAAGAGAAGGGGGGCTAATCCACTTTATTTAGGTTACTTTGCTATTCCAATTTCCAATTTTTAGCTCTACTTTCATAATCTTCGGGGGTTTCCGGTAATAATTTTGTATGGCACTGTGGAATTAATTATTATGTTTCATAAAATTTTAATTATTTCATACATACACACACATAGAGGAACATCTCCATTATTATCATCATTACTTACCTAAAAAGAGAACGAGAAAAACAATAAATTATTAAGAATTCATCACAATAAAAAAAAATTGTTTTCATTTTGGGAGGTATTAAAACTGGCATTAGAAATAAACCAAGATTTATGGTCCACTTAAAGACGACACTTATGGACTTCCACATTCGTATGTATGTCGAGGCACATGTAATTCTCTTCCCATGGCACTATGACGCATTTCTATGAAAATTTACGAACAAAACAAACAATGTCACATCAATACAGACGACATAAGACCACACTATGTGTCATATAAACTAATGAACCATAACCATAAACATGTGGGAAGTGGAGTGTGGTAGGGGGCCGGTGGAGTAGTTGTAGGTGGGTGGGTGTTTGGTTGGATGGACTATGACTCCAAAAAGGCAAAAATTAGAGTGAGATGGCAAATATGTGTGGGTGTTTTTGACGCCAAATTCCATTTGGGTCATGCTGTGAATAAAAATTGTCATTATTCTTAATTTTGGGTATTTTTGTCGTTGTAATGGTGATAGGGTCATGAAGAGAATTATGGACAGCCCCCACAACCATTGGTCAAACTGTTCCAAATTGAAATTACAAAGCAGGACAAAGGCAGATTTTTGAGGGCGAATGTGGTTTTTGTTGTTGTTGGTATTTTTCTAATAATAAATAAATATTTATGTTGTCTTGGGGCAAAATTACTTTACAACGCTCGGCAATAAAGTTCAGAGTCCTGGCAAATAAATCCATTACAATTTGATGTTGGCTAACAAAGCCCACCAATCATTATCATCATCACTAGCAACAACCACAACAAAAAATCAAAGTGGCCAACCACCCAATGCTATACTTTTTAGTGATTTCTCACAATTAAATAGTCACAGGCGCCGAAGCCGCAGCAGGGTGCAAGCGTCCAATCGACCGAACCAATCAATTGACCAACCAAACCACTTCACTCCCACTTGACTAACACCCCCTACTTTCAATTGCCGATTTATCGTCTCGATACAACCAAATCGCCCAGCTATTGTGGGTACATGTGTATGTGTGTATGCCATCCATTTTTGGCCGTCTCTTGGCTCTATTATCAAGGTCATTGATATGAATGTTGGCTGGGGTTGGAGGTTTGGGGTGGGGTTGCATTTCTGTTCAGCTGCGCGCTTAAATATTTCTTTCAATTGCCAAATACATTTTTTTTAATCGAAAGTTTTGTGTAAAATTCGATTTTTTTATTTTTCTTTTTTTTCTTTCTGTGCTTTTTGCAGTTAATCTGAGAAAATACTCTTGGCCTTGGGCCAAAATGTAGCGACGAAATTTGGTACAAAAATCTGAACATTTTTGGTACGGGGGGTTTACACAGAAATTAAGTCGATTACAATAATAAAAAAAGAAAATCATAAACAAGAACATGGCCAAAAAGGGGGAAGAGGATAGATATAGGGTTTTTAGTCAATTCGACCTAAAAGTGTATTAAAAGTACTAAAAAGCACTAAATTTGGTACTATTTGGACGGGTAGAGCTAAAATCCTAAGATTTGATATAAGAATTAAGTTTGGTAAGTAGGGTTGAAGTAAGGAGGTGATTTTGGACATGCATAGTAAAAAAGTACAAAATGTACGAAATGGTACCAAATTTGGTAATATGTGAAAGAATATTATTGAAATCTTAAATTGGGCATTAGGCTCACTGTTAGCGTCTTAAATTGAAATTTGGAGGTGATTTTAGAAATATGTAGTAAAAATAGTACGAAAAGTACTAAATGGTACTAAATTTGGTATTGAGTGAACAAATGGTATTAAAATATCAAATTGGGCATTAGAGCTACTGTTAGCGTCTAAAGTTGAAATTTTGAGGGGATTCTGGAAATACATAGTAAAACAAGTAGAAAAGCTGAAGTTCAGCCGCGCCGAACTTTGAATTCCCTCCACCATTTGAAAAGTATTTGGCAATTTTCAAAGAAAAAAAAAAATCCTTTAAAATTCAGTTAAAATTTTAAAAATACCGAATGTAGCCGTTATATAAAGGTCTATACGACGACGTGGAACTGCATAGGTAACTTTCGTCATTACAATATCCAAATGCGAATCTTGAAAAATATCGGTGAATAATGTCGTTAAAATCATTAAAATATATGGGGGCTATACGAAGACGTGGACCTGCAGAGACAATTTACTGTTATAGGTTATAGTATCAATTACGAACATCAAAAATTAAATTTGAAACATTTCCGGTGAATAATGTAGTTAAAATTATTAAAATACTGAATATCCGGAGGTACCGTTATATGGTGGCTATGACCTGCACAGACAATTTTCTGTCGTAGGCTTTAGTATCCATTATGAACCTTAAGTATCAAATTTTAAAAAATTACGGTGAATAAAGTCGCTAAAATCATCAAAATACCGAATATCGGGAGGACCCGATATATGGGGGCAATACGAAGACGTGGACCTGCACAGACATAACGAACTTCAAATACCAAATTTGAAACAATTCCGGTGAATAATGTAGCTAAAATCATCAAAATACCGAATATCGGGGGGGTAACGTTATATGGGGGCTATACGAAGATGTGTACCTACACAGACAATTTTCTGCACCTCATAGGCTTTAGTATCCATTATGAACCTCAAATACCAAATTTTAAACAATTCCGGTGAATAATGTCTCTAAAATCGTCAAAATACCGAATATCGGGGGGAACCATTATATGGGGGCTATACGAAGACGTGGACCTGCACAAACAATTTTCTGTCAGAGGCTTTAGTATCCATTATGAACCACAAATACCAAATTTGAAACAATTCCGGTGAATAATGTCGCTAAAATCATCAAAATACCGAATATTGGAGGGTAGCGTTATATGGGGGCTGTACAAAGACGTGGACCTGCACAGACAATTTTCTGTCATAGGCTTTAGTATCCATTATGAACCTCAAAAATCATATTTTAAACAATTCCGGTGAATAATGTCGCTAAAATCATCAAAATTCCGAATATCGGGAGGAACCGTTATATGAGGGCTATACCAAAACGTGGACCTATATGGCCCATTTTCAATACCAAAAGTCCTGCAGACATAATATATATTTGAGTAAAATTTAATCAACCTACTTCATTTCGTTCGGAAGCTAGAGTGATTTCCACAGACAGACGGCCATCACTAAATCGACATAGAATTTTATGCTAAATAAGAACATATACAGGGTGAGATGAAAAAAAAACTGCAACAAAGTCAAACTCCATTTTTACATTTTTTTTAATTTTTATTAAATTTAAAATCAAAAAATGTCGGAAATAGCATCAAATTTTAGAATAAGTTTAGATTTGTTCGAATTGGTCATTTTGGCACGAATTATGGCATTCAAACGGCCAATGAAACCATCACACGCTGTCCGTTGCCGGAGTAGCGCTGCTTGAGTTGATCGACACTTTGGTATTTATTAGAGCCAACCTTGCTTTCCAAAATACTCCACACACAATAGTCCAACGGATTGGTATCCGAAGATTTTGGTGGCCATAGTGTGCCGGAAATAAAGCGAGGAACCTCATTTTGTAACCATTCTTGGGTGGCGCGTGCTGAGTGCGATGGTCCTGAGTCCTGTTGGAATGTCCAAGGTCTGCGGCCAAAATGTTTGCGTGCCCAAGACTTTAATACACCCTCCAGAATATTTTCGCGATAATATTCGGCATTTATTCTGATGCCATGTTTGATTAATATGAGCGGAGGGCGACCGTCGGCTGTTATGGCGGCCCCATGGCCAGCGCTTGAGTTCTGGTGGCCAACCTCTTTGGCAAGTAAACACGATCATTTTGTTTGCTTACAAACTGCTGGACAACGAATGTTTTCTCATCGGAGCGGAGAAAACTAAATTCGGCAGTTCACCACTTTCAGCCAAGCGAAGCAACTCTTTAGCTCTTTTGAGTCTATTTTCTTTCTGCACTTTTTGCAATTTCAATGGCTTTACCCCGAGTTCATTTTTCAATACTTGCCGAATGGAATATTGCGATATGTTCAGCTCACGAGCCATTTTTTCGGCCACTACGACGCGGGTATCGGCTTTCACTGGACAAGTAGTTTAGGAATGACAGCAGTCTTAAGTTGCAGTTTTTTCACCTCACCCTGTAAATATTATACCGGACCAAGATTGAACATATTTTATATGTTTGTAGACATTTATAAGCCTGAAGAGGGAGGTACCAGAAAGGGAAGACATTTTCTTCAGAGACATTTAAGGAGAGCTTTTATTCAAAAGTTTGACCGTTTGGACCATCGCTAAATATAAGATTTGTACTTTTTTTTGCAAAATTTCGAACTTTTGTGGAAGAGGTCCCAGAAAGAGTGGATAGACTTTTCCCACTCGTTCCAACAAAGACCAAAATAATGGGATGCCCGATATTTGAAGAAAATTTAACATTGACCTTCCACATCTTAAAATGTAAAACTTAATGGTACTGCCCTCGCTTAATTTCAGGTTTTAATTTGTTGGCAAAATTTGGAAACTGCTGCGACGTACCAAATTTGGAACAAATCGAAAAATAATTTCAAAAGTTATCGTGCTCCTTAAAGACAAATCGACATTGCTTAATTGACTTCAAATGTCCTGAAATGGATTTCATACAGCACTTATATCGATAGATAAAAATTATATATCCTCGATACCAATAAGACTGAGGGTATATAGAACATTTCCCTCGCTCCATTCCAAAGGCGGGATGCTGAACCGATTATGATGCTGATGACCACGAAAGGCAGGCATGACCCATGACCCGAAATGTAAAACTCAAAATGTCTCAACTATTTGCCTTGAACTTTTATTTGTTTCAAAATATTCCTCTCTTTAGCTGTTGTCTTGTCAGCAGAAAAAAAAAAACATTTACCCCTTCCCCCACCACTTCGTATTACCATTTCCCCTTCTCTAATGTAAGTCCTGTATTACAAACGTATTAACAATTTATTTTTGTGTGTGTGTGTTTTGTTGTCGATAATGTTTTTATTGTTTTGATTGTTGTTTTGACCCAGGGATGTCGTCGTCGTCGTCGACGCCCATAGCCAACGACACAACTCAAAATAGTTGCCGAGAAGACGAAAATACATTCGATTGGCGCCAATTTTAAAATAAATCATACCTCATCGCTTTGGCATTTTTTGGCACTGGGTATTTTTGCAAAATTGTCAGTTCGATAAAGAGGGGTTGGAGGTCAAATGCGGTGCTTTCGTCGTCTTCGAGATGTTGTGTTGTTTGCTCCGCCAGAAAAAAACGGGTCAGTATTTGTAGAGATTTCCAAGAAAATTTACAAAAAACAAAATGTATGATATTTCAAAAATTACAATTTTACAACATTTGAGTAATTTTACTGCAAGAGTTAGTGCCTGAAGCCATTTCTCAAGTTTGTTTTTTTTTTTTTTTTTTTTGAGTGATTGTTAACAATTTCCTACATCCCATCCCTGATTATACGTCAGTTTATATTTTATTTTATAGATTTCCTATTTTTTGCTCTCCATTTTTTATTTGTTTGTTTTGTTTCCTTAAAACGAAAACATTTAAGATATTTCCTATTGTTTGTTTGTAAAAAAATGACCAGTCAGACAATAGGATAGCCATATAAAGCCACAGAGCGATGATCGTTCCAGATGGGAATGAGTCAACGACGTTGTGTTTTTTTTTTTTTTTTAATGCAAAATATGGACAAGAATTTTCAGTCAAAACTTGTAGGAGTGGAGAGATTGTTTTTAGAGGAACACTTTATCTCTTTGCTTTATGAAAGGTCGATGAATATACCTGGTAAAGGTCTTCTACCCATGGAAGGCCTAAACGGTTTTCTAACCATCGAAGACCTGCAGAAATTCTTCTGGCCAGATCCTAGTCATAAAAGACCTGTAGAAGATCTATGGAAGTCCTGTAGTTAGTCTTCTAACCATAGAAGACCTGAAGAAGATCTTCCAGCCATAGAAGGCCTGCCGAAGGTCGTCTAGCCATGGAAGACCTGTAGAAGGTCTTCTAGCCATAGAAGACCCATAGAAGACCTATAGAAGGCCTTAGGTAGAAGACCTGTAGAAAATCTTGGGTCCACCTAAAGAAGTTCTTCGGTGCATAGGAAAGCTGTAGAACGTATTCTGTTTCTAAAAGATCTGTAAAACGTCTTCTAACCATAGAAAACCTGTAGAAGGTCCCCTAGCCTTAGAAGACCTGTAGAAGGTCCTTTATCCATCGAAAACCTATAGGAGGTATTCTATCCATAGAAGACCTGTACATAGCCTTCCAGCAATAGAAAACATGTAGATGGTCTTCTAACTATGAAAGACCTTCTTGTCATAATAGACTTGTAGGAGACCTTCTAGCCATAGAAGACTTTTAGAAGGTCTTCTGGCCATGAAGAACTAAAGAAGGTCTTCTAGCCATGAAAAGCCTGAGGATAGTCCTCTGGCCATAGAAGACCTGTAAAATGTCTTATTGCCACATAAGGTAGAAAGTCTTCTAGCTACAGAAGATCTGTAGGTTTTCTAACCATAGAAGACCTGTGGCGGATCTTCCAGCCAAAGAAGATCTGTAGAAGGTCTTGTTGGCATAGAAAGTCTGTAGAAGGTCTTCCAGCCAAAGAAGACCTATAGAAGGTCTTCCTGCCATAGAAGACCTGAAGCAAGTTTCCTAGCCATGGAAAACCTGTAGAAGGTTTTCTAGGCATATAAAATCTGTAGAAAGTCTTTCTGCCGTGGAAGACCTGTAGAAGGTCTTCTAACCATGGAAAACCTGTAGAAGGTCTTTTAGCCATTTAAAACCTGTAAGAAGTCTATAAGATATGTAGAAGGTCTTCTAGTAATAGAAGATTTATCGAAGGTTTTCTTGCCATGAAAGACCTGTAGAAGGTCCATAGTCATAGAAGACCGGTAGAAGGTCTTTCAGTCACAGAATACCAGTAGAAGGTATTTTTGACATAGAAACCTGTAAAAGATCATATAGCAATAGAATACCTGTAGGAGGTCTCCTAGTCATGGAAGGCCAGTAGAAGATCTTCCAACCATGGAAGGTCTGTAGGAAGTCTTCTAGGCATGAAACACATGTAGAAGGTATTCTAACCATGAAAGACCAAAAGACATTCTAACCATACAAGACCTGTAGAAGGTCTCCTAGTCATAGAGGACACGTAGAAGGTGTTCTAACCATAGAAAAACAGTAAAAGGTGTTCTAACCATAGAAGACCGGTAAAAGGTCCTTTTAACCATAAAAGACCTGCAGAAGATATTTTTGACATTGAAGACCTGAAGTAGGTCTTCTAGCAATAGAAGATCTGTTAAAGATCATCTAGTTATTGAAGACCTGTTGAAAGTCTTCTAACCGTAGAAGGTGTTCCAGCCAAAGAAGATTTGTAGAAGATCTAGCCATAGAGAGATAGAGAACATGTTGACATAGAATACCTGTATAAGATCTTCTACCATAGAACACCCCTAGAAAATTTTCCAATCATAAAAGACCCGTAAAGAGTCATTTTAGCCATAGAAGACCTGTAGAAGATTTTTAGAAAGTCTTTCAGCCATAGAAGACTTGTATAAAGTCTTTTACCCATTGAAGAAGGTCTTCTATTCATAGAAGGTAGCAATAGAAGACCTGTAGAAGATATAGAATACCTGTAGAAGAACCATAGAAGACCTGTAGAATTCCTTCTAAACAAAGAAAACCTGCAGGTCATTTTGGCATTGAAGATCTGTAAAAGGTTATTTGATAATAGAAGGCCTTTAGAAGGTCTTCTTGTCATGTAGAAGGTCATGTAGCCATAGAAGATCTTCTAGCCGAGGAAGACCTCTAAAAGGTCATAAAAAAACTGTAGAAGGGTCCTCTAGTCTTAAAAGACTTGCAGAAGACGTTCTAGCCATGTAAAACCTGTAGAAGGTCATCTAGCCATGGAAGACATGTACATAGTCATCTAGCCATAGAAGACCTATTACAAATATTTTAGCTATGGAAGACTTGTAAAACGTCATCTAACCATGGAAGACCTAAAGAAGTTCTTCCAATCATAGAAGCCATGTAATAAAAGATCTCTTAAAGGTCATCTAGTTATTGAAGACCCGTAGAAGTTCTTCTAGCCATGGAAGACCAGTAGAAGGTTTTCTAGAAAAGCTGTAAAAGGTCTTCTAGCCATATCAAATCTGTAGAAATTCCTCTATCCATAAAAGACCTGTAAAAGGTCTTCTAGGCGTAGACAACATGTAGAAGGTCTCCTTTACAGATAAGACCTGTAGAAGGTCTTCTAAACATTTAAGACGTTCAGAAGGTCTTCTAGCCATAGAAAAAGGTCTTTAACATATTTTTGATTTCGTTGTTAACCACTAACTTATTTTTAACTTCCCTATTACTTACATCAATCGAATTGGCTATCGATTGATTGGCTGGCTGGCTGGCTGATGGTTTGGTGTTTGGTGGTCGCGCTCCATAAAGGAAATTGAATTTTCTTGTCATTTTATTTTGTCGTTTGCTTTTTCCATATCCTGATTACATTTTCAGTAATTATTTTCTTGTTGTTGTTTTTTATTTTCTTCGCTGCGATTCGTTGACGTAATGAATTGTGTTGTGCCTGTCGCTCTGCCGGACTATTGGCAAAAGCGGAAAGGAAATGAAAGCAATTAAATGTGAAATATAATGCGGCCAAGGAAAACGAGCGGGCAAGCGAGCGAGCGACGAGAAAGAAAGGACAATTCGTTATGCGTGAATTAAGTAATTTATCATTTGTTGATGAGTTGTTGCTGATGTAGATGTAGATGTTTGTTTGCAGTACTTGTAAATTTTGTGTTTGACAAGCTAATAAAGTGCTTTGACAACAAAATGAGATGTTAAATTGGAGAGAGAGAAAGAGAGAGGGGGTATGGTTTGCAATATTTAACCTATGTTGAGGGTGGTTAGGAGCTCGAGGGTTTTCTAAAAATGTTAAAAAAATTGGAGACAGTGTGTAGTAGAAGGACATTATTTCGTCTTAGTCTTCTAGGAATTCATTTGTAAAAGAAGAATACGATTTCAATGGGTCTTCTGTTGCTGCAAAGCTTGCATTCTGTTTTTGAAAGCCCAATGGATAGACCGGTCTGTATTTTTCCTGTGAATAAAGAGCCTTTTCATGAACTTATAAGGTGAGATAAAAAAAATCCGCAGCAAAGTCAAACGCCATAACTTTTACATTTTTTAGCATCAAATTTTAGATTTGTTCGAATAGGCACGAATTATGAAAATTATATCAAAGCAAAAATGTCGGAAATAGAATTAAATTTTAGAATAAGTTTAGATTTGTTCGAATCGGTCACCTTTGGCATGAATTATAGCCTTCAAACGACCAATGAAATCGTTACACGCTGCCCGAATGTTGCTCTGCGGCATTCCCGGCGAAGCGCTTGTTTGAGGTGATCGACACTTTAGTATTTTTTAGTGCCAACCTTGCTTTCCAAAATACTCCAGACACAATAGTCCAACGGATTGATATCCGGAGATTTTGGTGGCAATTGTACGCTGGAAATGAAGCAAGGGAACCTCATTTTGTAACCATTCTTGAGTAGCGCGTTCTGAGTGCGATGGTGCTGAGTCCTGTTGGTATGTCCAAGGTCTGCGGCCAAAAGATTTCGAGCCCAAGGCTTCAAAACACCCTCCAGAATATTTTCGCGATGATATTCGGCATTTATTCTGATGCCACGGTCGGTTAATACGAGAGGAGAGCGACCTTCGGCTGTTATGGCGGCCCACACCATCACCATGGTTGGCGCTTGAGTTCTGGTGGCCAACCAAGGGTGCACATTTTCAGCTGACCTCTTTGGCAAGTAAACCCGATAATTTTGGTTGTTTACAAACTGCTGGACAACGAATGTTTTCTCATCGGAGAAAACCAAATTTGGCCAAATTCGGCAGTTTACCACTTTCGGCCAAGCGAAGCAACTCTTTAGCTATTTTTAGTCTATTTTCTTTCTGTTGCGGTGTAAGTTCTTGCACTTTTTGGAATTTCAATGGCTTCACCCCGAGCTCATTTTTTAATATTTGCCGAATGGAATAATGCGATATGTTCAGCTCATGAGCCATTTTTCGGCCACTGCTACGCGGGTTTCGATCAAGTCGTTTCTTAACTTTTCGAACCATTTCTGCCGATGTTGCTGTTTTCTTCCATCCACTTCCTTGACGTCGGGCTACGCTACCAGCATCACGGTAACGAGCAATGGTACAAAACGCAAAAGATTTATTCACATTTAAATGCTGGAGTGCTTTAACGATAGCCAAATGTGGTTTTCCAGCCAAATATAAAGAAATCACACTATCACGCTTGAATTCCATCACGAATGAGGTTTTTTTCTGGAAAATTCTCACCAAAATGACATTGAACGCTTGTAAACAATATAATGAGCTATCACTGGAAAAATTTTAACAGCTGTCGGCCGAGTGGCTTAGAAATGACAGCAGTCTGAATTTGGTTGCAGTTTTTTCATCTCACCCTGTATAATGCAAAAGAAATTTGGAAGACCGCTAGTAGGTGCGTCTTGTTTGCTATTGATAAGAGACCTCACCACCATATAAGTCTTATCTAGATGAGATATTACTTGAGGGACTGTTATAAGTTGGAGATTTCCTTTTACACTTCTAAGAAAGGGTAGAATTTGAGTACCTCTTTGGCAATAATTTTTATTTGAATAGTAGCAATGATTTCATTGGTCATTTTGTGGCTTTCCTTGACTTTAATTTCGTTTGAAAATAGAATATATCCAATATTTTTGGAATTCTGATTTCGGCCTTAACCGCAATGCTAATAATGTGTGACAATGGGAATAGTATCAACATTACAATCCTCCGTAAGAAGAAACCACATTAAATTCGCACTTACTCACTGCCACTACTAGTCTTCCACGCTATCATAGCAGTTCCAATTCCATGTATCCACAGTGCAAATTTAGAGACCGCTTTGGTTTCCTATATAGCCACTCTGACTCATTTACTCTCTGATATCCATCAATAATTTCGCTGTAAGCCAGCTGTCGTCTGGTAAAATTATTATTTTTAATTTATTTATTTATTTATCTTTTTTTGTTTAGTTTCTATTTTTGTTTTGGTTATTAAATCGTTCATTTGTTTGTAGCGGAAATTTGTCTACCTAAGAATATGAGCGGTGTTCCACTCCCTCAAAAAAAATATCTAAAATCAGCAGCAACAGATGCATTAGCTTTTAATACCCCCCACAACTTAACCTTATTTCTATTTAAGCTGACAGCGTAATTTTTTTGCTGACTTTTTTCAGTTTCTATTTTGTTTTTCTCTTTTGTTTTCTGGTTCACATTTAATTATAGTTTTATTTGTTTGTTTGTTGTTATGTGCTTTATTTGATATTACTTAATATTTTAGTCTTCATATTTATATCTTATCTTCATTTGATAAGGGGGAGGTATGGAAATTATGGAAAAATACCGTTGGAGGCTTTTCTATAATAGAAAATCCCCTCAAGTTCCTCTATCGATATAGAAGAGCTTCAGAAGGTCGTCTATCAATAGAATAGCCTTGGGAGGTCTCCTATCAATAGAAGAGCCTCAGAAGGTCTTCTATCAATAAAAGAGCTTCAGAAGGTCTTCTAGCTATAGAAGAGCTTCAGAAGGTCTTCTATCAATAGAAGAGCTTCAGAAGGTCTTCTATCAATAGAAGAGCTTCAGAAGGTCTTCTAGCTATAGAAGAGCTTCAGCAGGTCTTCTAGCTATAGAAGAGCTTCAGCAGGTCTTCTAGCTATAGAAGATCTTCAGCAGGTCTTCTAGCTATAGAAGAGCTTCAGCAGTTCTTCTAGCTATAGAAGAGCTTCAGCAGGTCTTCTAGCTATAGAAGAGCTTCAGCAGGTCTTCTATCGAAAGAAGAGCTTCAGAAGGTCTTCTATCGAAAGAAGAGCTTCAGAAGGTCTTCTAGCTATAGAAGAGCTTCAGAAGGTCTTCTAGCTATAGAAGAGCTTCAGAAGGTCTTCTAGCTATAGAAGAGCTTCAGAAGGTCTTCTAGCTATAGAAGAGCTTCAGAAGGTCTTCTAGCTATAGCAGAGCTTCAGAGCTTCTTTCAATAGAAGAGCTTCAGAAGGTCTTTTATCAAAAGAAGAGCTTTAGAAGGTCTTTTATCAAAAGAAGAGCTTTAGACGGTCTTCTATCAATAGAAGAACTGAAGAAGGCCTTTTATCAAAAGAAGAGCTTCAGAAGGTCTTCTATCAATAGAAGAGCAGAAGCATGTCTCTATCCATAGCTCTTCTATAGTTAGAAGGCCTTCTGAAGCTCTACTATAGCTTGAAGACCTTCTGAAGCTCCTCTATAGCTAGGAGACCTTCTCCAGCTCTTCTATAGCTAGGATACCTTCTTCAGCTCTTCTATGGATAGAAGACCTTCTTCAGGTCATCGATGGCTAGAAGACCTTCTTCAGGTCATCGATGGCTAGAAGACCTTCTCCAGGTCATCGATGGCTAGAAGACCTTCTTCAGTTCTTCTATGGCTAGAAGACCTGCTGCAGCTCTTCTATGGCTAGAAGACCTGCTGCAGCTCTTCTATGGCTAGAAGACCTGCTGCAGCTCCTCTATAGCTAGAAGACCTTCTGAAGCTCTTCTATAGCTAGAAGACCTGCTGCAGCTCCTCTATAGCTAGAAGACCTTCTGAAGCTCCTCTATAGCTAGAAGACCTTCTGAAGCTCTTCTATAGCTAGAAGACCTTCTTCAGCTCTTCTATAGCTAGAAGACCTTCTACAGCTCTTCTATAGCTAGAAGACCTTCTTCAGCTCTTCTATAGCTAGAAGACCTTCTTCAGCCCTTCTATAACTAGAAGACCATCTGAAGCTCTTCTATGGCTAGAAGACCATATGAAGCTCTTCTATGGCTAGAAGACCATATGAAGCTCTTCTATGGCTAGAAGACCTTCTGAAGCTCTTCTATAGCTAGAAGACCTTCTGAAGCTCTTCTATAGCTAGAAGACCTTCTGAAGCTCTTCTATAGCTAGAAGACCTTCTGAAGCTCTTCTATATAGACCTGCTGCAGCTCTTCTATGGCTAGAAGATCTGCTGCAGCTCTTATATGGCAAGAAGACCTGCTGCAGCTCTTCTATGGATAGAAGACCTGCTGCATCTCTTCTATTGATAGAAGACCTTCTAAGCTCTTCTATAGATAGAAGACCTTCTGAAGCTCTTCTATGGCTGGAAGACCTTCTGAAATTCTTTTATGGAGGGAGGACCTACTAAAGCTCTTCTATGGGTAGCTCTGAACGTGCTAGCTCCATTTAAAAAACTCTTTATTTAAATTGTTTTATCTTTTAATTTTGTTTTTTATTTTAATGTTCTCTAGTCTTAAGTGGTTTCGCTAACTTTTTGATTACTTAATTCCAACGTCATTTAGCCAAACACATTTAAAATTCTTGTTATTCTTGACAAGCAAAACACAAAAAATAAAAACAGAATCGTGTTAAAGCCATAAAGATTTCAGCGTCAAAACGACGTTGACTAGCTAGCAATTGTTTATGGAATATTTTTTTTTTTTTTGTTTTAAGTACCGTCGTCGGTAGTCTGTCTGTCTGCCTCGTCGGCGAGTAGAGCGCAATAATATTCAACACATTGACGTTACAATTATTTTACACTTTCGCAACATGTAACCAGGTAATTTAGTGGAAATGAGAAACCTCGACAAAAAAAATATTGTTAATTTTTTCCAAGGGTTACATGACGGGCTAGGGAGGGTGTGGAATATATGCCCTTTTTTACCTCAACAAATTCTGAATATAGAAGGTGAGTTGTATAAGTGTAATTATTGATTGTTGGTTAATTGATTTTGAAAGTCTCTTTTTTGAGATTTCCAATGATATTGGCAATTTGTATAGATGGGATTTGGGGGAAATTCTTAAGATAAAAATATTCGGTAAAAAAGCCTATATGTCTATTTTTTATGCGAAGAAAACTTTTGGATTGGTGCTCGTTATACAGAACCACGGTGAGATAAATGTTGTACTTTTTACTCTCTTCATATGTTTTTACTCCTTTTAGGCACCATAAGGCGTATACGTTGTGTCAATACGTATACGCCCACCATTATCTGAATTAAGTAAATACTGGGTATTATAACATAGCCTTTCTTACCTCTTTCCGTATTTTTTTAAGATAGCTAGGGAAACTTTTTTCTAAAAAAATACAATTTCTGCTCCTCTTTTTCAATTTAGCAACACAAAATAAAACTTTTCCAATCACAACTAACTACATCCATTGAAAAAAATCCTGTCATCTTTCCACGTCAGAAAAACCTTACATGAATTCAACTCAGCTCACTTCAATGAATCAAACTAAATTTCACAAGTTTACTTCAACTGCTACAAACCTGATATTTATTGCTGCGAAAATCGAAATACATTTTTTTCTGTTCAATATTTCAATAATTGATTGTTAAACAACCAATCCAGTCATTTCTGTGGCGATTGAGAGAAGAAGGATTGAATTATTGCATCGGCAGCATATGATGGAATGAAAAAAAAAAGAATTGAAAAAACTCTCAACCATATGGCGACTATGGCGAAGCAGCAAAATGACACAATCTAAGAGGAAGTTCAATAAACTTGTTGGGCGAAAACGAAAATAACAACTTTTTTTTTTTGCTGAAAAAATAATAGGCAACAAGAAATCAATCGTTGCAATAGGTTTATTTTCTAAATCTTTCAAGTGCTTGCTTCGATTTTTATGGCAATTATTGCCATGGAAGCTGGCACCAACAGCAATTAGTTAGTAGTGGGCGTAGGTGGTGGTAGGCGGTGGTTTCAAAATTTTTCAACTTTTTTGATAGGAGAAAATAGCTCGAATTACCGTATAATGGGTTTGGTAAGCAAAAGGGTAAAGATAACTACTTACAAATCAACCCAAAGTAATTTACGAGGACATGTAACCGGAATTTAACACAAAATTCTTGGAATTTAAAAAGATTTTTTTTTAAATCTCCATACCAAATTGTCACGATTTTTTAAGTATGGTTCTGAAGAACCTATTTAAGAAAAAGTCATGAATAATTTATAATTTTTGAGTAAACATTTTTTGAAGGGGTAAAACTTTCGGATAACGTCAACGTAACAACTTACAAATCAACCTACTAACCCATTACCTTTAAAGAGCATGTCACCCAAAATAATCAGTTTTTTTTTTTGTCAGACAAATAAGTGGATAAGGTATTTTTTAGAATTCGCTTTCTTATTTTTTGGTTTTGTTTACTGACTCAAACTTCTCTCCTCCTTTAACTCGGAGGGCTTCTTTGATTTAGTTTAGCAATTTTATTGAAGGACTTAACTTATTTAAATGCATCAGCATGCAATCATAATTTTTTAGGACCGCAGGACCAAAATGTCGCCGATTTTTCTTTATAAGATTTTTTTTTCGAGGCTCGACTAAAAATTTGTAGATTTATAGGACCTTTTTTAAGAATCTCCTGGCTTTAAATCAACAAAATGTTTGAAGGAGAGAGGTCCTTAAATCGTGGAATTTGTAATCTTTTAAAGCAATGCCCGACAAACAGTTTTGGATTTTTAAGAATATTTTGTAGGACCTTCTAAATTGTCAACAGGATGAGTTAAAAAAACTGCAACAAAGTCAAACGCCATTATTTTTACATTTTTTTCAATTTTATTGAATAGAAGCAAAAAATGTCGGAAGTTGCATTAAATTTGAGATTTGTTCGAATTGGTCACCTTTGACACGAATTATGGCCTTTAAACGGCCACTGAAATCGTCACATGCTGTCCGAATGTTGCTTTGCGGTATTTTGGCCCATTCCCGGCGAAGCGCTTGCTTGAGATGATCGACATTTTGGTATTTTTTAGTGCCAACCTTGCTTTTCAAAATACTCCAGACACAATAGTCCAACAGATTGGTATTCGGAGATTTTTGTGGCCATTGTGCGCTGGAAATAAAGCGCGGAACCTCATTTTGTAATCATTCTTGGGTGGCGCGTGCTGAGCGCGATGGTGCTGTTGTCCTGTTGGAATGTCCAAGGCCTGCGGCCAAAATGTTTGCATGCCCAAGGTTTTAATACACCCTCCAGAATTTTTTTGCGATAATATTCGGCATTTATTCAGATGCCACGGTCGATTAGTACGAGCGGAGAGCGACCATCGGCTGTTATTGCCGCCGCTTGAGTTCTGGTGGCCGACCGAAGGTGCACATTTTCAGCTGACCTCTTTGGCAAGTAAACACGAACATTTTGCTGCTGGACTACGAATTTTTTCTATCATTTTTAAAGGCCCTCCGGACAAGAAAGTCTTGTATTTTTCAGGAATTGTAGGAAATATTTGAATTTAAATTAGGGATATGACCAAACATTAAATTTTTTTTCTAAGGACTTCTGAGCAAAAATCCGTGGATTTTTTTTTTTTTTGGAGGACCGCTTGATATTTTTGTGGGTTAGCCTGAAAAAACTCGTGTATTTTTTGGAATTTTTCGAAGGACGTCCTGATTTTAATTGAGATTTTTTACCAATTTTGTGTAAAAAGTGTTGTTAATGCAAAAGTATTTTTTAAGTACCTCCCAAAAAAAAAAAAAAAAAAAAAATGTGGATATTTTTAGGATATTTTTAATAAATCCTGGTATAAAAATCATAAAACTGATAAAGAAGATCTCAACCTTGGACCTTTAAACGATTTTTTAAAAACCTCCTCGCCAACAAGTTGTTGATTCTTTTTTTTTTTTTTTTTTTGAAAGTCGAGCGGACCCAACAGTTTTTGGGATTTTTAAAGAAATTTTTGTAACACAAATTTTTTTTATAGGATTTTAAAGTTCTAATCGTGGATGTATAGTTAATTTCTTTAAGGACTCCAAGCGTCGAAAGGAATTTTGGGCAGGACTTATTTCAGTTCCAAACATGGGTTTTCAAAAAGATTTTTGCAAAACTTTTTTCAGCTCCAAATATTCCAAAGGAATTTTGGGCAGGACTTATTGGAGCTCCAAACGTGGATTTTAAAAAAGATTTTGGCAGGACTTATTTCAGCTTGAAAGTGGATTTTCAAAAGGATTTTTGCAGTATTTGTATAGAAAAATACATATACATATAAATACAACAATGGTATGATAAAAAAAAACTAAAAGAGTTTTCGACAAGACTAGAATCTGTTGATTTTTGAAGGTTTTTTCTTCCACTCAAAAAACGAGCCAAATATGCTCACTCATATTCGAGCGAAATCGAAAAATGGAGTTTGTTTGATTTTCGAGGGTCCTCTTGTAAAAATTCTTAATATTTTAAAAAAATTGCATATTTTTTTAGTTTTAAACCTGGTAAAATTTGAAAATGAAATAGAAATCTCGATACGTGCAATGGAAGTGCTTAGCAAACTAATATAAGTAGCCATATATCCAATTCAAAACAAAAATAGAAAACAACATTTACTTGGCAATTTACAATGCAACAACAACAACAACGAAAAATATAAGACAAAGAAGAAAGAAAATGGAAAACCCCAATCATTGTAAATCAAATCAAGTTTTTAAAGTTGTTTGGCACTACAGCTGCTACTGCTGCTGGTTTAGTTATTTTTAGTAGTTTTTTTTTTCTATGACGGCTATTATTTTTCCCCATCCCCTCCACCCCCTTGGTCTTTCAATTATTCGTATCCAGTAGCAAGCTAATGCTGTTGCAGTTTGCAGAGTGGGGGGTTTCATTTACTTGCTTCGGCTCTAACAGCAACCAACCACCATTGAGTCATTTATCCAAATAAGGTTGGATATTGCTTCGGCCCCATTCCACCCTCTCCCCATCCTCTTTGGTGTTTTTGTTTTTCGATACATTTTTTTGATTTGAATGTAGCCAGCCAATAATGCAAGGAAATGTAATAAAAGGAAATGTCATACCACCACCACAATCGTCGCCATCATCATCGGCCATTGTCATTGTAATACGCTTTTGTTTGCTTCTGCTGCTTCTGGTCGATTTCGATTTTCTTTTGTTGTTACATATGATTCTGTTGCAAAGCGTTGGCGGCGTTGACAATAGCTAATGTCACTTGGACAACAGAAGCAAAGCCCATGTTGGGTTACTGTTGGAAAATGTGACACATGAATTATCTAATAAATGTCAGTGGCCATCATTATGTGGAAAAAAATAGTAAACTGGAGGGAGGGGATGCAGGATTGCTGCCCTCATGGAAATTGTATGTGTCGGGACCGAATGGAATCAATTTTGGCCAAAATAATTTTAATTAAAATCATACATTGAATAAATTGAAAAAGGCAGAGAAAAAATTAGGGATTTTGTAAAATAATTTTTCGAAGTAAGAAAACTAGATTTTAAGTCGGGAGGTCCTTCAAAAATGACTTTTTGTCAGGCAGACATACAAAAAAATTGGGAAATACTTCAAAAATTGACAACTTTTTGGTCAGGATTTCTATTTAAAAATGTTTTCAAAAAATATCAAAGATTTTTTTTTTTGTGGGAGGGGAGGTCCTTAAAAATCGGGATGTTCCTCAAAAAAGGAGGTGCCTTAACAACAGTCTTTACACAAAATTTTGAAAAAAAAAGGTCAAAAGTCTCAAAAAGTTAGGCCAACTCTAGCGATTTTTTTAAATCAAAAAATCTATGATTTTTAGGAATTTTTCGAAGAACCTCCTGACTGTAAATTTAGATATTTTGACAAATTTTGTGTGCCGAATGTTGTTAAAGCACCTCCTGATCAAAGACTAATGCATTTTAATGAATTTTTTTGAAGAACCACCTCCTGACTTTGAAGAGGTCCAAAAACCAAAAAAAAAAAAAAAAATAATAAATAAATAAATAAAAATAAAAAAAAAATAAATAAATAAAAATAAAAACAAAACCAAACCAAAAACATAGTGGATATTTTTATGATTATTTTAGGGACAATCCTGACCAAAAAGTAATAATTTTTTTGAAGTGCCTCCCCACTTTTTGTAAAAAAAATTTGAAGGACCTTTTACTTAACATCCCAAATTTACTTAAAGAAAGAAAATCTTCTATCTTCAGACTTTTTAATGGACTACCGATCCTAGTTTTTTTCTTCTCTAATTTTTCTTTAAATACTATATTTTATAGGACTGCCTGACAATAAAAATTATGGATTTTATAACGAATTTTAGAAGCAACTCCGGACCAAACTGTCTTGATATTTTACATTTTTTTTTTTTTTTTGTTTTTGACAAAGATCGTGGATTTTTGGGAAATTTTTGAAGCACCTTCAAAATTGAAAGGACCTCCTAATCATAAAAACGCGTATTTTTTTAAATCCTGACAGAAATGCCGTCAATTTTTAGGACTTCCTTACTTAAGCAAGGTGGATTTTTTTAGAAAATTGTTTGAAGAACCTTCTCATATAATGTGTTTTACATTTTTTTTTTAAACAGCGGAACAATAATTTGTAATTTTTGTGAAGAACTATCTTACCTCAAAGTCATGGATTTTTTTTTTGATGCGCCACCTAATTAAACAACGAGGATTTTTCAGAACAGCTCAACACAAAATCTTGGATTTTTAATGCATTTTCTGAAGGCCACTAATTGTTATGCTTTTAGCATTTTCTGCATCATGGATTCTGCCATGTTTTTTATGTTTGCCTGACAAAAAGTCATGGATTTTTAAGAATTTTTTTCAATAACTTCCTGACTTAAAATCGTGGTTTCTTATAAATTTAATGGAAAGACTGTCTGACAATTTTTTTAAGCAAATCTTCATTATTTTAAGCGAATGTTCATTTTTTTTTTTTTGGAATTCAATAAAGTACCAGCTGGCAGAATAGACATGGAATTTTGGGAAACATTTCGAAACACCTCACTCAGTTCAAGTTTCATCAACAAATGTAAGGTTTCCTGAATGAATTTTTTATAGGACATCTGACAAAGAGTCGCCAATTGTGAAAAGTCATGGATTTTTATAGACATTTTTTGAAGAGCCTCCGAATATAAAAATCGATGATTTTTGAAAAAATTTCTTATTATTCTTTTTTTTTTTTTTTTGAATTTTTAGAATTTTTTAGGAAGCCCCTCCAGCCCTAAAAACTTGGATTTTTTAAAGATTTCTTATTTTTTCCTCTTGGTAAATTGAATTTGAAGCACATGCTGACTGAAAACCGTGTTTGTTTAGGAATTGGTTAAAGAAAATCCTGACAAAAATCCGTTAATTTTGAAAAGTTTTGGATTTTTTAGACATTTTCTGAAGCACCTCAGATTATAAAAATCGTTTATTTTCTAAAAAAAATATGAAGGAGCATAGTTTTGAGCGTTTTCAAAAGGAGGTGATTTTTTGAAGAATTTTTTTAACAAACTGCCCCGATTTGCTAAAAATTTTTTGAAGGATTTTTGAATTTTGTTATGATTTTCTTAAAAACATAGATTTTTTAAAGATTTTATTTGAAGCTACAGAATTTTGTGGATTTTTAGAAAGGACGTCATTTTTAAGTAGGTCCTTGTTTTGGAGGTCTGACTAACTTTGTGGAATTTTAGGAATATTTTGAAGGACCCGACAAGTTGTGTCTGACAAAAAAAAAAATAAATTTTTGGGAACACGACCCGACCAACAAGTTGTGATTACAGGTCTGGGGAATATGTTGAGAAATTTATTTATAACGGAAATCCTGAAAAATTATATTTTTTAAGGAGTTCTAATTTGTCCTCCTTTTGGGTTAATATATAGTGATTTTTTTTTAAATATTTCTCTAAGGACCTCCACACAAAAATAGTAGATATTTATGATTTTTTTAAAGCACCTCCAGATCTAACAACTTGGATATTTTATGATTTTTAGTAAATATTCAACATGGTCTGCTTAAATAAAAAATTAACCAGAAAATGGTGGCTTTTTAAAAATTTTTGAAGGGTAAAGCGGAACTAAAAATTGTGGCAATTCAAAGGCTATTTCAAGAAATTTATACAAAGGAGGATTTTCTGAGGACACTTGGTTATAGCTCCAATCTTAATAAAGATGTATCTAGAAGACCATCGGGGTATGTCATGCCATGCCAAAGGCATTCCGTTTTTTTTTTATTAATTAATCATTATCGAACATAATCCCCAGTGATTATTGCCTAGCTTCGCAACTTAAGTACAAGTACTTGTAAATGGAATTATTGACAGACACACACACACATACACAGCACGCACACACAGCTACTTGTCGCTGTGGGTAAATATTTAATTTCTATAATCTTTATTTATTTATTAATATGTGTGTATGTGTGTGTTTACATTTTGAAAATAATGCCAATGTTTTTAATGCAATATTTATACGGTGTCATTTTTGTTTAAAACGTAATTTTTTTATTCATATACACAACGGACAGACAGATCGATAGACATTTGCAAAAACAAATTATCAACAATAAGCTGTTGGCTGCTCATTTTTCCATTCGGCATCATCAAAGGGGGAAAATACAAATGATAATTGCCAGAAGTGTTGTGTTTTGTTTTGTAAATATTTAATTAATTAGTCACTTTTAGACAAAAAGTGGTGTAAAGGCGTTTTTTCTTCAGGTGTTATGACTGGGTCTAAAGAGGTGGTAATGACTTGGGTAAGCACCTATTAATTACAAATTTGCAATAAAATAAACACTTGAAATTTCCCCCCACCCTAAAATGCCTGTTCCAAAGAAAAATTTGAAGAAAATCTGTAGCGAAATTGGAAATAGCACTATTTGCCGAAAATAAAAAAAGATTTTATATATTGATATATTGAGTTTACATAATTTTATTGGTCAGAGGCCCATAATGAAATTTGATATAGGACAATTCTTTCTTTGACCGTTTCCCCAAAAAGTCAAGTAAAATAGGGAGATTTTGACTCAGATTCGAAACGTATAATACTAACCATCAAAAACGTCAAAATACAAAACGTTAAAAACGTAAACACAAATTTAAATTCGAAAAAAACTATTGTACCAAGATATACAGGGTAAGATGAAACCAGTAAAGAAAGTCTGAAAGTCGGGCGGGCCGACTTTATGATACCCTACACCACTTTACTAATTTAGTAGAGGTCCCCATAACGAAAAAAAAAGTTTTTATGGGAGAATTCAATCGTACACGCCATGATTATAATTATAATTTAAAGTTCAAAGGACTAAATATGCCGAAGCATTTGTATCTTTTAAATTCGAACTTATATTAATCTGCACCGATCATACTAGCTTGTAGACTCAATTCGGTCGTAAGTGCCAAATTCCATTTGGACATATATTAGACTTATGGTGCACAATAAAAGGTAAATCGGACGAAGTTATATATGGGAGCTATATCGATATCTGAACCGATCTCGATAAAATTTAGCAAAGGTATTTCTGAGCTGTATTTGATATATTTCCCCAAATATTGTTGTTACAGAGTGCATATTACGGCTGCGGAGGACAAAAATAACAAATCGCATGAACAATATATATGGGAGCTATAGCTATATCTGAACCGATTTTGATCAAATTTGGCATACTTATTTTCAGGCCTAATTTAGTTGTATGTGCAAAATTCCATACTATTCGGGTTGATATTACATGTTTGGTGCACAATAAAAGGCAAATCGGACGAAAATATATATGGGAGCTATATCTTAATTTTTACCGATTATCTCCAATTTCAATAGGGTTCGTCCTTGGACCAAACAAATAATTTGTGCAAAATTTCATCTGGATCGGATAATAAATGCGAACTGTACTTTTTTCACAAAAATACATTGACAGACGGACGGACATGCATAAATCGACTCAGAATGTGATTCTATGCAGATCATCAAAAGGAACTATGGGTCTATCTCGTTTCCTTTTGCCTGTTACTTGTGGTGTAGGGTATAAAAACTGCAACCAACTTCAGAATGCCGTCACTTTTAAGCCACTCATCCGACAGTTGTTAAAATTATTCCAGTGAAAGCTCATTATGTAGTTTACAAGCGTATAAAAGCATTTTGGTGAGAATTTTCCAGAAAAAAAGTTATTCGTGATAGAATTCAAGCGTGATATTGTGATTTCTCTATTTTTTGCTGGAAAACCACAAGTGGCTATCGTTAGAGCCCTCCAGCATTTAAATTTTGAATAAAACTTTTGTGTCTCGTACCTTCGTTACCGTGATACTGGTAGTGTAGCCCGACGTCAAGGAAGTGGGCAGAAGAAAACAGCAACATCAGCAGAAATGGTTCGACGAAAAGTAAAGAAGCGACTTGATCGAAACACGCGTCGCAGTGACCGAAAATGGCTCGTGAGCTGAACATATCGCAAAATTCCATTTGGCAAATATTGAAAAATGAGCTCAGGGGTAAAGCCATTGAAATTTCAAAAAGTGAAACAGAAAGAAAATAGACTCAGAAGAGCTAAGGAGTTGCTTCGTTGTCGGCAGTGGTGAACTGCCGAATTTGGAATGAGAAAACATTCGTTGTTCAGCAGTTTGTAAACAAAGACAAACAAAATTAACGAGTTTACTTGCCAAAGAGGTCAGCTAAAAATTTGCACCTTCGGTTGGCCACCAGAACTAAAGCGCCGGCCATGGTGATGGTGTTGGCCGCCATAACAGCCGGTGGTCGCTCTCCGCTCGTATTTTTCGACCGTGGCATCAGAATAAATGCCGATTATTATTGCGAAAATATTCTAGAGGGTGTATTAAAGCCTTGGTTGGGCACGCAAACATTTTGGCCGCAGACCTTGGACATTCCAACAGGACTCAGCACCATCACACTCAGCACGAACCACGCAAGAATGGTTACGAAGTGAGGTTCCTCGCTTCATTTCCAGGGCACAATGGCTACCAAAATCTCCGGATACCAATCCGTTGGGCTATTGTGTCTGGGGTATTTTGGAAAGCAAGGTTGGCACTAAAAAATACCAAAGTGTCGATCACCTCAAGCAAGCGCTTCGCCAGGAATGAGTCAAAATACCGCAGAACAACATTCGGGCAGCGTGTGACGGTTTCATTGGCCGTCTGAAGGCAATAATTCGTGCCAGAGGTGACCAATTCGAACAAATCTAAACTTATTCTAAAATTTGATTCAAAAAAAATGTTAAAAATATTGCGTTTGACTTTGTGCAGTTTTTTTTTGTCTCACCCTGTATATAGAATTTTCTTTTCTTTGGAAACTTATAAAGAATTTCGATAAAGAATATTTCTTCCTTTAGCACTTTTCCCAAAAAATTACGTGTTAATACGGATTTTGAATCAAATTGAAAACGTATAAAATTATTGATCAAAAACGTAAACGTATAATTTCCACTTTAAATTTATTAAATTCGAATGAAATTTCTCAAAAACTATTATACGTAGATATATACTTTATTCTGAGACTTATAGTAAAATTCGATGTAGAATATTTTCTCTTACAGAACTTTTTGTCTATAACGAAGTTTCATGTTACTTTCATGGACCAACCCGAAAAAAGGCCAAAGAAAAATCCATAAAAACTAGGCACTATTTTCGCGATTTTTTTTGGCAAAATTAAAACAAATATTTTCTTGATATATAATGGAACTAGAGATTTATTTTCTTTGGAAACTCATCGTAAAATTTGATAAAGAATATTTCTTCCTTCAGCACTTTTCCCAAAAAATTACGCATTAACACGGATTTTGAATCAAATTGAAAACGTATAAAATTATTGATCAAAAACGTAAACGTATAATTTCCACATTTAATTAATTAAATTCGAACGTAATTTTCTCAAAAACTATTATACTTAGAAATATCCCTTATTCTGCAGACTTATAGCGAAATTCGGTGTTAAATATTTTCTCTTTCAGAACTTTTTGTCTATAACGAAGTTTTATGTTACTTTAATGCATCAACTCGAAAAAGGACCAATGAAAAATTCATGAAAAAAAGTAGGAAATATTTTGGAGCTTCTTTTTGGTAAAATTAAAATTAAAATTATTTCTTGATATATTATGTAACTAGAGATTTCTTTTCTTTGGAAACTTATAGTGAAATTTGGTCAAGAATATTTTTATCTTTGACTACCTTCTTCTAAAATCATTTTCTGTGGAGGAATTTTGCATAAACTCGCGTAAAATACCGCTTTAACCCCAAAATGTGCCTTTTGATATTTATGAATTCCTCGCGTTTACGTAAGATTTTTTTGACCTCGTCTAGGACCTATAGTACAATTTTATCACAAATAATTTTGTAGAATATTTTGACTTTCTACCATCCCTTTTAAAGGGAGTTCTCAAGGACCTTTTGAAAAAAGAGGACCAAAACGACCCTCTGGAGACTCGCATGTGGGTTAAAATATTCAACAAAAATAATCCTTTTATTTTTATTAGTAATATTGTCAAAGACACCATATACCTAAAACGCAAGGATTCCAGGGAAACGTAATTCGAATATTTGAAAATACTTCCTGCGGGAGGGGGGAAAATGTCTCAAAACGCCGATTCACGAGTCTTCTACTTTTAGAACTTCTTTAAAAACCCTCTGCAATATTCCAGTATTTATGGAAAAAAACCTAATTTTGTCGCACGATGTAATAGACTTTTAAGAGGTCCTCCATAGAGAGAATTCCCATTCTGAGTCTAAAGCGGACAACTTCTTTTCCAGAAGTTAAGGTCAAGACTTCTTTTAAGACCCTCAAATTTAAAAAAATATTTTAAACTTAAGTTATGTCATTCCCTTATTTACCCACATTAATGCGATGCTCCTGATCCTTAAAATTTGCCCCATCCTTGTAATTTAATCGGCCAGCAATTCGTTTTCGTTACAAACTTATTAAAGGATATCTACTCATCTTATTTTTTGCAGTTCTTTTCTGTTCTTTTCTGTTCTCTCCTTTCTGCGTGTTTCATTACACATGATATTGGATTACAAATACACATAATATGCCAAAATTACAAAAACAACAACTTAATTTGTTTACATACATATTTTTAATTAGACAAGACAAGACAGACAGGCAGGCAGGCAGACGGCAAGGCGTTCATCGTTCGAAGGACACAGTAGCAGTTTTCCTGTATATTTGTATTACTGACAGGACGTGACAGGATATGCTTATTTGTAACAATCCATTTCATATTTCACACTTTGGGAAGAAAATCATGGAGTGAGGGAGGCAATGGCAAAGAAGGCAAGGAGGTAATACGGAAGGAAATAGTTCAATTTACACAAAAGTTTAATTAAAAAAAATTTGAGGAGGAAGCCTTTTTCGAAGATATGGCAGCAGTCATATTTTGTAAAACATCCTTCTCGAAGGGATACATACATAAAAAGATATGTAGTATAATGAATGTCTGTAGATATTTGATCCGTTGTATATTTTTAACCCTTGCCTCAGATTGAAAAACAAAAAAATTTTGTGGGTCTTCCTCCCCCGCAGAGCATTCGCTTCAACATGATTCACGATTTATTCCTTCCATGGATAGAAGAGGTCTTCTATGGATAGAAGAGCGGCAATACTTCTTCTATCGCCAACAGCTCTTCTATGGCTAGAAGAGCGTCAACAGCTCTTCTATGGCTAGAAGAGCGCCAACAGCTCTTCTATGGCTAGAAGAGCGTCAACAGCTCTTCTATGGCTAGAAGAGCGTCAACAGCTCTTCTATGGCTAGAAGAGCGTCAACAGCTCTTCTATGGCTAGAAGAGCGTCAACAGCTCTTCTATGGCTAGAAGAGCGTCAACAGCTCTTCTATGGCTAGAAGAGCGTCAACAGCTCTTCTAAGGCTAGAAGAGCGTCAACAGCTCTTCTATGGCTAGAAGAGCGTCAACAGCTCTTCTATGTCAACAGTTCTTCTATGAAGAGAAGAGCGTCAACATCTCTTCTATGGCTAGAAGAGCGTCAACAGCTCTTCTATGGCTAGAAGAGCTTCAACAGCTCTTCTATGGCTAGAAGAGCGTCAACAGTTCTTCTATGAAGAGAAGAGCGTCAACAACTCTTCTACAGCTCTTCTATGAGGAGAAGAGCGTCAACAGTTCTTCTTCGGCTAGAAAAGCGCCAACAGCTCTTCTATAGCTAGAAGAGCTTAAACTACTCTTCTATGGCCAGAAGAGCTTAAACTGCTCTTTTATGGATAGAAGAGGATGTCGTGAATTTTTTGAAAGACCTTCTCACCACAATCATCCCTGGTTTGAAGTGCCTCCTAGCATTGAAGGATCTCCTAACCCAAAAATTGTGATTTTTTTAAAGGAAGTCCTGCTTAGAAATTCTAAATATTTTGAAGGACTGCTATGGACTGAAGGACTGCTCTATGGATAGAAGAGCGTCTCAAGGTCTTCAAAGGATAGAAGACCTTCTGAAGCTCTTTTATGGAAAGAAGACCTTCTGAAGCTCTTCTATGAAAAGAAGACCTTCTGAAGCTCTTCTATGAATAGAAGACCTTCTGAAGCTCTTCTATGAATAGAAGACCTTCTGAAACTCTTCTATGAATAGAAGACCTTCTGAAGCTCTTCTATGAATGGAAGACCTTCTGAAGCTCTTCTATGAATGGAAGACCTTCTGAAGCTCTTCTATGAATGGAAGACCTTCTGAAGCTCTTCTATGAATGGAAGACCTTCTGAAGCTCTTCTATGAATGGAAGACCTTCTGAAGCTCTTCTATGAATAGAAGACCTTCTGCAGCTCATCTATGGATAGAAGAGCTTCTGCAGGTCTTCTATGGATAGAAGACCTTCTTAAGCTCATCTATGAAAAGAAGACCTTCTGAAGCTCTTCTATGGAAAGAGCTTTAAGAGGGTTTTCTACTCATTGAAGGTATATAAAAACTCTTCTGCCTGTAGAAGAGCGGATAGATGACGTTTTACCATTTTTCAATGGATAAAAGACGTCCTCAAGTTCTTCTTTGACAAGAAGACTTGTAAAAATCTAACAATTTTCAAAAGAAATATTAAAATGGTGCTGATGGGGGTTTAGCTTGACTTGACTAACTACTTGCTGCCACTTTGTAGCAAACTATTACCGACTATTCCGCTTTTAATGGTTGGAAGTTTGGTGCAGCCTCAGTGTGTTCATTCGATACGCTAAGCAATTTTCACAAAAGGAAGTTATATCCAATTTTCTATTTAAAAATTTAACGTAAATTATGAACTTCCTCATTGAAAAAGCTGCGGTAGGTTTTTCTTGTTTCAATTTCATTTATTTTTCCTGTTGTGGTTGATGTTGTTGTTAATGGAAACCTGTAATTATTTTAAATTTTCCTCCTCATATCGTTCATGGGCTCTCACATGGCGGCGTGGCTCTAAACTTGTCTAGTTTATGTTTCAATTTTTGTTTTTCGACAGCGGATGCTGGGTTTTCATGAAGAAACTTACACCAAAAAAAAAAAAACTATAACAAAAACAACAACCACACCACCACCATCAAATGTAAGTGGAAGAAGGTTAAACCTTTAAAATCTCACTTTCTAATGCTTTCCATTTTGTTGGGTTCCAGTGAAGTGCCGATATTGTTGTAATGTTGTCGCCGCCGCCATGCCCTCAGCACAGCATCATAATCGTCGTCGTCATCGCTATCATCATCATCGCCGCCGTTGTAGTTGTTGTTGCTGTTATGCTGGCGAGCGCAAATATTGTCATAAGCCCTCCCGAACGAAAAATACAAAAGCCGCTCCATAACGAAGAACTCAAGTGGTCTTAACTTGACTTCTTTCTCCAAGTTTGCTTTCTTTACTTTTGTTGCTGCTGCCGTTGTAGGCCACCAAAACATTAGCTTTTACAGAGCGCCTTGCTCCGCCACGCCATGTTTTTTGAATGAACAACCAACAGCAGCAGCAGCCACAACAGCTTGTCTTTGAAATGTTTTTCTTTGGGGTTCTCCACTCTATTTTTCTTAATAATCTTTTGACTTTATGTTTGGGCTTTGTTTATTTAAGCGTTCTCTTTATGTTTCGTGTACATTTTGTTGTCGTTGTTGTTGTTGCTTTCTTAGAGGTTGTGCCATGACAAAGAAATCATTTCACCGGGAAAGTGTTTGGAAAAGAAATGGTATTAAGTTCATGAAAAGTTTTCTTTTTTTTTAATGCTCTAGTTGTTTTCGAAGAAGAAGAAGACGTGAAGAAGTCTATAGCAATTTGGGAAAAGCTCTTATTCTGGCTATAGAAGGCTTGTTCGAGGTGTTTTCCCTTTTAGAGACCTGTTAAAAGTCTTCTATATATAGAAGACCTTAAAAAGTTCTACAGGCCATAAGTGAACTATAAAAAAGCTCTTCTAGCTTTAAACGAACCTGAAAACCTGTGCTAGTTATAGCCGATCTGTGAAAGCCGTTTCAACTACAGACAGCTTTAGAAAAGCTTTTAAAGCTCGTTTAATTATCTAAGAGCTTTAAAAGCGTTTCTAGAAGAGATATGGAAGTTCTTCTATCATTAGACACGCTATAAAAACTCTGCCATCTGTAGTTGAGCTGTAAAAGATTTTCTCGCTATTGAAAAGGTGTTAAAGCTCTTTTAGGTATAGACGGAGATATGAAAGCTTTTCAATTTGTAGACAATCTTTAAAAGCGATTGTAGCTACATAGGAGCTGTCAGAGGTCTTTCAGCTATAGATCAGTTATTCTAGTCATAGATAAACTTTAGATGAGGGTTTATATTCTCACCAGCTATAGACAAGAAGGTTTATAGCTTTAGAAGAGCTGTAACAGCTTTTCTAGCTTTAGACGAACCTTAAAACCTGTTATAGATAATCTGGTAAAGCTCTTTCAACTAAAGACATGCATTAAAACTCTCGTAGATATAGAAAAGCTTTAAAAGCTTTTTTTACTACATAGGAGCTTTAATAGCGTTTTTAGCTATATAAGAACTATGAAAGCTTTTTTATGATCAAACGCGCTGTAAAAACTCTTCCGGCTGTAGTTAAGCTGTAAAACATATTCAAGCTATAAAAAGCTGTTAAAAATCTTTTAGCCATTGACGGAGCTATAAAAGCTTTTCAATCTGTAGACAATGTGAAAGCGATTGTAGCTATACAGAAGCTTTCATAGCGCTTTCAACTATAGACAAACTGTACTAGATATAGATAAGATTTAAAAGGGTTTTCATATCTTTGGTAGCTATTGACATCCGGTAAATGCTCTTCTAGCTACAGAAGAGCAGTATAAGCTATTTTAGTTATAGATGAGTTGTAAAATTTATTCCAGCTAAAGAAGAGCTGTAAAAGCTTTTTTAGCCGGAGAAAAGCTAAAAAGTCTACGTAGGCGAGTAGTAAAAGCTTTTCTAGCTATATACGGGCTGTAAAGGCTTTTCTAGCTATAGACGAGCTGCATAAACAATCTGGAAAAGCTTTCCTACCAAAGCCGAGATGTAAAAACTTTTCCAGCTATAGGTGAACTATAAAAAGCTTATTTATATAAAAGTTCCTACAAAAGTTAACAGGTTTTATAAGCATTAAAAGAGGTGCAAAATTGGTTCTTATTATAGAGAGCTAGCTCTAGATAAGCGGTATAAAGCTTTTTCAGCTATAAGCGGTCTATTGTAAGATATGCAAGTTTTGAAAGAGCTGATATCCCGCTACTAGTCATGACATGTCTGGAAAAATTGTCTAGCTATGTATGTTATAGAAAGCTTTTCCAGCCATAAGCGGACTTTAAAAGCTATGAAACAGCTGTAAAAGTTATTCTTATCCTAGGTCGGCTATAAAAACCGTAGACTAACTGTAAAAGCTTTGCAAGCTATAGACGAGCTGTAAAATGTGATTCTAGTTGTACAAGATTTATAAAAGCTATTCTAGCAATAGAAAGGCTTTGTAAAAGGTTTTTTTTTCTATAGAAGAGTCGTAAAAGCTTTTCTAACAAAAGGGAGGCTAAAAATGTGCTGTTAACTATAGAGTGAGAGTTGTTAAAGATCTTCTAGAAGTTAAGAGCTTTAATAGGTTTGCTATACCGGTAGAGAGTAGTTAAAGCTCTTGTAGCTATTGGTGAATTGTAGGAAGTTTTCCATACCCAGAAGGGCTAGAAAAGCTTTTCCGCTTATAGAAGACAGTTATTTTCTCCAGAGAAGAGCTGTAAGAGATCTTATATCTACAGAATAGCTGTAAAAATGTCGTATTCAGGTCCACGTCTTCGTATAGTCCCTATAAAAAGGTACCTCCCGATATTCGGTATTTTATGATTTTAGCGACATTATTTACCGGAATTATTTCAAATTTCGTATTTGAAGTTCGTAACGGGTGCTACAGCCTATAACAAAAATTTTTGTTTGCAGGTCCACGTCTGCGTACCGCCTCCATATGATGGTTTTCATTTATGTGGTAGTTTCCGGATTTTTTTTTTTGCAAATTTCAAGTTCCTTCCAAACGGTGGAGGGTATTAAAAGTTCGGCCTGGCCGAAATTAGCTGTTTTTTTTACTTGTTCCGGATATAGAAAAGTAGTAAAAGCTCTTCGAGATTTGTAAAATTTGTCAAAGAATGTCCTGAAGTCCTGTTTTTCTATGTATAAGAGACCTGTAAATGGTCTTACAGCGGCAAAAGAACAGTAAAAGCTATTCTATCAGTAAAAAAGCTTTAAGAGTTATTTTATCTGTAAAAGAGCCTTGAAAATTTTACTATTCATGGAAGAGCTATAAAAATTGCCCTACATCAAGAAGAGCTGTAAAATGTCTTCTGTACATATAAAAGCTGTAAGAGGTCTTCTATCTTCCCCATTTTTTGAGGACTTCTTTCTTTATTCAAAGATGATCTGAAAAGTTCTATAATCTACAAAGGAACTATAAAATGTTTCAATGAAAGACCTCTAGGAAAATTTCACAACAATCTTCAGCGAAAAGGTGCTCCTCCATGTATTCGTTCATCTACAATGGTGTAATGACTTTTTTTCTAATCATCAGCAACTTCGTCATCGTGGGTTTATTATCTTTACCGTTCGACGTAAGAGTCTAACGCCATGGGGTTGCAGGCAGGCATGGAGGTCATTCTAGCCATCTCCAGTGGCCAATGAAATAGATTGACGCACACGACAATATGTGGGTCATTAAATCAACAACAAACAACCAGAGCAACAACAACGACAATGAAAATGAAGATGTCATTAAAATCATAACAGCCACAACTGACTGGGAGTCAGTCAGTAGCACAGGGACAGACAGGCAGGCAGATGTAGCGGTTTATTTTTAACTGCTTACAGCAGCAGCAGCTAACCAAAAACTTAATTGTAAACCATTAATGAAGAGACACTGGACTGGGTGAAGATGAACGAGTATTAGAGTTGAAACTATTTTGAAACAAAGGCCAGCAATTGTTTAGAGATACCCTCCAGGTAGTAATGGGCATTAAAAAATAACATCAATGTAGGGAACTACGCTTTCATTGAAAAGGGGAGAAAAGCTATTATTTCCCTCCCAGGTCAATGGGGAAGAACATCGGCTGCAATTTATTGCTATTTGTAATAATTTACTTACGACCATAAATATTTTTTCTTTCTAAGAAAACTTACCTAAAAAGAGACAAGAAGAAACAAAATATAAATTAGAAGAGCTTAAAAATAGTTCAAAAAAATCTTAAGAACGAATTTTCAGGTCTACTTATGCGGATGTAAAAAACTCAAGGTTTAATATAAAATCCATAATCCAGAGATTTATAAGAATGATCGTCAATTTTCAAGTCTATAATTGTGGTTTCTACAAAAATCTCAATTGGCCGTTAAAACCTGAAAAAGCTCTTTTAGCCATAAAAAAGCTGAAAAGCTTTTCTGAGAAACTCTTCCAGATACAAACGATCTGAAAAAGCTTTTTTAGCTATAGACGAGATGTAAAAGCTTTTCTAGGAATAAAAAAGCTTTCAAAGCGTTTCTAGTCATAGAAAACCTGAAAATCTGCTACTAATAATGAAAGGTCTAAAAAAATTGTCTAGCTATAAATAAGCTGCAGAAATCTTCTCCAGCTATAAGCAGGTTTTAAAAGCTATTCATGCTATGAACAAACTGTAAAAGTTATTTATGTCTAGTTCGGCTGTAAAAGCTCTTGTAGCTATAGACAAACTGTAAAAGCATTAAAACGTTATTATATCCAATTTTCGTGTACAAGAGTATTTCAACGTCTCCATAGGTAAACCCTAGAAACCAAGAATGACCTCAATATCAAATTTCGGAATTTCAGCTCTGTCCCTTCACCCAATACCACATTTAGTAACATTTTGTACGCATATCAAAAACAATCTACAGAATGAGATGAAAAAACTGCAACCAACTTCAGACTGCTGTTATTTCTAAGCCACTAGCCCAACATCTGTTAAAATTATTCCAGTGGCAGCTCATTATATTGTTTACAAGCGTACAAAAGCATTTTGGTGAGAATTTTCCTGAAAAGAAGTCAAGCGCGATAGTGTGATTTCTTTATATTTGGCTGGAAAACCACAACAAATTTTGAAAAATGAGCTCAGGGTAAAGCCATTGAAAGTCCAAAAAGTGCAAGAACTTACACCACAACAGAAACAAAATAGACTCAAAAGAGCTAAGAGTTGCTTAAAGAGTTGCTTTTTTAAATCCACGTCGCTTAGTATCTCCAAAAAATGTTTTTTGAAAATTAACGTTGCTTAATATCTTCAAAAATATTTTTTTTAAATTCACGTTGGTTGATTTTTCAAAAAATATTTTTTTAAAAATCCACGTTGGTAAATCTCTAAAAAAATATTTTTTTTTAAATGCACGATGGTAAATCTCTACAAAAATATATTTTTTTAAGAATCCACGGTGGCAAATCTCTACAAACATTTTTTTTTTTTTTTTTGAAAAATCCTCGTTGGTAAATCTTTACAAAAAACATTTTTTTTAAATCCACGTTGGTAAATCCCTACAAAAATTATTCTATTTAAAAAATCCACGTTGATAAATCCCTACAAAATAAAAAATCCACGTTGGTAAATCTCTGCAATTTTTTTTTAAATCCACGTTGGTGGATCTGTACAAAAAAATCTTTTTTTTTTAAATTCCGCGATAAAATATTTTTTTTAAAAATTTCGTCGGTTAATCTCTCAAAATAAATATTTAAAAAAAATCAACGTTGGTTAATATATAAATTTTTTTATCCAGATTTTTTAGTTAATATCTATTTTTTTTTAAATCCACGTTGGTCAATATCCCAAAAATATTTTTTTGAGAACTCCACGTTGGTTTCTCTCCACAAAATATTTTTAAAAAAATCCAAAAATAAAAATCCACTTTGTTAATATCTCCAAAAGTATTTTTTTAAAAATATTCGTTGTTAATATCTCCAAAAATATTTTTTAAAAAACCCACGTTTGTAATATCTCAAAAACCATTTCTAAAAAAATTCGTTGGTTAATTTCTCTAAAATATTTTTTAAAATCCATGTCTCGAAAACATTTTTTTAATATTTCGAAAAAAAAGTCCACGTTGTTAATATCTCAAAAGTATTTTTTTTAAAAATCCTCATTGTTAATATGTCCAAAAATATTTTAAAAAAACCCACGTTGGTTATATCTTCAAAAGTATTTTTTTTTTAAATATTCGTTGTTAATATCTCCAAAAATATTTTTTAAAAAACCCACGTTGGTAATATCTTAAATCCACGTTGGTTAATATCTAATTTTTTTTAAATCCAAGTTGGTTAATATCTCATTTTTTGTTAAATCTACGTTGGTTAATATTTCATTTTTTTTTAAATCCACGTTGGTTAATATCTCATTTTTTTTAAATCCACGTTGATTAATAAATCAATTTTTTTAAATCCTCGTTGTTAAATCTTTACAAAAAAAGATTTTTTTAAAAAAATCCACGTTGATAAATCGTTACAAAAAATATTTTTTAAAAATTCCACAATTATTAATCTCTACAAAAAAAACAAAAATTAAAAAATCCACGTTGGATAATCTCTTTAAAAATAAGAAATATTTTTTAAAAAATCCACGTTGGTTATTCTATCCAAAAAAATGTTTTGTAAAACCTATGTTGGTTAATATCTCTTCAAAATATTGTTAAAAAAATCTACGTTGGAAATCTCTCCAAAAAATATTTGTTTAAAATATCCACGAAGGTCGTCAACCTCTCCAAAAATTTTTGTTTAAAATATCCACGAAAGTCAACCTCTCCAAAAAATATTTTTTAAATAATCCACGCTGATCAACCTCTCCAAAAAATATTTTTTAAAAAATCCACCTAGATTAATATCTCCTTAAAATATTTTTTAAAAAAATTCCGTTTCCAAAAAAAAATTAAAGAAATCCGTTCGCTGAACGCTTTTCCAAGCCCAACACCCCCCATCTTCCGAATTCAGTACCATCCATTTAGTACAGTTCCCCAACTTAGTACACATTTCCAAAACCACCTTCATATATCAAACTCATTTTCAAACCGTGATTCTCATACCAAATTTCAAGTTTTTACATCTAACCGTTCACAAAATAATGAATGGCACAAATTCAGAAGTTTAGTATCATTGTCGAAATTTTCGTAACCCTAAAGTTCGAATTTCCAAAAACCCTTTGGTACCCCAATCCTGCACTCCATCAGTGACTTTCTTTGTCCAAGACAAAGATTGAATACTTTAATATATTTAAGTAATTTCCGCTCCCTTAGTGCGAATTTCAGCATGCCTACGCACCAAGACTGTCCCTCGTGCAAAATTTCATGATTCTAGCTTCAGTCTTCAGATTTTATAAATAATAATAAGATTTTTTGAAGAACAGCTTCAAGACCCTTGAAATATATTTGATGAATAGACGATTTGTTGCAGCAATACTAAATGTCTTCTATAGTTTGAAAGTCACCTTTTCAATTCTTCCAAATTGTTACAAGAAGTGATGAAATGCCACAACAATTTGTTTGGCATTAAAACCAATAAATTTCACTTTCCCCTCCTTCAAAGATTCCCAAAACAATGAATTCGAAATTCACCCAAGACCCAAAGACAGAAAAAGAAAGCAAAAACAAAAATCTACAAAAGCTTTCAATTAATGTACAAACAATGTACATTAATATGTACATATTAATTTGTACATACACGCTGTTGATGATGTTCATCGTGTGCCTTTAAACGTTTCTTTGGTTTTCATGGGTTTCTGTTTATTTTTCATTTCATTGTTAACATCATCAAATAATACAAAGAAGAAAAAAATTGAATTTGTTATTTTGGTCAGCAAAGTAGTGTGTGTCAGCGCCCGCCCGTCCGCCCGCAAGTCAAGAAATAAATATTTTCAGAAAGCTCAAGAACTAAATCGAAGCATGTTTAAATAATAACAATAATAATAATAAAGAAAACAAGAAGAAGCAAGAAAATTTCAAATTGAAATCGAAAAACAAAATCTATAAAATTCAATTTCAAATACTCTCTCCTCTCGTCGTCTTTCTTCGCCTACATCTTCGTTTTTATCCCAAAAAAAAAAACAGTTCCAATTTAAAGTTCAAAGTCATGGTCGTCCGTCGTTGTGACTAAGAAGATTGAGGGTGGTGTTGGTCGGTTGTTCGGTTGGTAAATGGGTGAGTGGTGCGTGTTTAAAAATATAAATTGAGAAAATGAGGTCTCTTCTCAATAAATACAGACACCGACACACATACACGCGCGCAGCTCAGCTCATGAATAAATAATGTGTGAGCAAAAAATTAAATTAACAAGAAACTAAAAAAACAATAAAATTTTCGGTAGCATCAACAATTGCGGTTGTACAAGGATCCAATGATCAAATTTGGAAATCTCAAAAAAAAAAAATTAATCTCTCCAAAAGGATTTTATTCAATTATTTTGGTTAATCTTTTCAAAAAATATTTTTTTAAAAAATGCTCGACTCTAAAAATAAATCTATGTATTGATAATCTCTCAAATATATAATTTTTAAAATGCTCGTCTCCAAAACTTAAACCACGCTTTGCTATCTCTCCAAAATATATATTTTTAAAAATCCACGTTGTTTAATCTCTCTTAAAATATTTTTTTATATATTTTTTTTTAATCCACGTTGGATAATGGCTCCCAAAGTATTTTTTTACAAAATCCACGTTGGTTAATCTACGTGTTGTTAATCTCACCAAAAAAAAAATCAAAAAATCCACGTTGGTTCATCTCTCCAAAAAAATATTTTTTAAATCTACCTTTTGGAAATCTTTCTATTATTTTTTTAATCCACGTATTCTTAATCGGTCTACTTTGGTCCATCTGCCCAAAAAAATATTTTTTAATAAATCTACGTTGGTTAATCTTTCAAAAAAAAAAAAAAAAAACTTTTTAAAAATCCACGTTGGCTAATCTCTCCAAAAATATTTTTTAATAAATCCACATTGATTAATCTCTCCAAAAAAATTTTTTTTAATAACTCTACGTTGGTTAATCTCTCCAAAAAATATTTTTTAATAACTCTACGTTGGTTAATCTCTCCAAAAATATTTTTTAATAAATCCACGGTGGTTAATCTTTCAAAAAAAAACTTTTTTAATGAATCCACGTTGGTTAATCTTTCAAAAATTTTTTTTTAAATCCACGTTGGTTATTCTTTCAAAAATTTTTTTTTTAAATCCACGTTAGTTATTTTCTTCAAAAAATATTTTTTAAGAAGCCACGTTAGTTTATTTCTCCAAAAAATATTATTTAAAAATCCACGTTATATAATTTCTCCAAAAAATATTATTTAAAAAATCCACGTTAGTCAATCTCTCCAAAAAATATTATTTAAAAAATCCACGTTAGTCAATCTCTCCAAAAAATATTATTTAAAAATCCACGTTATATAATTTCTCCAAAAAATATTATTTAAAAAATCCACGTTAGTCAATCTCTCCAAAAATATTTAAAAAAATCCACGTTAGTTAATCTCTTCAAAAAATATTTCTTAAAAAATGCATGTTATTTAATCTCTTCAAGGAATATTTACAAAAAAAACACGTAAGTTAATCTCTCCAAAAAATATTTTAAAAAAATCCACGTTAGTTAATCTCTTCAAAAAATTTTTTTTTTAAATTCACGTTTTTCAATTTCTCAAAGAAATATTTTTTAAAAAATTCACGTTATTTTTTCTCTCAAAGAAATATTTACAAAAAGAATTCAAGCAAGTAAGTTAATCTCTTCAAAAAATATTTTTTTAAAAAATTCACGTTAATCTCTACAAAAAAATATATATTTTTTTTAATTCCATTTTGATTAAATATTCTTTTAAGAAATCCACATTGGTCAATCTCTCCAATTTGTTTTTCAATCCTGTTGGTTAATTTCTACAAATATTTATTTTTTAAAGAATCCACATTAATTAGCTTTAAAAAAAATAAAATAAACAATAAATGCATAAAAGTCTGTATCTAATTTTGTATAAAATGCATAATTTTCAAATCCAAACTTCGCCTGAGTAATGACTGCATGCACCAGAGGATTGGGGGGAGGTGGTCGGTCATACATGTTGTGTATGTGATGTTAGTCGTCGTCTCAGCTTGACCAAACTTAACACCATTTTTCATCGAATGCAGCCTGTCCCGATGAGTAAAACAAGAAAAATCTCCAAAGAGAATGTGACCCAATTTTTTTTCTTCAAAGTTGTTGTTGTTGCAAATTGTTTTTATTTTTCTGTTCGAGTTTCTCTTCTCAAAAACTAAAAAAAACGCAACATATTTATCATTTGAATATTTGCATTGCTCGCTCGCTCGCTGGTGACTGCTGTAATGGCACTCAGCTGTTTAATGACATCAAACGAGCAGCCAAACGAGGTGTGGCAATATCAAGTGGGGAAATCCAGTACACAAATCCCAAGGAATAATGTAATTCTGGGAAGTGATAAGTTTTCGAAAGCCAACAGGAATTTTTCGATAAGAAGGCAAAATTTAGAATAGAAATTTCAAACTTAAGAAATTTTTGTAAATTTTTCCAGGAACTAAAAGTTTAGCAATTGCTTAACAAAAAAAAATAAATAATAATAAAATATCTGCATTTGCTTCTGGGAATTGCTTCAACATAATTGTGGGAATTGATATTTTAAAAAAGTCCAAAAATTATAAAAATTCTTAAAATTCTCAAAGAGCTCTACCCACCCTGTTTCGAATGGACGACATACTTTATTCCACTCTCTACAACTTGTGTGTGTTTGATGTGTCAAAAACAAATTATCGAACAGCACAAATAGCAACAATACCAACAACATGTGAACAATCATCATCGCATCATACGCAGTAGCAACAACAACAACAGTAACACAAATTTCAAAACTTTACAAGTTTTCTTTAGGTGGCTGATGGTATACTTTTTGGTGCCAAATCCATTTGCAAATGTCATCAACACGTTTTGACATTCAGCAAATGCATACAACAAAACGACAGACAAGAATGAATGGATCGGACGGACGGACAGAGAGGAACTCTTCTAAACAGTCAAATGCAAATGTATGACACCATTCAGCAGCAACAGCAACTGGCAAACGAGAATGCAACGATGACCAACATCTGCAGTAGTAGAACACCAAAAAGTAGAACAGAGTAGTAATCGCGAAATGAAGTAATTCTTCGTTGTTTTTTTTTTTTTTTTTTTTTTTTTTTTTTGAGGCGATTGCAGTAAATCAAGTTGTTTTGTGGGACTGTGGAGAGGTTTCAAATGGTAGGAACAACAGCATGGATCTCCTCCATCAATTGCTGGAAAAAACAAGTTTTCATTAAACATTGAAATTTCCATAGCTGTGACATAATTTAGTTGTCGAAATGGCGGAAATGGAAACAAGTTTTCTGTTCAACGTTTTTAGAAATCTTTGTTTAGCTTAAATTTGAGGGCAGATTAAGAAATCTTAGATACGCCGGATAAGATGAGAAATTTTTAAAATTCAAGTTCTAAACATTTCACATCTATTATTCGATAACTTATATTCTTTTATGGGACGACCAGGCTTACAATTTTCGATAATCGTTGGTCTACCTCGTCTTCTTCGATTATGTTCTCGATTTCGTTTCTGAATCTAAAGAAGTAAATCCATAAAAATCAGCTCAATTTTTTTGAAAACTTTTATTCGAATTTGGCTGTTCCTCGTGGAATTCTTTCTTCTGTTTCTCCCTCTTTCACGAGATTCCTGGCTTCCACAGATTTTCCGCTGACTCATTTGGAATTTTTCTAATGTTTTATCTTCATCATAGATATCATCCCGTCTTTCCACAATTATCGTAAATTTTTGGTCGTAGAGCTTTAGATACCAATGAAAATCCAACCATTTGATCATTCTCTCACCTTTTTCTCTAAACTTTCCAGTTGCCTTTTTATTCAGCACAACAGCTTTTAAACCAAAAACCCCTGAAATAATGAACATTTTGTTGCCGCGACCAGACCGCACTTCCACTGGAGTTGGGTTTTCCAAACTTGCTTCTATTTCTTAGATACGTTACCACATAATTTCTAACAGATCCACACAAAGCGTCACAATTTTGAGTACTTGAGTAACTCTTATAAAATTTGAAATATGAGTCGTAGGATTTAGCCATATGGCTACAGAGGGTATATACAGGGTGCGATAGAAAAAACTGCAACGATGTCAAACGCCATAATTTTTACAAATTTTTTAGCATCAAATTATTATTTAAAAATCCGCATTGAGTAATCTCTCCAAAAAATCTTTTCAAAAAACTGTTTTTTTTTTAATTCCACATTTGTTAATTTCTCGATTTTTTTTAAATAAAGTTTTGTTATTTTCCCGTTTTTTTTTAAATCCGCTTGCTGAACGCATTTCCAAACCAAATTACCAATTCCCAGTCAGTGAGATATTTAACTACTCTTTTATATATACAGGGTAAGATAAAAAACTGCAACAAAGTCAAACGCCATAATTTTTACATTATTTTAAGTTTTATTGAATGAAAGCAAAAAAGTCGGAAATAGCATCAAATTTTAGAATAAGTTTAGATTTGTTCGAATTGGTCAGCTTTGCCACGAATTATGGTCTTTAAATGGCCAATTAAACCGTCACACCCTGCCCGAATGTTGTTCTGTGGTATTTTGGCCCATTCCCGGCGAAGCGCTTGCTTGAGGTGATCGACACTTTGGCATTTTAGTGCCAAAATAATCCAGACACAATAGCCCAATGGATTGGTATCCGGAGATGTTGGTGGCCATTGTGCGCTGAAAATGAAGCGAGGAATCTCATTTTGTAAACATTCTTGAGTAACGCGTGCTGAGTCCTGTTGCAATGTCCAAGGTCTGCGGCCAAAATGTTTGAGTGCCCTAGGCTTTAATACACCCTATTAGAATATTTTTGTGATAATATTCGCCATGGCCAGCGATTCTGGTGAAAATTTTCAGCTGACCTCTTTGGCAAGTAAACACGATCATTTTGTTTGTTTACAAACTGCTGGACCACGAATGTTTTCTCATCGGAAAAAACCAAATTCGGCAATTCACCACTTTCGGCCAAGCGAAGCAACTCTTTAGCTCTTTTGAGTCTATTTTCTTTCTGTTGCGCAGTGTAAGTTCTTGGACTTTTTGGAATTTCAATGGCTTTACCCCGAGTACATTTTTCAATATTTGCCGAATGAAATATTGGGATATGTTCAGCTCACGAGCTATTTTTCGGCAACTGCGACGCGGGTGGGTTTCGATCAAATGGCTTCTTTACTTTTCGAACCATTTCTGATGTTGTTTGTTGATGTTTTCTTTCGTCCACTTCCTTGACATCGGGCTACGCTGCCAAGTACCACGGTAGCGAGCTATGGTACGAGACACAAAAGATTTATTCACATTTAAATGCTGGAGTGCTCTAACGATAGCTACTTGTGGTTTTCCAGCCAAATATGAGGAAATCACACTATCACGCTTGAATTTAGCAGCTGTCGGATGAGTGGCTTAGAAATGACAGCAGTCTGAAGTTGGTTGCAGTTTTTTCATCTCACCCTGTATAGTCTTTGATACGGTTAAAACGTGCCTCATCGAAATAAAGGTTTTAGACCCCAGGTTTCTTTGGACCGTTTCACGACATTTTGAGTCGATCTAGGGTTGTACGTCCGTCCGTTCGTCTGTCTAGCTGGCTGATGTGCACGACAACTCTCGAAGGGAGTATACGATTTGATCCAAACTTCGTACATCGTAATATTATTCTCAAACTTATATCGAGTTCGGAGATGATTACTATCGGTCCACTCCTTCTGATACCTCCCATACAAAAGGTCAACATTTTCAGAGAAAATAGTTCATCTAATAAAACAAGAATATATCATTCATCCATTTTTTCAAACTTTGCAAATCCTAATATTTTTGTCAGTGTTAGGTCTCGTGCGAAAATGGACCATATCAGTCCACTCAATCAGTTACCTCCCATGGCAACGGTTTAAAAATTTGAATAAAATGGCGAATTGAGCATCCGATTCTCTTAAAACTTCATACATCCCAATATTTTTATTAACCTAAGACCAGGATTGAAAATTGGTACCTCCTCCACAACTGGTCAAAATTTTAAATAAGTATATCTCTCACAAAATGTGAAATAAGCAACGGATTCTCTTCAAATTTCCTATCTCACAATATTTCTATCAACAGAAGATCTGGCGTGAAGATGGAATATACTGATTTACTCTTTCTGGTACCTACCCCACACCGGTCAAAATTTTAAATAATTGAACTTTGCACGAAATGCAAAATAAGCATCCAATTCAAACTTCATACATCCCAATGATTTTTATTGATACAAGAGTTAGTGTTAAGATGGAATACATCGGAACATTCTTTTTGGCACCTCCCCCACAACGGATCAAAATTTGGAATATGTATATGTTCACACATGCCAATATCTTTACTAACGCAAGATCTGTAGCGAAAATTATAGATACCGGCTCACCGATTCTGGCCTGATACTTTTTAACCTGTTTTTTTTTTTTAGTTTTTCATCTAACAACATTATCTTGCAACTGACCCCTTTTTCCGAAAATTGCATGTCGATAGTGCTTTAATAACCAAAAAGTGTTGAATGAAAATGTAGAACATGTGGATGCACAACTGTTTCTCATATCAAATTAATTTCACACACTGGAAAATATTTCCAACAAACGCATTAAATTGGCTTTTTTCAAGGAAAAACTTGAATTGGAAATTATTTTTTCTTCGCAGATAAGCAGATTCGCAATTACATCTTAATTATTTTTTTCTATTTTTTTTTTTCAAATTTAACATAGAAATCTGAAGTGAAGCGGAACAAAGCCGCATTCTTCTTATCGGATTTAAGTGCTGCGTGTGTGTGAATTTTTCTGGAATGTGATGACTGGTGTTAAATGGCTCGAATTACAGACTACGACTTCTAGGTATTCTTCTAGACATGTTTAAATTTGATATGCCACAGCAGCACCAGCAAAGGATTGAAGTGTGAGAACTCTTACAACTGATTAGAGTAATAGACAATGCATTTTTGAAATAATAATAGAAAACTTCGATGAGAACACTTTTAATTTAATAGACAATAAGAATGAGAAGAAAAGTCTTCAAACATTTTAAAGGCAGGTATTGTAAGGAAATGGAGATTTATTGCTTCATACTCTCCGTTGTCAAGAGGCAAAACATGCAAAAATTCCAGAAATAGTAAATTCTTGAATTATCTTTAATTCAATTCAATTTTGAAACATAAATACCATTTTTGAATAGAAGGATCTACAGGAATCGAATAAGGTATGTTACAAAAAATTTTTAAAAAGAAAGATTCTTTATAAAATCCACGTATCTGTCGATCCATTTCAAAAATATTCTTAAAAAAGCCCACGGGTCTGTGGATCCTTTTCAAAAAATATTCTTTAAAAAAATTCCACATGTCTGTTGATGCTTTTCAAAAAATTTTTTAAAAAAAAAACTACGTGCCTGTTGATCTTTTTCAAAAAAAATATTCTTTAAAAAAACACGTTTCTGTTGATCCTTTTAAAAAAATATTCTTAAAAAAATCCAATGGTCTGTTGATCCTTTTCAAAATATTCTCAAAGAAAAATCCACGTTTCTGTTGATCCCTTTAAATAAAAATATTCAAAAAAATCCACGTGTCTTTTGATCCTTTTAAAAAATCCACGTTTCTGTCGATCCATTTCAAAAAATATTCTTAAAAAAATCCACGTATCTGTTGATGCTTTTCAAAAAATATTCTTTAAGAAATTCCACGTGTCTGTTGATCCTTTACAAAAAATCTTCTTTAAAAAAATTAAAAATTATACGTGCCTGTTGATCCTTTTCAAAAAGATTCTTAAAAAAATCCACGTGTTTGTTGATCCTTTTTAATAAATATACTTAAAAAAATCCTGTTAATCCTTTTAAAAAAATATTTTTTAAAAAATCCACGTTTCTGTTGATCCTTTTAAAAAAATATTCAAAAAAATCCACGTTTCTGTTGATCCTTTTCAAAAAATATTCTTTAAAAAAATCCCACATGTCTGTTGATCCTTTTCAAAAATTTTTAAAAAAAAAATACGTGCCTGTTGATCTTTTTCAAAAAAATATTCTTTAACCCTTTCAGTGTCAATGAAAATTTTTGTCGAGATAAAAATCTGAAATTCCGTACTAATTTACTAAAATGTGCTCAGAAATTCGAAAACGAAACTAATAGAATAGAACTGCAATATTTTTAAATAGCGAACGTGTCTGTTATTAAAAAATATCAAAAATAACGGTTCATAAGAAAAACAAAAAATGGCAAAGAGAGTACTTTTAAATGTCAAATATATTTGACAAAAACACTGAAAGGGTTAAAAAAACACGTTTCTGTTGATCCTTTTAAAAAAATATTCTTAAAAAAATCCAATGGTCTGTTAATCCTTTTCAAAATATTCTCAAAGAAAAATCCACGTTTCTGTTGATCCCTTTAAATAAAAATATTCAAAAAAAATTCACGTGTCTGTTGATCCTTTAAAAAAAAATTCTTTAAAAAATCCACGTGTTTTTTGATCCTTTTCAAAAAATATTCTTAAAAAATCGACGTGTTTGTTGATCCTTTTCAAGAAATATTCTTTAAAAAAATTATACGTGGCTGTTGATCCTTTTCAAAAAGATTCTTAAAAAAATCCACGTGTTTGTTGATCCTTTTTAATAAATATACTTAAAAAAAATATTTTTTAAAAAATCCACGTGTCTGTTGATCCATTTCAAAAAATATTCTTTAAAAAATCCACGTTTCTGTTAATCCTTTTAAAAAAATATTCTTAAAAAAATCCATGCGTCTTTTAATCCATTTCAAAAAATATTATTTAAAAAAATTCCACGTACCTGTTGATCTGTTTCAAAAAATATTCTTTAAAAAAGTTCCACGTGCCTGTTGATCCTTTTCAAAAATATTCTTTAAAAAACCCATATTTTTCGTTTTAATTTCAAAAATAATCTTTTGAAAAACAGGTTATTCGTTTTCAATTTTTTCCCTTTAATTTCTGTAGATGATCACGTAAGTATTGTAAATTCTTTTTATTTCCACTCATGTAACAAAACAATTATTCAATTTCCCCAGAATTGCTCACTAAAATATTGAGGCATTGCAAGTGCAAGAAAACAGCATAGCAGTGGGTGTAAAAGAAATCAAAAACGTCTGTCCGACCCTCCGTCCGAATGGCTTGTTGGCCATAAAAGTGCAATAAGCTGTTGTAGAAAATGAATCGTTTAAGGAGGACATCATATCGTAATACACGTAATCACATAAATAAATGAATCATAATATAAGCTAAGTTTATGATGAGTGGGAAAGAAAAGGAACAAACAAAAATGCTACTCGTGGATCCGCACAGACAATTTTCTGTCAAAGGCTGTAGTATCCATTACGAACTTCAAATACCAAATTTAAAACAATTCCGGTTAATAATGTCGCTAAAATAACAAAAATAACGAATATCGGGAGGTACCGTTATATGGAGGCTATACGAAGACGTGGACATGCACAGACAATTTTCTGTCATAGGCTGTAGTGTCCATTGCGAACTTCAAATATCAAATTTGAAACAATTCCGGTTAACAATGTCGCTAAAATCGCCAAAATACCGAATATCGGCTATACGAAGACGTAGACCTGGACAAACAATTTTCTGTCATAGGCTGCAGTATCCATTACGAAGTTCAAATACCAAATTTGAAACAATTCCGGTGAATAATGTAGCTAAAATCATCAAAATACCGAATATCGGAAGGTGCCGTTATATGGGGCTATACGAGGACGTGGACCTGCACAGACTATTTTCTGTGGCAGGCTGTAGTGTCCATTACGAACTTCAAATACCAAATTTGAAACAACTCCGGTTAATAATGTCGCTAAAATCACCAAAATACCGAATATCGGGAGGTACCGTTAAATGAGGTCTATACGAAGACGTAGACCTGGACAGACAATTTTCTATCGTAGGCTGTAGTATCCATTACGAACTTTAAATGCCAAATTTGAAACAATTCCGGTGAATAATGTGGCTAAAATCATCAAAATACCGAATATCGGGAGGTGTCATTATATGAGGGCTATACGAAGGCGTGGACTTGCACAGACAATTTTCTATCATAGGCTGTAGTATCCATTACGAACTTCAAATGCCAAATTTGAAACAAATCCAATAAATAATGTCGCTAAAATCGTCAAAATACCGAATATCGGAGTGTACCGTTATATGGGGGCTATACGAAGACGTGGACCTGCACAGACAATTTTCTATCATAGGCTGTAGTATCCATTATGAACTTCAAATACCACATCTAAAACAATTCCGGTGAATAATGTCGCTTAAATCACCAAAATACCGAAAATAGGGAGGTACTATTATATGGGGGCTATACCAAAACGTGGACCTACATGGCCTATTTTCAATACCAAAAGTCCTGCAGACATAATATACATTTGAGTAAAATTTTATCAACCTACTTCATTTTGTTCGGAAACTAGAGTGATTTCCACACACCATTTGTGGGGGATATACTTGAAGGAGTGGACCGATTTTGTCTATTTTCTCATCTGACCTACCACTAATGGAAATTTTAGGATTTCCGAAGTTGGAGCAAAATCGGATTTTTTCTTTCTCTTTCTGTACAATAAAATATTTGTGTTTTTTTTTTTTTTTAAAAATGTTGACCTTTTGTAGCTGAGTTAACAAAAGTGCACCGATATTGTCCATCTGGGATCTTGATCTATGTTTAATGATAATATTGCGATGTATTAAGTTTGGACCAAATCGGATACTCCCTTCGAGGGTTATGGTGCGCACCAGCCAGACAGACAGACGGACGGACAACTCTAGATCGACTCGAAATGTTCTGAAATGGATTTGGTTCAAAGAGATGTTGTGTCTAAATCCGTTATTTCGATGAGGAACGTTTTGGCGGTATCAAATTATAATTAAAAATTATGAATTTTTAAAATAAATGTAATCTTTTAACGACGTATAAAAAATTTTAGATCATGTTTTTTATATCATTTTCAAATATTTTTTTTTCTTTTTTGAGATTTTTTTGTAGAGAGAACTCAGCATTAATTATAAAAAATAAAGATTTCTAAAGAAAATTTAGAATTTTAAGATTTCCTGGCCAAAATACTTCGTAGTAAAAATCAGGAATTTTTATTGATAATTTTATCAAGGACAAATGGTTGATTATTTATTATTTTTTTTTTTTTTTTTCAATATTTCTATCTAAAATTTGCTTCTACAGTCCTTTTCTCCCATTATCCGAAATTTTCCGAATACATTTTTCCCAAATCCTATTCTTAATATGATTTTTCTTTTCATAATCAAAAGGTTTTCAAATCATCCATTATTTTCCAAATACACCACGGTGCATAGTTTGACATTCTCTGGCCATTCATAACTTCATAACATTCTAGATATTTCTTTATTCATATTTTTTATGGCTTTCTTTTTCATAGCAATTGGAAGTTTGGAATTTATTACACAGTACAATGACAGTGTTTGTCTGGTTGGTTGGTTGGTTAGTGTCCCGATTGGGCTGATGGTAACGTACGTAATAATAATGATGGACTGAAATGGAGTGGATGGATGGATGGGATGATGGCTATATGAAAATATGTGAAAATGTAAACTCAAGTAAAAGAAAAGAAGACAGAAGAAGAGGAGGAAAACAACGATGACAGCAACTAATCTCCATTGACTTTATTGAGTGAGTGAATGGCCATCCAGACGGAACGACCGACAGGATGAATGTCATGACTTGGTTAAAGAACGAGCAACACAAAAAAATAACCAGCAACAAAACCTGCATTACAATTCCGTTGAGAAACCCCACTATCGTCGCACATGTGTAGTTAGATTGGTATATACCCAACCAACTGAAGCCCACCACCATCATACTTTGCAAGCCATCGACCAACCAATAAATACCGGAATGAATTTGCACAACCAACAAAGAACAACAACAGCAAAACGACAAACATAAAATTACTTGCAAAACCCGGCAAGAAATTCGAAACCTTTAGCATTCAAGCCGCTGCCGGTTGCCGCTGCTGTTATTGTTTTTACTGAAGACTATCAAAAACTGGCTGCAATGGACTTTATTCATTCCAATGTTGCTGGCTGACTGGCTGGTGATGATACTGCAGCTGCTCCAGACTAAATGATGACTCATTCGAGGAACCCTAATAGCGACAGCACCAACAGTTGCAGTAGTAGTAGCTTTAAAGAAAAAAAAAAAGAAGTCAAGACCAAATTGCTGCTGCTGCAAAAATAAAAGAAGGGACAGATAATTCATTCACTGCATTGCAACGTGGCTGCATAACAACACATAACACCGAACAGACAGACACAAAGATATTTACAGCAAAGACCAGGAAACCAGAAATCGTGATGAAATAAATTCCCCATGCATTGTTGAACAGGAATGAAAAAATAAAGAGAATTTAAAAATTCCTTTACAAAAGTTTGTACAAAGTACACGAAAATTACTTTGATATCGGAGAACGATTTCGAAGTAAAAGCAAATATAGCAGGCTGATGGACCCCTGCTTCCAAAAAATACAAGCTTGGGTCCACCAAAAAAAAAAAAAAAGTATAACAATTTATATGGAATTGAATTTTTATAAAGTGAATTTTCATCGAGCAATTATTGAAATGAATGGTAAAAATAATACCTTGGATCACACCGAGGATTTTGTGTATAAATTGAATACCAAAAGGTCTGCTCATAGAAAAAAAAGATGGAGAAAAAGCTATTCCCATTCCGAAAGAAGACCAAAAGGTCTACACACCAAAGGTCTTCCTATAGAAAATAAAAGGGTCTTCTCGAAGATGGCCTAAATATCTTCTCATTGAATACGGAAAACCAAATCATATTTTCGTAGGAGACCAAAAGGTACTCGCATAGAAGTCCAAAAGTCTTCACATAGAAGACCAATAGCCTTCACCCAGAAGACCAAGAGTATTCCCATAAGAGACCTAAAGTTTTTCTGACTGAAGACAAAAAGATGCTTTCAAAAGACAACAATATACCTTCTCATAGTCCAAAAAGTCTTCTAAATAAAACAAAAATGTTTCCCATAAAAGATAAAATGGTCTTCTCATTGAGAAAACAATCTTCCCAAGGCAGACCAAATTGTCTTTTCTTATAAGACCAAAAGGTCTTCTCATAGAAGACCCAGAGCCATTCTAAATGAATATCAAAAGATTTTCTCCTAGGAGACCAGAAGACATTGTCCTAGAAGACCCAAAAGTTTTTCCATGGAAGGCTAAAAGTTCTAGGTAGGAAAGTATTCTCATTGACGTCATTAAATGGAGACTAACAAGTAAAAAAACTGTAAGTTCGGCCGAGCCGAACTTTTAATACCCTCCAATTCTGTTAAAATCTTAAAAATACCGAATGCCTATTCGACGACGTGGACCTGCATAGGAAACTTTTGTCATAAGTTATTACAATATTTAAATGCGAAACTTGAAGAAAAATCTGTTTATAATGTAGCTAAATTCATCAAAAAACCGAATATCAGGGGGTACGGTATATGGGGGCCATACGAAGACGTGGACCTACATGGCTCATTTTCTGTGTTATGCTGCAGTATCTATTACGAACTTCAAATACCAAATTTGGAACGATGCCGTTAAATAATGTCGCTAAAATCATCCAAATTCCGAATATCGGGGGGTACCGTTATATGGGGGCTATACGAAGACGTGGACCTGCACAGATAATTTTCTGTCTTAGGCTGAAGTATCCATTACGAACTTCAAATGCCAAATTCGAAACAATTCCGGTGAATAATGTCGCTAAAATCATCAAAATACCGAATATCGGGAGGTACCGTTATATGGGGGCTATATGATAACTTGGACCTACATGGCCCATTTACGAAATTAACCTGCCTACTGGCAAAATATACATGTGCGCAAAATTTTAGCATTCAATCTCAATTTGTTTAAAAGATCGCGTGATTACAACAGACAGACAGACAGACAGACAGACAGACGGACATGGCTAAATCGTCTTAGAATTTTACGCTGATCAAGAATATATATACTTTGTTTGGTCTGACATGAGTATTTCGAGGAGTATGGTGGAGGGTATAAAAAGGGTTTCGCATAAAAGACCAGAAAGCATTCTTATGTAAAACCTAAAGGTTTTCTCATGGAAGGCCAAATAGTTTTCCCATGGATGGCCAAAAGATCTTCTCTGCGAATACAAAAGTTCTGATAATCGAAAAGCAAAAGGTCAGATTATCGAAGACCAAAAGGTATTCTCATAGAAGACCAAGAGGCCTTCTCATTGAAGATCAATAGGTATTTTCATAGAAGGCCAAATGGACTTCTCATAGAATAACAAATTGTCTTCTCTTGAATACCAAAGGTCTTCTCATCGCCCAAAGCAGACCAATTGATACTCATATAGAAGACCAAAAGGTCTAACCATCGAAACCCAAAAGGTTTTTCTCATCAAAGACCAATAGGCCTTCTCAAAAAAGACTAAATGGATCTCTAATAGAAGATCCAAAAAGTCTTCTCATAGGAGACCCAAAAGGTATTCTCATAGAAGACCAAGAGGCCTTCTCAAAAAAAAACCAAATTGTCTTCCAAAGAAGACCAGATGGTGTTCATGTAGAAGACCAATAGGTCTGTTCATCGAATACCAAAAGGTCTTCTCTCTTAAATGAAGACCAAAGGTTTTCCCCTAGAATGCAAAATGGACTTCTCATAGAATGTCGAGGAATGTGCTTGGCTGGAAAACGATTCAAAAACCATGGAAATACGTTAACCCAAAGTCGCCGTCATTTGGGGGTTTGGGTTACTAATTGTATTCTCTGAAATTCCTTTTTTTTTTAAATTCAATATCTAAATATGATAATAAATAAAAAATGGATTTAATTATTTATTTTAAGTGATGTCGTATTACCTTACGCAAATATCTACGGTTTGGCCTATCCTCTCTCTAGATTCTGTCTCAAATTTTCCATTTTCAATTACCTAAATTCCTCCTTGTTTCAATAAACGAGTTATTCCATAACTCCCAACTCTTAAAATAGTTCCCGCACCACAATTCCTCAAGCTTCATACAATTTTTTCATAGAACATTCCAGCAAATATTTTTACTCTGCAAAATACAAAAATATATATCAACCAATACTTACAGTACTCCAGAGCAGCGTGTGCAAACAAATGATCCAATTGTCATGTTGACGTATGTTGGTCCTTTTTGTCCGCAATCGAAGCATTGACGATTACCACCACCCGTGGTAATCAATTCACGCAATGCTTCCAGATATTTGTCATCTTGTTTTTTGCGTACCATGGCCATGTTTTTAGCAATAATGTTGTGGCCGTTCAAGCTACTGCTGCTGCTGTTGATGTTAGCGTTGGTGTTGTTGTTGTTTTTCGCGAAATCTCCTACGGTTGGTGGTGCAACTGGCCTATAGCGTATTATATCCTCTATTGAGGCCGTTGGCAATGGTGGCGACGACGATATTGGAAATGTCAATGATGTTGATCCGGACGATGATGGTGGTGTTGTTGTTGCTGACTTGGGACGTCGCAATGACGACGATGACGTCTCTGCTAAAATAGCCGAGGATAATTTATTATTGGTGGTCTTAAGGGGCTTAATATTCGGTATGGAGCCGTTTTGACTGATATAATTGAAATCGTCGTCACTGGTTGAACTGGCTTCGGCGAAAAATTCCGTATCGGGCGGAGGCGAGGGATCTTTGTGAGCAGTTCGATATGTATCCGTGTTGTTGATTTTCGTACTGGTCGGATATATAAATACGAACTGAATGTTTAGGCTGTTTCGCTTGTTTGGTTTTACTTGAGCAAATCAAAAAACTTCACAGAAACTTATTTAAAAAAAAAACCGAATTTGACACACCGAATTTAATTTAAATGAGATTCAAATAGCAAACAATTCTTCTTTTTCTTTGCTTCCTTTTTTATTTGGCGCCAGGGACAACTCTGCCCAACAGGAGAGATGGCAAGTGGTCCAATAAGAAAAACAACACACAAAAAATAAGGTAAAGGCCACCTCACACAACTACTTCACAATTCTGATTATTTCCTCCTCTCTGTGTAACCCCTTCTTAGGCGCACACACAACGCTCACACACACTCACGTTTCTTCTTATTTCAACACACTTGTTTTGCTGTTTGCTTTGCTGCACAACTCACACGGCCAACAAATATTTTTACGCAATTGCAATGGTTAGGATTTTAAGCAGATTTTTTTCTTATTTGTTATTTTTGACAATAATTGCACACAAACACACATAAATTTACACAGAATTCCTTTGGTCGCGAAGCCAAACAAATAGATTATATTTTTAATTTATTAACAATTGTTGCTTGCTTTGATTCAGGAATTTCTCTTAACGAGAAAATACACGATTTGTTAAGATTTCTTTTTAAATTGTTCTTGTTATTGTGGGTTTTTATCCGTCATCCCCACCGATTTACCGATTTGAACTACTTAATTGCGTTTTTCCCGTTGGATTTCTCTGCTAATTTACACTCTGTAATATTTTCCAACCGTAGTAGCTATGTAATATTTCTTTTTTTTTTTTTGCTATTTCTTCCACACTAATTTTCTTCTTCTTCTTTAATTTGTTATTATTTATTTATATTTTGCTCGTTTTTTCTAGTATTTTTTCTCTTTTTTTCGGACACAGCGCGCAGAGCAGCAAAACATCCGCACTCAACAACAATTGAAAACAAATTGAGAAAGACTAGGGATACGTAAGTCGACTTTCGATTAATCGACTTGTGGTGTAGTTGGTGAAGTCTGAACATCGAAGTCGATTTTTTCGGTATGGTGAAAATTGCAAGGTATATTTTTGTTATTAATCGATACTTTTTCTATTTTGTAATCGTAGATTTTTCAATTGTAAACAATAAGTCTGTCTGGTCAACCTAAAATATATAACAATTGTTGCAAATAGTAGACGGAAATCATCTGTTAACTCGAAAGAGAACGATTCGAGAGAGAAATGCTGACAGTTTTTCACTGAGAGTTGCAAATTCTTGCAAGACAAAATTCATCTTGCAATCACTGGCAGCACTTCTTCTTCTTCTTTTGAGTATCACGTGTCTTTGTTTTATAGAGAACAAATATGCAAACTTTGAAATTTGTAGTTTTGGCTCATTTCTTTTTACAGAACTCACCGAATTTAAATTAAATTCGGTAATGAGAACAAATAAATGTGGGTTAATCCGGATAAAATTTCTTTAGACACCCTTCAATATTTGAAGAAGCTTGCAAAATTTCAAAAAATGCCGTTAAAAAAACGAGATATCAACGAGGGTATACGAAGACTTATATATGTAAAGTACATTTTCTCTCAGAGGAAAAAGGTGGCTCAACATCAAGAAGCTAGGAAAAATAAAGCTCTGTACCGGAGTCTTATAGTGGCAAATAGACTTTAAAATATGCAACAATTGGTTTTGTCTATTTTACAATTTTTAACAAAATGCTTATATAGGGAGAAATTCTTTATGACATCAATTACATCAAATTACAAAACTAGTAGAAACTAGTAGGTTCTGGAACAGATCAAATAGCTTTCCGGATAGACATTAGGCATGTACCATGGTAGAAGATTACAGGTAGTCGCAAAACAATTTTCATATTTTAAATGAAAAATTATTTAAATTTGTAAAAATTGTTGAAAAATGCATACAATAACAACTTCCAATTGATGTCATTTGAGAAAACCTATAAAATTCTACTTCTTTTTGAAAAAGAAAAGAATTAAAATTTTGACATATCCAGGTTCGAAGCGTTAATGCATCTACCTGTATTCTTCTACCATGGCATGTACGAAAATAATTCAATAACTTAAACGGAGATAACCATGGTACAATGAAGAGAAGGTAGGTCAACTTTGAAAAAATTGCTAGTATAGAGGTCTACCTGTTTGGCTTGTAAAAACTCTAGATTTTGTAGATGCATACGTTGAAATAAACATTTTGAAAACACCTGAATTTGAATATTTTCTGAACAATTTTTTGTTATTGAAAAGAAAACACATACATAAACAAATAAAGATGACATATTAAGCCAAGAAAATAAATAAAATTGAAATCATATGGTAGTTCTGCCCTACCTTGAATTCATTGTACCATGGAGATAACTTTCTCTCTCACGTAAAAAATTTCAAACAATTCAGTAAGGTTCAGCAAAAAAACAGATGTTTTGGAAAACATAAGCATTACACTTCTAAAAATTTGGGAAAATCTTCTTTCTAAAATTTCACAAAAGACTTGGTTTTAAATCAGATGGTGACACTAGATTATTCTTACTGAGAAAATTTACCTCTAAACTACTCGATTTTCGGCTTGTCCAATAATATTTTATAAGAATTTGTACAAAATAATACAAATCAATGTGCTGTTGTGTTACGATGCATGCCGTTTGAGTTACATACGTCAACGTTACAATTCACTAACCGTACGATTTTTGCAAACCCCGATATGTCAACACATTGGCAAATGAAAACAAAACTAAGGGAATTTTGACATTTTGTGACACGGCAAAAATAAAAACAAACGTAGACCTAAAAACGTTCTCAATTCGAATAGGAAAAGAAAATGTGCATTTCTTCTGTGAAAACTAATGGATTTAATAAACAATTGTCATGCAAAATAAATGGCGTCGAAACCGAAATTGTTTTTCATGCATTTGCCAATAAATGGTTTCTGCTGATCACCCAATATGGACGGGTGCCAAATATGTATAGCGTACAATTTGATTTGAAGCGCAATGACGGTGCTCCTCTGGCTGTGCAGGGACCCATTAATCATCCACAATTTCACATGTCCGTACCCATTACAATAACATGCAATTTTGGAGCCGATCGTGATGAGACACGCAGTGGCGTACAATTTCTGGTGAACAGATCTAAGCTCAACAATTGTCCACACGAGTTTATGATTGGCCTGGGCATTAAGGAGTTGAATGGAGAAACTTTGCACGAAATAGCAAAGGTTTTGGATGAAGTCATAGCATAACTGCCGCAGTTCTATTTTAAGACCAGTAGTGGGGTCCTTTAATTATTTGAGTTAAGCCCTTCCAATAGCAACAGTGCCGTTAACTTTAATTTAGGCTTTTCATTGATAATTTTACTGCTATTTCGGTAACTCAAAAAAAGAGTTAGAGAATCCCACTATAGGAGGAGAGAGAAAATACGCTCGGAACATCATTCACTTTTTCATAAAAAACAAAAATGTTACTTTTTTATTGATTTAAAATAAATTTGTACATTAAAACGTGTACAAAACTCTTAAAAAACACGTCCTGTTGTTATTCCACTCTATGCTTGTGTTGTGGGCGTCTAGTACATCAAATACACTTCTTGTAATTGGTATAAAAAAGCAGCATTTCGTTTTTTGTTTGTTGGTGGTAAAGAAAAACAAACAATTGTCCATCTAACCGAAGAGAGCGAAGCCCATATCATCATCGGACTCTTCGGGTTCTTCTTCCTTCTTCTTTTCTTCCTTCTTGGCTTCAGCAGCGGGGGCAGCACCACCGGCGGCGGGAGCAGCAGCAGCAGCTGGGGCAGCGCCAGCACCGGATCCAATGGCGGTGATCAAGTCCTTAACATTGACACCTTCCAAAGCCTTGGCGAACAAACCGGGCCAGTAAGGTTCAACTTCGACATTGGCGGCCTTCAAGACAGTCGAGATTTTTTCACCCTAGAAAAACAAGATATGGACACAATTAGAATTTGTAATTGACTTGATGGCTCCAAAACTTGATTTTAGATCACAGATCCCCAAGATTTTAAGGGATTTGCGTTGTGGGTATTTTGGAACACTCTGTTGTTGTTATTGAAATCGAGGGATTGATACTTACAGTGATGGCTACATCATCATCGACCAAGACAAGGGAAGCGTAGACGCAAGCGAGTTCAGCTTTGGTTGACATGTTTCTAGTTTGTTTTTATTTAATAATTGGTGCAAGTTGCCAAAAATTAAATATTTAGGTTTTCTAAAATTTGGCCTTAGCTCGATATCGAGAACAAGCACACTTCACAGAGTCCTAAACCGGAAAGAAAGAAAAGAGAAAAAAATCGATGTGAAGTTTGTTGCATATGGTCGAACAAATACTCGGACAATTATCAACTGTGTGTTTACTGTGAATTGAGAGACTAAATAGCAACGTATGACGCATGACGTTTCTTGTCATGATGACATACAATACTGCTCTGTTCAAGAACTGCAAACATATAAAAATGTTTATGATATCGAAAAAAATAATTTATTTCATTTGGCGTTTGGCGGTTTTAAGTTTGAACACTTTTTGTGGGGCCATGGTAAAGATAAATTGACATATTGTAAGACAATATTGAAGCATTTATTCGTGAGAAACCGACGGAAGTGTTGAAAATGGTATACCAAAGTTGGACTGAAGCTGGAAATACATAAAGCGCTTATCTGGCTGGCTTAAGTCATCGGCTGGCTTCTTCGGAAATGAACAAAGGAGCCCATGGCCAAAATCGAACTAGGTCAACCTAAAACTCCTTTGTTCATCTACGAAGAAGCCAGCCGATGACTTAAGCCAGCCAAATATGCTCTTTATATATTTCCAGCCTGAGGATGGACCTCAAATGGTCTCAGTTAACATGTGCATATCTGCTTTGTCAAATTTCACTGCTTAAAAAAGGCTCCCATCTCTGATTTGCGTAAATACAATAAATACAGGTAGATTGGTATTGACACAGCTGCTGGGATAATGAACTGTCAAACCGATTTTGGAATTGAAAATCTTGAATGAAGAATTATTAAAATTTGTAAAACCTGTTGAGAAGTAGTATAAGAAAACATATTATAATCGACTTATATTTGAAAAAACATTTTAAAATTTTTGACATATTAATGTTCCCAAGCTTTGATGCACTTATCTGTATTCTTCAACCATGAGATATACGAATAAACATTTTGACAGTGTCAAAGGAATAATAATTGAATAATTAACATCTTTGATTGCATAACTTTTCATATTTAAATCTACCATGGATTGTAATATCACCTCATTTTTTATCATTACAACCTCCGATTAACGTAGTATAAGAAAACATATTAAAATCGACTTATATTTGAAAAAAACATTTTAAAATTTTTGACATATCAATGCTCCCAAGCTTTGATGCACTTATCTGTATTCTTCAACCATGAGATATACGAATAAACATTTTGACAGCGTTAAAGGAATAATAATTGAATAATTAATATCTTTGATTGCATAACTTTTCATATTTAAATCTACCATGGATTGTAATATCACCTCATTTTTTGAAAATTATGTGTATGTGTTTCTTTTTTTAATAAACGGCGTTTAAATTATATATAAAGGTGAATGACACGTTTTCTTTTGCATAAACTTTGTTGATTAATTTATTTCTTTTTCTTTTGAAATATTTCTGCGTTCATTGGTAAATTGATATAAATGTGCGCCAAGTGTTACGCTGTAAATTTGCCACTGTTTATCAACTGTGTGGGTTAACCATTCCTTGACAATTGCCTAAAACTAGAAGAAGCATCAAAACACTCGAAATGTAAACAGACAAAAAGGCGCAATTGGTTTTGCAAATAACACATTTCACAAGGAAGTCCTTCCGAACAAACACTGTCAATAAATATACACAAAACACATAATGTCGGATGATATCAAAATAAAAGATGAGCCTTTGAATGAAACCATCGAAAATGGCGAACATGAAGAAAAGGAGAACAACGAAAGCGACGGCCTAATTGATAAAATTACTTCTCTAAAAAAGTTGGGTCCATTCATTGCATCGAAAGACAACTCAACAAATACCGTTTATTTTTCCGATATACCACAAGTGTGCAAAGATGAACCCTGCATGCTAGGAGTAGATGAAGCTGGACGTGGTCCAGTCTTGGGGCCCATGGTATATGGCATTGCATTTTGTCCCATCAAAAGTAAACAGGCTCTCATTGATTTAGGCTGTGCCGATTCCAAACAATTGACTGAAGAGAAAAGGGATATTATATTCGATGATATCAATACCAAGGAATATGCCAATTCTTGTATTGGTTGGGCTGTGGAAATCATATCACCAAATGTCATTAGTACCAGTATGTTTCGAAGGGCAAAATGTTCTCTGAATGAAGTGTCCATGAATTCAGCCATTGGATTGATACATGCTGCCGTTGATGAAGGAGTCAATATTGCCGAAGTTTATGTTGATACTGTTGGGCCACCGGAAAAATACCAAGACAAATTGCAAAAGATATTTCCACAATTTAAAATAACCGTTGCCAAGAAGGCTGATTCCACATATCCAATTGTTTCGGCGGCTAGTATTTGTGCTAAAGTGAGTCGTGACCATGCTCTAAAGGTGTGGCAATTTCCGGAAGGTTTGAAACTTAAATCCAATGATTTTGGCAGCGGTTATCCTGGCGACCCGGTTACAAAACGTTTTCTCTCAGAAAATATTGATTTGGTATTTGGTTTTCCGAGATTGGTACGTTTTAGCTGGTCCACAGCAGAAAACGCTTTGGCCGATAAGGCTTATGATATGGAATTCGATGAACCCGATTCAGAAAAGCCAAAATACGCAGGTCCAAAATTAACAAAGTTTTTCAAAGGCACCACCAAGGATGGCGAAGTAAAGCGAGAACCTTGTCGCCTGCTTAAGGAGAGGTTCTTAGATAGTTGTGTAGATTTTTAAGAAAATATTATTTTGTAAGAAAATCTCAATAAAATTTGCTTTAGATTACTTAGAATATTATTTTAGAATATTTTTATGACACGCTAGTGAGGAATGTTTGCAAATTTGCAATATTCTTAGTAGACAAGGAGAAGCAGATAAGGAAGGATATTATGATTGAATTACTGGTACTATTCCTCATTTTCTCAGCCAAGAGAAACGTGTAAAATTGAAATCGTTTGAAAATAATTTCTGGTAGCTAAAAGCGCCATTACATTTTCTTTGTAATTCATTTCATAGTTGCTGCCCAAACAAAATGTTGAACATTTACCGCACAAAGAAGGATTCGCCAAAAAACACATTGAAGGTGGAAACCGGGCTAATATCGTAATCCCCATGTCTAAAATGCAACCCAATAAATTCAAGATAAAAATATTTTTCACAAATACGATTTGTTTCTTATTTTGCAAGAAATTTATTGCATTAGATTAATTTTTTTGTTTATAAATAAAAGTGTGTATTTTTTCTTATTTTTTATCCTCTGACACTCAGCCTATTTTCTGTTTTGCGTGTGTGTGTTCCAATACAAATGTTATTACTGATACATTCGGGTTTTTATTATTGGGTATTGAGCAGAACGAGAGGGCTACTAAATAGCATTGTAAAAAAATAAAATGCGTCGTTTTATTAAAGAGAAGCTTAAACAATACAAAAAACATAGCTTATATTTCAAAATGGGTTTTGAAAAGCAACTCAGTTACTTAAACCAAAAATTCTAAAAAAAAAATAAGTGAAAGAAAAGAGAGGGAATACAACAAAACAATAATGCAAATACAGTCGAGGGAGTGAGAAAACGTGGAGCGAAAAGACAATTATTAATTGCTATACCATACTTAAATCTACACAAAGGGGGCTGTGATTGATATCCATAAAAATAATGATACGCTTTAAAAAATCTTTACATTCATACTTAAGATCTAGGAAACGTGTTTGTTTTCTTTTTGTTTGCCAATTTTTGCAATTTTGTTACCTTTATTTTAAAAAGAAATTACAGAACTAAAAGGTTCGAATGATTTAATGAGCCGCCCTCAAGCAACAGAATTTTCTAAAAGAAACCACCAGTAGAGCCTGTTGTAGAGGTCGCCGTTGTCGTTGGTGTCGATCAGAACTTTCGAAGATCCAACACAAAGACACTGCCATCCGAAGCACTGGCACCCACTTTCGTGCCTTTCGAATTCCAGCATACCTCAAATATGCCACCTGTTCCTTTATAGCTGTGCACCAAATTGCCATTTTGGGTACTCCAAATGTGAACGCACTTATCAAAGCTACCCGATGCCAAATATTTGCCATCTGGTGAAAAAGCCACCGAATACACCGGCTCTGTATGCTTTGTCAGTGTGTGTATGCACATACCCCGATCCACATCCCATAGACGAACTGTGGAATCGAAAGACGCCGAAGCCAACAGTAGATTTGTGTTGGGATTTTGTGTACCGGGGCCAGTCGGTGACCATTTAATTGTATAAATTTCCTTGGAATGTGCTTGCAAATCATGGCAACATTTGTCACGACTCATACACCAAATCTTAAGAGTCATATCGTCCGAACAAGAGGCCAATAGTTTACCCTGTGGGCACCATTTAATGGCATTAACCTCATTTGTGTGTCCTTTGAATGTTTTAATGGGTACGTCGGAGCCCAAACGACAAACGTGAATTCGTTGATCAGTACTACAGGATGCAAATGAATTATTTGTCTGCCAGTCCACGTCCAAAGCTGGAGCATTGTGGAATGAAAACTGTTGTGTGCATTGGCCAGTGGATGCATCCCAAATGATTGTTGTTTTGTCTACACCGGCCGACAAAATATAGTTACCACGCTTATTCCATTTGAGAGCAAATATAGGTCCTTTGTGCTGACCCAACGTTGATGCCAAACTACCATCTGTTTTCCAAATGCGTGCAAAACCATCATAGCTGCCAGTGGCCAAAAGAGTACCATCGCACTGCAAGAAATTGAGAAATTAATATAAATTTTGAAATATCTTTGTTCGCAGTACATACATTCCAGTCCAATGAAGTAACGTCCTTGTTACTTGGCACTTCGGCTCCACCTTTTTGAATACAATGACGCAATACCAATTGATTGGGCGAAGCCATGGCATCGGACATATCCCATATGCGTGCCGTGCTATCACCTGAACCACTTGCCAATAAGTCACGACTTGGATTCCAGGCACATATGAATACTTCACTTTCATGACCTCTCAATACAGTCGCTTTAGAAGCTGGTATTTCGATGGCAGCATCAATATCCATGGGCTCAGCGCCGCCCCCGGTAGAAGCTGCTGGTGACGATCCAAGGGCCGAAGTTGGGGCCGATGTGGCTGCCCCTCCGCCCGGTGTTGATCCGGCACCACCAGCTGAACCTGTTTGTGCTGTTGTTGTGGGTGTGGCTGTTCGTGAAGATGCCGTTGCGCCTGTTCCGGTTGCTGAAGCAGAGGCATCATTGGAGGCATTGTTGCTGGAACTTCCATTGGTGGAAGATGTTGATGCATTATCATCTGCTGTATTAGTTGTTGAACTACTTGCAGCAATATCTGGTTTTTTGTCATCACTGGGCGTATTTGTTGTACCCGATGTTGTAGCATTTCCCCCCGCGGTACCACTGGTGCCAGCTGGTGACCCACCAACAGTAGCACTAGATGTTGCGCCGCTTTCAGTTTCTGTGTTTTCTCCACCCGACGCTGCTACTGTCGCTGTACCCGAAGCATTTGCACTTGTACCAGATGCGTTGGCACTACTTTCCGTTTTAACCTCAGATTTTACGTTATTACCCGATGACCCGCTTGCCGTAGTACTGCTGGAGGCCGAATTATCACCATTGCCACTTTTACCGGGTTCCGATTTTATGGATGAAATAGGCGGCTTAGCTTCCGGCATAACTGCGTCTATAAGACTTAGGCTTTCTATAGGCCTTACGGGCACACCATCTTCGCCTACAGACCATTCCACCTCTGTATACAATAAACCTTTTTGCAATATCGTTAGTAGCGCAGCAGGTGGCACAAGAGCTCCATTGATGTTACTCTGTGATATATGGGATTCAATGCCGAAAACGAAGGCCGAATGTGAGAATCCTACAAGGAAGAAGGAAAATATAAATGCCATACCGTTTGTGTGTTAGTATTGGTGTAAGACGGACGGGTGGTAGGAAAATTCCATAAAAACTCACCAGATTCCTGTAAATATCGGTAAACTAAAAAATTTACTTCGTCGCTGGAAAAACTCATTTTGCGTAGAATCTTGACCACAAAATTGAAATCTCGATGTTAATTAAATGTTTATGAATTTTTGTTTTCTGCTTCGGTTTCCCTCTTAAACTATATATCTTGTTGTACGGCTTTTTTGTTAATGCTTCTTCTTTCCACTTAATATTCTGATTTTTATCTAACTCATGTATTAATGATATTTGCTCAAATCTTCCACACATGTAATTAATATAAACATTATACCGGAACGTGGTTTATTTTATTAAAAGTTAATAAAAGCATTTAAAAAATGCCTCTCAAATCGGGGAGAAATGACAAAATATGTCTTCATTCACACGCATCGCACGCAACATTACTTGACCATTGCATGTCAAACTAAATCGCACAAGTCATACGTCTTACGCTTTGAATTGTACTTGAGCATTGAAAATGGCGTAGACAAACTGAAATAATGCGAACAGGAATGGTACGTTCCAGAACTGCACGAATGTAGAATGAAAATTATTAATATAATAACCGAGTTTTCCTTTGTAATATTCCTAAAATATAGTACATTCTTGCAGGTTCCGCAGCAAGGCATTCTTTAGAATTACTTAAGGTTTTTGTATATAAGCAGCTTGAAAACTTCGCATGACATATTTTGTGACATATCATTAAGGGATGCTAAGCCGCACTCGAATTCTATGATGACAAGCTGCTTATGTACTCACACATTTGCGCCTTGTATATAATGTTGCAGAATTAAAGAGGTAGTGGTTCTTAATATTTAAAATTTAACTTCATTGAAAAAAAAAAAAAAAAAAAAAACAAATATATAACCTAATAGGTATAAAAGGATGGAAACCTGTTCTTTAAGCACCTGGATGGAAACCTGTTTTTTACACACTTAATAGTTGAAATAACGTAACATTGTTCTTCCTTCAACTTAAAACGCTCTTCGTTGTCATTTATATATCTTTTGACATATAATTAAAGTAATTAATTAGAACAATGTTATGAAAATATTTATAATATTGTCATTTGATTATTGCCTAATAAGGAACTGGCAGGAGTGCCACTGCAAAGAAACTAAGAATTTAGGAAAATGTCAGAAATCTTGAAATCAAACGTATAACGTGTACGAAGAATCAACGTACGTCATGCGTTCAATGGTTCTTACGCTGTAGAGCTAAAAATATTTAGCTGTGGAATGGAATAACTGGAGTAAATGATTATTCGATAGTCATGAAATGATTAAGAAAACTAGAATAATCGTCTACTGTCAAACAGGAGAAAATTTTGCGGTGTAGATTTGGCGATTTCGACGAATTTCTTTGTTGAAAACAACATTCTGTCGTGGCTAGTGCTAAATTATTTGTGAATTATAATAAAATAATTAATAAATAAAGTGAGTTACTCTTGGACCAAACATTCAGCTATTCATTTGCTACGAAAAAAGAAGAAAAAAATTAGAAAAATATAGGAGGTGAAAATTAAATTTTTGTATAAGTGCGTTTGTGTGTGTATGTGAATGAGTGTCTGTTAATTGGGTGTACGCAAGTGCTGGAAGGAATATAGGGTCCACTAATAACGACAACTAAGAGTAAACAGCTGTTCTAGTAATGAACTAAATGTCAAAAGTCATTGATTTGGTGATAACCTGTTTCATAGTATATACATATTCTGAGTAATTTTTTACAATAAATGTTTTATCAATTTCCTTGCTAATTAACATTATATTGCCTATATTTGTTTAAAGCTGTTTAGGCTTCAGGCAATTATCAGTGTTGCCGAAATGTTTGAATTTTGTTTATGACATTTGACACACCTTGTTTAGTGTGCCCTGTTGGAATTCAATTTAAGCCGAGCAGCAGCGTTCCACATACAATAGTACAAAAGTTGTTACACAAAAACGGTAATGAGAAAAAGTGAAAAAAAAAAATAGAAAACCAATGAAAAAATAGATAAATTATTAAAATGTTTTCTAGTGGCCGATTGTGAAACATAATATCTATGAAGATTTTAATAATTTGAATGCAAATTAAATCTTATTTCTTTGAAATTAATGGATTACTATTGAAGAAAAAGAGTCGAAGGAGAATTGACCCAGAAGCTAAAAATAATAAGAAAAAATAAGAAAATAATGAATATGGTGGGAGGATCAATAAATCGAATATTGTGACTTAAACGCTTAGGGGCAAATGTGTGGTTCAATGTAATAATTTTAAGAAATAAATATGTTTGTTATCATAAACTGACATTTATATTGTGTATGATGGTGATGACGTGCGTGTGTTTGTATGGATGTGCACAGAGATAAATTTCAACTCCAGCTACTACATTATTTCACAGTTTATAAAGTCTTCATATTTTGTTTTTTTTTTTTTTTTTCACTTGACTTCGTGGTCATCGTCATTTGTTTGACAAAAAGCCAGCAGCAGCGCCATCCATGCTATCCATTGCCCTCAAACGCAAACGTCAACGCCGCTGCGACGTCTGTGAAAAAAGTTCTTGTATGCAAGAGCTAATAATGAGTTGTAGATGGCGTTTTATACGATATGGGGGCGGAGGGGGGTGTTGTGGTATGACATGTAAAGGATAACAATGAACACGTTGAGGAATGTTATGCATTGTAGACATTTAATAGATGTTATATCCTTTTGTCATTTTTTGTTTTTGTCATAATCATAATGTGGAATGTTTTGAAATATGAATCATTATATATCTCTCTATATTTGGAAGAAGTGTTTTCAACAATATGACATGGGAATACATTGTAGATTTATGACATTTCCGATTTGAAATCAATATTTCTTTGATAAGAAACAAGGACTCGTGCTGCGTAAAAACATAATATTTACTAATACACCAGGCTTAAAATAGAAGTTAAGCCCCCAAAATATACTGGCAATCTCCGTCAGAAACAGATAACCCCGGAAAGTAACACATTGTGAACTATTCAGAAGTGAAACGGAGGGTCTATATAATAGTTGCACTGGCATAGTGCGAAGCAGAATAATGAAGAAAAAACAAATTTTTCATTTTACGACTTACGGGAGTACCTTTTCCGGGAAACCTCTTCAAATGAATATATCAATTTTTCTGATCCATGAGTTGACAGTAACCTAGGAGGATGGTATATAACCATAACTATATAATTCCATTATTTAGAAGATTTGATTTTTTGGACATTTTTACAGCATTGGGATAAAACAATATTCTCTCTCTACCTTTGATTCAATTTTGTGGAATAAACCCAACATTCTAGTCATTTTTTGTGGTTTTTCCTCAATTTCAAAATATAAACAAAACAAGTTGGTCTGTTCCTTTGAAGTTAAACTACCTTACTGGTTGTGACATGGACCATATATATATTTCCCAACCCTATGTCTAACGTGGAGCTAATTTTAATAAAAAAACATTTTTGAATTTAATTTATTTTGAAAGCTTCCTTTACATTTTTTATCTTGTTTTTTGGCAAACCTCGACATCGACTCATTATTTTTTTCAATGTCCGAAACGATATTTGAACCTGAAACTTGGATGTTATGCGACCTCGTAGCCAACAGTGTTCCTGGTGCTTGTAGTCAAGGTACCTACTGTATTTGATACGTCCCAAATAAAGGATCAAATAAGTAGCTTAAGTAATGAATAAAAAACAAAAACAATTTTCAACGACCGATATCTCACAGTTAAAGGCATCATTGTTGTATTCCAATGCGTCAATTGAAGTGAGCACGTCTAAAAAAACAGTATTTTGGGAAAAATTTGGATGTCATCTCTCGACAGCGAAGTTAAACAGTTACGTTACGACTTGCACTTTCTTTCAAGCAGTATGGTCCAATAATGCACCATAAACCGCACCATACTGATAGCTTTTGCATTGCTTTTGGTTTATACTTGAGCCAAACATGAACTTCATCGCTGAACACATTTTTTCTATAAAAAGAGGATCTCGGACAACTTTCCAAGAGCCCATTCACCGAAAATTCTGACTTGCGGTAGGTCATTCGGATTCAATTCTTCCACCACCTGTTTTTTTGTAAGGCCTCCTTCAAACAAACAAATTTCAAATAAATCTGCTGAAAAGTGGCTAAATGCATCAAAATATCGAATATAGAGAGGGAATGTTATATGTGGGCCCTACAGTACATTATCTGCTAAAGAAGGCGGTGTCTGTTATGAACTCCAAATACCAAATTTAGGATAATTCTTTTGAAAAATGTAATTACAATAATTAAAATATCGAATATAGTGAGGTACTGTTACATGGGGCTATACGAAGATGTGAACCTGTATAGGCAATTTTCTGTCATAGGAGTTAGTATCCATTACAGAATCCAAATACGAAATTTGAGACATTTCCAAATGGGGACTATACCAAAACAGCCCTGTGTCAGGATGTTTCCTACATACTGGGATATCAATCTGCCAATTTACGACAAGTTCGGTAGAGTGGTACCAAAACGTGGATCCATGCCAAAAATTCCTAAAACACATCTGTGTAAAATTGTATCAACCTACTGATTTCCACAGACGGACAGAAGGACATGCAAATTTCTGCTGATCACGAATATATACTCCATATTAGGTCTAAAATGTATATTTGGAGGTGTTACAAACGGGATGACAAACTTACTGTACCCTCCATACTATGATGAAGGACATAAAATAGCGACAACGTCTCAAAAAGTAAAATATAGAGGCTATACTATTCCAATCTATGTGCACCATTCTAAATTCCTTGAAGTAAGGATGTCTTGATAATTAATCTGAAAACACATGACATTTTTAATGGCACTTTTACCTTTGGTATACGCCTCCTTTTCCTTCTGCTTTCTTTTGTGTGTGCTCCCTGACAAGAATTACAAATTATGCCGATTTATGCATTGTGTACATGTAATGAGTCTCAAAATCAAAATTACTTTTCTCAATTCAATTCAAAATAAAAAGTACTGTCCACTTTTCATTCATTTAAATATTTTTCTCTTCTTTCATTGCCGGTTGCTGTTGGTTGTCGTTAATTCCTAAATAAAATTCTTTGTTATTTGATTTGTGCGGATTTTTTCGCTTCCTCCACTGGTTATTAGTACATGTCGTCGAAGTCTGTTTATATTTTTTATGATAAGAAAAAAAAAAAAAAAAAACACATACTACATTTTATTGAGATATGTATGCAATACAACAACAAAAGGGGAAAGTGTTGCTAAATATTGTGGAGATTTGGTTGGGTTTTCAACATGAAAGTATATAATTTTTTGTGTTGATAAAACATTGAACAATTCAGCAAAACAACAGCAAAAGTGTAAAAACAACGCCTCTAGATCCATTTTTGTTGCAATTTACTTGGTTTTGTTTTTTTTTGTTCGAAAACAATTTTATTGTTTGATAATTTTGGCAATATGTACTAATTAATTTTTTGTTTGTTTTGCAGGTCACAAAAAGTCTAAACGTATCGACGGACGTACATAAATATAAATTATCTAGCTAAAAAATACATAAGCTCTACGACCGAAGACGACGCCGACGCCACCGACGACGACGACTACAACAACATCTGTTGCGAGCGAGTATTGACACCAGAATTCTGAGCAGCATCTCTGTCGTTCTATCAAACACTTTAAAGCAATCAGTCTCAATTGAAGAACGAATCGAGTGATTTTTTCCAACATTAATCGGTGTTTGGACATACACAGTACATTTGTATTCCTCAACTGTTTATATGCCGGTTTTGTGAACGAAAAAAAGAAAGATTTGTGTAAATAACACAAAGTAAATAAAAAAAACAGCAACCATACAACGACAACAATAACACAGCGAGCAGAACGAAAAAAAAACAAACTTGTTACTGTTGTTGTTTCACATTATAATTGTTCTTGCTGTTGTACTCATTTGAATGACTTGGTGCCAGTAGTGTGATTGCCACTGCATCTACTACACAATCAAGCAATTTCAATTTAGAACATCTCCTGTCTGTCTTTCGTCTTCTACTAATTTTGCTGCTGCTGTTGCTGCTGCGGTCATCTTGACTCGAATCGCCGAATCGGCTGCTGCTGTGAATAAAACCCAAACATTTTAAACTCTCCCCTAAAAAAGGAGAGTTTAAAACGGCAAATAAACAAGGATTAACATCCGTTTTTTAACAACTATATTTTATAGTTGTTAAAAAACCAAAAGCGTCGTTTTTCTTCGTCAACAAGTTTTTAAAAAACTTTAAAAATTAACAAACTAACAACAATGGCACCTGTGCGGGGAGATGGTATGCGCGGTCTGGCGGTTTTTATATCAGACATAAGAAACTGTAAGTAAACAAAAATTTCATACGTATATATTTTTTTAACAATATCAACAATTTATGAAAATCTACTAAGATGTCACGTTCGTCTGGAAACCATTTGGATTTTATATTGTGAAGCGATTTGTTTATATAATTAATCAATTTCCAAAGCTATTTTTTGTTAAACAATTCGAAAGGCTACAGAAAATATGAGGTATAAACCAATGATTATGAATGTTTTTGTTGTGGATTTTCAAATCTATTTATTTTTAAAAAGTTAAGAAAGAACTAAAATTACGCTGCGTTTGTCTTTTGTTACCCCCAGAACCAAACTTCAAAATAATGAAAAGAAAACAACAGGTGTACAGAGTGAGATAAAAAAATCTGCAGCAAAGCCAGGCGCCATAATTTTTCCTTTTTTAATTTCTTTGAATGAAAGCAAAATATGTCGGAAATAACATCAAATTTTAAAATAAGTTTAAATTTGTTCGAATTAGTCACCTTTGGCACGAATTATGGCTTTGAAAACTCACACGCTGCCCGAATGTTGCTCTGCGGTATTTTGGCACATTCCCGGCGAAGCGCTTGCTTGAGGTGATCGACACTTTGGTATTTTTTAGTGCCAACCTTGCTTTCCCAAAATACTCAAGATACAATAGTCCAACGGATTGGTATCCGGAGATTTTGGTGGCCATTGTGCTCTGGAAATGAAGCGAGGAACCTCATTTTGTAACCAATCTTGGGCGGCGCGTGCTGAGTCCTGTTGGAATGTCCAAGGTCTGCGGCCAAAATGTTTGCGTGCCATAGGCTTAAATACACCCTCCAGAATATTTTCGCGATAATATTCGGCATTTATTCTGATACGAGCGGAGAGCGACCATCAGCTGTTATGGCGGCTCCCACACAATCACCATGTCCGGCGCTTAAGTTCTGGTGGCCAACTGAAGGTGCACATTTTCAGCTGACCTCTTTGGCAAGTAAATACGATCATTTTGTTTTTTCACAAACTGCTGGACAACGAATGTTTTCTTATCGGAGAAAACCAAATTCGGCAGTTCAACACTTTCGGCCAAGCGAAGCAACTCTTTTGAGTCTATTTTCTTTCTGATGCAGTGTAAGTCTTGCACTTTTTGGAATTTCAATGGCTTTATCCTGAGCTCATTTTCAATATTTGCCGAATGGAATATTGTGGGTTTCGATCAAGTCGCTTCTTTACTTTTCGAACCATTTCTGCTGATGTTGCTGTTTTCTTCCATCCAATTCCTTGACGTCGAGCTACGTTGCCAGCTACGAGCGATGGTGCGAGACACAAAAGACTTATTCACATTTAAATACTGGAGTGCTCTAACGATAGCCACTTGTGGTTTTCCAGCCAAATATAAAGAAATCATACTATAACGCTTGAATTCAATCACGAATAACTTTTTTTCTGGAAAATTCTCACCAAAATGCTTTTGTACGGTTGTAAACAATATAATGAGATGCCATTGTAATAATTTTAACAGTTGTCGGAGGAGTGACTTAGAAATGACAGCAGTCTGAAGTTGGTTGCAGTTTCCCATCTCATCCTGTATTTACGCAGGTGGCCTGTAGTCAGGGATGCGGGTTAAATGGTGTCTGTGAACACTAATGCAACGCCATGCAGAACTAGAAGTATTCAGACCTACTAAAACTAAAACTCCCTGGCGTGTGATGAATTGAGAAAGGAAGGTCCAAATATATAAGAGAGAGCCTCTAGATCAAGAAGACTATCAGGCAGGTCAGGTTCATGCGGATGCAGTCACCGATGTAGTCAACCACTACAGTGAGAATACCGTCGTTGGAGACCACCTTCCTATCCATTGCAGTCTGAAAAGACAAATCAGGGTACTTTTGGAGCAATTATATTCAGGATGACACCAATAGCTAATTTCTTATATCTGGATGTTGAAACAGAATTATTTATAATCAGATTTTAAACACCTTACATATGTTACTGCTACAACAACAAACAGTTACCATCGTTGTAGAATCCAACTTCAAAAAAATCAGGCAGCCATACTTAAAGTTCAAGTGTCGTAAACAGATTATGTTCCTTTTATCAAGTGGTTTACGAGTTGATAAATGGTAGGGATGTAACACATCGCCAACATAATAATTCCAACCCTCCCATTCCACAATCCACTGTCCAACGATGATGAGTGGCATATTGATGAAAATTCCTTAAAGAATGCGCCGGCGGGTCACGACACGATGTGCCCACATTCAGAGCACATGATGTAAAATTATTACATTAACTGTTGTGATAAATTGAAATCACTACAGCTTTTAGGCATTTATTTATAATTGAATAAAATGTTTATTAAATTATAGGGGCGTCAATTTTTAAGCTGAGTTTTATTTATTTCCCCCCAAAAACCCAGTATGATGATAGACAGGCCAGAGTGTTTGGTTGGTTGGTGGCAAAAGTCGTTGGTCGTAGTTTTTTCTATACCGCAACACAATACTACAAGCAGTAACATTTACTAAAACTGACAAATGGCCTAACTAATAAATGATACAAAAATAGATATTAGGATTTGATGCAGTCCGCGTCGTATTTCAAAAAAAGTTTGTGTGGACCAATTTTGTAGAGTTTATTTTGTTGCAACAATGTGAGGAATTTGTTAAGCTCATTGGCTTTTTATCGACATTGTGTGAAATTTATATTTTATATGTATATATAGATTTTTTGTAGTTTGCTGGTGACAGCCACACTCATGCTCATTGGCGCTTGACACATTCACATAATGATAATCTCGATAGGTTTTTTTGTTTTGTCCATAAATGTTGAAAGCATAGCTTTAGAGAGGAAATATTGTAAGTCCATTTGAATAAAAATAAGTGACCAGTAAGAGGTTTGAAAAGTAGAAAATTTTCAAATAACGCTAGCACGACTTGTTTTTCAATAATTTATTATTTATTTTTTTTATTATTTTCAAATACTCAAAATTTTTTACATTCGTTTCATATCATTGCATTTTTGCTCTTTCATCACATATTCTTATATTTTTACAAAAACAAAAATCGAAAACATTCATTGTTAATATTTCATGAATATTTATTTTAATATTCATTTCTATGTCCAATGACCTCAAATATGCATGAAACAAAATGCATTGCCTGCAGTTTACAGCGAATTGATAAGAAAAACATGACAATTTTTTTCGTTGCTTTTGTTGTACTTTAGTAAATTTGGATTACATTTTCCCCCACTGATTACAAAAAGTTTTGAGTCCATGATTCTAAAGCTCTAGTATCCATTACGAACTTCAAATACTAAATTTAAAACATTTCCGGTGAATAATGTCGCTAAAATCATCAAAATACGAGGTTATACGAAGACGTGGACCTGCACAGACAATTTTCGGTTATAGGCTGTAGTATCCATTACTAACTTCAAATACCAAATTTGAAACAATTCCGGAGAATAATGTCACTAAAATCATAAAACTACCGAATATCGGGAGGTGCGTTGTAGGGGGGCTATACGAAGACGTGGACCTACATGGCCCACTTTCAATACCAAAAGTCCGAATATAGGGAGGTACCGTTATATGGGGGCTAAACGAAGGCGTGGACCTGCACGCACAATTTTTTGTCTTAGACTGTAGTATCTATTACGAACTTCAAATGCAAGATTTGAAACATTTCCAGTGAATAATGTCGCTTAAATCACCAAAATACCGAAAATAGGGAGGAACAATTATATGGGGGCTATTCGAATACGTGGACTTGCACAGACAATTTTTTGTCTTAGACTGTAGTATCCATTATGAACTTCAAATATCAAATTTGATACATTTCCAGTGAATAATGTCACTAAAATCATCAAAATACCGAATATCGGGAGGTACCGTTATATGGAGGCTATACCAAAACGTGGACCTACATGGCCCACTTTCAATACCAAAAGTCCTGCAGACATTATATATATTTGAGTAAAGTTATATTAACCTACTTCATTTCGTTCGGAAGCTAGAGTGATTTCCACAGACGGACGGACATCTCTAAATCGACATAGAATTTTATGCTGATCAAGAATATATATACGCTGTGATAAACTTAATATACCCTGCATACCATGGTGGAGGGTATAAAAATTATGAATTCCCTTAGTGTCATTTCACTCAGACTCAGCTTAGACAGTCCTCTAAACATTTCTTCTAAAGCCCTCTAATACAGTTTTAAAAGTTCATAAATTATCCTTGACAATGACAAATTGCTGGATAGAAAAAAACTTAGTTCAAAAAACATTTTTTGAAATTCCTCAAATTATTCTTCATAAATATAGTTTTTTTGGTTTGTTTATAATGTTTCGAAATTCTTGCGGCTATAACCTTTATGGAGGGTTTTTTTAATTCTCTTAGCGAAAATAAAATCTTTCCCATGTAAAGTGGGTTAGAAATGTAGTGGGATTCTCTAACTCATTTTTTGAGTTACTGACAAAAATCGATAAATTTGAAACCCAAAATGTTGATATTAAAAGGAAATTAACTTTGCAACATTGGAATCTATCGGTAGGTCTTAGCGAATACTTTGATTCCGTCGCTAACTTACCGAAAGATTTCGTTAAATACCGAAATTATAAGAATTTTAATTTTCACGAATATTGTCGGTAACTCAAAAAATGAGTTATAGAATCGTCGCACATCTGGTCTGGTAAGGTAAGAAAACTGCGACAAAGTCAAACGTCATAATTTTTGCATTTACATTTTACATTACCTTTTAATTTCTATTGAATGAAAGCAAAAAATGTTGGAAATACCATCAAATTTTAGAATAAGTTTAGATTTGTTCACATTTGCCACGACTTATGGCCTTCAAACGGTCAATGAAACCGACACACGCTGCCCGAATGTTGCTCTGCGGTATTTTGGTCCATTCCCGGCGAAGCGCTTGCTTTGGTATTTTTTAGTGCCAACCTTGCTTTCCAAAATACTCCAGAATTCGTGAATTTGTTAGTTTATTCACAATGTTTTGAAAAGCTTGCGGTTATATCCTTAACGGAAATTTTGTTAACTCTCTCTCTGCGAAATTAAAATGAATGCCATTTCAGGGGACCAAATAACAAATCATGAACTTTCCCATATAAAGTGAGTTAGAAATGTCAAATCCTGGACCACCTTGACAACATCGGTGTAGATATCCATCCATTCATTCACCTTCCTTTTCGAAATCAAAATTAATAAAGCTTCCGGCAAAGTGTGTACATATAAACAAACATAACAGGTCGTTTTACATGACAAAATCAAGTTTTCTTCCGCCATAATTTAATAATCATAAAGCAATTTCTTAACAACTCTTTCCTCTCGGTATCCGACGACAATTTTTAATATGCGTGTGTTTGTTTGTATCTCTCTTATTTTTTCTTTTTTGTATTACAGGTAAAAGTAAAGAAGCGGAAGTAAAAAGAATCAATAAAGAGTTAGCCAATATACGTAGCAAATTTAAAGGTGACAAAACGTTAGATGGGTATCAGAAAAAGAAATATGTGTGTAAATTGTTGTTCATATTTCTGCTGGGGCATGACATTGATTTTGGTCATATGGAGGCGGTTAATTTGCTGTCATCGAATAAATATTCCGAAAAACAAATTGTAAGTAAATATCTAATATTAACTTGATAAAATAAAACATATTTTATTTTTCATATTTTTTAGGGTTACTTGTTCATATCGGTTTTGGTTAACACAAACAGCGATTTGATACGCTTGATTATACAATCCATTAAAAATGATCTACAATCCCGTAATCCTGTGCATGTTAATTTGGCTTTGCAATGCATTGCCAATATTGGCAGCCGCGACATGGCCGAATCGTTCTCCAATGAAATACCAAAGTTGTTGGTATCAGGGTATGTATACTGATAGATCCTTGCAAACATTATACATTTTTATGCCAATGTTTTCTTATCCTACTTTCAGAGACACCATGGATGTTGTAAAACAATCAGCTGCTCTTTGTCTTTTACGTTTGTTCCGTTCAAGTCCCGACATCATTCCTGGCGGCGAATGGACTTCACGCATTATTCATTTGTTGAATGACCAGCATATGGGTGTTGTCACGGCTGCCACTTCGTTGATTGATGCTTTGGTCAAACGTAATCCCGACGAATATAAGGGTTGCGTCAATTTAGCTGTTTCTCGTTTGTCACGTATTGTTACCGCTAGTTATACTGATTTACAGGATTATACTTATTATTTTGTTCCGGCCCCATGGCTGTCGGTCAAACTCTTACGTTTATTGCAAAACTATAATCCTGTAACAGAAGAACCAGGCGTTCGGGCACGTTTAAATGAAACACTTGAGACAATTTTGAATAAGGCTCAAGAGCCGCCAAAGAGTAAAAAAGTCCAGCATTCAAATGCTAAAAACGCTGTGCTCTTCGAAGCGATCAATCTCATTATACACAGTGACAGTGAACCCAATTTGTTGGTGCGTGCCTGCAATCAATTGGGTCAATTTTTAAGTAATCGTGAAACGAATTTACGTTACTTGGCCTTGGAGTCGATGTGCCATTTGGCCACATCGGAATTTTCACACGAAGAAGTTAAGAAACATCAAGAAGTAGTCATTCTCTCCATGAAGGTAATGGTTTGGTTAAAAATTTAATATTTAATTGAATATTAAAATAAAGTTAAACTTTTTGTCTAATTTCAGATGGAAAAAGATGTTTCCGTACGCCAAATGGCCGTTGATTTGCTGTATGCCATGTGCGATCGCAGCAATGCTGAGGAAATTGTACAGGAAATGTTAAATTATTTGGAAACCGCTGATTATTCCATACGCGAGGAAATGGTCCTTAAGGTGGCCATTTTAGCTGAAAAATATGCCACCGATTTCACATGGTAAGGACAGTTTGAAACCCCCACCATTAAAGACCTAAACCAGCTATTTCCTTCTCTCTTCCCCATAGGTACGTTGATGTCATTTTAAATCTCATTCGTATTGCCGGTGACTATGTATCGGAAGAGGTTTGGTATCGTGTCATACAAATTGTCATCAATCGTGAAGAGGTCCAGGGTTATGCTGCCAAGACTGTCTTTGAAGCTCTGCAAGCACCTGCTTGCCACGAAAATATGGTCAAAGTTGGTGGCTATATATTGGGTGAATTTGGTAATTTAATTGCCGGCGATTCACGTTCAGCACCCCTAGTGCAATTCAAGCTCTTGCATTCTAAATATCACTTATGTTCACCCATGACAAGGGCTCTCTTGCTGTCCACCTATATCAAATTCATTAATCTATTCCCTGAGATACGTACCAACATACAAGAAGTATTCCGTCAACACAGTAATTTGCGTTCGGCCGATGCCGAACTGCAACAGCGGGCAAGTGAATATCTACAATTGAGTATTGTGGCATCCACAGATGTACTGGCTACAGTGTTGGAAGAAATGCCCTCATTCCCCGAAAGGGAAAGTTCCATATTGGCCGTGTTGAAGAAGAAGAAACCTGGTCGGGTACCAGAAAATGAGATACGTGAATCGAAGAGTCCAGCACCGGCGGCTGTACAGAATAATACTCATGCTGCTACTAATCATAAGTAAGTCTCTACTTCTTTAGGAGGTAACTATGAAATTGATTTAATTGTAATTTCCGGTTTTGCAGAGTTAACAGCAATGCCAATGCCGATTTGTTGGGCCTTAGCACACCACCGGCCAATAATGCGGTCAACAACAGCAGTGGCACATTAATTGATGTCCTGGGCGATATCTATGGCAGTGCCAATAACAACACAGCAATCTATAATACCAAAAAGTTCCTTTTCAAGAACAATGGTGTTTTGTTTGAAAATGAAATGCTACAAATTGGCGTTAAAAGTGAATTCCGACAGAATTTGGGACGTTTAGGTTTATTCTATGGCAACAAAACACAAATTCCCCTAACAGTGAGCATAACAAGATTTATTAGATACTTAGAGTATTTGCTAATTTACATTTCCTGTAATTTAGAATTTCACACCCGTCTTACAATGGGAGCCGGAAAATGCTTTAAAATTAAATGTTCAAATGAAACCTGTTGAGCCCACCTTAGAAGCCGGTGCACAAATCCAACAATTGTTAACGGCCGAATGTATAGAAGACTATGCAGATTCACCCACAATTGAGGTGAATTTCCGTTACAATGGTGTTCAACAGAAATTCAGCATCAAGCTGCCATTGACCATTAATAAGTTCTTTGAGCCAACGGAAATGAATGCCGATTCATTCTTTGCACGATGGAAGAATTTGAGCGGGTAAGTTGCAACAAGAAATGAAAATCATACAAAAATATAAATAAATAAAAAATTACACAAAATTACTCTCTATTCCAGTGAACAGCAAAGAGCCCAAAAGGTTTTCAAAGCTCAACAGCCTTTAGATTTACCCGGTGCCCGTAATAAACTCATGGGCTTTGGTATGCAATTGCTCGATAATGTTGATCCCAATCCAGACAATATGGTATGTGCGGGTATTATACACACACAGTCACAACAAGTTGGTTGTTTACTAAGACTGGAACCCAACAAGCAAGCACAGGTATGGAGCTTTAATAAAAAATTAATATTTTTTTATTCCACTTTTGTAGTGAAAATAGAGTTAGTCTAGGCGAGTTTACTTGCGTTAATTTTTATGGTTCTCTTTTCAACTTCTTGACTCTTGTATTTATAAAAGGGAATTTGTTTCCGGGAAATTGTGGTTTTTCAGTATTGCCCTTTTGATGTTCTTATTTATTATACCCACAGAGGGTATATATCACTGGACAAGGTCAAAACTTGCCTCATTGAGGAATGATGGCTTTAGACGTAGATATCTTTGGATGAAATCTGTTTCAGGACTTTTGGAGTCGATATAGCGGTGTATGTCTACCTATCTGTTCTCTAGAAGGGAGTATCCGATTTTGTTCATTCTTCGTACATCGTAATATTATTATCAAACTTAGATTGAGTTCGGAAATGGGCAATATCGGTCCACTCCTACTGCCACCTCTACTACGAAGGGTCAACATATTGAATAACCAAAATGCTTATAAATTGTGAAATAAGCATCAGATTCTTTTCAAATTTTACTCAAGCCAATATTGCTACCAATACAAAATCTGGTGTGAAGATGCAACTTTTTAGACCACTCCTTCTGGTACCTCCCCCACACAGTCAAAACGATCATAAAATGCTTAATAATCATCCGGTTTTTTAAACTTTACACATACCAATATTTCTATCAACACAAGGTATAGTGTGAAGGTGCAATATTTCGGACCAATCCTTCTGGTAACTCCCCCACAGAGAGGTCAACATTTAAAATAACCAAAACGATCATAAAATGCAAAGTAAGTATCCGATCCTGTGCAAATTAGACACAACACGAGATCTGGTTTGAGATGAAAAAATATGGAATATTTCGTATTTGAATGAGAGCACAACATGTCGGAAATAGCATCAAATTTTAGAATAAGTTTAAATTTGTTCGAATTGGCACGAATTATGGCCTTCGACACTTTGGTAACCTTGCTTTCCAAAATACTCGAGACACAATACACCAACGGATTGGTATCCGGAGATTTTGGTGACCATTGTGCGCTGGAAATGAAGCGAGAAACCTCATTTTGAAACCATTCTTGGGTGGCGCGTGCCTAGTCCTGTAGAAATGTCCAAGGTCTGCGGCCAAAATGTTTGCGTGCCCAAGGCTTTAATACACCCCAGAATGTTTTCGCGATAATATTTGACATTTATTCTGATGCCACGGTCGATTAATACGAGGGGAGAGCGACCATCGAATGTTATCGGCGGCCCACACCATCACCATGACCGGCGCTTGAGTCCTGGTGGCCAACCGAAGGTGCACACTTTCAGCTGACCTCTTTTGCAAGTAAACACGTTCAGTTTGTTTGTTTAGAGACTGCTGGACAACGATTAATATTCTACAACTTGTTTCGACATAAAAATCGAGACACAGAAGGAATTTCCAAAAAATCCAGTACTAGCAATTTTTTCCATTTCCCTTATCTCACACTCCTACAAAGAGAACCCTGACGCCGCAAGTAAACTTGCCTAATACAAATTGCGACTAGTAAATAACAATAATCATTATTTTCTTTGTTTAATTTTGCCATATTTTACAGATGTTCCGTCTAACAATACGTGCCAGCAAAGAAAGTGTTACAAGAGAAATTTGCGATATACTAACAGACCAATTTTAAAAAATGGTAAATACAAAATGTCTTTTATTTAGGCTCTATTAAACGGCATAAGAGAAATGCAACGACGATTTTCGTTTTATAAATATATACAAAACAAATATATATATACCAAGATTATTCTCAAAGGAAATATACAAAAAAAAGAACATACATTACAAAACTAAATCATAATCTTATAAAAAGAACAAAAAAACCAAAAGTTGAGAAAAAGATAAGCGAAAAATTCATAGTTAAATTTAAAAAAAGAGATACCCCCTTTAATTGAAAAGTAATAAACCTATATGTTAATGTTATAAAAAGATGAAAAAGAATATAGATAAGCTTGCATTCTTTTTAAGCAAAACTTAAAAAAAGGAAAGAATTTTGTTCATTTGTTTTTCTCAGAAAACACATACACATAAGTATTTTAAAAAATATATAAAATACACAAATCAAACAAATATAAGAATTTAGATATTTTTCCTAAACATGATTTAGTGGTTTTAATTTTTGTTTTGCTCAAATTTCCTCTCTCTCCCCAAATTTTCCACATTAGTTAACTGCACAAGCTCTTTATGTAGTTTTTTTCTTGCAACACCCCCCTACCCCCTCACAACCATTTTCCAATTTTAAAATTTTCCACGTATGAAAAAAAAAACCCTCACCTTGTATTTTGTTCGTTTCTTGTCATATTACTCTGGCGATCAATACATACAATGAACTTATAATATTAAGTAATAGACAAGAAAAAGTAACTAAGTAAATTAATTGCTCGAAATGTAAAACTAAACTTACCAAATGCAAATCCTTTTCTCGCCCCTAAAAAAGAAAGAAAGATAGATTAGATAACCGATCACCTAAAAAAATGAAAAACTGTATAAAGATATAAAAAATCTATCTAATTTTGTCCTTTCCAAAAAGAATACTCGAAATTTCTTATAAAAAGAATGAAAGGAACTTTGAATGAAACAGGGCTTTGCGTTTATTTTAATAAACAAAGATCTGTCTGATGAAGTTTCTAAACGTATATTTTCTAAATATTTTTTCCATATAAAATCAAAAATAGAAAAATCGTTCTTTGTTCTGGGGTTTGGAACAAGATATATCTGCTAGGCATGGGCCTATTTAATAAGATGACACAGGAGGCGAATTAAAGCCTAAGTCTTCTCTTGCTGTCAAAGTTTTCCTGCGTGAAATCCTTCAAAAAAAGATTGTTTTCTTTTCGAAATTTTACAATTCGATGATTGTGCACAAATCCCAACATACCGAAAATGAATTTAACGACAAAACAGCCTGAGAATAATATTATATTATAAAAACTATTTTAACAAGGCTTGAGAAACACTTATGTATCACATTTTCATATTGGGGTATTATAAGTTTGATTGGGCCAAAAATTATGCAACACCTCGAAATATTGGTACCCCACATGGGAAAGTATATATGGATCTTCCTATCTCGCTGAGCTGAGTCGATCTAGCAATGAATGTCCGTCCGCCCGTCTGTCCATGTTAATTTGTAATCATTCTTCAGGACGCAATTATGGCCCGATCTTTACGATTGGGCCAGAATAGAAGCCTATTGCTTTTGGAGATGATCGCATAATATTTAGGGGTTGAAATGGACCAAAAACTGAACAATTTCCTGATTTTGTAGTTGCTCTACAGGTCGCAATTATAGACCAATCGACGCGGAAGTTAGCATGGGCCTAGATCTTAGGGCTGGGCAGGAGCCAGTATATTGTTTTTAAAAATGTCCGCAATATATTTAGGAGTTGAAATGGACCAAAAAATTAAAATGTTTTGATTTGCAGCCGTTATAAATAGAATGAAAATGACACGAAATCTCGAATTAAGTTAGAGTTTAGGACAGCGGGTGGAATGGACCACTACTTTTGTGTAAAAATTTCAGCATTACTTACAGGCGATATCGAAAGTACACAGAAGGCGAACTTCTGACTTTGTCATGCTGATTTCGTTGACGAATATAGCCAAATATCGCAGACAAGCAAATCATATAAATGTGCCTAAATTTTGGAGATACAGAGGGGCCTTTTGCATTTTGAGATGATTGCAAATTATTTAGGGGTTCAAAATGAACCAAAAACAGACACATTTTCCTGATCACACAATTGATGAAACCAATCGACACGGAATTTTGCCTGAGAAGTGAGTTAAGGACAGAGAAGAAGTCTAACATTTTGGATGACCATTGGATTGTACTTGGCTGTAAAATGGACCACTACAACTAACTACTTGACGGAGTGCGTAAATATTGGGCAAATGTCCTTGTTCAAAAAGATATCTTCCAAAATGGATTTAGACATAAGGGGGCTTTTAACATATTGTAGTGTTGTTGTGATACCCTACATGGTCGGCCCCGCACGACTATAGCCTTTCCTTACTTGTTTTAAATCTACCCTTTTTCTTTCTTTTAAAATTGACTGATAAAAGTTGTTCTTTTTTGGAAAAGTTACGCGAATTACCCTTATAAATAAGGATATATTAATCTCAAGCCATTTTGGTATGTTGGGTTTTTTTTTGTCAAAATTGAAGTGTTTTTGTAAATTTTGAGTTTTGACAGCAAAAAAAGAAATCAAGGACTGGATTCTTGTTCTATGAAACTATAAAATAAGGTCCAGGTGCTTGTTCGATTTGCAACAATTGTAACAAATTTTAGGTTAACCAGACACAACCAAAAATTGGCAGAAGTCGTCGGGCACACCCAGAAAATAATTGTAACCGGCTTGTAGCTTTACTTTACCTCTTTATTGTACCATGCCTAATATGATTTTATATCGAACAAATATGGAAGGAAAGTGAATATTAAACCATTCACATATCTCATCAAAAAACTGGGAATTCCTTAAAATTTCTGTTGTACATTTTTCTGAATAATTTTAGTTATGTGGCAGATCCACCACCCAAGTTCCCCTATATATTTCCATGCAAAAAAAGAAAATAAGTGACGCCGTAATAACGCATCAAACCAATAGAAGTCATTTATGTGGTCGTCGTCTTCGTCTCGCCTACATCTACAATAAACCAGATATATTTTTAATTCAAATTCGAAATATTTTTTATTAAAAAGTAATATGGAAATGAGTTATATATCTGGTGTTGTGTGTTATGTGCAAAAGTTTATAATGTATAATTCATAGAATTTACATAAGGACTATACTTCAGTAAAAAAATAATAATGAATTACTTGATATAATTCCAACAAAGAATACTTTTGTTTAAAAAACTAATGTTGCATACTACTATAAATATATATATTAAACAATACAACAACAACCACAGACATACATTAATGTTAATATTACAAATAAAATAAAACAAAACATGAAAATATTCTGGTAGAAATAAGTTTCCAAGTAAGATAAATACGAAAACCAAACAAAACCCCTTCTACCCCTCAAATTCATTATCTATAAAAATAATGGAGCCTTTATTGCATTCTCTTTTGTGTTTTTATTTTGAAAATATTATTGTTTGTTTATATAGAAAAACGAGAATTGTTATAATAGAAACCTTAAAAGATTTGGAAAACATAAAAAAAGAAATACAAATTTTCATACATTCCGGCTCAAAAATGGCACGATACATTTTGTAGAATAGAAACAAGGTTTATGAACATAACCTCATTCATAAATGCATTGGCTCTAAAGTTGCACACAAATTTCTTAAAGTATTTTGGTTTCAACAGTATTGAAAGAAAAGAAAATAAAAAATATATATTTCAAATTTATTATTCCAAATCGTTTGTATCTAAATTTTTGAGCAGGCATGTGTGCTATATAACTTATTTAACTAGAAAAAAATATTTATAAAAAAAAAATAAAATTAAAAAAGAACAAAAAAAAAAATAAAAAAAACAACAAAAAAATTGTTTCAAAATTAATGTTATTTACGAGATAAAAATATAATTTTTATTATTTAAAGAAAAAAAACAACAAAGAAATTCCATAAAAAGTAAACAAAAGAAACAAATCTCATTAGACAAATAACTTGACAACATATTTGTTGCAAAATCTCTATAAAAAAAGAACATAAAAACATAAATGATCTTTAAAAAAAATTGAAAAAATATAACTCACGAAATTAAAACAAAAAAACATAAATTCCCATTTGTTGAACAAAAAAAAAACGAATATAAATTTAAAATAATATAAATAATCCCACATTTATTTGTTATATAAACACAAAATAAGAAAAAACTAAACAACACTAAATTATATTTAACAAAGCATCAAGTGTAATATTGTATTAGACGACATCAACAACAACAATAAGAACCATATGCAAAAAAGTCGAAAATGTTTAAATATTTATATATACAAAACAAAAAAGTTTAATATACTCTTATTATACCCCCTACTACTATCCATCTCTTATGTTATAAAGTTATTGTTTATATTTCAATACCTCCCCTCCCAATTAATATTTTTATGTTCTATATATACCTATTTTATATATATTTTTTTTTTTTTGCTTTTTATACAGATATTTTTAATTTTATGTAAACAATAAAAATTAAAACAAGAAATCAAATGTTTATAGTATTTTGCAAATTCATTAAAAAATAATATTTAAACAGAGAAATAAACTATAAATAAATGAAAAACAAAACAATCTTTAAACAAAATATATTTTTCCTTTCACAAGATTTTTCTTTCCTGTAATGATGATCGACAAGCCTCTATCGTAAAATAAATTTGTTATCGTATAAAAAAAACACAACCTAAATTAAACAGAACTAAGAATAATTATACATTAAAAAAAAGCCCAACAAAAACACATTACACACACACGTACATATAAAATAAATACAAATAAACACATTATTTAGTGTCATATACTATGAAGAAAAATAATTAAAAATAATAAAAGAAATATTATAAAAAAAAGAAATGTGGTTTAAAATTCATCTTTACTTCAATTTTTCACACAAATCTTAAAAAAAGAGAAGTGTTGCAACAGGGCACAAAATGTGCTCAATATTTGAACAATTTTGGATTAAGGTTCCTTGGAATTCGTGCATTTTAGTTATTTAGGGACTTCGGCAATATTGTAGATAGAAATACGGAAATTTTAAACTTCAAGCCGTTCAAGAATGACCTGTTTTTGGTCCTTTTTGAATATATGTTTAAATACTCTTTTAAACGGCATCGTAGCGAATTAAAATATTCTAAAAATGGTTTATCATGAAATTCTTCTATAGGTCCTAGAAGACATCAAAAGTCTAAATCTTACCTAAACACCAGGAATTCATATATATTAAAAACATATTTTAGTAGGGTTAAAGTCGTTCTCATGTAAGTTTATGCAAAAAGTTCCTACAAAGCATCATTTTCGTAGGACGATATCAAAGACAAAAATATTCCTAATCAAATTTTACCACCAAAAAAAGGAAATCTATATAACCACTGAATATTAAAAAAAAATATCAAATCAATATTCCTACAAAGTCCCAAAAATATTTCCTAATTTGTTGATAAATTTTTTCTTTTTTGTATTTGACGAGTGAAAGTAACATAAAATTTCGTTTTAGACAGAAGGTGTCGAAAGAAGAAATACTATACACAAAATGTCATTATATATCCCAGCATAAACCATATATCTAGGTACAATAGTTTTTAAGAAAATTGCATTCGAAATTTATGTGAAATTTATGTATTTGTAGTGAAAATTTAGTTTACCTTTTTTACTGTTCATTTAACATGTTTCCAATCGAAGTCGAATCTCCCTATATACTTCGTTTTTTTTTGGGGGAAAGTGTCAAAAGATGAATTACTCTAGATCAAATTTCATTGGGAGTCTCTGAACAAAAGAAATTTGTATATTCAATATGTACCGTGAAAAATTATCATGAGTTTTTGTAAATAAAAAAAAACTTTTTTATTTCTGAAAAATTTAGAACTTTTTTGCAATTCTCTGCCAATTTTCATATAATTTCAGTTTGGGTTGTGAGAACTCTAAGTTGACTTAAAGATCAAACCCCCAAAGGAGTTTCTGGTTCTTAGGCCAAACGTTGTTAAGGGGTTTATGTTGTTTTGACTGTATCCAAAGGGACAAATAGATTGTTTGTGATATATTTCGTAAAATATAGCTTTGAAATTTGATAGACATATTTGGATTGCAATTCTCACAATTGACTCCGATCTCTCTGAATTTAGTCATTAAATCAATTTTAATTATTTTTTCACTATGCTAATTTAGACTATTTTGCTCAAATGAAACACAGCACATTTACTGTTTTTAAAAAAAATCAACTTTTTATTATTAAATTTAAAGCTATTTCTTTTTAAGATAAACTAATTAAAAACTATAGTCTGTTACAAGTTCGCCTTAAATTTCCATTAATTTAAATCTTGCATTTATATTTACCGAACTCAATTCTGTTACCAAATACTTAAACGAACAGGGAATTTCAATGTATCCCACACCAGAACCATCTCCACACAAACGACATGTATCCGGTACTGAATGTAATTTTCCGGTATTTTGTGAACGTTTCACAATTTTCTTTAAGGGCGCTAATATACTGCCACACTTATTGCAGACCAATGAATGTGTCTTGTCTGAGTTGTGAAACAGACGATCCTGCAATAGGAATGCAGCACCATGGGATATTAGGGCATCACGTTCCATTTCACCAAAACGCACACCACCACCACGTTTGCGACCCTTGATGGGTTGTTGGGTAATGGCATCAACTGGACCGGTGGAACGTACTTGCCATTTATCGAATACCATGTGACGCAAACGTTGATAGTGGACAATGCCGAAGAAAATGTCCGCAGTCATTTCACGGCCATCCACGCCGGAATATAAACGTTCCGTACCATAATAATTATAACCACCAGCCTCTAATAGTTTTCCAAAGTAATCAATGGCCGTGTGTTTTTCGGAAAATCTAAATGGTGTAGCATCATGTACAAGACCATGCAGGGCAGCGCTTTTTCCCGCCATTGTTTCGATCATCATAGCAATTGTCATACGAGAGGGGAAGCCGTGAGGATTGAAGACAATATCTGGTATCAGACCGGTTTCCGAGAAAGGTAAATCTTCAGCAGGATATTTTTGAGAGCAGATACCCTTTTGACCAGCACGGGAGGCGAATTTATCTCCAATAGTTGGTGGACGTGGTATACGCAATGTAACACAAACCAAGCGCGGTTCGGTTGCCTTGAAACTACCGCAGTAGCGTACACTGTCAACAACACAATCTTCCTTTTCATCCAATTTCACTAATTTATAGGTGGACTCTTCTGTGTCAAAGTAACTAAAAGAGAAAAAAAAAAAAAACAAAACGGTTCAAGAAAAACTTAAAAATATTGTCAAAGCAACATACCTATAAAATGGATTTCCATATGATAATTTTGCCCCAGGATGCGGCAAACCATCATTGTCCAAGGTTTTACTTAGCTCAGGCATATTAGGATTTCTTGCAAAATAATTGGTACCACGCATTTCTAGAAATTTCGATTTGTATATCGAGCCATAAGCAAAGCCACGTTCATGGGCCGATTTATTAATAATCATGGCATCTTCCATGTCATAGCCGGTATAGGAAATTACTGCAACAATAGCATTTGTGCCCATGGCAAAATCATCCAAGCGTATATTATCATGATGGACAGGTCTAAATAATGGTGCTCCCGGTGTTTGTATGCGATACAATTTGTTGGCAGCCTGTTTGGGCCAATTTAGACATGGTGTACCCATGGTTTGTTTACCCATCTGACACTGGTACATATTACTGAAAAAGAAAACACTCAATATTAACATCGTTATGTTTGGAGTTTTGGAAGTATTCTTACCGTGGTGACTGGTTATAATCCGGCATGGGAATCAAATTGGCCAAATTACTTAAGAAATCTGTTTTAGACAATTCCATGTGCGTGGTAAATCCTGGATACATTTCTTTTGCATCTATGGCAATATCCATGTAAACTTGTTCCAAGGACCCAATGAACTCAATTTTATTCAAAGCCAGATTTCTAACGGGACGCATTAGACGTGCTGGTCCAACAAACAAATAAAGGCCAGGAAACTGTCCCTTTTTCTTATACGGCACATAGGCAATTTCCATCATTTCGGGTAAAGTGCCTTCAATTTTCAATAGCCTTAAATTATCGACAATTTTACCAGCATCCGCTTGGCGTATATAACCCAAAAGCTTTCCCTCTAGGAAGACAACAAACAATTTGCCAGCGGGATCCTTTAAATCGGACTCGACAGGCAACATACCCAGTTCAACCAAAGTTTTTGGTATATTCTAAAAAAGTAAAAGGATTCAACATTGCAACAATCACATCATTTATTCATTATACTTACATCAACCAATTTCTTATCGGGCATTGTGGATATGCGACATGTAACTGTCAAGTGATTTAACAAACCACATGGTGTACCATCAGGAGTGTGGACAGGACAAATAAAACCCCAGGCATCTGGTAGCAATTGACGAGCCTCTGTTGTACGCATGGTGGTAAAGAAGGAACCTCTGTGCACAGCACGAAAATGTGACATATAACGCATGCGGTTAATATTCTCAGCCATGACTACTAAGCCCGAACTTTGCATTAGACCCAGACCGCTACGAGATGGTGCATTACCTGTTGCCAAAAATGATTCCATGGCTCGGCTTATACCACCTGAACTACGCAAGGCGGTTGACATGATGCTGGCATTCACCAAAACATCGGGAGCATTGAGTTTCTTTAGCAAGGTCTTTTTGGCGTACTGCAACCAAATATCTAGGCGATCTGTCAGGAATTTTTGATATAAACTTCCTAAAAGGGTAGTAAATGGAAAAGGATTATGTATGTTACATATTTCGGATTATCGTGAAAACTCACCTGATGTCAACACCTCCTGCATCATAACTGAGTCCACATTTTCAACTTTTGCATTTCCCTGGACACATTGGTACAACTTCTGGATCATAAAAACAATTAAATCAAACTTTTCTTTGCTCGTTTCCAGATGTACCAAAACACGTTGGTCCATAATGAATTCAGCGACCTCAGTGTTTGTTTTCCAACTTGGTAGCTCGGGGAATCGCGACCTAAAGATTTGACCAACATAATCTTTACATTGACCGGATGTGTGTAAACCTTCGGCATGCACATCACGCAGCATTTGTTGAACACAACTCAAATAGTATTGGTCATCCTCATAGCCACGTACCAAGCGTCTATAGATTTCTTCATCGGTGTAGTCAACCAAACATTTGATGATCAAACAGATCGGTACATATGCCATGAATTTCAAATTGGAAAACATAAATTTGCAGGTACCATTGTTGAGATAATGTAGTACATTGTTGTACGATGTTTCATCCTCCCTCACGGAACGTATCAATATACCCAATTCACTGAAATTGGAACCACGATTTTTCCAGGTACTTCTCTTAATGGCAATTGGATAGTTGCGACGACTCATCAACAGCATACGTATGATTTTTTCATTACCTTTTATAATGAAAATGCCACCCCATTCGGAATCATGTTCACCACGCTTGACCATTTCTTCGGGCTTTAGTTTACCCAAATTACAGGCATTCGATTTTAACATAATTGGAATTTCACCCAGTTCAACATCAATGGGTGCCTTTTCAATGCCATCCACACGCCAACCCACTTTTATCGAACACAAGCCAGTATAGGATTTGTGTAGCTGCCGTGCTTCTGTTGGATAGATGTTACGTTCTTTAACATCAACAACAGAGAATGGTACTTGCGGCCTTGTTATTTGTATATCTTGTATATACATTTCCAATTTTTCTCCAGCTGGCGTTAGAAAACTACATGGCTGTAGATGTTTGGTAATATTTTTCAAACCATATTCCAACAGTTCATTGAATGAATCTAAATGAGGGGCTCCCAAGGCGTGTAAATGCTGCAATGAAGAATGGGTAAGCAAAACAATCTTTAAATTTCTATTATATCACTGAAATACTCACTTCATTTAACTCCTCGGGTATTACACGGAATTCTGGTCTCGAATTGGTTAATTCAGGATATATTTTCATGTTTCTTTTTTTAAATTTCACTAATATATTTGAATTTTTCTCTTGGGCATCTAAATGAACTTGCACGTGTTGATAGCTTCGACTCTTTAACACCAAGTCACAAGGAATTGTGATAACGCCGTTAAAGTTGTGTACTTAATGGCTGTGTATTTTGCAATCAGCTGCTACTACCCAGATGATTAATGTAAACAAAAACAATCATTTGGGATGATTGCTGTTGTCCATGTTGCCGTATTGAGTAACGGTAACACAGTAAGAACTTGGCAGCATTGTTTTTGTATCAGTTACGATAAACAAATTATTTATGAATAAACATATTTTCAAACGCCAAAATATATTTCAAATTTTGAATTATTTTAAGCAATGAGGCAATGAGGCAATGAGGAAACAATTCATATTTCAATAAAAAATATTTAAAGTTTTTACTTTTTTCAAAATGTATAACACGCACACCTAATTTATGTTTGAAGTACGCCTTGGAAGTTAATTTGTCGATTTTAGAGTGACTTAAAAAGCAACAAATACATCGAGAAAAAGTCACAGTTTGGTGCGGTTTATGGGCTGCGAATCATAGCGTAACTGTAAATGGTGAGCACTACCGTGACCAAATTTTTGCCCAAAATTGCAAGAGCTTGATTTCCATGACATGTGGTTTCAACAAGGCGTTGCAACATACCACACAGACTGCGTAACGACCGACCTATTAATAGGCGAGGGACGGGCGAATTCGCAACCTAGATCATGCGATTCAATGCTTTTAAACTTGTTTGTGGAGTTATGTTAAAGATCATGTCAATGCAGACGAGCTCGCTTCAAACTACCCGAATTTTTTCAACTATTTTTTTCTGCGAGAGCATATAACAGCAATTTTTGACAGTTTGCTCTTTGGTTACTTTCGCCACTAAAAAATACGGAACAGAATAATTGCGGGAAAATTTGTTATTTGAAATAATTAAAATCATTTTATTTGTCATCAATTTTTACAAAACCCCATTTGGCGACATATGTGGGTCTTTTGTTTTATCTACTTACATATACTCTCTGTTGTTGCCTCTTCGAAACGAAGGACAAACTTTGTTTAAACAAATAATATAATGACAAAGGAAAAAACACGAAGCAGCGGGAAAAAATCACAAGAAAACTTTCTGATTGTAAGCAAATGACATGAAACGAAAAAGAGAAAAACAACATCAATGAAGTTTTGTTGTTTCACTTTTTTTGGCGTCAAACAAAGAGAGGAATATTTGATAACCTGGAGTACATAAAGAGTAAAATAAATAGCATAAGAGTGATTTATGAATCATAATAAAGGTCGAAGTTTTGCTTTTCAATGGACGATTTGTAAATTGGCATGGAAGTACTTCAGATGGCACCATAATAAAGCCTGTAGTTATTGTCTTTTGACATTTCTCACAGGGTTATATACGGGAAATACAGGGTGAGATGAAGAAACTGCAACCAACTTCAGACTGCTGTCATTTCTAAGCCATTCGTCCGACAGCTGTTAAAATTATTCCAGTGACAGCTAATTATATTGTTTACAAGCGTACAAAAGCATTTTGGTGCGAATTTTCCAGAACAAAAGTTATACGTGATGGAATTCAAACGTAATAGTCTGATTTCTTTATATTTGGCTGGAAAACCACAAGTGGCTATCGTTAGAGCACTCCAGCATTTAAATTTAAACATCAGCAGAAATGGTTCGAAAAGTAAAGAAGCGATTTGATCGAAACCTACGTCGCAGTGGCCGAAAAATGGCTCGTGAGCTGAACATATCGCAATAGTCCATTCGGCAAATATTGAAAAATGAGCTCGGGGTAAAGCCATTGAAATTCCAAAAAGTGAAAGAACTTACACCGCAACAGAAAGAAAATAGACTCAAAAGAGCTAAAGAGTTGCTTCGCTTGGCCGAAAGTGGTGAAATGCCGAATTTGGTTTTCTCCAATGAGAAAACATTCGTTGTTCAGCAGTTTGTAAACAAATAAAATTTCGTGTTTGCTTACCACCAGAACTCAAGCGCCGGCCATGTGTGATGGTGTGGGTCGCCATAATAGCCGATGGTCGCTCTTCGCTCGTATTAATCGACCGTGGCATCAGAATAAATGCCGAATATTATCGGGAAAATATTCTAGAGGGTGTATTAAAGCCTTGGGCACGCAAACATTTTGGCCGCAGACCTTGGAGATTGGTTACAAAATGAGGTTCCTCTCTTCATTTCCAGCGCACAATGGTCACCAAAATCTCCGGATACCAATCCGTTGGACTATTGTGTCTGGAGTATTTTGGAAAGTAAGGTTGGCATTAAAAAATACCAAAGTGTCGATCACCTCCAGCAAGCGCTTGCCGCGAATGTGCCCAAATACCGCAGAGCAACATTCGGGCAGCGTGTGACGGCTTCATTGGCCGTAATTCGTGCCAAAGGTGACCGATTCGAGCAAATCTAAACTTATTCTAAAATTTGATGTTATTTCCGACATTTTTTGCTTTTATTCAATAAAATTAAAAAAAAATGTAAAAATTATGGCGTTTGACCTGTTTTTTTGTCTCACCCTGTACACACGAAAAATAAAAACGACAGCATATGTGTAAAACCCTTAAGGTGAGAATACATAAGAGGCTTTTTTGACTGGCTTAAATCATCGGCTGGCTTTTTCGGAAAAGAAGAAAGGAGCATAGGTCCATAATCGATCTTAGTCAACCTAAAACTCCTTGGTTCTTCTACGAAAAAGCCAGCCGATGACTTAAGCCAGTCAACAAAGCGTGACAATTCTCACATTTATTGTCTGATAGCAGCTTTAAGCTGGAAACACATAAAGCGCTTATCTGACTGGCTTAAGTCATCGGCTGGCTTCTTCGGAAATGAACAAAGTAGCCCAGGGCCAAAATCGAACTAAGTCAACCTAAAACTCCTTTGTTCATCTACGAAGAAGCCAGCCGATGACTTAAGCCAGCCAAATATGCTCTTTATGTATTTCCAGCCTTACTAAGCTACGCCAGGACCAGTTCCAGATAAAGGTGTCCCTCAAGTTCGATGGTCTGCTCCATAACATAGCCTAAACTGTGTGACGTCGATTCCTGATCAGCATTGTTCCATGCTTTTAGTTTCATTGTTTATTCTTCGCCATCGAGAAAAGCAACGGCGAACAAAAAAAAAAAGAAAGAAAACTCGGCAAAACTTTTGAATAATATTAAGTACGCGACGACATTTGTTTCCGGTTAGGAAGAAGTGTAAGCAAACTATGCTCATTTTGCGGAACTTGTGAAAATTGGCTGTTTTAAACAAACGAAATGAAAGTTTTTCCTTTCGTTTCTGTTTTGTACTTTTTTACATTTTCTAGCATATTGTTGCTGTTGTTACTTTCAGTTTGTTCGCTTGTTCTGCTGCTGGTATTGATGTTTAGTTTGCAAGATTGCGATTGATTGTAATGTATATACTCGTGGAGAGGGGCATTGAAATAGGGGAAAAGGCTGTAAAATTGGGCGGGTGGCAATACTTTGGAAAATTATTTTGAAATAATGAAGTAATGGGAGAGGGGAAGACATGGGGTCTTTAATTTTATAGGAATTGAATAATTGAAAAAAAAAACAATATGCGATATACACTGCAATCTCCGAAGGAAATTCTCATGGTGGAACGAATTCAAGGTAAATTTATTTGAATTAAAATTCCTAACTTGAAATTTTTGAGAAAATCAAAATAAGTGTGTAATGATAGCCTTTAAAAAGAACGTGTTGTACATTTACGAGAACTCAAAAGCGGTACAAAATAGGTGCTATAATGTTGCAAGATCTAATGAAGAAGTCATAAAATGACACTTCCGATTTGGCCATCCTAATTTGAGCGGCTTGAATGAAAATGAAAGTTCAAATACAATTTTCAATAAGGTTCGGATGCAGTCAGCAAAAATATTCTCAAGGCGACAGTGACATCCAAAGAAACTCATTGGGATATAATGGAAGTACATCAGAAGCAACTTGAACCAAGGAAAAAAATCTTGTTAAGAATTATTTGCTTAAAGTTGAGGGTCCATGAGCAGCTTGGCATCATGGATAGTCGCATTAATGTCAAATTACATGGTTAGATAAAAGAAACTGCAACAAAGCCAAAAGCCATAATTTTTATTTTTTTTTGTCAAATTTTATTAAATGAAAGCAAAATATGAATAGAATATGTTTAGATTTGTTCGAATTGGTCACCTTTGGCACGAATTATGGCCTTCAAACTGCCAATGAAACCGTAACACGGCTCTGCGGTATTTTGACCCCTTCCCGGCGAAGCGCTTGCTTGAGGTAATCGACACTTCGGTATTTTTTAGTGCCAACCTTGCTTTCCAAAACACTCCAGACACAATAGTCCAACGGATTGGTATCCGGAGATTTTGATGGCCATTGTGCGCTGGAAATGAAGCAAGGAACCTAGTTTTCTACCATTCTTGGGTGGCGCTTGCTGAGTGCCGATGGTGCTGAGTCCTGTTGGAATCTCCAAAAAGAGCGATGGTACGAGACTCAAAAGATTTATTCAAATTTAAATGCTGGAGTGCTCTAACGAAATCATACTATCACGCTTAAATTCCATCACGACTAACTTTTTTTCTGGAAAATTCTCACCAAAATGCTTTTGTACGCTTGTAAACAATATAATGAGCTGTCACTGGAATAATTTTAACAGCTGTCGGTCGAGCGGCTTGGAAATGACAGCAGTCTGAAGTTGGTTGCAGTTTTTTCATCTTACCCAAGGATTTTTATTAAGATTCGAAGCCTATATGATGCACGTTCTGAAAAGGAATAACGATTGTGATTAAAAATCAAAAATTTGGAATGACAGCTACGGGATAGAATCAAGCCGTCAAGCTCAGGACTTAGTATCTAAAGGTGGGAATACATAAAGCGCTTATTTAGCTGGCTTAAGTCATCGGCTGGCTTCTTTGTAGAGGAACAAAGGAGTTTTAGGTTGACTTAGTTCGGACCTAGGCTCCTTGGTTCTTTTCCGAAGAAGCCAGTCGATGACTTAAGCCAGCCAGCCATGTACTCTCAGCTTAAGGGAGACATTGATGTCAAGTATAAGTAAGGTTTTTTAGATTTGTAGGATTAAGTGAAAATAAAATAATCTCAGCTTATTAAGGAAGAAAAATTTGTTCTGTTCCAGAACTGCAAGAATGTAAAATGTTTTACCACTATAACCGATTTTCCATTATGATATCGAAAACAATGGCAAAACTAGTAGATTCTGGAAAAGAGCAACTATTGAGAATTATTTGCTTAAAGGTGAGGGTACATAAGCAGCTTGGCATCATGGGTAGGCACATTAATGTCAGATTATAAGGGGAAATGGCGGCAGGATTCGATTGCGGCTCTGGCATTCCTTTATGATGTGGCACAAAATATGTCATGCAAAGACTTGAAGCTGCTTATGTACCCACACCTATATAGTTTAGCTTTATACTATTTATAACAAAAATTTCCTTTTACGCTATTATCTTAACATCACCGGCGACTCCTGCAATCATTGCACCCCATTTCTAAGAGATTTAATCCCACACCTTTTAAAACTCAAAAATTCTCAGGATTAAAAAACTTTATCGAACTTAAACTGCAATTGCAAATTTTTTTCAACACCTCTTCGGCGTTAAGCTGCCCTGATGATTGTATATTTTTCCAAATGCAAGCTGTGAAAAGGCAAATGTTACTGGTTTTTTCTTCTTTGTGATTCCTGATTCGCCTCCCGTTCGTTGGACTTTGTTGCGTTTAATTAAAAACACCAGCATTCCATAGCCATAGCTACTGTGTCTAATAGAATATCGCAAAGTTCAGAGGCCAACGTAAATGGGCAAAAGAAGAAGAAGAAAAATAATGGATAATACTCTGATGTTTTCTCTCTATCTCTGTCTCTCTCTTATAAGAAGGAGAAGGATTATGCCGACTTAGTTAGACCCTCATAAATCCACTTTTGAAGCACAGCACGTTTGCAGCTCCGACAGTCCTTCAAAAACTCTTCTCAAAAGTCAAATCTAAATGTTCTCGAAATAAGTTCTTAATAATTTTCCCGCCAAACACCGTTCAATTACATAACTTTTATGTTTGGAACAAAAATTGCCAAGACGGTTTTTTATCTGTAGATTAAATATTTTGGGAGGTATAGGTTTCTGCAAGACACAATTTTATAATGGAAAAACCAGGACCTCAAATGTGACCTAGGATTTTTCGAATATGTACAATTCATCCTTGAAAGATTTGGAACATGTCCTGTTACACCCTACATCACAAGGTGGTCAGGGTATTATGTATTTGTGCATTTGTTTGTAACAAGCAAAAGGAAACGAGATAGACCCATAGTCCCTTTTGATAATCTGCATAGAATCACATTCTGAGTCGATATATGCAGGTCCGTCCGTATGCCTGTCCATGCTTTTTTATAAACAAAGTACAGCTCGCATTTATTGCCCGATCCAGATCAAATTTTGCACAAGTCATTTGTTTGACCCGAGGAAGAACCCTATCGAAATTGGAGATAATTGCTTAAAATTTAAATATAGCTCCCGTACAGGGTGAGATAAAAATAACTGCAACAAAGCAAAACATGTCGAAATTGTATCAAATTTTAGAAGAAATTGTATCAAATTTAGCCATTTTGCAACAACAAAATACTACGGTATCCCGAACAAACAAGCCACACTGTTCTATTAATAGACAAGGCACGGTCGACGAAGGGGTTTTTGTTGTAACAGACAAAACCAACTTACATGGTTATGCTACTTCGTTCAGGTTTAACGAAAGCATAACAAGTGGAGAAAGATGTAAATGTTTATAAGTGCGGTTGTAAGATTTAGAAGACTTTCCAAAAGAATTTTAGTTTTATTTAATTCTTTGGTTCCTCTTCTATTGAGCTTACGATCTCGTCACTTGGGTAAAAAATGTTTTTTGTCATAGAAGTTATTTTCAAAATAACTTCTGGGGAGAATATCCCAGACAAAAAACAAGGGAACTGATGAGGATTGGTGGCTCTTTCCGAAACCTAGGTATTCCCTGCCTTACCCCCTGGTAAACATTACCATCGTTCCCCACAAATAAACAAACGTTGTTTTTATAAAAACAAAAAAAAAAAGGGATAAAGCCTGGCCATTTTGCAACAGCAAAATACTACGGTATCCCGAACAAACAAGCCACACTGTTCTATTTTAGAAGAAGTTTAGATTTGTTCGAATCCTATTCTTTCGCACGAATTATGCCCTTCATACGGCCAATATAACCGTCACACGCTGTCCGAATGTTGCTCTGCGGTATTTTAGTCCATTCCCGGCGAACCGCTAGCTTGACGTGAGCGACACTTTGGTATTTTCTAGTGCCAAGCTTGCTTTCCAAAATACTCCAGACACAATAGTCTAACGGATTGGTATCCGGAGATTTTGGTGGCCATTGTGTGCTGGAAATGAAGCGAGGAACCTCATATTGTAACCATTCTTGGGTGGCGCGTGCTGAGTGCGATGGTGCTGAGTCCTGTTGGAATGTCAAATGTCTGCGGCCAAAATGTTTGCGTGCCTAAAGCTTTAATACACCCTCCAGAACATTTTAGCGATAATATTCGTCATTTATTCTGATGCCACGGTCGATTAATACGAGCGGAGGGCGATCATGGGCTGTTATGGCGGCCCACACAATCACCATGGCTGGCGGTTGAGTTCTGGTGGCCAACCGAAGGTGCACATTTTCAGCTGACCTCTTTGGCAAGTAAACACGATTAATTTGTTTGTTTACAAACTGCTGGACAACGAATGTTTTGTAATCGGCAGTTCACCACTTTCGGCCAAGCGAAGCAACTCTTAAGCTCTTTTGAGTCTATTTTCTCTCTGTTGTGGTATAAGTTCTAGCACATATTGGAATTTCAATGGCTTTACCCAGAGCTCATTTTTCAATATTTGCCGAATTTATATGTTCACCTCACTGGACATTTTTCGGCCACTGCGAAGCGATTTTCGATCAAGTCGCTTCTTTACTTTTCGAACCATTTCTGCTGATGTTGCTGTTTTCTTCCGTCCACTTCCTTGACGTTGGGCTACGCTACCAGTATCACGCTAACGAGCGTTGGTAAGAGACACAAAAGATCTATTCACATTTAAATGCTGGAGTGCTCTAACGATAGCCACTTGTGGTTTTCCAGCCAAATATAAACAAATTACGAATAACTTTTTTTCTAGAAAATTCTCACTAAATGCTTTTGCACGCTTATAAACCATATAATGATCTGTCACTGGAATAATTTTAACAGCTGTGGCTTAGAAATGACAACAGTCTGAAGTTGGTTGCAGGTTTTTCATCTCACCCTATATATATATATGTTTATATACATGGTATCTAGTTGATGAGAAGTGTAAATCAAGCCTATAAAGCGTTCATTCATTTTTCTGAATAGTATGTGTTCTTTTCAAAAAAATATCTACAACCCTTAGATCCTGCTTTCCTTTTCCCATTATATAGGGTAGCTACGATTTTTCTTCGCCCATAAGTTTCCACAATTTTCAACATCTTCTTTCTCATTTTCATCTTCTTCTACTTCCTTGAAATTCTTACCTACCTACCTTCCTTATTTTCACAAATTTAGTTTTGCAAACTTTCGCACGAAAAGTTTCGAATCAAATTGAAATTACCATTAAAAGTGAAGAAAAAATGTTTTTCATTATACAAGAAGATGTTACATGCGCTGTAGTAGGGGGTCATGTCCATATGTGCTCCGACTAGCTTGGTCGCCTCTCTGGGTGTGGTCCCAACCCGTCACCCCTACTCCTGACATGCAGCAATTAAAATGAAGACACAACACTGAATACTACATTAACACAACGATGCATCACCTCCTATACTGGACCCCCAACCGATGACCAATATCATGCCCACCCAACCATGATCAGTACCTCCTCTTCTTTACTTAACTGACCCCACAAACCGCCCACATCCACCACTTACCTCGTCCTTAATTCCTCTTTAGCTAACTTAACACGTCATCTTTTTAATCTTGACAAACATTCAAATCATTTTTTATTATTATTTAAAAGAATTACTAATCCTAACAAGAAGTCGTTTATGCTTAATAAAAAAAAAACTTACAACAATAAAAATACAATAAATATCTAAAAAAAATTATCACATAAAAATTTAAATAGTTGTTTTATTCCTGCTAAAGGGTTGTTAGGAAATTTAAAATTTTAACGGCTATTTGCCAAATTAAATAACGAACGGTCTTTTGACCATGAATCTTTTACCTCAAAAAAAAGGTTTATTTCATGTCCAATTCCATGAACATTAATAGACAAGACTGAAATTACACTCGCAAAGCTATTTTTTTTCCGAATCCACAATGAACGTGGTTTTTAATATATATACTTTTAACACTTTCAAACCCACCCTAATAACCTCGACAAAAGAGCTCTGTTGCGAAGAAATTTAATGGGGAACAAAAAAAAAAACTATATTGAAACCTTAGCTTTGAGAATGCTGAAAAAAAGAAAATTTAGACACGTAACAAACAAATAAACATAAATAATAATACTAATAAAATAAGTCAATACAAATAACTAAATCTAAATATGAATAATATTTTGACAGGAATAACAGGAATAATTTTTGATTTTAAATGTGATAAAAAAAATTTTAATATTAGGTCAATAAAAATCGTTTTTAGATGAAAATTGTAGTTAAGAATAGTGACGCTAACTTCTTATTCATTAATTTTACTACTTGCGCCACTTAGAATTTTGTTTCCAGGCTTTTTCTTTTCTTCTGCACCAATCGTGGTAATAGCAAAAATCTTCCACCTTGGAAACCTTGTAAAATTATGACAGTTTGTCGATATATGTGTGGATCCTATTGTGTCTTGGATCATTAACACAGCCAATTTTTTCTTTATAGGAATAAAGTGGTGCTGAACCGAGATCACGTGGAATGCTTGTATAGCCACTGTCCCGTAGATGGCGGTGGGGCAGATATACTGGTGCTATAAAAAGTTGGGAAATTATATTTTCCTACCTTTGCAATACCGGGATAATGTTTGTGATGTTTGGTCTTCACCCAAGAGATAGCGCTTTTCTTTCGTTGTTGCGCTGTCGTGTGTAAACGTGGCTGGCCTATCCAAGAAATAGGAATTTTAATATTTGGCTTAAAAGAATTTAGCCACTTTTAATAATTACCTCAATGGCTTTCGCCTCACACTTATTAATTAATTTATCCACTGGGTTCACCGCAAAGACCAACAAAAATCACACAATCCTCCAAGCAAACCTAATTTTAAAGACTTGTTAATCATTTTTTTTCCATTTTTCACTAATTTTCACACAATTATCACCTTTTATTTAAATTTGTAGTTCTTTTTTCAATTTAATATCTTAATAGCCATGAATATTTTTCACTGAACTTCCAATTTTCAGTATGAACGTTTTTTCTCGTTCAGCACCAATTTTCTAACTATTAACCTCTCTTCATTGGCTACTCTCTTTTATAACCTTTTCAGTGCGCCGTTGTAGCTTTCCACTGATGGACATTTTGTTCATTAGACACCAGTTATCCTTATCTAAATTAAAGAAATGGTCTCTGTCTAGTGAAACTTTCATACTCATATTTGCCCAAAAAAATTAAGAGTCACAATTTTTCTCGCGACTGCTATCTAAGAGTATTTAACTCCACATCGGCAACACCGTCTCTACTTTGCTTAAGTTCCATTACCAATTCCATTTGGGTTATCACTTCGTAGTGAATGTCATTCATAGCCATCTGACAACTGTCATTGTTTTTGGCATTAGTATTTGGCGGTGGTAGTATTAGCTTGCGTCGTTCCAATTTATTTTTATATTTCTACAATTAAACCATTTTATATTTATTAATTATTTCTTTTTTTCTTTTCAGCGGTTTTTCTGGTGGCGGAGTATCGGAGCCGGCCATATTTCTCGTGAACACACATCACTTTCCTTGGAATGTAATATGGGCTCACTGCAAGAATTTTGGCTGCCCCGACACTCTCCCCCCGGTAATGTATTTGCCGAAATATAAGTCCTGGCCACCATTCCCAGGCAATACTAAAACCCCACGATCCCCCAAAGAAAATAAAACGTGGCCTCAGATCTTTTGCCAGCCACCAACCAACATCACAGGCATTTTAATAGCCTGCATATCAAGCACAATTCTAACATTACTAACAAGGCATGGCTAACAATGACAAGTGTTACCCGCAGCAAGTGCCTACCAAAACCTAAATATTAACACCCTTACTAACATCTAGCCCTTCCTAGCTTCCCCATCTTTAAAGGCACATCGGAAGCTAGGAATAATTTAATTCACCCGTGGTTTGGAGACCGCCACGAAGGCAAAAATGGTCTCCCCTAAAAAACCCTCCACGCAAAATTTTTTTGGGTGTCCAGGTGCGGACTTGGGCATTTCGAGGGCCTCGCAACAAAACTCCATCACTGGCAAAAACTGCCGCCAGAGATGGTGTGCTGAGGGCCTATGGATTCGTGGCTACATTTGTTTGGATCAAGTCCAACGTGGGGAATTCTCACGCCCTGAGATGAGCCGGGCAATAAGATTAGGGAAGTATTAATAGGTATTTGTAATTGAATGTTCCGATACTTGGTGACCGGTTTGTTTCTTTCCAGGGCTGGATTTTCGGATATCACTTCTGGGCCTATCATTTGGAGCTACAGGAACTAGGTTTGGATTTGTAACGGACCAAGGGTGAGTTCGATATATCTATAGAATTAGTCATACTACTCAATGGGTGTATAATCACGATAGGGATATTAGACTAGAGGTATAAATAGAGGTGTATAATTCGGGGAAGTGTATAATTAGGTGTATATGGGAGACATTCACGAACATATTCAGGTACTGGTTTATCACAGGTATTATTAAATCACTATATTGCACTATTAAATTGAACCTAAAACTATTTGGACAACACAAACATACATGCTTAGTCCTAAAAGTATCACAGGTTCAGTTAATATTGCACATTATGATTTAATATCCTTTACATGATAAACGCCAATAGGCTGTCCTTGAAGATTCTCCAACTCGTACATATTTCCTCCTATAGGCTTGACAATCCGACATTTCAGGAATTTCTTGCAAAATTTTGCATTGACATTCCTTGAAAAATCGGATTGGACAATATTCCGCCTATATACCTCTTGGCCTGGTCTAAATTTTACGACTCGAGCCCTCCTATTATATCGCTCGGAGCTTCTCTCATAAGCTTTGTGGAGATTTTGTTTGACCTTTTCACGAATTAGGCCTAATTTTTCATGTCTCTGTAAACCAGACAACTCATGCTCTGTCATAGACATCAATTTCCGAGCCAGGCTATAATCTTGGCCACTGGAAAACATGTGGAACCCGTATATCGCGAAGAATGGCGTAACTCCTGTAGCCGAATGTATCGAGTTCCGCAATGCACATTCGATTTCATTCAGATACAGGTCCCAGTCTCTGTGATCTTCTTCTAGATAGGTTCTTATAGCCGTGATTACAGACTGGTTAACCCGCTCAGAAGCGTTGGACTGAGGGGCATAATATGCGGTCTTTAGATGTTTAATTTTGTAAGAGTCCATCATAGCTTGAAAAGTTTTAGAGACAAATTGGGCCCCGTTGTCGCTATGGATCACTTCGGGGACCCCAAATTTATGAAATATTTCCTCCACCAAAAATTCTACAACATTTGCGGCAGTGGCTTCTTTCATAGCCTTTAAAAAGGTAAACTTCGAGAAGTGGTCGACAACAATAAAAATGTAGGCATTCCCTTTTTTAGATCTTGGATACTTTCCTAGGAAGTCGATGTATAATTTTTGGAAGGGTCTTTCGGTAACCACTTCTCTTCCTATATCTGGCATTAAATGTTGGTTGCTAGATTTAGCTTCTTGGCATTTTTGGCAATTCTTTATGTATTGTTTGACCTGACTCGCCATGTTTGGCCAATAGAAAAATCTTTTAATTTTTTCAAGGGTTTTGGTTATACCTCCATGACACGCCGTAAGTGATGTATGTGCCTTGACAATGATTTCATGGGTAATCCCCGTTGGTAGCCACAGCTTCCACTGAATTTCATCCTCTATTAATGGATCTGGAAGACTTTTCTTGTAGACCATCCCGTCGTTAACCTTTAAATCCGGTAATCGTTGGCTATTTTCATTGATGGTTTTTATAAGATCAAGGTACTCTTCGCTTTCGAATTCTGTTGTTTCGAAGTCTAGAAATTCTTCCATATTCAGTTCGTCGACCTCCTTATCTACAGGAGCTCGAGACAACATATCGGCCACAACATTTTCTGATCCCTTCCTATGTTCGATTTCAAAGTCGTATGCCTGTAATTGAAGTGACCACCGTGCTAATCGACCACTCAAGTCCTTTAAGGACATTAGCCACTTTAAGGATGCGTGGTCGGTTATCACGGTGAAAGGCATCATTTCCACATAAGGCCTAAATTTTCGAATCGCCATCACCGCAGCCAAACACTCTTTCTCGGTCACGCTATAGTTTCTTTGACACGAGTTAAGCTTCTGCGAGTAGAAGGCTATAGGGTGTTCTTCCTTATTATTGCTTAACTGGAATAAAACGGCCCCTATGCCATAGTCCGAAGCGTCGCATTGTATGTAGAAGTGTTTAGTAAAGTCGGGATGGCGTAGTACGGGGGCTGAGGTGAGGGCCTTTTTCAAATTTTCGAATGCCTTAATCCCTTCATTGCTAATTTCGAACTTTTTTGACTTTTTGAGACTATCGGTCAAAGGTGCAGATATTGTTGCAAAATCCTTTATGAACCTGCGGTACCAGCCCGCGGTTCCGAGAAAGCTCCTAACTTCGCGTGGGTTTCTGGGTATTTTTATATTCTTAATCGCCTTAATCTTATCCGGATCTGTCCTCAATCTACCTTGGCCAATAATGAAACCTAAATATTTTAGTTCCTGGAAACAAAATTGGGATTTTTCCATTCCTATTGTTAGGTTGGCTTTTTTCAGGCACATTGCCACTTCGTTTAATAGTTGTAGGTGTTCTTCAAATCCACTCGAGATAACTAAGAGGTCGTCAAGATAGATGAAAACGTGATCTTTTAAACGCTGAGGTATGACTTTGTCCATAAGTCTGCATAAGCGCTGCGCTGCATTACAGAGCCCAAAAGGCATTACCCTAAATTGGTATAATGGCCTACCGGGCACTGTAAACGCAGTGCAGGCTTTACTTTCCTCGTCAAGTTCGATTTGCCAAAAGGCGTATTTCAAATCGACACTACTTATAAAGTACGTTTCATCTATCCTGCTCAATATCCCATCAATATTTTGAAGTGGGTACGCATCTTTCACTGTCAATTTATTTAGTTTGCGTGCGTCGAGACAGAACCTGTTTTTCCCCGGCTTCCGGACTACAGTGGTACGGTTACTCCATGGGCTCTCGCTCTCTTCTATCACATTGAGCCGGAGCATGTTATCGATTTCCTCGTACACTATAGCTTGGACAGCTGGGGATAGCGGATAATGACGATCTTTAACAGGTTCTGCTCCTTCTACTAACTTAATGCTATGTTTTTCGAGAGTGGTTTTACCTAAACCCTTGTTTTCAAAGGTGTCAAAGTTCTTTATGACTTCATCTAATTGTTGCTGTTGTTGGGGCGATAAATTATGGGGATTCATCTTATAGGCTTCATCATCCACGATATCCCTTTGAATCTTCTCGACATCTATTTCACTAGCCTCAATAATCGTGGGTACTAGATTGTACTCTCTCCAAAAGTCTATACCCAGATACAATTCTTGTTCCAGGTCGGGACATAGATACAACTCTAACTCTCTCACTATATCATTATACTTTAAATCCAACTTTACTTTTCCCACTATTCTGTGTTGGTGGCCAGAGGCAGTCTTTACATTAGTAAAAATTGGGCTTATGGTGACGTCGAGAGGTTCCAAAAATTCTCTACACCCTCTACCCAGGATGCTGACTGAAGCCCCGGTGTCTAACAGACCCCTAATTTTTGTCCCCTGGACCTCTACTTCGGCAAATAATCTTGGATCAGATCTACCACCATATTTTTCAACTGACGCTACCACTAAATTCATCTCCTTACGCTTATTTCTAAATTTTTGGCGGATTTTTTTAATTTTGGAATTATTGCCCTGTTGGACCTCGCTATCACCCATAATTCGTGCTCGAACCTTCTCATAATTTTTCTCACGAATCTCTAGCGGTGTATAATGCCTCATCTTAGGTTCAAAGGTTGCTTCATTGGCTTTTGATATATGGTCTAATATAGGCTTAGTAGGCGGATGTGAAGACCCTTTTAATACACTTAGGGGTTTGCAGTTGGACGTGGCCCCCCCGTAGTGTCCACGCCCCTGTTCCGGTTTCCCTGTTGGCAAATATCGCATTGAGGTGTTTTAATACCAGGCTTTCCGCACCTATAACAAAATAGGGTCCTGGTAGTTGCTTCACATTCTCTGAAGGTATGACCCGTTTTCTGGCAATTCCAACACCCGATATTTGGGTTACGTTGCCTCATTGTTTGTAGGGCATCAACTTCTTCAAATCCCTTTTCATTCTGGTTATAATCCCCCTGATAATAATTATCCTCAAAATCAACCTCATTGACCTGCCTTTGTGGACGAGATGGTGGTGGAACGTAAGGTCTATTTTCTCTCCTGAGGAAATTCTTTTCAGCTTCATTGCATTCTATGCGAAGCTGTTCGACTGAAGAGACTTGAATGGGGTATACAATACGGCTAACATTTTCTCGGATATTTCTCTTCAGTATTTTGATCATATCAAACTCCCTTATTGATTGTACCAACTTTGCCCTCATCTGACCCATAACATGAAAATAGGCATCTATGGACTCATTAGGTTGTTGTTTTCGTTGGGCTAATTCGGCTATCAACTCTACAGTAGTCTTTGAGGATTGGTATTGGCTCAGTAGACTGTATTTGAGCTCCTCCCAATCATGGATTTTGTTTGTTTTCTCAAACAACCAATACCATGACTCAGCCCTTCCGTTGAGTATAAGGGGAAAATCGCGTATTATTTCAGCCCACGGTATTTGATATTGACGCTGGAAGTATTCTAGCCGATATACGAATTCTTCCACGGAGAGTCCAGACGAACTCCCATCGAAGTGAAGACCTAACTTATTAATTCTAAATAATCTTGGGTCAAATGGGGTCGGGTGGTTATTCTGAACCAAATCTTGTCTACTCGACCCATTCTGTCCGGAATTGACCTGTGGCATGGAGTTGTCCCTAGAAGAAGCTATTTCCCTTGGACCTTTTGCCGGATCTAGTGCTGCTGTATAGATATTAGGAACCAACTGGTGTCTTGGCAATTGGCCCAGATTCTCATTTTGTTGGGAAATTACATCCCTGCTGTTGGAAGCTACATTTGCGGCACTATATGTTGGGGCTTCCGCCACTGGGTTACGATTTTCTCCTATTCTATTACCTTCTTTTATAACTTTGGTCAAATTTATTAACGTTTTCTTTATATCATCCATTTCATTTGCTAGGTTTTGGATCTTATTTTCCAGTATTCTATTCACTCCAAGATTTCCAGCAGTAGGCACTGCGCTGGCCTGAGGGTCACCACCGACAGCCCCTTGCAGATACACTGGACCCAGGGAATTTGTTACCGGAGAGCTAACGTTAATGGTTTGGGACATATCCCTAATTTGACCCTGATCGTTGGTATTTCCCTCCGCCATTTCAGAGTTAGTATCTTCTTTCCTTTTCTTATTCTCAATTGCTATCGATCTATTTAAATCAAATAATCCAGGTCTATCTCTCTTTCTGTTCTTTTCTTTAGTTTTGGACCGAGTGGCTATATTCATTCCCAATGATGCTGTGACGATTTAAAATATATGGGGTATACTATAACCTATTTTATTATATTAATCTAATTAGTGTTTTTTTTTTTTTTAATATCAATTTTTTTCTTAATATAGGAGGAATTTCAGACGAGATGTGATGTGTGCAGTTGCAATTGGTCTTCCAAAAAGGTATGTTTAGGTGGTGATGCATAGAACAACTTTAAACACAATATTAACAAAAATCCCAAATTTGCTTTGTGACATGATGCACCGTGATACGAGCACCCATTTACTGTTCAACATGGACAGATACAACAGATCCTAGTAATTTACTAGGACGGATACCTTACGTTTAAACAGGCTCACAGAACAAATTAAAACCTAACACTACAAGTTAACATTTAATCCTGGAAACGATTTGCAACTACCCTTTGCAAACTCATGCACTGTAGGCCAAATCCTTTCCAGTTTTGAATATGTCATTTCACCTCTTTTAACTCAGTATTCCAAAATGCATCACTCCATACAACACTCTAGCTCATGTCCAGACTGGCTATGGAGTGAAAACACTTTGGGATACCGAAACGTGAGAGGAGAAATGTTGGGCTATTTCAGAAAAAAAAATATTGGACTATTACCAAGTGTTTTGCTGACCTACACTTCTTTACAACATTCGGATTTGCATCCGAATTACATTCTAGTTTGGGCGCCATACTGTTACATGCGCTGTAGTAGGGGGTCATGTCCATATGTGCTCCGACTAGCTTGGTCGCCTCTCTGGGTGTGGTCCCAACCCGTCACCCCTACTCCTGACATGCAGCAATTAAAATGAAGACACAACACTGAATACTACATTAACACAACGATGCATCACCTCCTATACTGGACCCCCAACCGATGACCAATATCATGCCCACCCAACCATGATCAGTACCTCCTCTTCTTTACTTAACTGACCCCACAAACCGCCCACATCCACCACTTACCTCGTCCTTAATTCCTCTTTAGCTAACTTAACACGTCATCTTTTTAATCTTGACAAACATTCAAATCATTTTTTATTATTATTTAAAAGAATTACTAATCCTAACAAGAAGTCGTTTATGCTTAATAAAAAAAAAACTTACAACAATAAAAATACAATAAATATCTAAAAAAAATTATCACATAAAAATTTAAATAGTTGTTTTATTCCTGCTAAAGGGTTGTTAGGAAATTTAAAATTTTAACGGCTATTTGCCAAATTAAATAACGAACGGTCTTTTGACCATGAATCTTTTACCTCAAAAAAAAGGTTTATTTCATGTCCAATTCCATGAACATTAATAGACAAGACTGAAATTACACTCGCAAAGCTATTTTTTTTCCGAATCCACAATGAACGTGGTTTTTAATATATATACTTTTAACACTTTCAAACCCACCCTAATAACCTCGACAAAAGAGCTCTGTTGCGAAGAAATTTAATGGGGAACAAAAAAAAAAAACTATATTGAAACCTTAGCTTTGAGAATGCTGAAAAAAAGAAAATTTAGACACGTAACAAACAAATAAACATAAATAATAATACTAATAAAATAAGTCAATACAAATAACTAAATCTAAATATGAATAATATTTTGACAGGAATAACAGGAATAATTTTTGATTTTAAATGTGATAAAAAAAAATTTTAATATTAGGTCAATAAAAATCGTTTTTAGATGAAAATTGTAGTTAAGAATAGTGACGCTAACTTCTTATTCATTAATTTTACTACTTGCGCCACTTAGAATTTTGTTTCCAGGCTTTTTCTTTTCTTCTGCACCAATCGTGGTAATAGCAAAAATCTTCCACCTTGGAAACCTTGTAAAATTATGACAGTTTGTCGATATATGTGTGGATCCTATTGTGTCTTGGATCATTAACACAGCCAATTTTTTCTTTATAGGAATAAAGTGGTGCTGAACCGAGATCACGTGGAATGCTTGTATAGCCACTGTCCCGTAGATGGCGGTGGGGCAGATATACTGGTGCTATAAAAAGTTGGGAAATTATATTTTCCTACCTTTGCAATACCGGGATAATGTTTGTGATGTTTGGTCTTCACCCAAGAGATAGCGCTTTTCTTTCGTTGTTGCGCTGTCGTGTGTAAACGTGGCTGGCCTATCCAAGAAATAGGAATTTTAATATTTGGCTTAAAAGAATTTAGCCACTTTTAATAATTACCTCAATGGCTTTCGCCTCACACTTATTAATTAATTTATCCACTGGGTTCACCGCAAAGACCAACAAAAATCACACAATCCTCCAAGCAAACCTAATTTTAAAGACTTGTTAATCATTTTTTTTTCCATTTTTCACTAATTTTCACACAATTATCACCTTTTATTTAAATTTGTAGTTCTTTTTTCAATTTAATATCTTAATAGTCATGAATATTTTTCACTGAACTTCCAATTTTCAGTATGAACGTTTTTTCTCGTTCAGCACCAATTTTCTAACTATTAACCTCTCTTCATTGGCTACTCTCTTTTATAACCTTTTCAGTGCGCCGTTGTAGCTTTCCACTGATGGACATTTTGTTCATTAGACACCAGTTATCCTTATCTAAATTAAAGAAATGGTCTCTGTCTAGTGAAACTTTCATACTCATATTTGCCCAAAAAAATTAAGAGTCACAATTTTTCTCGCGACTGCTATCTAAGAGTATTTAACTCCACATCGGCAACACCGTCTCTACTTTGCTTAAGTTCCATTACCAATTCCATTTGGGTTATCACTTCGTAGTGAATGTCATTCATAGCCATCTGACAACTGTCATTGTTTTTGGCATTAGTATTTGGCGGTGGTAGTATTAGCTTGCGTCGTTCCAATTTATTTTTATATTTCTACAATTAAACCATTTTATATTTATTAATTATTTCTTTTTTTCTTTTCAGCGGTTTTTCTGGTGGCGGAGTATCGGAGCCGGCCATATTTCTCGTGAACACACATCACTTTCCTTGGAATGTAATATGGGCTCACTGCAAGAATTTTGGCTGCCCCGACACTCTCCCCCCGGTAATGTATTTGCCGAAATATAAGTCCTGGCCACCATTCCCAGGCAATACTAAAACCCCACGATCCCCCAAAGAAAATAAAACGTGGCCTCAGATCTTTTGCCAGCCACCAACCAACATCACAGGCATTTTAATAGCCTGCATATCAAGCACAATTCTAACATTACTAACAAGGCATGGCTAACAATGACAAGTGTTACCCGCAGCAAGTGCCTACCAAAACCTAAATATTAACACCCTTACTAACATCTAGCCCTTCCTAGCTTCCCCATCTTTAAAGGCACATCGGAAGCTAGGAATAATTTAATTCACCCGTGGTTTGGAGACCGCCACGAAGGCAAAAATGGTCTCCCCTAAAAAACCCTCCACGCAAAATTTTTTTGGGTGTCCAGGTGCGGACTTGGGCATTTCGAGGGCCTCGCAACAAAGACTCGGAGAATAACATTTGAAATTAGAAAAATGTAGCAGGAAATTTTTCATAATGTACTGTTGTTGTTGTTCTTGTTTTTGGTCATGCTACTGCTTCTTCTTCTTCGTCTATTATTACAGAACGTGAACATGAAAGGTATCGTGGACCAAATATCAACAAGGACTCGACCTATCTATTTACTCACATATACACACAAAGGCATAAGGAAACATACACTCACACACATAAGTGATGTTCTGTGTGGCCTCATCATTTATTATTAACACTTTTTAATGAAATTACAAACTTTATGCACGAAATGCTTTTGCACTTCTTTGTTGCGCAAAAATCAGGAGAAATTAAAAGAAAAAAATTGAGGTAAATAATTTTGAAATGAAAAATCCGAGAAATATCCCATTTCAAAAAAAAAAAATGCAGTGAGAAAAATTATTTGAAGCAACGGAAGGATGTTTGTCCTTGAAGAATAAAAATTCTCGTATTTGGGTGTGATAGTCCCATGCCTCCTGTCTATAGACCTGATTGTCCCTCCAGATATATTTCTAAAAAATCCATGCTTATGGCAGTAAATGTCCTTAAATATATAGTCTTAAAAAAAAAAAAACAAAAATATTTATATACAGGGTGGGATGAAAAAACTGCAACCAACTTCAGACTGCTGTCATTTCTAAGCCACTCTTCTGACAGCTGTTAAAACTATTCCAGTGACAGCTCATTATATAGTTTACAAGTGTACAAAACTATTTTGGTGAGAATTTTCCAGAAAAAAGTTGTTCGTGATGGAATTCAAGCATGATAGAGTGATTTCTTTATATTTGGCTGGGAAACCAAAAGTGGCTATCGTTAGAGCACTCCAGCATTTAAATGTGAATAAAGCATCGCTCGTTTCCGTAACACTGGTAGCCTAGCCCAACCTCAAGGAAGTGGTCGGAAGAAAACAGCAACATCAGCAGAAATGGTTCGAAAAATAAAGAAGCGACTTGATCGAGACACGCTTTGCAGTGGCTGAAAAATCGATTGTGAGCTGAACATATCGCATTATTCCATTCGGCAAATATTGAAAGAAAAGCTCGGGGAAAGCCTTTGAAATTCCAAAAAGTGCAAGAACTTATACCACAACAGAAAGAAAATAGACTCAAAAAAGCTTAAGAGTTGCTTGGCTTGGCCGAAAGTGGTGAACTGCCGAATTTGATTTCCTCCGATGAGAAAACATTCGTTGTCCAGCAGTTTGAAAACAAAGAAAATTATGGTGTTTACTTGCCAAAGAGGTCAGCTTAAAATGTGCACCTTCGATTGACCACCAGAATTCAAGCGCCGTCCATGGCGATGGTGTGGGCCGCCATAACAACCGATGGTCGCTCTCCGCTCGTATTAATCGACCGAGGCATCAGCATAAATGCCGGATGTTATCGCGACCATATTCTGGAGGGTGTATTAAAGCCTTTGGCACGCAAACATTTTGGCCGCAGACCTTGGACATTCCAACAGGACTCGGCACCATCGCATTCAGCACGCGCCACCCAAATATGGTTACAAAATAAACCTCATTCATTTGATTTCCAGCGCAAAATGGCCACCAAAATCTCCGGATACCAATCCGTTGGATTATTGTGTTCCGAGTATTTTGGAAAGCAAGGTTGGCATTAAAAAATACCAAAGTGTCGATCCCCTCAACCAAGCGCTACGCCGGGAATGGGCCAAAATACCACAGAGCAACATTCACGCAGCGTGTGACGGTTTCATTGACCGTTTGAAGGCCATAATTCGTGCCAAAGGTGACCAATTCGAACAAATCTAAACTTATTCTAAAATTTGATGCTATTTCCGACTTTTTTTTTGCTTTATTCTGAGGCTTATGGTGAAATTTTGTGTAGAATATTTCTTCTTTTGACACCTTCTGTCTAAGAGGAAATTTTATGTGACTTCCAAGCGTCAACTTAAAAAAGGCCCTGAAAAAATTGTTTACCAAACAGTGGGAAATATTTTCCGGCTTTTTCTTTGAGATCATCCTTCTAGATTCATGTTTTGTAGGAGATTTTTGTATAAACTTAGATAAAGTACAGTATTTTCAGTACAATTATCGATTGTTGGCGTTTACGTAAGATTTAGAATTTTGACGTCTACTAGGACCTATAATTGAATTTTATGACCAAAAATTTTGTAGAATATTCTGACTAGCTACGCTTCCGTTTAAAGGGAGTTTTTAACCATTTTTCAAAAAGGGACAAATAGTACCCCCTTTATCGACTCGCATGAGGGTTACCATTTTCGATAAAAACAAGTAAAGAAGCTGTAAGTTCTTTGAATACCCTCCACCATTCTGTACAAATTAGGCAATTTTCAAAAAAAAAAAAAAAAAAAATCCATTTAAAATTCTGTTAAAATTAAAAAAAAATTCGAATGTAGCCGTATATTAGTGTCCATACGACGACGTGGACCTGCATAAGTAACTTTTGTCATAAGCTATTACAATATTCAAATGCGAAACTTAAAAAAAAATCTGTTTATAATGTAATACCGAATATAGGGAGATACCATGGGGGTTATACCAAAACGTGGACCTGCACAGACAATTTTCTGGCATAGGCTATAGTATCCATTACGAACTTCAAATACAAAATTTGAAATAAATCCGGTAAATAATGTCGCTAAAATCATCAAAATACCGAAAATCGGGAGGTACCGTTATATAGGGGCTATACGAAGACGTGGTCCTACATGGCTCATTTTCTATCTTATGCTGTAGTATCCATTACGAACTTCAAATACCAAATTTGAAACAATTCCGGTAAACAATGTCGCTAAAATCATCAAAATACAGCATATCGGGAGGTGCCCTTATATGGGGGCTATACGAAGACGTAAACCTACATGGCCCATTTTCAATTTTATGCTGATCAAGAATATATATACCCTCCATATACCTTCCATACTATGATAGAGAGTATAAAAATCGACGTTTGATGGTCCACACTAGTCCTGATAGTCCCTTAAAAACTCAATTTCTCTCTGTGTATTCCAACGAAACCAAAACATCTTAAATATCTTTTGTGGCCACAGAAACTTTTCAAATGAATGTATTTGTGTTCTATTTTCTTTTGTGATGTTGCTGTTGCTGAGGTTGTTGTTTTGCACTGGTATTGCTGTGGGCATCACTAATGTATGTAACTGTAAGAATGTAAGCCGATGGTGCAGCGTGTATGCCTCAAATGAAGAAAACTTTATTCATGTGTCTTGGGTTTACTAAAACAATAACATTACCTACACATACCTATGCATGTATGTGTGTGTACATGTAGTTGTGAATGGAGCGCATTGCCAGGATCTTACCTTCATAATAAAATCATTACTTTGTCATGCATGCATTCTTCTACCAGTTCATCATCATCATCATCACCGTCAGCCACAGCCACGGCAGTAGCAACAGCATCATTGCCCTAACCTTTCAAGTTGTCTTCCTTCTTTTCACACTTTGGTTTTATTCATTTCTTGGTGTGTTCCTGTTGTGTGCAAGGTAGGTAGAACCAGCTGGAATCAGCCTTTAGAGTGTGGCGGGGCACATTGTTTTAAAAAAAGGAGATGCTTTTGGTGGTTGGATAGTTTCTTGGTTGCTCTTTTTTGTTATCCCCACTCCTCCACTCTCTGTTCCTAGTATATGTTGTTGAATGGAGAAACAACAGCAGAAGTATCAGCAGCAGCAGTTGTTGATACTGAATAACTATGCAGTTGCTGTTGTTGTCGACTTGTTGTTTTTACAACAATTGTTGTTGATGATGTTTCTGCGTGCACGGCAAGCCACATCATCAACAATAACTAACTTTTCCATCAAAATCTGTTGCAGTTGGATGGTACGCACGTCATAATAAAGACTAACAAGGAGCTGAAATGAGAAGCAAATTCCATGGCAGAGTATCATGAGAAGGACAAATAGTAAATGGGTTCATTTATGGAGAATCCTGTATGCCCTAAATGCATAGAACTTAGAAGGTCCTTGAAAAAATGATTTTTAAAAATATTTGGGTTTGTTGGTCATTTAAAAAAATTTTTCGAAAAATCTAGGTTTGGATGGTCTTTGAAAAAAATATTTTTTAAAAAACTGGTTTCTTGGTAATTCTTGATTGATGACATTATTCACCGGAATTATTTCCAATTTGGTATTTGAAGTTCGATGTAGACACTACAGCCTATGACAGAAAATTGTCTGTGCAGGTCCACGTCTTCGTATAGGCCCCACATATCATACCTCCCTATATTCGGTGTTTTGAAGATTTTAGGTACAATATTCACCGAAATTGTTTGAAATTTCGTATTTGAAGTTCCTAATAGGTACTACAGCCAGTGGCCCTATGCAGATCCAGGTCTTCGTATAGACCCGATATAATGGTACCTCCCAATATTCGGTATTTCGATGATTTTAGCTACAAAATTCTCCGAAATTGTCTGAAATTTCGTATTTGAAGTTCCTAAAAGGTACTACAGCCTGTGTCACCATATCAAATAAAAATAAAATATTCTTAAGAAACGCATTTGGGTGGTCCTTCAAAAACGTATTCCTTAAAAAAAATTCACGTTTAGATGGTCCTCAAAAAAATATTTTTTAAAAAATCCACGTTTGGATGATCCTTAAAAAATGTTTTTAAAATTCTTTAAAAAAAATCGAAGCCTGGTAATGATTTCTTAAAAAAATCTACGTTTGGGTGGTCCGTGAAAAAAGTATTCTTTAAACAATCCACGTTTGGATGGTCCTTAAAAAAATTTTAAAATTCTTTAAAAAAATCTAAGCCTTAAAAATTTTTTTTAAATTCTTTAAAAAAATCTAAGCCTGATAATGATTTCTTTAAAAAATCCACGTTTGGATGGTCCTTAAAAAAAATATTCTTTAAAAATCCACGTTTGGATGGTCCTTAAAAAAAATATTCTTTAAAAATCCACGTTTGGATGGTCCTTAAAAAATATTCTTTAAAAATCCACGTTTGGATGGCCCTTAAAAAAAATATTCTTTAAAAATCCACGTTTGGATGGTCCTTAAAAAAAATATTCTTTAAAAATCCACGTTTGGATGGTCCTTAAAAAAAAATATTCTTTAAAAATCCACGTTTGGTAGTCCTTAAAAAAATATTCTTTAAAAATCCACGTTTGGATGGTCCATAAAAAAAATATTCTTTAAAAATCCACGTTTGGATGGTCCATAAAAAAATATTCTTTAAAAAATCCACGTTTGGATGGTCCTTAAAAAATTTAAAATTCTTTAAAAAATCCACGTTTGGATGGTCCTTAAAAAAATTTAAAATTCTTTAAAAAATCCACGTTTGGATGGTCCGTGAAAAAAAATTTAAAATTCTTTAAAAAAATCTAAGTCTGGTAATGATTTCTTTAAAGAATCCACGTTTGTATGGTCCGTGAATAAAATATTCTTTAAAAATCCACGTTTGGATGTTCCGTGAAAAAAAAATAAAATTCTTTAAAAAAAATCTAAGCCTGGTAATGATTTCTTTAAAAAATCCCCGTTTGCATGGTCCGTGAAAAAATATTCTTTAAAAAATCCATGTTTGGATGGTCCGTGAAAAAAATTTTAAAATTCTTTAAAAAAATCTAAGCCTGGTAATGTATTCTTTAAAAAATCCACGTTTGGGTGGTCCGTGAAAAAAATATTCTTTAAAAAATCCACGTTTTGATGATCCGTGAAAAAAATTTTAAAGTTCTTTAAAAAAAAATCTGAGCTTGGATGGACCTTAAAAAATATTTCTTTAAAAAAATCCAAGTCTTGAAAAAAATATTCTTTAAAAAATCCACGTTTGATTGGTCCGTAAAAAAAAATCTTTAAAAAATCTAAGCCTGGATGGTCCTTAAAAAATATTTCATTAAAAAAGTCTTGAAAAAAATATTCTTTTAAAAATCCATGTTTGGATGGTTCTTAAAAAAAATCTTTTTAAAAAAATTTACATCTGAATGGTCATTAAAAAAATATTTTTTTAAAAAAATCTAAGCCTGGATGGTCATTGAAAAAAATATTTTTTTAAAAAATACACATTTATATGTTACTTAAAAAATTTTTTTTGAAAAATTAACGTTTAGACAATACTTTTCAAAAAAAATCCACGTTTGGATGGTCTTTTTCAAAAATATTCTTTTAAAAATCCAGGTTTGAATGGTCTTTGGAAAAAATATTCTTTAAAGTCTTAAAGAATAAAAAATCCTCGTATTTTATTAAATACACCTTAAATCAACGGATTCCAAATAATATTAATTCGAAAATCTCAAAAAAGTGTGGAGGGGGGGGGGGCGGGGTGGACTTGTCCCCTCTATTTAGGTTACTTTGCGATTTGTAATACAGCCTGTGTCACCATATCAAATAAAAATAAAATATTCTTAAGACACGCGTTTGTTTGGTCCTTCAAAAACGTATTCCTTAAAAAAAATCACGTTTGGATGGTCTTCGAAAAAATATTTTTTAAAAAATCCACGTTTGGATGATCCTTAAAAAATGTTTTTAAAATTCTTTCAAAAAAATCGAAGCCTGGTAATGATTTCTTAAAAAAATCTACGTTTGGGTGGTCCGTGAAAAAAGTATTCTTTAAACAATCCACGTTTGGATGGTCCTTAAAAAAATTTTAAAATTCTTTAAAAAAATCTAAGCCTTAAAAATTTTTTTTAAATTCTTTAAAAAAATCTAAGCCTGATAATGATTTCTTTAAAAAATCCACGTTTGGATGGTCCTTAAAAAAAATATTCTTTAAAAATCCACGTTTGGATGGTCCTTAAAAAATATTCTTTAAAAATCCACGTTTGGATGGTCCTTAAAAAAAATATTCTTTAAAAATCCACGTTTGGATGGTCCTTAAAAAAAATATTCTTTAAAAATCCACGTTTGGATGGTCCTTAAAAAAAATATTCTTTAAAAATCCACGTTTGGTAGTCCTTAAAAAAATATTCTTTAAAAATCCACGTTTGGATGGTCCATAAAAAAAATATTCTTTAAAAATCCACGTTTGGATGGTCCTTAAAAAAAATATTCTTTAAAAAATCCACGTTTGGATGGTCCTTAAAAAAATTTAAAATTCTTTAAAAAATCCACGTTTGGATGGTCCTTAAAAAAATTTAAAATTCTTTAAAAAATCCACGTTTGGATGGTCCGTGAAAAAAACTATAAAATTCTTTAAAAAAATCTAAGTCTGGTAATGATTTCTTTAAAGAATCCACGTTTGTATGGTCCGTGAATAAAATATTCTTTAAAAATCCACGTTTGGATGTTCCGTGAAAAAAAAATAAAATTCTTTAAAAAAAATCTAAGCCTGGTAATGATTTCTTTAAAAAATCCCCGTTTGCATGGTCCGTGAAAAAATATTCTTTAAAAAATCCATGTTTGGATGGTCCGTGAAAAAAATTTTAAAATTCTTTAAAAAAATCTAAGCCTGGTAATGTATTCTTTAAAAAATCCACGTTTGGGTGGTCCGTGAAAAAAATATTCTTTAAAAAATCCACGTTTTGATGATCCGTGAAAAAAATTTTAAAGTTCTTTAAAAAAAAATCTGAGCTTGGATGGACCTTAAAAAATATTTCTTTAAAAAAATCCAAGTCTTGAAAAAAATATTCTTTAAAAAATCCACGTTTGATTGGTCCGTAAAAAAAATCTTTAAAAAATCTAAGCCTGGATGGTCCTTAAAAAATATTTCTTTAAAAAAGTCTTGAAAAAAATATTCTTTTAAAAATCCATGTTTGGAGGGTTCTTAAAAAAAATCTTTTTAAAAAAATTTACATCTGAATGGTCATTAAAAAAATATTTTTTTAAAAAAATCTAAGCCTGGATGGTCATTGAAAAAAATATTTTTTTAAAAAATACACATTTATATGTTACTTAAAAATTTTTTTTGAAAAATTAACGTTTAGACAATACTTTTCAAAAAAAATCCACGTTTGGTAGTCCTTAAAAAAAATATTCTTTAAAAATCCACGTTTGGATGGTCCATAAAAAAAATATTCTTTAAAAATCCACGTTTGGATGGTCCATAAAAAAAATATTCTTTAAAAAATCCACGTTTGGATGGTCCTTAAAAAATTTAAAATTCTTTAAAAAATCCACGTTTGGATGGTCCTTAAAAAAATTTAAAATTCTTTAAAAAATCCACGTTTGGATGGTCCGTGAAAAAAAATTTAAAATTCTTTAAAAAAATCTAAGTCTTGTAATGATTTCTTTAAAGAATCCACGTTTGTATGGTCCGTGAATAAAATATTCTTTAAAAATCCACGTTTGGATGTTCCGTGAAAAAAAATAAAATTCTTTAAAAAAAATCTAAGCCTGGTAATGATTTCTTTAAAAAATCCCCGTTTGCATGGTCCGTGAAAAAATATTCTTTAAAAAATCCATGTTTGGATGGTCCGTGAAAAAAATTTTAAAATTCTTTAAAAAAATCTAAGCCTGGTAATGTATTCTTTAAAAAATCCACGTTTGGGTGGTCCGTGAAAAAAATATTCTTTAAAAAATCCACGTTTTGATGATCCGTGAAAAAAATTTTAAAGTTCTTTAAAAAAAAATCTGAGCTTGGATGGACCTTAAAAAATATTTCTTTAAAAAAATCCAAGTCTTGAAAAAAATATTCTTTAAAAAATCCACGTTTGATTGGTCCGTAAAAAAAATCTTTAAAAAATCTAAGCCTGGATGGTCCTTAAAAAATATTTCTTTAAAAAAGTCTTGAAAAAAATATTCTTTTAAAAATCCATGTTTGGAGGGTTCTTAAAAAAAATCTTTTTAAAAAAATTTACATCTGAATGGTCATTAAAAAAATATTTTTTTAAAAAAATCTAAGCCTGGATGGTCATTGAAAAAAATATTTTTTTAAAAAATACACATTTATATGTTACTTAAAAATTTTTTTTGAAAAATTAACGTTTAGACAATACTTTTCAAAAAAAATCCACGTTTGGATGGTCTTTTTCAAAAATATTCTTTTAAAAATCCAGGTTTGAATGGTCTTTGGAAAAAATATTCTTTAAAGTCTTAAAGAATAAAAAATCCTCGTATTTTATTAAATACACCTTAAATCAACGGATTCCAAATAATATTAATTCGAAAATCTCAAAAAAGTGTGGAGGGGGGGGGGGGGCGGGGTGGACTTGTCCCCTCTATTTAGGTTACTTTGCGATTTGTAATACAGCCTGTGTCACCATATCAAATAAAAATAAAATATTCTTAAGACACGCGTTTGTTTGGTCCTTCAAAAACGTATTCCTTAAAAAAAATCACGTTTGGATGGTCTTCGAAAAAATATTTTTTAAAAAATCCACGTTTGGATGATCCTTAAAAAATGTTTTTAAAATTCTTTCAAAAAAATCGAAGCCTGGTAATGATTTCTTAAAAAAATCTACGTTTGGGTGGTCCGTGAAAAAAGTATTCTTTAAACAATCCACGTTTGGATGGTCCTTAAAAAAAATTTAAAATTCTTTAAAAAAATCTAAGCCTTAAAAATTTTTTTTAAATTCTTTAAAAAAATCTAAGCCTGATAATGATTTCTTTAAAAAATCCACGTTTGGATGGTCCTTAAAAAAATATTCTTTAAAAATCCACGTTTGGATGGTCCTTAAAAAAAATATTCTTTAAAAATCCACGTTTGGATGGTCCTTAAAAAAAATATTCTTTAAAAATCCACGTTTGGATGGTCCTTAAAAAAAATATTCTTTAAAAATCCACGTTTGGATGGTCCTTAAAAAAAATATTCTTTAAAAATCCACGTTTGGATGGTCCTTAAAAAATATTCTTTAAAAATCCACGTTTGGATGGTCCTTAAAAAAAATATTCTTTAAAAATCCACGTTTGGATGGTCCTTAAAAAAATATTCTTTAAAAATCCACGTTTGGTAGTCCTTAAAAAAAATATTCTTTAAAAATCCACGTTTGGATGGTCCATAAAAAAAATATTCTTTAAAAATCCACGTTTGGATGGTCCTTAAAAAAAATATTCTTTAAAAAATCCACGTTTGGATGGTCCTTAAAAAAATTTAAAATTCTTTAAAAAATCCACGTTTGGATGGTCCTTAAAAAAATTTAAAATTCTTTAAAAAATCCACGTTTGGATGGTCCGTGAAAAAAAATTTAAAATTCTTTAAAAAAATCTAAGTCTGGTAATGATTTCTTTAAAGAATCCACGTTTGTATGGTCCGTGAATAAAATATTCTTTAAAAATCCACGTTTGGATGTTCCGTGAAAAAAAAATAAAATTCTTTAAAAAAAATCTAAGCCTGGTAATGATTTCTTTAAAAAATCCCCGTTTGCATGGTCCGTGAAAAAATATTCTTTAAAAAATCCATGTTTGGATGGTCCGTGAAAAAAATTTTAAAATTCTTTAAAAAAATCTAAGCCTGGTAATGTATTCTTTAAAAAATCCACGTTTGGGTGGTCCGTGAAAAAAATATTCTTTAAAAAATCCACGTTTGGGTGGTCCGTGAAAAAATATTCTTTAAAAAATCCACGTTTTGATGATCCGTGAAAAAAATTTTAAAATTCTTTAAAAAAAAAAACTGAGCTTGGATGGACCTTAAAAAATATTTCTTTAAAAAAATCCAAGTCTTGAAAAAAATATTCTTTAAAAAATCCACGTTTGATTGGTCCGTAAAAAAAAATCTTTAAAAAATCTAAGCCTGGATGGTCCTTAAAAAATATTTCTTTAAAAAAGTCTTGAAAAAAATATTCTTTTAAAAATCCATGTTTGGAGGGTTCTTAAAAAAAATCTTTTTAAAAAAATTTACATCTGAATGGTCATTAAAAAAATATTTTTTTAAAAAAATCTAAGCCTGGATGGTCATTGAAAAAAATATTTTTTTAAAAAATACACATTTATATGTTACTTAAAAAATTTTTTTTGAAAAATTAACGTTTAGACAATACTTTTCAAAAAAAATCCACGTTTGGATGGTCTTTTTCAAAAATATTCTTTTAAAAATCCAGGTTTGAATGGTCTTTGGAAAAAATATTCTTTAAAGTCTTAAAGAATAAAAAATCCTCGTATTTTATTAAATACACCTTAAATCAACGGATTCCAAATAATATTATTGTTCTTTGTTCTTTTATTTTTGAAGGTTCTTTTGCATACACACACATACACATTTGCATGATGTTGCTGGTACATTTGGTTTTTGAAGTTTTTCCCAACTATGCGTTGCTTTGAAGTTTATTATTATTGCAATGCTGTTCGTTGTCTCTCTCTCTGGCCAACAGCTGAAAAATTAAGAAAAGTGAATGGCAAGCCATTGGAAATATTTTTTAGATAATTTAAAAAACGAAGTTTAGCGGTCGTGATTTACGTAAAAAAAATGTTAAAAGTCTCGTTAAGACCGTAATAACCTTTAGGAAATATTATCGAGAAATCGTTTTTTTTAAATTCTCACAGTAGTACAAGAAATATTCTAAAAGTTCCATGGGCTATTGAGCTCTGGAAGACCTTCAAGCTGTTAAAAAACATTCGGGCTCATAAAATTGAAATATTTTAAAAACATTTTTAAAATGTTGACCTCTTAACAGAAAGGACCATTGCTTCAGTGCAAAGGACCTTTTCACAACATCATGGTCATATATGAAATTAATATGCTCTATAAAAACACCAAAAAAATTAATTCACTTGGACATTCTAAAAAAAAAACAGAACAAACAACCTTTTCCTTCGTTTCTAAATCGAAATTTTTGTAACACCATATAGCTCGGGCGCCATTGGCTATCAGACATGATATCGATGTTCAATTTCTTCAGCCATTTTTTTAAATTCTCACACTATTACATGAACTATTCTCAATATTCCATGGATATTTGAGCTCTGAAAGTCCTTCAAGTTATCAAAAAACATCCGATCTCATAAATGTTGACTCTTTAATATAAAGGACCACTGCTTAAGTGTGAAGGACCCTTTTCACAAAATCATGGTGATATATGAAATTAATACGCTCTGTAAGACCACCAAACCAAAATCCATTCACCTCTACATTCTGTAAAAACCAAAACAAACAAATATGGCCTTCGTTTGTAAAACGACATTTTTGTAATACCATATAGCTTGGGCGCCATTGGCTATCAGACAAGACATCGATATTCAATATCTTTAGCCATATGATGCTTTTGCTCGGCCATTGACCATCGCCACCACACATTGTTCCTAATGAAAGACATAAATTATAATTTCTTTGTTTCACATGCCGTCGACACGACAAACAAAGTGTGAATGTCATGGCTGGCACGAGGTTCGATTCATATGCGAAATAGCCAAGAAGGAAAAAGAGGAATTCTTAGAATAAAACAACGCCATTCACCATCGAGTGCATTTCAAATTCTGACGAAATAATCGACGAAGAACAACGTAAACAAATTGCGTTGAATATTCGACTGGCAGGCAGACGGGCAGTTCCTTTGTGTCCAATCATATTCCGCATTTAAGTGGATGATTAAAAGAAGGCTGTGGCGTGTTCTTTGGGTATTTCAAGGGGCATTTTTTTATCTAGTGATTAACAAATAAACAACTGAAATATTAAATTGGTGCTATTTATGGAGGAGAAGGTGTTTCCTTAGATAAAAGACCACACATAAAGTTTATTCTGAGACTTATGGAGACATATTGTGTAGAATATGTCTTCTTTTCAAACTTTCTGTCTAAAACGAACTTTTATTTAACTTTTCGGCATGTGAAAAACATGAGTTTTTGGAAATTATTTGATTTTTAGATTGATTTAGACACAGAGAATCTAGCACACAGTTACAGACATCTGATTAGAAAAATAAACAAAATACATAAGGTCGGCGTCGGAACTTGGCGAGATTTTGTAAATTTTGTTACATGTTTAAACAGTATTGTTCCTGATGATGTCTTCCGTTGGAGGACGAAATATCGAAAATAATAAATAATTAAACAACAACAAAGACCTCGAGCTCGCTTTTTATTAAATTTATATTTATAACAGTTTTTGGATATCCCTACTAAGGGTACGAAATGCTAAATGTACCAAAAATGTACTACTGTGTATTGGACAAACGGAATGAGCTGGAATTCTAAAATTTAAAATGAGAACAGGATAGATGTATCAAAGATTTTTTTAAAAAACGTTAAGGTTACAAAATGTCCTAAAATAGTACTAAACTTCTTAAATGGTACCTTTTGGTATTTTGTTAACGGGTAGAGTTTAAAAATTGACATTTGGTATGAGAAACAAAGTTGGAGGGTAAGTTTGATGCGTGAAGGAAATTTTGGAAATGTGAACTTAATGTAAGAACTAAACTATTACTAAATGGTGCCAAATTTGGTAATTTGGTACAATTTCTTTTTTAGGTGAACGGAAGAAGCTGGTAATTTGAAATGTTGGTATTGGGGCCACTGCTGGTGGGTAGGGTTCGGATCAAGAGTTGGGGTTGGAAATGCGTTCAGCAAGTGTTCGAAAGTTACTAAATGGTACTGAGATATTGTAAATGTGTACTATAAGTGCAGGAAAAGTACCATATTTGGTACGATTTAGTATTCGGTGAAGAGATAGTGCTTGAAAACTGAAATTTGTTATTAGAGTCGGTGTTCATGGGTAGCTTGGAAAAATGGAGGTGGCTTCTGTCGCAGTGACCGAAAAATGACTCATGAGATGAACATCCCATTCGGCAAATATTGAAAAATGAGCTCGGGGTAAAGCCATTGATATTCCAAAAAGTCCAAGAACTTAAAACGCAACAGAAAGAAAATAGAAAAGAGCTAAAGAGTTGCTTCGCATGGCCGAAAGTGGTGAACTGCCGAATTTGGTTTTCTCCGATCACATTCGTTGTCCAGCAGTTTATAAACAAACACAATGATCGTGTTTACTTGCCATAGAGGTCAGCTGATTATGTGCACCTTCGGTTGGCCACCAGAACTCAAGCGCCGGCCATGGAGATGGTGTGGGCCAACATAACAGCCGATTGTCGCTCTCCGCTCGTATTAATCGAACTTGGCGAAAATATTTTGGAGGGTGAATTAAAGCCTTGTACACGCAAACATTTTGGCGCAGACCTTGGACATTCCAACAGGACCCAAGAATGGTTACAAAATGAGGTTCCTCGCATCATTTCCAGCACACAATGCTCACCAAAATCTAAGGTTGGCACAAAAAAATACCAAAGTGTCGATCACATCAAGCAAGCGCTGCGCCGTGAAGTGGCCAAAATATCATAGAGCAACATTCGGGCAGCGTGTGACAGTTTCATTGGCCGTTTGAAGTCCATAATTCGTGCCAAAAGTGACCAATTCAAACAAATCGAAACTTTTTCTAGAATTTGATCCTATTTCCGACATTTTTTCTTTCATTCAATAAATTTTAAAAAAAATTAAAAATTATGGCGATTGACTTTGTTGCAGTTTTTTTTTAAATCAACCTGTATAAGAACTAAACTAGTACTAAATGGTACTAATGGTATTTTGACTCTGTCTTGTCCTATCTTTACACTTCTATGTCTTTGCTGAAACCCTGGACAAAGACGTAGAAGAGCTGTTACTCTCAAAGACATAGAAGTGTAAAGATAGGACAAGACAGAATCAAAATATGGTAACACTGTGAAAATACCTCTGTTGTTACGATATCATAACAACATAGTTACCAATGTTAACTGATTTAAACCGCTAAGGCAATATCCAAATTTTGGGAAAGGCCCATGGAGTAGAATTTTGAAACCAAAATTTTGGATTTTTCAAATTTTTATTTGTTATCCGTTTCTGTAATTGTGGTTTTTATATTAACATGTCTTTGCCATGAGCTGTTACTCTATGTATTGTAGACACAAACCATTTGCTCAAAATGCATTTTGTCTAGTCTTTACCATTTTAGGTCTTTGCCCTGGAATGTGATATAGATGTCCATTTTGGTATCAGTGGTTAAGATAGAAGGTGTTTTTTTTTAAATGGGCACTATAATTGTACGAAAGGTACTAAATGGTACTTAATTTTGGTAATGGATGAATGGATATGACTGGGATCCTCATATTTAACATTGACATCTCTGTTCGTATCTGGAATTTAAATATGGAGGTGGTTTTTTAAATGTGTACTATAATTGTTCGAAAAGTACTAAATAGTGCTTAACTTGGTATTGGGTGAAATAATAGGGTCGAAATCATGAATTTTGATATAGATGTTACTGTTGGTGTCTGTGGTTTAGATATGGAGGTGGTTTTGGAAATGTGTACTATAATTATTCGAAAAGTACTAAATGGTACTAAATTGGGGATTGGAATCCTGAAATTTTATTTGAGGTCTTCGTTACCATTTGGAATTACCATATGGAGGAGGTTATGAAAATGTGTACTATAATTGTACGAAATGGTACTTAATTGGATATTGGGTAAAGGAATGGAGAAATAGAGCTAAAATCCTGAAATTTGATATCGATGTCACTGTTTGCTAAGATAAAAATGTGATTTTGGAGATGTATACAAAATTTGTACAAAATGGTACCACATTTGGTATTGGGGAAATTAAAGAGCTGAAATCCTTGAAATTTGATATTAAAGTCACAGTTGATAAACTGAACTAAATTTGGTATTGAGTGAAGGGAAAGAGCTAAAACCCCGAAAAACCTGAAAACCACATGTGGCCTTTTTCCTGATGCTGTTCTTGAAGTAATCTGTAAATCCAATCGAATTGGGAAATATTTTGAAAATAACAATAAAAATAGTTGGAGCTTATTTTATTTAAATCGGGTTTAGGTGGTTCATCGACACTAAGTTTCAAAAAAAAAAAAAAAAAAACAAACACACAAATTTGAAACTGCAATAATATGCTAAGCCAACGACCTTGAAATTTTGAATGTCTTCAACTCATAACACAAAATTCCAAAAAAAAAGAATCCCGCACGTTATCAAATGTTTAGTTGAAATTTAGCAGTGAATCAGAATAGTTTATTTTTTGCAAAAATAAAAACATCTAAAAATAATGGAACATGTTTGGAGATTAGTGGTGGTTCTGATGGTCTCCCAATTCAGTTTGGTCCGCAGTGATCAAAATGTCACCGTGGAGGAGGTACTCAAACCCATGGCAATGGCCATCGACAGCTTCCGTGTAAATTCAACAGATAATGTCAATGATAAACTGCGCCGGCAGATTGAAGAGTCCCGTGATTGGAAGACAATTCCATGTGACAATTTCCTACACCATGCCTGTGGCAGTTGGCCATATTTTATGGAATCACAGGTATTCGATGTTCTTCATATAATCGATGCCAAATTTAATGAGGAGTTACGTGAGATTTTTCAAAATCATAATCCACGAAGGCCGGAAATGAATTTTATGCGACAGGCCCGTAACTATTATGAATCCTGTATGGCTGTGATGGCGGAAGGGAAGCCTTTGAATCCCATGGAATATTTAAAATGGTTGCAGTACAATGAAAACTTACATTGGGTGCCATATGGTGGGGAAGTACGAAACCATTCCATACACAGAAATTGGGTAAAAATGTTGGCCATATTCCGGAAATATGGTTTGAATAATTTCATATTGCTGGAGGAGGCCATGCAACATCCCTGGAATAATACAAAAATGATATTGGCCATAAAGCGACCCTATGCCGATCATCCCGAACATTATTTGGGGCCCTTGGAGAGTGAACAACGGAAATTTACTTTAAGAAATATTTCAGATCTGGAAAATCATCAAAAATATGTGGATTTCGATTTGCAACTAAAACAGCTGGTGGACTATCATACCAATGTCAGCGCCAGCCAGCCGCAAATGGTGACATTTGGCCAATTGAAACACATGCAAATGTCATGGTTGCAACAGTATTTAATTGTGGCCCTGCATCCGCTGCAAATTGATCCTGACTGGGAAGTTTTCATTGAAGATGGGAATTATTTGAAAACGCTTAAACTTTTCCTAGACGAAGTGGATGATGAGAAATTTTTGGCTCAGTATTTGCAATTGAATTTTCTTAGCAGACTCAGCTATTCTCAAACCGATGGTGGCCACTATGAGTGCATGCAAAGCACCCGCCACCTGTTTCCCCTGGTCATGCAGTGGCTGTACAAACATCATCACCGCGAAATAAGTTTTGAGTTTTATAAATTACAGCTATTATTTTCAAATTTGAAGAGGAATTTGAAAAAACGCTTAAATCGCACTTTGGAAAATCCAGCTCTGGAGGTGGCTATAAATAAATTGAATAATCTTAAATTGCAAATCATAGATGTCTGGCAACCGGCCATTGAACACTTGTATTCCGATTTATGGTTGGATCCTTTCGATTTTGTAGGAAATCGTTTGAAACTCCAACACAAACAAGTTCAAAGCCAACACTCCCATCTGGGTGATGTGGTACAACGTGGAGCCTTGGAATTTCTACAGCTGCAGCGTCGTGATATTGCCGAAAGTCCATTGCCTTTTTCTGTGCCTCGGCAAAACTTAATTGTTCTACCCGTTACGGCTCTACAATTTCCTCTCTATCATCCCCAACTCCAGCAATTATTCGTCTACAGTTCGCTGGGTTATGCCATGGCCCGTGAAATTGTCAGCTTCTTCAGCGATCCCCAACGACAGCAGATTGATGCCAAAGGTAATGTGAATTTAAAATTAAGGGATTATTTCCAAAATCTCACCCTAACGGAAGATCACAAAATTGCTGGTTTTGCCTTGGATTTGGCCTACGAAACTCTCAGCGTCATACGAGCCGTGAGTCGTGAAGAAGTCAAGCTGTTTCTATTAAATTTTGCCCATAACTATTGCAGTAATTACATGAAGTTTGGAGATAACCTAAAATTGGTCAACGAAGTATTTGAAAGGTTCTCATCAACACGGTGGAATGTTTTTGGGTGTTATAAAGAAGAATAGTTTTATTTAAACAAAATATTAATAAAATAGTTTTCGAAAAAAAAAAAAAAAAAAAAAATTAAAAAATCACTTGTTTCTCTAAACCATGTTATTACAGGGTGAGAAAAAAAACTGCAAAAAAGTCAAACGCCATAATTTTTACATTTTTTTTTTTAATTTTTTTTTTGAATGAAAGCAAAAAATTTCGGAAATATCATCAAATTTTAGAATAAGTTTAGATTTGTTCGAATTGGTCACCTTTGGCACGAATTATGGCCTTCAAACGGCCAATGAAACCGTCACAACCTGCCCGAATGTTGCTCTGCGGTATTTTGGCCCATTCCCGGCGAAGCGCTTGCTTGAGGTGATCGACACTTTGGTATTTTTAGTGCCAACCTTGATTTCCAAAATACTCCTGACACAACAGTCCAATGGATTTTTATCCGGAGTTTTTGATGGCCATTGTGCGCTGGAAATGAAGCGAGGAACCCTATTTTGTAACCATTCTTGGGTGGCACGTGCTGGGTGCGATTGTGCTGAGTCCTGTTGGAATGTCCAAGGTCTGTCACCAAAATGTTTGCGTGCCCAAGGCTTTAATACACCATCCAGAATATTTTCGCGATAATATTCGTACTTTATTCTGATGCCACGGTCGTTTAATACAAGCGGAGAGCGACCATCGGCTGTTATGGCGGCCCACACCATCACCATGGCCGGCGCTTGAGTTCTGGTGGCCAACCGAAGGTGCACATTGTCAGCTATCCTCTTTGGCAAGTAAACACGCTCATTTTGTTTGTTTACAAACTACAGGACAACGAATGTTTTCTCATCGGAGAAAACCAAATTCGGCCAAGCGAAGGAATTCTTTAGCTCTCTTTTCCTTCTGTTGCGTTGTAAGTTCTTGTACTTTTTGGAATTTCAATGGCTTTACCCCGAGCTCGTTTTTCAATATTTGCCGAATGGAATATTGCGATATGTTCAGCTCGCGAGCCATTTTTCGGCCACGAGCCATTTTTCGGCGACGTAGGTTTCGATCAAGTCGCTTCCTTATTTTTGGAACCATTTCTGCTGATATTGCTGTTTTCTTCCGTCCACTTCCTTGACGTCGGGCTACGCTACCAGTATCACGGTAGTAAGAGATGGTACGAGACACAAAAGATTTATTCACATTTAATTGCTGGAGTGCTCTAACGATAACCACTTGTGGTTTTCTAGCCAAATATAAAGAAATCAAACTATCACACTTGAATTCAATCACGAATAAATTTTTTTCTGGAAAATTCTCACCAAAATGCTTTTGTACGCTTGTAAACAATATATTGAGCTGTCACTGGAATAATTTTAACAGCTGTCGGACGAGTGGCTTAGAAATGAAAGCAGTCTGAAGTGGGTTGCAGTTTTTTAATCTCACCCTGTATTTAACCCCAAAGCGATTCAACAAAGGGTTCTTCTTATATCGAGAACATCGAGTACCTCCGGTTCCATAAAATATGGCCAACTGCCACAGGCATGGTGTAGGAAATTGTCACATTGAATTGTCTTCCAATTACGGGACTCTTCAATCTGCGGCCGCAGTTTATCATTGACTTCTCTTGTATTTACACGGAAGCTTTCGATGGCCATTACCATGGGTTTGAACACCTTCTCCACGGTGATATTTTGATCAACTCGAACAAAACTAAATTGGGAGACCATCAAAACCCAAACCACCAATAATCTCCAAACATTTTCCATTATTTTTAGATTATTTATTTTTGCAAAAATTAATTATTCTGATTCACTGCCAAATTTCATCTAAACATTTGATTACGTGCGGGATTTTTTTTTTTTGGAATTTTGTGTTATCAGTTGAAGACATTAAAAATTTCAAGGTCGTTCGCATACACAGCATATTATTGCAGTTTCAAATTTGTTTCTTTATTTTTTAAAACTTAGTGTCGATAAAACGCTTTAACCCGGTTTAAATAAAATGAACTAGAAATTGTTTATACCCTCCACCATAGTGTGGAGGGTATATTAAGTTTGTCATTCCGTTTGTAACACCTGGAAATATACAATTTAGACCTCACAAAGTATATATATTCTTGATCAGCATAAAATTCTATGCCGATTTAGCGATGTCCGTCCGTTTGTCCGTCTGTGGAAATCTCTCTAGCTACCGAACGAATTGAAGTAGATTGAAAAAATTTTACTCAAATGTATATTATGTCTGCAGGACTTTTGGTATTGGAAATGGTTCGGTATTTTTGTGATTAAAGCGACATTATTCACCGGAAATGTTTCAAATTTGGTATATGAAGATCGTAATGGATACTACAGCCTATGACAGAAAATAGTCTGTGTCCGGTCCATGCCTTCGTATAGCTTCCATATAACGATACCTCCCGATATTCGGTATTTTGATGATTTTAGCGACACTATTCACCGGAATTATTTCAAATTTGGTTTTGAAGTTCGTAATGGATACTACAGCCTACGACAGAAAATTGTCTATACAGGTCTACACCTTCGTATAGTCCCTATATAATGGTACCTCCTCCCGATATTCGGTATTTTTATGATTTTGCCGACATTATTCACCGGAATTGTTTCAAATTTGGTATTTGAAGTTCGTAATGAATACTACAGCCTAAGACAGAAAATTGTCTGTGCAGGTCCACGTTTTCGTATAGTCCCCATAAAACGGTTCCCACCGATATTTGGTATTTTGATGATTTTAGCGACGTTATTCAACGGAATTGTTTCAAATTTGGTATTTGAAGTTTGAAATGAATACTACAGCTAATAACAGAAAATTGTCTGTGTAGGACCACGTCGTCGTATAGCTCCCACATAACGCTACCCCTCGATATTTTGATGATTTTGGTGAAATTTTTACCGGAATTGTTTCAAATTTAGTATTTGAATTTCGTAATGGATACCACAGCCTATGACAGAAACTGTCTGTGCAGGTCCACGTCTTCGTATAGCCCCCATATAACGGTACCTTCCTGATATTTTTTAAAATGTAGGGACATTTTTCAACGGAGTTGCTTCAAATTTCGTAATGGGTACTACAGTCTATAACAAAAAATTGTGTATCCAGGTCCAGGTATTCGTATAGCCCCGATGTAACGGTACTTCCCTGTATTCGGTATTTTGATGATTTTAGCTGCATTATTCACCGATTTTGTTTTCAAATTTCGCTTTTGAATATTGTAATGGCTTATAACAAAAGTTGCCTATGCACGTCCACGTCGTCTTAATAGACCCTAATTCGGTATTTTTTAGGATTTTTACAGCATTTTTAACGGATTTTATTTTTTTTTGAAAATTGCCAAATTCGTTCCAAATGGTGGAGGGTATTAAATGTTCGGCCCGGCCGCTGTAAGTTTTTGTTTTATAACATTTTTTGGGATTGTGGAAACTTCCAGGAGAAAGATCAAAATCTCACGTTTGATACAGACTCATATAAAGATATTATTATTTTATTTAAAATTATTTTGGTCTTCTAAGCCATAATTTGCAATCGATTTGTCTCACTTGAAATTTATCCTACTTTGCTGATTGGCTGTTGCGCAGTGAAATTTTAAGAAAAATCTCACCAAATTCCGAAAAAAACTGGTAAATCTTCCAAAATTACAAATTTTATTTTAATCAAATTTGATGATATATTATCATGTTAAGAGATTTATTTTTTCGAAAACTCATAATGGAAATATTTATAGCTCAACTTCTTGTAAGGCAGAATAAATTTGATAGGGTTGATTCTGTAATATCTTTAAATTTTTGCCCATATAGAAATCTACAAATCTTACCTCGAGAATGTAACTTTTTTGTCCTGTCGAAGATCTGAAAAAAAAGAAAAAATTAAATTTCACTTTGTCTGGCAGATATTTCAAAAATTCCTACTTTCGAACAACAACGGCAATTGGTTTGTAAACAATATCCAAATAAACAATTCATGTTATTTATTTTTATATTTTTGGTTTTCGAAATTCTTTTTATAAACCAAACAATATTTTATTTACAAATTATTGCTCAGGTTTGTTGCCTTTTACTGATGGCGGGACACACAGTGGTGGGAAGTGAAGCAACAAATTTAGAATTTTACAAAATACAAAATTTTAAGTCTTTATAAATCGGATATGGGTCTCAAAGCCGCTCCACAAAGGTTTGAATTCATTTTTTGGGAATTCAAAATTTTATAAAATTCTAATAATTTTCCCAATATAATTTATGCCGTGCCACTGTTAAAAAAGATTAAAAAATTGTTAATAAATATTTTTTTCAAAATTTCGAGTTTTTATAAATCAGGAATCTCAAAATTGATAGGTTTGAATTAATTTTTTTGGGAATCAAAAATTTTATAATATTCCAATATTTTCCCCCAGTGCACTATGGGTAAAAAGCATGATTTTTTGGCATAAAGTCATTTTTTTTGGTTTCATATTTTGAAATTTAACTTATTTCCTAAATGTAGATACCCATATTAGAAAAAAAAATGTTTAATATCAATACGGGTGGCAACCCTTTTTTGCTGGCGAGCTTTTAAAGTCAGCTGTTTGAAAGTCACTTTGTTTTGGTACAACTGGCGGTAAAGATCAGCTAAGTTCAAGTGCTTCTGATTTGACAAAATTGAAAAAAATAAAATGTGTAATTATGGAAAACGTTAGTGCAGGTATGTAAAATTAAGACGAGGTGCCCTTTTTGTCATAATTGTCTGTTGTTGTAATACTGTGAATTGTTTCGTTTATGTATAGCTTTATATAAAATCTATAAATTGTAGTTGTGTTCCGTGGAGTGTAACTTGTGAATGGCAAAGCATTGCAAAAAGATATAAATGCCAAGTTATTAACAAAAGTGTGTTAATTAATGAGTAACTAGCCTTTTTTGTTCTATTTTGTGCCAACACGTGTTTTGCAGATAAACATGTGTTTGTCCATGCAGCGCTCATTGAAATTTGGAGGAGCAACAATCGCTCAGAAGATGCACTTGTGAAATATGTGTTACAGAATATCAATAATATCAGTTTAAATGAAGACCAAATGCGTTTGATATCAAAACAAGTGAAAGATTTTGTTAATTATATAAAAAAGCATTTGCCAAAGTGCATCCGTAAACTAGAGCGATTTAAAACTAAACATTCAAAATGGCTTAGCAAAAGTATAATTATTGTAATGAATGAGCAGAATGTTTCTCCAAATCATCATAGCCGATCGGCCAGATCGGCTATATAGCAGCTACATGAAATAGTGCCCCAAATCATATGAAAATTCGTAGGTCATCTTGGGGGCATAAAAATGAATACAAATCAAATTTCACTTCAACAGCTTCATAAATAAAAAAGTTGGGTCAAATAGGCCAGACCGGCTATATAGCAGCTACATAAGAAATAGTGCCCCAAATCATATGAAAATTCGTAAGTCATCTTGGGGGGGGGGGGGGGGCTTAAAAAATGAATACAAACCAAATTTCACTTCAATAGCTTCATAAACAAAAAAGTTGGGTCAAATCGGCTATATAGCAGCTATATGAAATAGTTCCCCAAATCATATGAAAATTCGTAAGTCATCTTTGGGGTATAAAAAATTAATACAAACCAAATTTCACTTCAATAGCTTCATAAACAAAAAAGTTGGGTCAGATCGGCCAGATCGGCTATATAGCAGCTATATGAAATAGTTCCCCAAATCATATGAAAATTGGTAGGTCATCTTGGAAGCATAAAAAATGCATACAAACCAAATTTCAATTCAATAGCTTTGAAATTAGAGTTTATGCCAAAATAAACGTAAAAAAACCCATAGTGCAGTGTTGTGCCTCTGTGCATCCGTACTAGTTCCAAATTTTTAAATAAATCACATAAATGTAGATTTTTTTGACGAAAATTTTTTTTTACTAAATTTTAAGTTTTTATAAATCGGGAATCTCAAAGTTGTTCTAAATACAGGGGGAGATGAAATAACTGCGACCAATTTCAGACTGCTGTCATTTCTAAGTTACTCGTCCGACAGATGATAAAATTATCCCAGTGACAGCTCATTATTTGATGGGAATTTTCCGGAAAAAAGTTATCCGTGATAGTGTGATTTTTTTATATTTGGCTATCGTTAGTGCAATCCAGCATTTAAATGTGAATAAATCTTTTGTGTCTCGTACCATCGCGTATCCCGACGTCAAGGAAGTGGACGGAAGAAAACAGCAACATCAGCAGAAATGGTTCGAAAAGTAAAGAAGCGACTTGATCGACACCCGCGTCGCAGTGGCCGAAAAATGGCTCATGAGCTGAACATATCATAATATTACATTCGGCAAATATTGAAAAATCAGCTCAGGGTAAAGCCATTGAAATTCTAAAAAGTGCAAGAACTTACACCGCAACAGAAAGAAAATAGACTCAAAAGAGCTAAAGAGTTGCTTCGCTTGGCCGAAAGTGGTGAACTGTCGAATTTGGTTTTCTCCGATGAGAAAACATTCGTTGTTCAGCATTTTGTAAACAAACAAAATGATCGTGCTTACTTGCCAAAGAGGTCGGCTAAAAATGTACACCTTCGGTTGGCCACCAGAACTCAAGCGCCGGCCATAGTGATGGTGTGGGAAGCCATAGCAGCCGCTGTTTGCTCTCCGCTCGTATTTATCGACCGTGGCAGCAGAATAAATGCTGAGTACTATTCTTGAAGCAAGCGCTTCGTCGGGAATGGGCCAAATTAACGCAGAGCAACATTCGGGTAGCGTGTGACGGTTTCATTGGCCGTTTGAAGGCCGTAATTCGTGCCAGAGATGACCTATTCGAACAAATCTAAGGTTATTTTATTTCCGACATTTTTTATTTTCATTCAATAAAATTTTTAAAAAATGTAAAAATATGGCGTTGCGGTTTTTTATCTCACCCTGTATGTCGGCAAAACCGACTAATACTATTTGACTTGTTTTTTTTACAAAATTAGAGGTCCTTATAAGTTTTCAATGCTGTGCCTAATATGTTTGAATTAATTTCTGTGCCCTACAATCTTTTGTGTTGATAACAGGCCAGAAGCCTCGGATTTTGGATGACCATTGGATAATATTTAGAGGATAAAATGCACCAAAACTTTTGTGTGAAACTGTTTTGAATACCCAACAGCACCAAAGAGGCCCAAAACATAGGGCAAATGCCAACGGTCAAAAATCAAAGGTAATATTTTTGCAGAACAGTATTTCGAAAACGAAATATGGCCAATATGGCTTTTGACCTAAGCGGGCTTTTCAATTAATTATAGTGTTGCAGGGTATTAAGTGATCACGGCTTTTATAAATATTTTCCCACTGTGCCAACAGTACAAGTTCAAAATCACTATTCGAGGTTGCGGAAACACCAGAAAAAAAAAGAACAACCAACACATCGAACAAAGAACACAACAAAGAGCACTGAACTGAAATGGTTGGTAGCTGCTGGTGGGGAAATTGTAACAAAGAGAGTGAGGGCGTGGGGTAGAGAGAGATGTTGCTGCATATTCAAATATTAGCCTTTGTTCGCGGTTGCTTTGGCCCATTGTGGGAAAATGTTATTGCAAATTGTTTCAAGTCATAAATGTCGGAAAATTTGCAAATATGACAAATATCGGATGGTTTCGGTGTTTTTCTTTACATATACCTATACTCACACATATATGCATATGTATGTGTATGCCAATAATAATAATAGTTTCTAGCCACAGAGAACACACACGTCTGCTGTGATGATGCTGCACAACACGTGCTGCATTTTTGAACAGAAGAAAATAATGGCCAGCTGTTGGTTTTGCAGACTGACTGCTTGCCTGCCATTCAACGAATATTGCGCAATCCTCTCAACTTTTTTTGATGGGCCATGAAATTTCGACAATTTTTTGTCATGGCGTTCGGCGTTATTTGTTTGTTGTTTTATTTTGTGCTTTGTTTGTTTGTCGCGTGACGTTTTCTTTTTTTTTTTTGGTTTGGGCACGCGATATGCAATTTGTGTTCAATAAATCTTTGAATATCCATATTTTGCTTATGAAATATTTTCCTTCGTTCTTTTTTGGTTTTGGTGTTTTAAATAAATAAATTGCATTTGTCATTATTAAAATAGATTACAAAGTCTGACCAATCGACCGGCCGACCGTTCGTGTCGTGACAACATTTCATGTTATTCTTGTTTTTGCACCCTGTCTAGACAGTTTATAACATTTTTCTTGATTAAATTTTGGGTGACTAAAAATAATTTCTTTGTAAATGTTTTACCATTATTCATCGTAGGGCATTGGCGAAGATAATAAAAAAATGGGGGATGTGATGGATAAAGTTTGAAATGCAAGTCAGGGCTAAAAACACACAACTATCGGAGAACAAAAACATTTTAAGAATTTCATTAAAAAACAAGTAAGCAAAGGCTACAGTCGAGCGGGGCCGACCGTTGAATACCCTACAACACTATAATAAACGATACAGTTTATATATATTTCCAATTTAATTAACGAAATTGCCAGAAGTGCGTCTTTCCTGTATTTGTGAATTCTCCAAAAAGTCACTGGAATGGACATTTTCGTATTTTGTCTACAAAAGTTGGCAAACTCCTTCACACATTGAATATTTTTGAATGGCCATCCAAAACTGCTTGGCTTTTGCAATGTCCGGTAACCCCCATTCAAAAGTGCGTGAGGATCGGGCGATAAATACGACCTGCTGACAATTTTGCAGTTTTTTGGTCCATTTCAACCTCTAAATATATGGCGATCATCTCCAAAAAGAGTAGGCTTTTATTCTGACCCTCATCTTATCTCCATGCAAAATTTCGTAAGGATCGGGCCATAAATGCGATCTGTATATGATATCCTGATATCCTAACTACTTAGTTTTGTTAGCTGTAGAAATATTAACAAATGTTTAATTCAAAATGAAAATATGCCAAAAATATGACAAAATTGAAAAGATATGAGAAAATTTAAAAAAATCAATATTTTCATCTTTAGAGAGATATTTTTATGCGATTTTTTAGGCGTTTTTTCTTTCCTGCCAAGAGGCCATTCTGAATTAATGAGAACTGTCGAAATCAGTTCAGCCGTTCTCGACATATAAGAGATCTTTCAAGCATATCTTCTTTGATAGACATATATATCGCACATATTTTGCTATATATCCGATTTGTTGGATGTTAACATCAATGTAAAGCTCAAAAGTAACCTTGTCATGGCTTTGCGATTTCGCCGGGATTTAAAATGTTCGCGGGTTAATGAAAAATTTTGATTTTTTTCAACACAAAATATATGGTCTATTTTACCCGCTAAATATTATCCGATGACCACCCAAATTGGTGGGCTTCTTCCCCGCCCTAAACTCTAGCTACAATTGCGACCTGTAGAGCAACTGCAAAATCAGGAATTTTTTCAGTGTTTGGTCCATTTCAACCCCTAAATATTATGCGATCATCTCCAAAAGAAATAAGGTTCTATTCTGACCTTAACCCCACCTACATTCTAAATTTCGTGAAGATCGGGCCATAATTGCGACCTGTGGAGTGATTACAAATTAACATGGACAGACGGACAGACGGACGGACGGACATACATAGCTAGATCGACTCAGCTCGGCGAGCTAGGAAGATCCATATATACTTTCCTATATGGGAAACCAATATTTCGAGGTGTTACATAAATTCTGGCCCAATCAAACTTATAATACCCCCAACACATAGTGTTGTAGGGTATAAACAGTAAGAAAAGGTCTAAAGTTGGGCGGGGCTGGAAGAAACATATATATATATATAGGAACTTTATATCACTACCGATTTGCACTAAAATTTGTAGCATTTGTTATTAGGCTGAATTCCGTCAGAAGTACCAAACTTCAGTCCATTTGGGCTGATATTAGGCATTTGGTGAACAAAAAACCTGAAATCGGATAAAGATATATATGCAGCTATATCCAATCTGAACCGATCTTGACAAAATTGTAAACACTTATTTCTGAGTTGTATCTGATATCTGGTACCAAAGATTATGGTTGTGGAGTGTATATTATGAAAGTGAGGAACTAAAACACGAAACCGTGCAAAATGTGATCCTAAAGGCAAAATTTTGACTTCCAACTCAATTCCTTACTAAAGTTCCGAATTTTGTAACATTTAGTACATTTAGTACATTTAAGTACACATTTCCGAAACCACCACCAAATGTCTGGGATATACACGGACAACGACCCTAATGAACTTGTAGTACACATTTCCAAAACCAAATTTTTATCACAAATCTACCATCAAGATGGACCCAATAAAAAATTTAAAAATTCCAACTTCAACCGTTCACCCTAAACCGAACTGTTCCAAATTTCGTACCATTTAGTTCCGATCGCACACTTAGTACACATTTCCAAAACCAATTTCATAAATCAAACTTATTTCACAACCTTTCTACGATTTTAGTACTTTTCGTACCCTTTTAGTACGAACTTCCAAAAACCCGGCCTATTCATACGCCAATGCATCAAGCCTGACCCTAAATTTAAAAAAAAATCTAACTTCAGCCATTTCGTCTGGGCTTTGATAGATTGCAAACTAACGATATTTGTCATTACACTGGATTAAGAAATATTCGCGGTTTAAGGACATTTTACGATCATCTCCAAAAACAACAGGCTTCTATTCAGCCCCAAATTCTATGTAAAATTTCGTGAGGATCGGGCCATAATTGCGACCTGTAGCGTGATTGCAATTTAATATGGACAGATGGACGGACGGATATACATAGCTAGATCGACTCAGCTCGAAGATATAGGAAGATCCATGTGGGACCAATACTTCGTGGGATCAATACTTCGAGGTGCTACCAACGTTTTCGCCCAATTAAACACATAGGTTAGGTAGGGTATGAAAATCCATGATTATTCGACGTTTCTTTTACATTTTTTTTTAAATCCAAGATTTTCCTTGAGAAAATACTTTTTGAACATCCACTATTTTCTGATTGTGTTTCAAAATATAAAAACCAAATTCACGATTATCTGACTGTTCCTAATTATACCCTTCACCATAGTATGGAAGGTATATTAAGTTTGTCATTCCGTTTGTAACACCTCGAAATATATATTTTAGACCCCAAAAAGTATATATATTCTTGATCAGCATAAAATTCTATGTCGATTTAGCAATACCCGTCCGTCCGTCCGTCTGTGGAAATCACTCTAGCTTCCGAACGAAATGAAGTAGGTTGATACAATTTTACTCAAATGTATATTATGTCTGCAGGACTTTTGGTATTGGTAATGGGCCATGTAGGTCCACGTTTTCGTATAGCCCCCATATTACGGTAACTCCCGATATTCGGTATTTTGATGATTTTAGCGACATTATTTACCGGAATTGTTTCAAATTTGGTATTTGAAGTTCGTAATAGATACTATGGCTAAAGACAGAAAATGGGCTATATAGGTCCATGTCTTCGTATAGCCCCCATATAACGGTAACTCCCGACATTGGGAAGTCTGATAATTTTAGAGACATTATTTACCTGAACTATTTCAAATTTTGTGTATGAAGTTCGTAATGAATACAACAGCCTATGACAGAAAATTGTTTGTGCAGGTCCACGTCTTCGTATAGCCCTCATATAACGGAACCCCCTATATTCGGTATTCTGATGATTTTAGCGACATTATTTATCGGAATTATTTCAAATTTTGTATTTCAAGTTTGTAAAGGAGACTACAACCTAGGGCAGAAAAGGTCCACGTTTTATAACCCCCATGGTACCTCTCTATATTCGGTATTTTGATGATTTTAGCTACATTATAAACAGATTTTTTTTCAAGTTTCGTATTTGAATATTGTAATAGCTTGTGACAAAAGTTGCCTATGCAGGTCCACGTCGTCGGATAGACCCTAATATATGGCTACATTCGGTATTTTTAAGATTTTAACAGAATTTTTAACGGATTTTTTTTTTTTGAAAATTTTTAAGATTGTATCAAATGGTGGAGGGAATTCAAAGTTATTATACAGCCTTTATACTTGTGTTTATATATTTTTTAATTTTTTTCAAATCATTTTTTTAATTTAAAAAAATTCTTAGAAATACAACATCTCTATCTTCCAATAAGAACTTGTGCTCCCATAAACATACATATATTCCACGCGCCACTAAAAATACTGCAAATCGTCTACGAATCTATTTTTAAACCAATTAGTCACGGAAAAATTCATGCAATTATAGGTAGCTATATATTCATATAGGTATGGCCTGCCTTGCAGTATCGCCTTGTTTGATATCTCAATATCAAAGCAATTCAAATGAACCGCAACATTCTATAAAGTACCAATGGCCAATATTAAGATGAAATAAAAAAGAAAAACAAAGGAAAATATCTGAAAAGGCGTTGAACGACAAACCGCAAATGGCGTAAGCATCGCATGCCAGCCTCTTTGTCCGTCCACCGCATAGGTGTGTGGTTTTGCGTTCTTTTTCTGAACTATATTTAACGAAATGACACAGTTAAAAAATAATAACAACAACAACAGCAGACAACAATATAAAAACCTAAACCTTGAATATTTGTCGCGTATATTATGACAGATGATAGGTATATATATGAGATGTCGAATTTTGATACTAGCAAAATTCGCAGAAATATTCTTGTTATTCACGGTTATTTTTGGCTAACAAGAAATGACATTTTTACAAGAATTTCAAAAAACATGTATGTGTAAATGTTTGAAAATTTTTGAACTGCATCACAGTTTTAATGTAATACATGATGCATATCCATTGTTTTTTAGAATACTTTTCGAAAGACCATCAGATATAGAATCATGGATTTTTATACCCTCCACCATACATAGTATGGAGGGTATATTATGTTCGTCATTCCGTTTGTAACTCATCGAAATAATCATTTTAGACAAACAAAGAATCTCAGTCTTTTGTGTGCAGGCAGGTCAAGTTCGAAGATGGGCTATATCCACGATATTGTATAGCCCCCATACAACGGTACCCCCCGATATTAGATATTTTGATTTTAGCCACGATTTCCAATGAAATTGTCTGAAAATCCACACAAGGAGTTCTTTCTTAGTATTTTACTCTCTGGGTGAGAATTGTTAATATAGGTCCACGATATCGTATAGACCCTATACAACGATACTCCCGATATTTGGTATTTTGATGATTTTAGCTACATTTTCCAATGGAATTGTCTTAAAATCCACACAAGGAGTTCTTTCTGAGTACTTTACCCTCTGGAAGAGAATTGTTAATATAGGTCTCTTATAGCTCCCAACAACGGTACCCCCCGATATTCAGTTTGTATGTGTGACATTTGGCTCATCGAAATAACGGTTAGTTCTCTTTGGACCTAATCCGATTCAGGACATTTGGAGTCGATCTAGAAGTGTCCGTCCGTCCGTCTGACTGGCTGATGTGCATGGTCTCGAAGGGAAGGTCTGATTTGATCCAAACATGCTGCATCGGAATATTTTTGTCAAACTTAGATCTAGTTCGGAGATGGGCAGTATCGGTCAACTCCTTCTGGTAAACCCCCCCCCCACAAAGTGTCAAAAATTTCACAGAAAATAATTTACCGTAAAGAACAATGAAATATCATACAATTTTGCGCAAAATTTATAACCTGCTTGGTCAGGTGCGAATATGGACAGTATCGACCCATTCTACCATATACCCCCCCAAAAGGGTCAACATTTTAAATAATCCGATTCTCTTCAAATTTCACATATTTAAACATTTCTAACAAAGCAAGATCGTGTGTGAATAAGGAATATAGAGGACCACTCCTTCTGGTACCTTCCCCCTAACGGGCCAAAATTTTGAATAACAATAAAGCTAATAAAATGCGAAATAAGCATCCGGTTCCTTTCAAACTTGGCACATCACAATATTTCTGCTAACACAAGATCTGGCGTGAACATAAATATATCGGATCATTCCTTCTGGCACCTCCCACACAAAGGGTCGAAATTTTGAATGTTTATAACTCTTATAAAATGCGAAACCAGCATCCGATTCTCATAAGTTTTTAAACATCTCAATATATATTATCAACACAAGATCTGTTGTGAATGTGGGATCACTCCTTCTGATACCTACCATACAAAGGGTCAAAGCTTTGAATCTTTATAATTCTTTTAAAATGCGAAATAACCATCCGATACTCTTAAAATTTCACACATCCCAATAATTTTACTAGAAAAAGACTGATGTGAATATGGCAGATCGATATCTCCATCTTATACCTCCCACACAAAGGTTAAAATTTTGAATAACAATGAAGATTATAAAATGCGATTCCTTTCAAACTTAGCACATCCCAATATTTCTATTAACACAAGATTTGGTATAAAGATGGAATATATCAATCCACCTCCACAACGGGTAAAAATTTTGAATATTTATATCTCTCATGAAATGCGAAATAAGCTTCCGATTCTCATCAATTTTTAGATATCTCAATATATTTATCAATACAAGATCTGGTGGAAAGTTGGGATATATTTGTCCAATCCTTCGGATGTCTCCCCCACAATGGTCACTGGTCGTTCAAAAAATCAAGATGTGGACTATCCCCCTTATCCATTTTTGATTTTAATAGAAAACGTTATTCGAGTCAATTCCATCCTTCTGTCACACATTTCATTCGATCCACTCCACTTGATTTTTTTTTCAAAACGCTCATTACTTTGTGTCTATGTGTGTTGATTTTGTTGTGCATTCCTTTAAACTTGTTTCCTTTATTTGGACCAGCATTTACATTTTCGCTAAGCCCATTTTGAGGACATTGATGTTGGGAAACCAAACCAAAGTGAAAACAAGTAAAACCGAAAATAATTTGCACATTTTCATTTCATCTTTCACTGGCAACGATTTATGTCTGTCTCTCTATCTCTTTCTGTGTGTGTGTGTTGCAGTCATTTCCCCACGAATAGCAAAAGTATTTTTATACCCTACACCACAAGGTGGTCAGGGTATTATGTCTTTGTGCATTTGTTTGTAACAGGCAGAAGGAAACGAGATAGACCCATAGTTCCTTTTGATGATCTGCATAGAATCACATTCTGAGTCGATTTATGCATGTCCGTCCGTCCGTCTGTCCGTCCGTCCGTCCGTCCGTCCGTCTGTCCATGTATTTTTGTAAACAAAGTACAGGTCGCATTTATTGCCCGATCCAGATGAAATTTTGCAAAGATCTTTTGTTTGCCCCAAGGACGAACCCTATTGAAATTGGAGATAATCGGACAAAATTTAGATATAGCTCCCATATATATCTTCGTCCGATTTGCCTTTTATTGTGCACCAAACGTGTAATATCAGCCCGAATTGTATGGAATTTTGCATATACACCCATATTAGGCCTGAAAATATGTATGCCAAATTTGATCGAAATCGGTTCAGATATAGCTATAGCTCCCATATATATTGTTCATCCGATTTGTTATTTTTGTCCACCGCCGCCGTAATATGCACTATGCAACAACAATATTTGGGGAAATATATCAAATACAGCTCAGAAATACATTTGCTAAATTTTATCGAGATCGGTTCAGATTTGGATATATCTCCCATATATATAACTTCGTCCGATTTACCTTTTATTGTGCACCAATCGTCTAATATTTGTCCAAATGGAATGGAATTTGGCACTTACGACCGAATTGAGTCTAGAAGCTAGTATGTCAAATTTGGTGAAGACCGGTTCAGATAAAGCTATAGCTTCCATATATATTATTCATCCGATTTTTTATATTTGTCCACCGCCGCCGTAATATGCACTATGCAACAACAATATTTGGGGAAATATATCAAATACAGCTCAGAAATATCTTTGCCAAATTTTATCGAGATTCGTTCAGATTTGGATATAGCTCCCATATATATCTTTATCCGATTTCAAATTAATTGTGCACCAAATGGGCAATACAATTCCGAATTTAAAAGATACAAATGCTTCGGCATATTTAGTTTTTTTGAACTTTAAATTATAATTATAATCATAGCGTGTATGATTGAATTCTCCCATAAAAACTTTTAATTGTTATGTGGAGCTCTACTTAATTAGCAAACTGGTGTAGGGTATCATAAAGTCGGCCCCGCCCGACGTGAAGACTTTCTTTACTGGTTCACTCTTGTTTTTGTTTTGATTTTGGTTTTTCTTTCGTTTTGGTAAGAATAATGTACTTTGCCCTAGTGTATTGTTGTTGTTATGTTTCCTTTCTTTGTGGCCATTGTTGGATGGATGCTTCCTCATTTTCTTCTACGACGTAATTTAATGATGTACAAAATGCAAACATGTTTATGCAGTTTGGTCGCTCCCTCTCTCTTTCTCTCTCTCTCCGCCAGCTCCCTTCAAGTATTCTCAATTTGATGAATTTGGAAGCGTTCCCCCAATTTGAGTGCGCCATGAAAATCCCCAGATGACATTCAACTTTTTATGTTTTTAAGTGAAATTTCTTTGTGGATAAAGGAGGGAATGGTAAGGGAGATGCTTCTTACTGCAACACTCATCACTGCGTGCAAAATTTAGTGACTACACCACGAGCACGAACCCCCAACCAACACCATCATCCTTGATCATGAAAATTGTGCATTTTTCTTTTATTATCTTTAAAGTCGACCACAAATAAATGACAACAATGCAAAATAAACGCATTTTTACTAAATAATAAATTAAAATTAGACGAATGACAGACTAAAAACTATGAAATCACTCGGCATTTTCATGGCATTCATGACTAATTGTTTGTAGATTTAATAATAAATTACTAAAATTAAATGCGGTAAACTATATGACTAAGAAACGTTTTAAAGATATCCATGATGTTAGCTGTAAAGTTCCACGAAAAATATTGAACATCAAATAGTATGCCTCAAGGCCTATATACGATAGGCCAGTAAGGCCAACTGATCATTGAGTTTGCTTTCAAACACACATATTTTTAATTTGAAATTCAACAAAGTTAATCATAATAGTGTAAAAACTACCAAGTTTGTTGTCGAATTATTAACAAAAGTAGTTTTTTCGACCTTATATATGTTAGGGATTTCCTAGTTCTTAAACAAGTAAAAAAGCTGTAAATTCGGCCGAGCCGAACTTTGAATACCCTCCACCAGTTGGAACGAATATGGCAATTAAAAAAAAAAATAAATAAATATATAATTAAATAAATAAAAAAATAAATCCGTTAAAAATTCTGTTAAAATCTTAAAATACCAAATTTAGCTGTTATATTAGGGTCTATACGATGACGTGGACCTGCATAGACAACTTTTGTCATAAGCAATTACAATTTTCAAATGCGAAACTTGAAAAAAATTCGGCGAATAATGTAGCTAAAATCGTCAAAATACCGAATATCAGGTAGTACCATTATATGGGGGCCATACTATGACGTGGACCTGCACAGACACTTTTCTGTCGTAGGCTGTAGCATCCATTACGAATTCTAAATACCAAATTTAAAACATTTCCGGTCAATAATATGTTTTAAATCATCAAAATACCGAATATCGGGAGGTACCATTACATGGGGGCTATACGAAGACATGGACCTACACAGACAATTTTCTGTCATCGGCTGTAGCATCCATTACGAATTCCAAATACCAAATTTAATACAATTCCGGTGAATAATGTCGCTAAAATCATCAAAATACCAAATATCGGGAGGTACCATTATAAGAGGGCTATACGAAGACATTAACCTGCACAGACAATTTTCTGTCATAGACTGTAGTATATATTACGAACTTCAAATACGAAACTTGACACAATTCTGGTGAATAATGTCGTTTAAATCATCAAAATACCGAATATCGGGAGGTAACGTTATATGGGGGCTATAGGAAAACGTGGACCTGCACAGACAATTTTCTGTCTTAGGCTGTAGTATCCATCAGGAACTGCAAATACTAAATTTGAAACAATTCCGGTGAATAATGCCGCGAAAATCATCAAAATACCGAATACCGAGAGGTGCCATTATAGGGGGGCTATACGAAGACGTGGACTACCATACGAAATTTTTAGGCATTGGCTGTAGTACCTCGAATACGAAATTTGAAACGTTTCGGATTCTAAGGGGGCCTACATGGCCCATTTTCCATACCAACAATCCTGCAGACATAATACGCATTTGAGTAAAATTTTATCAAATTTATCCGTTCGGAAGTTAGAGTGATTTCCACAGACGATGGTCCTTGAAAAAATAATCTTTAAAAATCCAAACTTTTTCCACTGATGGTCCTTGAAAAAATATTCTTTAAATATCCACGCATATGGCTCTGATGGTCCTGGAAAAAATAATCCTTAAAAATCCATGCTTTTATTACGGATGGTCCTTGAAAACATATCCTTTAAAAATCCATGCATATGCCTCTGATGGTCCTTGAAAAAATATTCTTCAAAAAATCCACGCGTATGGCTCTGATGGTCCTGTTTATTATTAGTCTGATGGTCGTTGAAAAATATTCTTCAAAAAATCCACGCGTATGGCTCTGATGGTCCTGTTTATTATTAGTCTGATGGTCGTTGCAAAAATATTCTTCAAAAAATTCACGCTTATGGCTCTGATGGTCATTGAAAAAATATTCTTTAAAAATCCTTGAAAAAATATTCTATAAAAATCCACGCTTTTATCACTGTTGGTCCTTGAAAAAATATTCTTTAAAAATCCTTGAATATGCCTCTGATGGTCCTTGAAAAAATATTCTTTAGAAATTCACGCTTGTGACTCTTATGGTCCTTGAAAAAATATTCTTTAAAAATCCACGCTTTTATCACTGATGGTCCTTGAAAAAATATTCTTTAAAAATGTTCTTTAAAAATGTTCTTTAAAAATCCACGCTTATGGTTCTGATGGTCCTTTAAAAATGTTCTTTAAAAATCCACGCTTATGGTTCTGATGGTCCTTTAAAAATGTTCTTTAAAAATCCACGCTTATGGTTCTGATGGTCCTTTAAAAATGTTCTTTAAAAATCCACGCTTATGGTTCTGATGGTCCTTTAAAAATGTTCTTTAAAAATCCACGCTTATGGTTCTGATGGTCCTTTAAAAATGTTCTTTAAAAATCCACGCTTATGGTTCTGATGGTCCTTTAAAAATGTTCTTTAAAAATCCACGCTTATGGTTCTGATGGTCCTTTAAAAATGTTCTTTAAAAATCCACGCTTATGGTTCTGATGGTCCTTTAAAAATGTTCTTTAAAAATCCACGCTTATGGTTCTGATGGTCCTTTAAAAATGTTCTTTAAAAATCCACGCTTATGGTTCTGATGGTCCTTTAAAAATGTTCTTTAAAAATCCACGCTTATGGTTCTGATGGTCCTTTAAAAATGTTCTTTAAAAATCCACGCTTATGGTTCTGATGGTCCTTTAAAAATGTTCTTTAAAAATCCACGCTTATGGTTCTGATGGTCCTTTAAAAATGTTCTTTAAAAATCCACGCTTATGGTTCTGATGGTCCTTTAAAAATGTTCTTTAAAAATCCACGCTTATGGTTCTGATGGTCCTTTAAAAATGTTCTTTAAAAATCCACGCTTATGGTTCTGATGGTCCTTTAAAAATGTTCTTTAAAAATCCACGCTTATGGTTCTGATGGTCCTTTAAAAATGTTCTTTAAAAATCCACGCTTATGGTTCTGATGGTCCTTTAAAAATGTTCTTTAAAAATCCACGCTTATGGTTCTGATGGTCCTTTAAAAATGTTCTTTAAAAATCCACGCTTATGGTTCTGATGGTCCTTTAAAAATGTTCTTTAAAAATCCACGCTTATGGTTCTGATGGTCCTTTAAAAATGTTCTTTAAAAATCCACGCTTATGGTTCTGATGGTCCTTTAAAAATGTTCTTTAAAAATCCACGCTTATGGTTCTGATGGTCCTTTAAAAATGTTCTTTAAAAATCCACGCTTATGGTTCTGATGGTCCTTTAAAAATGTTCTTTAAAAATCCACGCTTATGGTTCTGATGGTCCTTTAAAAATGTTCTTTAAAAATCCACGCTTATGGTTCTGATGGTCCTTTAAAAATGTTCTTTAAAAATCCACGCTTATGGTTCTGATGGTCCTTTAAAAATGTTCTTTAAAAATCCACGCTTATGGTTCTGATGGTCCTTTAAAAATGTTCTTTAAAAATCCACGCTTATGGTTCTGATGGTCCTTTAAAAATGTTCTTTAAAAATCCACGCTTATGGTTCTGATGGTCCTTTAAAAATGTTCTTTAAAAATCCACGCTTATGGTTCTGATGGTCCTTTAAAAATGTTCTTTAAAAATCCACGCTTATGGTTCTGATGGTCCTTTAAAAATGTTCTTTAAAAATCCACGCTTATGGTTCTGATGGTCCTTTAAAAATGTTCTTTAAAAATCCACGCTTATGGTTCTGATGGTCCTTTAAAAATGTTCTTTAAAAATCCACGCTTATGGTTCTGATGGTCCTTTAAAAATGTTCTTTAAAAATCCACGCTTATGGTTCTGATGGTCCTTTAAAAATGTTCTTTAAAAATCCACGCTTATGGTTCTGATGGTCCTTTAAAAATGTTCTTTAAAAATCCACGCTTATGGTTCTGATGGTCCTTTAAAAATGTTCTTTAAAAATCCACGCTTATGGTTCTGATGGTCCTTTAAAAATGTTCTTTAAAAATCCACGCTTATGGTTCTGATGGTCCTTTAAAAATGTTCTTTAAAAATCCACGCTTATGGTTCTGATGGTCCTTTAAAAATGTTCTTTAAAAATCCACGCTTATGGTTCTGATGGTCCTTTAAAAATGTTCTTTAAAAATCCACGCTTATGGTTCTGATGGTCCTTTAAAAATGTTCTTTAAAAATCCACGCTTATGGTTCTGATGGTCCTTTAAAAATGTTCTTTAAAAATCCACGCTTATGGTTCTGATGGTCCTTTAAAAATGTTCTTTAAAAATCCACGCTTATGGTTCTGATGGTCCTTTGAAAATGTTCTTTAAAAATCCACGCTTATGGTTCTGATGGTCCTTTGAAAATGTTCTTTAAAAATCCACGCTTATGGTTCTGATGGTCCTTTAAAATGTTCTTTAAAAATCCACGCTTATGGTTCTGATGGTCCTTTAAAAATGTTCTTTAAAAATCCACGCTTATGGTTCTGATGGTCCTTTAAAAATGTTCTTTAAAAATCCACGCTTATGGTTCTGATGGTCCTTTAAAAATGTTCTTTAAAAATCCACGCTTATGGTTCTGATGGTCCTTTAAAAATGTTCTTTAAAAATCCACGCTTATGGTTCTGATGGTCCTTTAAAAATGTTCTTTAAAAATCCACGCTTATGGTTCTGATGGTCCTTTAAAAATGTTCTTTAAAAATCCACGCTTATGGTTCTGATGGTCCTTTAAAAATGTTCTTTAAAAATCCACGCTTATGGTTCTGATGGTCCTTTAAAAATGTTCTTTAAAAATCCACGCTTATGGTTCTGATGGTCCTTTAAAAATGTTCTTTAAAAATCCACGCTTATGGTTCTGATGGTCCTTTAAAAATGTTCTTTAAAAATCCACGCTTATGGTTCTGATGGTCCTTTAAAAATGTTCTTTAAAAATCCACGCTTATGGTTCTGATGGTCCTTTAAAAATGTTCTTTAAAAATCCACGCTTATGGTTCTGATGGTCCTTTAAAAATGTTCTTTAAAAATCCACGCTTATGGTTCTGATGGTCCTTTAAAAATGTTCTTTAAAAATCCACGCTTATGGTTCTGATGGTCCTTTAAAAATGTTCTTTAAAAATCCACGCTTATGGTTCTGATGGTCCTTTAAAAATGTTCTTTAAAAATCCACGCTTATGGTTCTGATGGTCCTTTAAAAATGTTCTTTAAAAATCCACGCTTATGGTTCTGATGGTCCTTTAAAAATGTTCTTTAAAAATCCACGCTTATGGTTCTGATGGTCCTTTAAAAATGTTCTTTAAAAATCCACGCTTATGGTTCTGATGGTCCTTTAAAAATGTTCTTTAAAAATCCACGCTTATGGTTCTGATGGTCCTTTAAAAATGTTCTTTAAAAATCCACGCTTATGGTTCTGATGGTCCTTTAAAAATGTTCTTTAAAAATCCACGCTTATGGTTCTGATGGTCCTTTAAAAATGTTCTTTAAAAATCCACGCTTATGGTTCTGATGGTCCTTTAAAAATGTTCTTTAAAAATCCACGCTTATGGTTCTGATGGTCCTTTAAAAATGTTCTTTAAAAATCCACGCTTATGGTTCTGATGGTCCTTTAAAAATGTTCTTTAAAAATCCACGCTTAAGGTTCTGATGGTCCTTTAAAAATGTTCTTTAAAAATCCACGCTTATGGTTCTGATGGTCCTTTAAAAATGTTCTTTAAAAATCCACGCTTATGGTTCTGATGGTCCTTTAAAAATGTTCTTTAAAAATCCACGCTTATGGTTCTGATGGTCCTTTAAAAATGTTCTTTAAAAATCCACGCTAATGGTTCTGATGGTCCTTTAAAAATGTTCTTTAAAAATCCACGCTTATGGTTCTGATGGTCCTTTAAAAATGTTCTTTAAAAATCCACGCTTATGGTTGTGATGGTCCTTTAAAAATGTTCTTTAAAAATCCACACTTATGGTTCTGATGGTCCTTTAAAAATGTTCTTTAAAAATCCACGCTTATGGTTGTGATGGTCCTTTAAAAATGTTCTTTAAAAATCCACGCTTATGGTTCTGATGGTCCTTTAAAAATGTTCTTTAAAAATCCACGCTTATGGTTCTGATGGTCCTTTAAAAATGTTCTTTAAAAATCCACGCTTATGGTTCTGATGGTCCTTTAAAAATGTTCTTTAAAAATCCACGCTTATGGTTCTGATGGTCCTTTAAAAATGTTCTTTAAAAATCCACGCTTATGGTTCTGATGGTCCTTTAAAAATGTTCTTTAAAAATCCACGCTTATGGTTCTGATGGTCCTTTAAAAATGTTCTTTAAAAATCCACGCTTATGGTTCTGATGGTCCTTTAAAAATGTTCTTTAAAAATCCACGCTTATGGTTCTGATGGTCCTTTAAAAATGTTCTTTAAAAATCCACGCTTATGGTTCTGATGGTCCTTTAAAAATGTTCTTTAAAAATCCACGCTTATGGTTCTGATGGTCCTTTAAAAATGTTCTTTAAAAATCCACGCTTATGGTTCTGATGGTCCTTTAAAAATGTTCTTTAAAAATCCACGCTTATGGTTCTGATGGTCCTTTAAAAATGTTCTTTAAAAATCCACGCTTATGGTTCTGATGGTCCTTTAAAAATGTTCTTTAAAAATCCACGCTTATGGTTCTGATGGTCCTTTAAAAATGTTCTTTAAAAATCCACGCTTATGGTTCTGATGGTCCTTTAAAAATGTTCTTTAAAAATCCACGCTTATGGTTCTGATGGTCCTTTAAAAATGTTCTTTAAAAATCCACGCTTATGGTTCTGATGGTCCTTTAAAAATGTTCTTTAAAAATCCACGCTTATGGTTCTGATGGTCCTTTAAAAATGTTCTTTAAAAATCCACGCTTATGGTTCTGATGGTCCTTTAAAAATGTTCTTTAAAAATCCACGCTTATGGTTCTGATGGTCCTTTAAAAATGTTCTTTAAAAATCCACGCTTATGGTTCTGATGGTCCTTTAAAAATGTTCTTTAAAAATCCACGCTTTTATCACTGATGGTCCTTTAAAAATGTTCTTTAAAAATCCACGCTTATGGTTCTGAAGGTCCTTTAAAAATGTTCTTTAAAAATCCACGCTTTTATCACTGATGGTCCTTGGAAAAATATTCCTTAAAAATCCACGCTTATGGTTCTGATGGTCCTTGAACAAATATTCTTTAAAAATCCACGCATTTAGCTCTGATGGTCCTAGAAAGAAAAATTATTTTAAAAATCCACACATATGCCTCTGATGGTCCTTGAAAAAATAATCTTTAAAAATCCACGCTTATAAATCTGATGGTCCTTGAAAAAAAATATTCTTTAAAAATCCACGCTTTTATCACTGATGGTCCTTGAAAAAATAATCTTTAAAAATCCACGCTTATAAATCTGATGGTCCTTGAAAAAATAATCTTTAAAAATCCACGCTTATAAATCTGATGGTCCTTGAAAAAATAATCTTTAAAAATCCACGCTTATAAATCTGATGGTCCTTGAAAAAATAATCTTTAAAAATCCACGCTTATAAATCTGATGGTCCTTGAAAAAATAATCTTTAAAAATCCACGCTTATAAATCTGATGGTCCTTGAAAAAATAATCTTTAAAAATCCACGCTTATAAATCTGATGGTCCTTGAAAAAATAATCTTTAAAAATCCACGCTTATAAATCTGATGGTCCTTGAAAAAATAATCTTTAAAAATCCACGCTTATAAATCTGATGGTCCTTGAAAAAATAATCTTTAAAAATCCACGCTTATAAATCTGATGGTCCTTGAAAAAATATCCTTTAAAAATCCACGTTTTTATCACTGATGGTCCTTGAAAAAATATTCTTTAAAAATCCACGTTTTTATCACTGATGGTCCTTGAAAAAATATTCTTTAAAAATCCACGCTTATGGTTCTGATGGTCCTTGAAAAAATATCCTTTAAAAATCCACGTTTTTATCACTGATGGTCCTTGAAAAAATATTCTTTAAAAATCCACGCTTATGGTTCTGATGGTCCTTGAAAAAATATTCTTTAAAAATCCACGCTTATAAATCTGATGGTCCTTGAAAAAAAATATTCTTTAAAAATCCACGCTTTTATCACTGATGGTCCTTGAAAAAATAATCTTTAAAAATCCACGCTTATAAATCTGATGGTCCTTGAAAAAATAATCTTTAAAAATCCACGCTTATAAATCTGATGGTCCTTGAAAAAATAATCTTTAAAAATCCACGCTTATAAATCTGATGGTCCTTGAAAAAATATCCTTTAAAAATCCACGTTTTTATCACTGATGGTCCTTGAAAAAATATTCTTTAAAAATCCACGCTTATGGTTCTGATGGTCCTTGAAAAAATATCCTTTAAAAATCCACGCTTTTATCGGTGATGGTCCTTGAAACTATATTCTTTAAAAATCCACGCTTTTATAACTGATGGTCCTTGGAAGAATATTCTTTAAAAATCCACGCTTTTATCACCGGTGGTCCTTGGAAAAATATTCTTTAAAAATCCAAGCTTTTATAACTGATGGTCCTTGAAGAATATTCTTTTAAAAATCTAAACATATGGCTCTGATGGTCCTTGGAATAATATTCTTTAAAAATCCACGCCTATAAGTCTGATGATCCTTGAAAAATATTCTTTTAAAATCCACCCCTATAGGTCTGATGACTCTGATGGTCATCTTTAAAAATCCATGACAAAAATTGTCTTTAGTCTTTCATTTTCTTCTCCCAGTTGCTGCCATTGTTCTTTTTTTCTTCTTACATTCACATGACTCAATCTGTCATCTCCTCCGTCCGTCCATTTGTGTGTGTGTGTGAATGTGTTTTTTTATTATTATTTTGTAACAAAATGTCAAATTTGATTTGTCTAAATTGAATCAGGTGTGCTTTTCTTCTACGGCATCATCGGAAGACATCATCATAAAACATATGAGCGCACATATATGTATGTTTGTTGGTATGTAAATCTGAGATCATGTGTGTGTATGTGTTTTTTTCTTTATTCAAGCCAAAAAACGTGACAATTTTGTTGGTTGTGATTTTCATTGGGTTTTCTTATGTCGCGCAACATAATCAAAGGGAAAATTTCGAATTTGGTCTCTTTCGCGGAAATTCATTTGAATTCATTTCGAAAACAAAAACGTTCATTTTATTGTTATCGAAAATTAGATTGGGTCCCTAATGGAAAATCCAAGTAGATGGAGGGTCATATTCAAAAGCTAATTACTTATATTTGGGAATATAACAATATCCATAGATAAATGTGTATTGAGGATAACAAAGAGAGGGTAAGACTTCTCAGGAAATCTGAAAGACAAAATTTTGGGTGATGAATATTCGGGAATAATATTTTAATTTTCGCAGAATTATTTCGGCATGTAGAAGATCTGGGGCCTGATGTGGGTTGTAGCTATTTTTTTTCAATTTATGTTTTTATATTTCTTATTAAAATTCTCAGTAATTTAAATTACTGATTTCATTTTTAAATTTTTTGTCGAACATTCTTTGACCGCATCAAACACACATATACATACATATATTTTTTTCTTTTAGATGCATTGACACAAATAACGAGTATATATCTGCGGATCAAAGACCAGACATTGTATTAAGCAGAAAATTTTGACCAACTTGGCCAATAAGTCGCACCGTTCAGTCCTATTGTTTCGATTTTAACAGCATTTGTATTCAGTGTGTGTGGTTCATTCTCAAAATTTCTCTATAGGGCTGTTATTCTCTCTTTCGGAGAAAACACAAAACATATATAGTCAGATAATATCTTAAGAAAACATTTGTTTTCTTGCCAAGATTTCGAAAAAAAAAACAACACAAATTTTAAATACATGTAAAAATGTAATCGGGTGTGTCGAAATATTTTCATTTATTTGGAGATTTTGCGAAACTTTAAAATGTTTTTTTTTTCAAGTACCAGGATTTTTAAAGATTATTTTTTCAAGGACCATAAAAGCCGTAAGCGTAGATTTTTGAAGAATATTTTTTCAGGGGCAGCAGAACCATAAGCGTAGATTTTTAGAGAATATTTTTGCAAGGACCATCAGACCTATAGGCGTGGATTTTTAAAGAATATTTTTTCAAGGACCAACATACCAATACCCGGGGATTTTTAAAGAATATTTTTCAAGGACCAACAGACAAATACCCGGGGATTTTTAAAGAATATTTTTTCAAGGACCAACAGACCAATACCCGGGAATTTTTTAAGAATATTTTTTCAAGGACCATCAGAGCCAGAAGCGTGGATTTTTAAAGAATATTTTTTTAAGGAACATCAGAGCCATAAGCTTCGATTTTTAAAGAATATTTTTTCAAGGACCATTAGAGCCATAAGCGTGGATTTTTAAAAAATATTTTTTCAAGGACCATCAGACCTATAGGCGTGGATTTTTAAAGAATATTTTTTTCAAGGACAATCAGACCCATAAAAATGGATTTTAAATGAATAGTTTTCAGGGACCATCAGAGCCATGAGCTTGGATTTTTAAAGAATATTTTTCCAAGGACCATCAGAGCCACAAGCGTGGATTTTTAAAGAATATTTTTCCAAGGACCATCAGAGCCACAAGCGTGGATTTTTAAAGAATATTTTTCCAAGGACCATCAGAGCCACAAGCGTGGATTTTTAAAGAATATTTTTCCAAGGACCATCAGACCTATAGGCTTGGATTTTTAAAGAATATTTTTTCAAGGACCATCAGAGCCAGAAGCGTGGATTTTTAAAGAATATTTTTTCAAGGACCATCAGAGCCAGAAGCGTGGATTTTTAAAGAATATTTTTTCAAGGACCATCAGAGCCAGAAGGGTGGATTTTTAAAGAATATTTTTTCAAGGACCATCAGAGCCAGAAGGGTGGATTTTTAAAGAATATTTTTTCAAGGACCATCAGAGAAGAAAAGCACACCTGATTCAATTTAGACAAATCAAATTTGACATTTTGTTACAAAATAATAATAAAAAAGAACACATTCACACACACACACATGGACGGACGGAGGAGATGACAGATTGAGTCATGTGAATGTAAGAAGAAAAAAAAGAACAATAGCAGCAACTGGGAAAAGAAAATGAAAGACTAAAGACAATTTTTGTCTTGGATTTTTAAAGATGACTATAAGAGTTATCAGACCTATAGGCGTGGATTTTAAAAGAATATTTTTCAAGGAACATCAGACTATAAGCGTGGATTTTTAAAGAATATTTTCTTCTAGGACCAGTGATAAAGCGTGGATTTTGAAAGAATATTTTTTCAAGGACCCTCAGAGCCAATAGCGTGGATTTTTAAAAGAATATTTTTCAAGGACCATCAGAGCCATAAGCGTGGATTTGTAAAGAATATTTTTTCAAGGACCATCAGTATTAAAATCGTGGATTTTTAAAGAATATTTTTTCAAGGACCATCAGAGCCAGAAGCGTGGATTTTTAAAGAATATTTTTTCAAGGACCATCAGAGCCAGAAGCGTGGATTTTTAAAGAATATTTTTTCAAGGACCATCAGAGCCAGAAGCGTGGATTTTTAAAGAATATTTTTTTAAGGAACATCAGAGCCATAAGCTTCGATTTTTAAAGAATATTTTTTCAAGGACCATTAGAGCCATAAGCTTCGATTTTTAAAGAATATTTTTCAAGGACCAACAGCCCAATACGCGTGGATTTTTAAAGAATAATTTTTCAAGGACCATCAGACCTATAGGCGTAGATTTTTAAAGAATATTTTTTCAAGGACCATCAGACCTATAGGCGTGGATTTTTAAAGAATATTTTTTCAAGGACCATCAGACCTATAGGCGTGGATTTTTAAAGAATATTTTTTCAAGGACCATCAGATCTATAGGCGTGGATTTTTAAAGAATATTTTTTCAAGGACCATCAGACCTATAGGCGTGGATTTTTAAAGAATATTTTTTCAAGGACCATCAGACCTATAGGCGTGGATTTTTAAAGAATATTTTTTCAAGGACCATCAGACCTATAGGCGTGGATTTTTAAAGAATATTTTTTCAAGGACCATCAGACCTATAGGCGTGGATTTTTAAAGAATATTTTTTCAAGGACCATCAGACCTATAGGCGTGGATTTTTAAAGAATATTTTTTCAAGGACCATCAGACCTATAGGCGTGGATTTTTAAAGAATATTTTTTCAAGGACCATCAGACCTATAGGCGTGGATTTTTAAAGAAAAATTTTTTCCAGGACCATCAGACCTAAAGACGTGGATTTTTAAAGAAAAATTTTTTCCAGGACCATCAGACCTATAGACGTGGATTTTTAAAGAAAAAAATTTTTTCCAGGACCATCAGACCTATAGACGTGGATTTTTAAAGAAAAAAATTTTTTCCAGGACCATCAGACCTATAGACGTGGATTTTTAAAGAAAAAAATTTTTTCCAGTACCATCAGACCTATAGACGTGGATTTTTAAAGAAAAAAATTTTTCAAAGGACCATAAGCGCCATAATCCTGGATTCTCCAAAATTAATTTTTCATTAAAGCCATATGCGTGGATTTTTAAAGAAAAAAAATTTTCAAAGGACCATAAGCGCCATAATCCTGGATTCTCCAAAATTAATTTTTCATTAAAGCCATATGCGTGGATTCTACAAAAAATATTTTTTCGAAGTCCATCAAAGCCATATGAGTGGATTTATAAAGAATATTTTTTAAGGTCCAACAGACCAATATGCGTGGATTTTTAAGAATATTTTTTTCAAGAACCATCAGAGCTATATGCCTGGATTTTTAAAGAATATTTTTTCAAGGACCATCAGAGCCATAAGCGTGGATTTTTAAAGAAAATCTTTTCAAGGATATTTTTGCAAGGACCATCTGTGCCATAAGCGTGGATTTTTAAAGAATATGTTTTCAAGGACCATCAGAGCCATAAGCGTGGATTTTTAAAGAATATGTTTTCAAGGACCATCAGAGCCATAAGCGTGGATTTTTAAAGAATATGTTTTCAAGGACCATCAGAGCCATAAGCGTGGATTTTTAAAGAATATGTTTTCAAGGACCATCAGAGCCATAAGCGTGGATTTTTAAAGAATATGTTTTCAAGGACCATCAGAGCCATAAGCGTGGATTTTTAAAGAATATGTTTTCAAGGACCATCAGAGCCATAAGCGTGGATTTTTAAAGAATATGTTTTCAAGGACCATCAGAGCCATAAGCGTGGATTTTTAAAGAATATGTTTTCAAGGACCATCAGAGCCATAAGCGTGGATTTTTAAAGAATATGTTTTCAAGGACCATCAGAGCCATAAGCGTGGATTTTTAAAGAATATGTTTTCAAGGACCATCAGAGCCATAAGCGTGGATTTTTAAAGAATATGTTTTCAAGGACCATCAGAGCCATAAGCGTGGATTTTTAAAGAATATGTTTTCAAGGACCATCAGAGCCATAAGCGTGGATTTTTAAAGAATATGTTTTCAAGGACCATCAGAGCCATAAGCGTGGATTTTTAAAGAATATGTTTTCAAGGACCATCAGAGCCATAAGCGTGGATTTTTAAAGAATATGTTTTCAAGGACCATCAGAGCCATAAGCGTGGATTTTTAAAGAATATGTTTTCAAGGACCATCAGAGCCATAAGCGTGGATTTTTAAAGAATATGTTTTCAAGGACCATCAGAGCCATAAGCGTGGATTTTTAAAGAATATGTTTTCAAGGACCATCAGAGCCATAAGCGTGGATTTTTAAAGAATATGTTTTCAAGGACCATCAGAGCCATAAGCGTGGATTTTTAAAGAATATGTTTTCAAGGACCATCAGAGCCATAAGCGTGGATTTTTAAAGAATATGTTTTCAAGGACCATCAGAGCCATAAGCGTGGATTTTTAAAGAATATGTTTTCAAGGACCATCAGAGCCATAAGCGTGGATTTTTAAAGAATATGTTTTCAAGGACCATCAGAGCCATAAGCGTGGATTTTTAAAGAATATGTTTTCAAGGACCATCAGAGCCATAAGCGTGGATTTTTAAAGAAAATCTTTTCAAGGATATTTTTGCAAGGACCATCTGTGCCATAAGCGTGGGTTTTTTAAAGAATATTTTTTTCAAGGACAATCAGACCCATAGGAATGGATTTTAAATAAATAGTTTTCAAGGACCATCAGAGCCATGAGCTTGGATTTTTAAAGAATATTTTTTCAAGGACAATCAGACCCATAGGAATGGATTTTAAATAAATAGTTTTCAAGGACCATCAGAGCCATGAGCTTGGATTTTTAAAGAATATTTTTTCAAGGACCATCAGAGCCATAAGCGGGGATTTTCAAAGAATATTTTTTCAAGGACCATCAGAGCCATATGCGTGGATATTTAAAGAATATTTTTTCGAGGACCAGAGCCATATGCGTGGATATTTAAAGAATATTTTTTAAGGACCATCAGAGCCATAAGCGTGGATTTTTAAAGAATATTTTTTTAAGGACCATCAGACCCATAACCAACAGTACCATCAGAGCCGCAAGCGTGAATTTTTAAAGAATATTTTTTCAAGGACCATCAGACCCATAAGCGTAGATTTTTAAATAATACTTTTTTACAAGGACCATCAGATCCATCGGCGTGGATTTTTAACCTCAACCACATACACCAACAGTGACATCTATATCAAATTTCAGGATTTCAGCTCTTCCCTTCACTCAGCTTAGTACCATTGAGGACTTTTCGAACAATTATAGTACACATTTCCGAAAACTTATTTTCCAACCTTGATTCTCATACCTTGATTTTAAGTTTTTAGCCCCTCCCGCAAACATAATACTACATGGTACATTTTTAGTTGTTTAGTACCATTTTAGAACTTTTCGTAACCTTAAAGTTAGAATTTCGAAAAACCCTTGGTGCATTTATCCTCCACTTCATCAGTGACTGTCATTCCAAATTTCCGAATTCTAGCTAATTCCGTTTGCCTTATTAAAATTTTAAAATTTTAGTACATGTTGGTATTTTTCGTACCCTTTTGGGCCAGACCTTATCGCACGCCTACGCACCAAGACTGGTATTCGTGCAAAATTTCGAGGTTTTTTTTCAGCCGATTCTCCAGGGCGTTGATTGTAGATTAGTCGGTCAGTTATTTTACTATTCTATTATATACATAGATAAACCGACGTCATTACACCCTATTACATATTTTTATTATCCGACATTAAGATATCATCCAACGAGAGAGCAAACTCAAAAAGAGAACTAATTAGACCAAGTTAGTTAGTTGCCGTCACAACGATTTTCCACTCTCTCCCACTTCTCGCTCTCGCCACCTCTCTAACATAAATATACATACTTCGATCAATTCACTCGTTCGCTCATTTTGAAAATGAACCACAGATGAAGAAATTCATTTTTCGAAAATACTATTTTTAAAAATAGCATTGACCAAACCGTCAGTTTTCCTCGAGTAGTGCCAACGACAACAAGTCACAAAAATATTTGGAACGTCTGGGAATAGAAGTCGGATTTTTTAATTTTTTCTATAGAATTTTCGCAAAGAAAGAAAATTTTGTGTTGAGAAAGTGAAAAAAAGGAAAGAAAGTGTTTTTACCGCCAGTCAGCCAGCCAGCTGTTTGAAAGTGGAAAATTTTCTGTGCAAAAAAAAAACGAAAAGAAAAATTTGACATTTATGTATACTATAACGGATCTATACATACATACATAAAAATATATATATCTGTAAAAGTGAGTGATTCTTTGCGCATCGTTCGTCCGCGTTTTTATCGAAAAATCGTAACATTTCATCGGGCTTTATTGTGAAGAAGAAAAGAAAAACAAGAAAACGAAGACGCAATTTCACCATTCCGCAGAAGATCCTTTGTTATTCATGTAATTTTGTATTTGCCAAACGTCCCACCACTACCCCCCATCGTCCAAAGATCGCGTGTGTATGTGTCAATAATCGTTAATAGATCAAAGAAGAAGAAAAAACAACACAAAAGAAAGAAAAAGAAAACCCCACCGGGCTTGTCGGGTAAAACGTCGACCGATTTTACATAAATAAGCAGCCATTGTTCGGCAACATGGCCAGTAATGAACCAACCGAGACTGAATTAAATTCACCAACAACACCTACAACAACAACACCACCAACAACAATGCCTAGTGAAAATATCGGAGAAGATATCTCAGAGGCTGTTGCTTCCAGCCAACGGCGCAGATCTGCTGCCTATCGGGGAGTACATTTTGCCTCCGTGCCAGAGGAAAACGAGGAGGGAGAGGAAGAGGATCTATGGTGGCGAGAAGTGGAGAGTGCCGAATTTACCCTAGATCACGTGCCTCATGTAACATCTGTTTTCACCCCTTCACCGGAGGATATTCTAGAGCAGCCCACCTCCCCCGAGGAGGCCCTGACGGCCATCTATGACGAAGAATTTGAGCGTCTACATCGCCTTACGACACGTATCAAAAATACCATGGAAGAGCAAAGGGTACGTCACTTCAGTGAATCGAGTCAAGACAATGATCACCACAGCAAATTGGAGACTGAAGAGGTGCTCTCCTCCTCGCCCCAGACAACATCTGAGGCAGCCTCTGTATCACCTTCCGCCAAAGAACAAAGTTTGGAAGAGTTCAAAGAGGAATTGCGTCTCAAACGTCAAACTCGGCAATCTGCCATACAGGGGTTGCGTGATGAAATTTCCCTGCTGCGCAAACAATTGGATGCGGAACGTGATATATCACGTCGCCTACGCAATGGGGAAAAGGTTGAAGAGTCTCCTCCCTTGGAAAAATCACCAAAATCACCGTTTACTTCTGACCTAGAGGGTGCCACTGCCCTAACCAAACGCACTACTAAATACGAACTTCTCGATGATGACGCCAATGGAGATGATGATGAGAATCCTTTGGCACGCAGCCGTCATGCCAACATTGAATTGGCCAATGCCCAATTGGCTCTGCAAATGGCCAATTCAGAAAATCTTTCATTGCGTGGCGAATTGGACATTGTCCACAAGCAAGTGGCCTCTTTGAAAGATGTCATTGCCTGTTGCAAGCAAATGTTAACGGTTAAAGAGGAACAATGCAATGAGGTAAGTGTAGTAGCAGCAGTGGTAGTAGCATGAGCATCAGCAGGCCATAGTCATGGTAGCATGGTGAAGTATTCTGAAATGGTTTTAGTTTTCCAATATACCCAGTGAACAATTTTTTACGTATTTTTGGGATTTATGTGTATCTGTCACAACAGGGACCAGGGAAATCCTTTGATGAGTACCATTGCAGCTGAAATAGGGATTTTAAATATCTTGGACCGAATATTGCGGAGTTTGAAATATTATTTTTCAAAAACTGCGAGATCGTATTTTTGTGTTCAGAAATCCATTTTTGAAAATTTCAGAATTCAGGATTTCAAAAACCACATGACTTTTAAAATTATTTCAAATTTTTGAAATCCTGAATCCTGCAATTTCCAAAAGTGGATTTCTGAAAACTCTGCCTAAACGTGCAGTTATGCATGGATTTTTAATTTTTTAAATGTTGACTTTAATTTTTTAAAGTGGATTTTTAAAAATATTTTTTAAAAATGATTTTTAAAAATGTTTTTCAAAGGTGGATTTTTAGAAAACATATTTTTTTTAATTCAGATTTTGTGAACTTTTTTTAAAAATGGACTTTTAACGATTTTTTTAAAATATTTTTTAAACGTGGATTTTTCAAAATATTTATTAAACGTAAATTTTTATTTTTTTAATGGATTTTATATTTTTTTTAAACGTTTTTAAATTTGAATTTTTAAAAACTATTTTTTAAACGTGGATTTTTAAAAAAATTATTTTTAAAATTTGGATTTTTAAAAATTATTTTTTAAATGTGGATTTTAAAAAACATTTTTAAACGTGGATTTTGAAAAGATATTTTTTTAGATTTAAAATTTTTAAATTTTCTTTGAATTTAAATTTTTGAAAGATTTTAAATATGGATTTTTTATTTTTATACCCTACAACACTATGTGTTGGGGCTAGTGGGCCAACAATTATGTAACACCTCGAAATATTGGTTTCTCACTCGCTGAGTTGAGTCGATCTAGCTATGTATGTCCGTCCGTCCGTCTGTCCATGTTAATTTGTAATCACTCTTCTGGTCGCAATTATGGCCCGATCTCCACGAAATTTAGAATGGAAAAGGTGCTAAGGCCAAAATAGAAGCCCATTGCTTTAGGAGACGATCGCAAAATATTTAGGGGTTGAAATGGACCAAAAAAAAAAAAAAATTTCCTGATTTTGCAGTTGATCTACAGGTCGGAATTATACACCATTTGGGGCCGTATTTTTAAAAATAGTTTTTAAAGGTGGATTTTTAAAAATAGTTTTTAAACGTGGATTTATAAGAATACTTTTTAAAAACAGCTTTTAAAACATAGATTTTTAAAAATATTTTTTAAACGTGGATTTTTAAAATTTTGAATTTAAATTTTTTTTTATTTCGATTTTTTAAAAATTTAGTTTTTTTTTAAACTTGAGTATTAAAAATGTTTTTAAACGTGGTGTGTTAAAAATATTTTTTAAACGTTGATTTATTTCTATTTTTTTTAATTTAGATTTTTAGAAATTTAGTTTTTCCACAAATTGAGTTTAAAAATATTTTTAATCGTGGATCTATTTCAATTTTTTTATTTTAGATATTTAGAAAATTAGACTTTCTACGCATTTAATTTTAAAAATATTTTTTAAACGTGGATTTAAAAAAAAAAAAAAAAAACATAGATTTTTAAAAATATTTTTTAGACGCGGATTTTTAATTTTTTAAAAAATTGGATTTTTATTTTTTTTAACGTGGACCTCTAAAAATGTTTGTTTAAAGGTGGATTTTTTTAATTTTTTATATCTCTTTCACTGAAGATAGATACATTAAAAATTAAAAAAAAAATAACATTTATAGCATGTTTAATCATGAAAATTTTTAAAAAATATTTTTTTATAAAATCCTGTATTTTATGTGTTCTTTAAATATTTGTTATTTTTTTGTAAATATTTTTTTTTATGTAAAATCCTGGATTTTATTTTATTTTATTTTTTTGAGAGAGAGTGAGAACCATTTGTCTACAGTGGGTTCACAGGGGTATATATCATTCGATACGGACAAAACGTGCCTTATCGAAAGAACAGTTTTTAGACAGTAGGCCTTTTTGGACCACATCCGTTTCAGGACATTTGGAGTCGTTATATGGGTGTCCGTCTGGTTGGTGCACACTATAATTCTCGAAGGGAGTATCCGATTAGGTTCAAACTTGGCACATCGTAATATTATTGTCAAAAAATAGATCGACATCGACATAATTTACCCCAGAGAAACAGGAAGGATCATTCGATTTTGTGCTAACTTTGAAAGCCCCAATATTTCTGTTAGTTTTAGGTCATGTGCGAAAATGTACAATATCGGCAAACTCCATCAAGTATTTATAATAAAATTTGAAACGAGCATCCAATTTTTTCATATTTCACAACTTCTAACATTTTATTAACACGAGACCTGTTCTATGAATAGATCCGGGTGTAACTAGAAGACCACATTTAAACGTTATACGTCAAACCAAATCGGCTTTTAAATCCAGTGGATTTCACTTGGCGTATACACAATGGAATTGACAGATGATATGTAATGGTTGTTTATGGTTGGGTAATAATTTGGACGAGCTATAAGTCCTTAAAGTCAGCTGTTTAATCTTTCGTCACATTTTTTAAAAACATCTGTTCACTGGGTTTACATTTCTGCTACCCCATGGGGGGCTTCACTGTTTCTCTGTGTGTGTGTTTTTGTTAAATTAAGAATTTAAAATATTCTTTTTGTTGTTTTTTCTTTCCTTTCTCTTCTTCTTCTTCTTTATTTTTATTTCTGTTTGCCATTCTTTTTGTGTGTTTTGCATTCAGGTTATCATTGAAATGCTGAATAAAGCCATAAAACGTTTATAATTGATTAGAGAGGGAGAGTGGGAGAGACAGAGAGAGCAAGGAAGAGCCAGAGGTTGCAGGCACAAACACCACTGTGCCGCACCGACACTTTCTTTCAGTTTCAGTTTTTCACTCCCAATGCTGCCCTGTGAAGTACATGAAGTCGTGCCAGCCAGCCAGCCAGCCACCCAGCACAAATATTGAGCTGCTGCAGCTGATGCAGATGATTTTGTGATTTTGTTTTGTGCCACACAGCTGAGATGGCCCCAATTCTCATTGGATGATCATAAAAATGATGTTGACGAGGACGACGACGATGATGATGCCGCCGCTGACGTTGACGATGCATTTAAATTTTTGGTTCTGTTTTTTGTTTTTGTTTTTTTTTTGGAAATGAATATGGATATTGTGTCCCATAGCCACCATGAACGGGGGGATTCTCCTTTGTTATTTAAGTCAATTTCTTTAAGAATCTTTAAATGTAAAGAAATAAACATAACATTGCTAACATAGCTTGGAAAACTATTAAAATATGCAATCACTTGAAAGTAGAATGGAAGTAGTTTGATTTTAATTGAGAATAGAGGATGCTGGGATTGGAGAGGTAATTATGGAATCATTTTGAGTTTTAAAATTGAAGTTTTTTTTTCAAAATGATTACAGAGCACATTTTATAGATAGAAAATTTTTAATATATCATGTCTTTAAATGTTCGGCATGGTAGGAGACCTTGCATATATTCCTTCTTCAGGACTTCTAGATTTTCTTAAGTGCTCTTCTAGATATAGCAGATTTTTTAAGTTCCTTCTCTTGAAGGCAGAAAGTAAAATAGGATTCCTGCCTTAAAGGTTCTATGTAGGTAGAAGACCAGATGTTTTTATAAATAAACGGCATTCTTTAGATGGAAGGAAGGCATTGTATACTTCTTCTTTATATTGCTTCCATATATAGACAGCCGCTTTCAGGTCATCTCTAGTAAATGTATATTTTGAGACTCCCATAGAAATTGGACATCTCGATAGAAGTCTAACTTGTCTTTACACCCATCACCTTGGAATGGAGGCTATATTAAATTTGTCACACCTTTAAATATTCGTCATAGACCCCATATATATTTATGATTGCCATAAAATTCTATGTCGATTTAACGATGTCCTTCTGTGTGTCTGCCTGTCTGTCCGTCTGTCGGCCTGCCTGTTGAAATCACGATACAGACTACATTATTCGACGTAGAGATTTAAAATGTGGCGCAACAATTTGTATTGAGGTGGGTGGGTGGTTAGGATGGTTGGTATTGAAAATGAGATATATCGGTCCACGTTTTCGTATAGCCCCCATATAACGGTATCTCCCGATATTCGGTATTTTAATATTTTTCCATGCATTTGTCTAAAAAAATGTATTTCGTACTGGGTTCTAACTCCGGTGGCAGAACATTGTGCATATAGGTTCACGTTAGGTCTATATAACGGTACCTCCAGATTTTCGGTATTTTGGTGGCTCCGGTGGAGGAACATTGTGCAAATAGGTCCACGTTTGGTCCATATAACGGTACCTCCAGATTTTCGGTAGTTTGGGGGCTCCGGTGGCGGAACATTGCGCATATAGGTCCACGTTATGTCCATATAACGGTACCTCCAGATTTTCAGTATTTTGGGGGCTCCGGTTGATGTCGGTCGACATTACCAATTACTTAGTTATAATGAAAGTAAGTCCTTTTTCTTCGCTTTTTTTGGAACAACCACAGTATTTTGTTCACAATAACTTTCTATGTGTTATTTGGCTCATACAGCTTCTATGTTTAATCAGTTTTTTCTTAATATCTATGCTCTTAGATTTTTAAAAGTAGTTTTTATAAGGGCTGGTAGTACAAGTGAAAACCGTTTTTCTTTCTCACAAATTATGTCTTACAGTATCTTTCGGTATTTCAGTTTTTCACCTTTAGTTTCGCTATTGTAACGAAAAGATTTGTGCATTACTGTTTTTTGTCGCATCAATTCAAACACACATTTGCATTAACATATCATCGCTGTGACCCAATTTCATTGAACGACGACGATAACACATTTCAATAACGCCATCTGTCCGTTAATGTTACAGAAAACAAACACGGATATGAACAGCATTTTTCGCACAATAAAAGTGTCATAATTTGTTTAATTTCACATAACAACAATAAATTCTGGCGGTAGGTTGGCCAACAACAAAAAGTTCGAAAATGAAAGCAACAACAATAATAATAATAATTATTTTTGTTGACAAACAAGAAGAGAGAAAGAGGAGTTCATTTGAGGTTGTGAAAAATTATTGAATGATACGGTGCTGGTGATGAAAAAATTGGCATATAATAATAAAATTGATTTCTATATTTAAAAAAATTCGGAACTTTGTTGCATTTTAGAAACTAGACAATACCACTTTTAAATCATTCAATTTTGATGAGTAAAAGTTTTTAGGGAGAACACGATGACTATATTCTCTCAAATTGGAATTCCTTGGAACGGAACGGATTACGAGTAAATTGTTAAAGAAATTGAGGATCTTTATAAATTTTGAAAATACATTTGTTGTGCTATATTATTGTCATATATTGGTATACATTTCGTCACGGGAGAGTGTAATTTCTGCAAGAGAAAAGTCTTAAACAAACACTTCACCAACAATTTCTGAAGAGTGTTTTAAGAACACATATCTTAATTTGACTTTTTTTCTCACACAATTCTTATGTTATTTTTGTTAGTTAAGTCATTTTGCTTTGCTCACTGCCGCTGTTTGAGATGTATCTGCATCATTTTTGGCAAATATTTACTGCAGAGTAGTCTATTGACAATTGTTTCTACGATATACTATATAGAAGGCGGTGGCGACGGATGGAAGAGGAAATTCTAAATGTTTGCCGACTAGAGTGAAATTTTTGGCTGTGATGAAAAATAAATATTCAACCAGACATTTGCTAATGTTTTAAGGAAAAAAGTATTCAAATGGAACAATATTGCATAATCGATTTATTAGAAGGGAAATGAAATATATTTGAATTCGTTGTGATTAGATATCTAAGTTAAAAATTTGATCTAGATTATTTCTTCTTTTCTTCTTTTCATACCTCACCCCAAAAAATAATGTATTAGGGAGATTTTGAACCCAGATTCGAACCTTATAAAAGTTACAGCCAAAAATATATATATATATATATATAAAATATATATTCTCTTCAAATATGATTGTCATAGAGATTTCCTATGGCAAATTTGATGGAGAATAGGTTTCTCTTTGACGTCTTCCTTCTACATGTCACCATGTTTTATAAGATAATTTTGTATAAACTTATATGAAGTACGACTTGCTTTTAATATATTTTTTTAATTCCTGGCGATCTGGAGTTTTAATGCATTCTTAAAAGAACACCGAGCGATTGCTATATTTCGAACATCAAATAAAAAATTTGAGACACTTCCATGGAAAAAGGTGACCAAAATCACTAAAAAATATCGAACACCGGAAGGTAGCATTACATAGGAGCTATAAAAAAACCTGAAGCCTCCAATGTTAAAAATACTAGATTTACCATGCAAAATAGGACTTAATATGTTACAAAATTGTGACCACTTCGGAGGGACTTGTGTCCCCTTTGCCATCTCTACTTATGTCCCTGTTGAAACAAATGTTCCATTTTAGTACACCATCATACCCAATATCAAAACAAAAATTTGAACATTTTTCCTTCTCTGAAAATTATATTTAGTAAAATCCATATATTTTCCAACTGATCACAACTTGTGCCCTTTTCATGCCGGAGGTACCAAAATCAATTGGCCAATAAATTTCATATTCATATTAAGACATAATAAGCTTGAAAAAATCGCTGGCTTGTTTCGCAGGTTATGAGAGATATAAATATTGAAAATGTGTGGCCTTAAAGGGGGGGAGGGGACGTGGGTTGGAAGTACCGGAAGGAGTGAGCCGATATATTCCATTTTGACAGCTGATCTTATGTTAGTAGAAATATTTTGATGTGCCGGGTCTAAGAGGAATCGAACTTCAAGATTATTCAAAATTTTGGTGGGGCAATGGACCGATATATCTCATCTTCCCACCAGATCTTGGGTTAATAAAAATATTGGGATATGTGAATTTTGGACACAATTGGACTCATATTTCAAATTTTACAAGAGTTACAATTATTCCGAATTTTTACCCTTTTTGGTGGAGGCACCAGAAGGAGTGATCCTACATTTTCCATCTTCACTTAAAGTCTTATTTCAGTAGAAATATAAGATTTTGTGAAATGTTCAGAGAATTGGGTGCATAATTCGTATTTTATGATCGTTTTGATTATTCTAAATGTTGACCCTTTGTGGAGGAGGTACCAGAAGGGGTGGGTTGATATCTACCATGTACACAACAGATCTTGTGTTGATAAAAATATTGAGCTGTGCCGAGTTTGAAAGGAATCGGATGCTTATATTGCGTTCTAAGAGCTTCGTGGCTTTTCAAAATTTTGACACGGTGAGGGGGAGGTACTAGAAGGAGTTTATCGATATATCGTCTCTTCGCACCAGACATTGTGCTGGTAGAAATATGGTGATCTGCGAAATTTGACTATCGGACCATTATTTAATATTTTATACGAGTTGTAATTGTTCCAAATTTTGACACTTTGAGGGGAGGAACTTGATGAAGTGAACCGATATTGTCCATTTCCACCAGCCCTAGCACGGACAAAAATATTGGGATTTGCAAAGTTTGCACAAAATTAATTGATCCTTTCTGTTTTTATGAGGAAATTATTTTTTTGAAAAATTTAACCTTTTGTTGGGGAGGTACCAGAAGGAGTGGACCGATGTTGCCCATCTCCAGCATTTAAATGTGAATTAATCTTTTGTGTCTCGTACCATCGCTCGTTACCTGGTAGCGTATCCCGACATCAAGGTGGGTAAAGAAGAGACTTGATCGAAGCCCGCGTCGCAGTAGCCGAAAAATGGCTCGTGAGCTGAACATATCGCAATATTCCATTCGGCAAATATTGAAAATTGAGCTCGGAGTAAAGCCATTGAAATTCCAAAAAGTGCAAGAACTTACACAGCAATTGAAAGAAAATAGACTCAAAAGAGCTAAAGAGTTGCTTCGCTTGGCCGAAAGTGGTGAACTGCCGACATTCCAACAGGACTACATCACACTCAGCAGTGACGCGCCGCCCAAGAATGGTTACAAAATGAGGTTCTTCGCTTCATTTCCAGCGCACAAAATCTCCAGAAACCAATCCGTTGGACTATTGGGTCTCGAGTATTTTGGAAAGCGAGGTTGACACTAAAAAATACCAAAGTGTCGATCACCTCAAGCAAACGTTTCGCCGGAAATTGGCCAAAATACCGCAGAGCAACATTCTGGTAGCATGTGACGATTTCATTGGCCGTTTGAAGGCCATATTTCGTGCCAAAGGTGACTAATTAGAACAAATCTAAATTATTCTAAAATTTGATGCTATTTTCGATATTTTTTGCTTTCATTCAATAAAATTTTAAAAAAATGTTAAAATATGGCGTTGCAGTTTTTTTATCTCACCCTGTAGTGGATGGATTACAAATATGAACTATTGTATTGTCACATCATATTCCAAAATCACATCGGAGGTCCGAATAAGCAGATCGGAACAACCAAAAATAGTTTTATGAAAAGTAAACACCAAACCCTGTCCACCATATTCTCCTTAATTATTTATAGCGGGTATTGAAAACCATAATTGCAATAAACAATAAAATTGTTTGTTGGCTGGCATGATTCATGTTCACACACACAACTATGTACACATTTGTAGCCTCATCGGGCAGCACATTAATGTTGATAGGCTTGACAGCGAATTATGATCCGATGATGCAATAATCGTGTAATACTTGTATTCGGAAATCTTTTGGCATACATTTCACGAACTCCTCTCACCTCCTCTCTCTCCCTCTCATTTCTCTTTCTATGAATTTAATATGGACCTTATTGGTAAATGCATGCATACATACATTGTCGTGTATGTGAGAGTGTGAATACATGTGCACTTTTATGCATGCATGCATGCATAAACCATATGACATACAGCCGACAGACAAACAAACAAATGTTGAGAACACATATTAAATAAATTTATTAATAAATAAAACAACAGCAACAAACACATCACACATCATGCTCGGCGTTGTCATTAACATGATAATGAAACAGATTTTCACCAATGCCGATTAAATAGCCAGCGAGAGATAAACTCAGCGCGAAAACTTTGACAATGACACTGTTATTTATTTTTGCTATTGTTGTTGTTGTTGCTGTTGTCATTCGTGTTGTTGTGTGAGTGTTTCTGTTTTCATTAAAGTTGATTTTTTTCTCAAATTTATTGAATTGCCAAGCAAAAGAATAAATGTACAAATAATTAAATATTGTTGTTCAACAAATAATTAAACGCAACAGATTGTCATTTCCGGATTTCAATGCAGGTAAAATAAATATATTTTACCGGAATTTAAAGTAAAAACAACAACAATAGGAAACAATGGCGGAATGAAAATATATACCGAACTTATATCAAAATTTAATTTCAAGAGTCATCCAAAAAATTATAATGACCCAATCTATATTAATAAAATATAAGAGGACGTTTGACTGAATCGAACGAAATAGTTCAGGTGAAACACCTAACGCTAGGGTCAAAAAGTTTTGCATAAAAGCCGAATTTGTTATAAGTGGGATAAGCAGGGATTTTTGGTTTTTGAAAGATAGGGAAGTTATATATCATTTGATACGGCCAAAACGTGCCTCATCGAAATAACGGGTTTAGACCCTATGTTCATTTGGCCTCCTCCTTTCGGCACCTCCTCCAGAAAATTTGAATAACAAAACGCTAATTAGCATCCGATCATTTTCAAACTTGGAACACCCCAATTTTTCTATCAACCCAAGGCTAAGTGTGGAGATGGAATTTGTTGGATTACTCCTTCTATGTGTCTACTCCTGTAACTTAACAGGCTTGCTGCTGCAGCGGCTTGTCAAAGGGCAGCTAGTGATTTCCTGCTGTTCCGTCGTAGCTTCGGCTCGCTGTTGTGCAGGAGCTTTGATTTCCTTTTGCGCAGGAGTTTCGGATCGCTATGCTGTAGAAGCTACGGCTCTTTGTTTCGATGAATCTCATGCTTTTGCGCAGAAGTATCGGCTCGCTGTTTCGACTCGCTTTTCCGCAGAAGATTCGGGAGCTTTGGCTCGCTGTTCTGCATGAGTTTCGGGTCGCTGTTCCGCAGGAGTTTTGGCTAACTATTCTGCAGGAGTTTCAGATGTTGTATATCAGACACTGTTTGGTAGTGATAAACAGTAGCTTAGCCATTGTAGATGACCTGAATAGCGTAACCCGAACATACCTACAGCAACCTGCCGAAACCCAACTTGTTCCGATCCACCTAAAAGGGCCTAGACATCGGTTATCGAACCTACCCTCAGCGAGCTGCCGAACCCGAACCACCTGCAAAAGCCTATTCATCAGCCCTCGAGCTGCCAAAATGAGTTGCCGAATCCAAACGAGTTCCGGTCCATCTGACTAGACATCGGCCGCCGAACTTTAATTCAGTTCAGATCCTCAATCTGTCTATAACGTTTTCGGCTTGCTTTTCCGCAGGAGTTTCGGCTCGCTGTTCCGCTGGACCTTTGGCTCACCGAAGAAGTTTCAGCTCGATGTTCCATATCAAAGTCAAATATTGGTAGTGGAGTAGAGGTAGTTATAAACCGTAGCCTAGCCATTGTAAACGACCTGATAAGCGTAAGCCGAACATACTCACAGCAAACTGTCGAGTCTCAACGTTTTCCGATCCATATACAAAGGCCTAGACATCGGTTGCCGAACCTACCCGAGTGAGCTGTCGAATCCAAACGAGTCTCTATCCATATGCGATAGCCCATACATCAGATTTTGAGCTGCCACAGTGAGTCGCCGAATTCAAACGAGTTTCGGTCCATCTGGCTACACATCGGCCGCCGAACCTGAATTCAGTTCAGAATCCTAATCTGTCTATGATGAACTGAGCAGCTGAGCAGTATCTCCACAGTTAACTGCTAACGATCATGCGACATGTCCCCGATCCGCCTCCGAAGACCTGCACCTCAACATCCCAACCACGCACACCATAAGCCCCGATCACCTAAAAATCATCAACATGCCGAACGCCGATGTCACAAAGAGCACCAACCTGGTTATCCCTGGTAACATCGTCTGGTAACGTCAACACACCGAACGCAACACCGTATTTCTTCCTACGATCCGATCCTCCGCACAAATCAACTTCCACACCATCAAATTGCCATCAAGCAATTCCCGATCTTCCACATTCGCCTATCTCCGACTCTCAACCACGAGTACCTAATCACTTTTGAATCGTCGGTGTATCACACTTCACTTCTACCACCCGAGTACCGACATGTCCATGAGTCGTTCATTTTCTTGCCTACGAGATACCGTAACGTCGAATTCCCGATCATCAACTAAATCGTCCACTTAATTTCCCGAGCACCTCCGAAGTCCATTCTAGATTCAATATTAATCTTATCGTATTTCAACACGAGTACATTGTAATTTAGTATTAAAAAATCAATAAATCGCCCAGTTTTTACCCCCAGGAAAGGAAGAAAGAAAGTGATTTGGGCTGGAAGCTCACAAAGCCGGATTTTCAGATAATGAAAATGATACCCTTTATATACCTCCAGCGTCTGCCTATTGAAATCAAGATGCAGTCCATATGTTTGACGTAGTGCTGTGAAATTTGGCTTTAGTTATACCCTCCACCTTGGAAAGGAGGGTATATTAACAGCCCTAAATATACGTCGTAGACCCCATGAAGTATATATATTCATAATCAACATAAAATTCCAAGTTGATTTAACGATGTAGATCTGTCTGTCTGTCTGTTGAAATCACGATACAGCCCACTTATTTGACGTAGAGTGTCAAAATTTAGCAGAACAATTTGTATTGTGTCTAGGATGTTTGGTATTGAAAATGAGATATATCGGTCCAACTTTTGGTATAGCCCCCATATAGCGGTACATCCCGATATTCAGTATTTTGATAATTTTTGCCACATTTTTTTGCGGATTTGTCTAAAAATTGGTATTGGTAGGTCATAAGGGTTTCTAGCTCGTATGACGAAACATTGTATGTATAGGTCCACGTCTTGGTATGTCCCCATATAACGGTACCTCCCGATATTCGGTATTTTCATGATTTTTGCCAAATTTTTTCACGGATTTTTCTAAAAATTTGTATTTGTTGGTCATAATAGATTCTAGCCCGGTAGAAGAACATTGAATATTAACAAATAGCTCACATATAACGATACCCACCGATATTCGCTATTTTGATAATCCTAGTCACATTTACGCACATAACTGTTTCAAATTTGGCATTTTAGAAGATTTGATAGAAGACAATCCTTGAAGTATAAAATTGTCCATGGAGGCTCCCGGTTTGGTATGACCCCATCTAACTTTGCTTTTCTACCTTCCTTTTCTTTACTTGCAATATTCTGCACAATTTTACATATATCACACATTTACTTTTACATAGCATTTGTTTTTTTTTTTTCAATCTCTTGTTAGTTGGAAATTCCATCACTGAATCACCAACAACATCATCATTGCCATCATCATCAGTGTATGACCACATCATGCGATATAATTAATTTCCTGAGGTCAACGTTTATGGTTTTGGATTATTTCATTTGGTTTATGATTTTCCAAAGAAATGCAAAATGTTAATCAGTTGAGTTCACGCATATCTTGCCAAATCAATTTCAATTTTATTGAGAATTTCTATCGGTTTCAATTATGACTTATAATTTAAAATTCAATGGGATAAATGGCTATATGAAGTTGAAGACTAATTAATATGTAATGAAAGGACAAATCAATTCAGGTGAATGATTTCAAATAGGAATCAATAAATTTATAGAAAGATTAAATGTTAAACATTTGGGAGAGATTTAATTTTGCAATACAAATTATTCTTCAAAAATTAAAGATAAGGGTTTTTGGCTATTAAAAAAATATTATTTAAAAAATCTAAGTTTTTTGCTTGTGAGGTCCTTGAAAAATATTTTTTAAAAAATCCACGTTTTTTGCTTGTGAGACCCTTGAAAAATATTCTTTAAAAAAACCACGTTGTTTGCTTGGAAAGTTCTTGAAAAATGTTTCTTTATTGCTTGAAGGTCCCTTGAAAAAATTATCCTTAAAAAATCCTCGTTTATTGCTTGAAAGTTCCTTAGGAAAAAAATTTCTTTAAAAAATCTACGTTTATTGCTTGGAAGGTCCTTGAAAATGTTCTTTAAAAAGTCCACGTTTATTGCTTGGAAGAACCTTGAAAAATGTTATTTAAAAAATTCACGTTTATTGCCTGGAAGGTCCTTGAAAAATGTTATTTACAAAATTCACGTTTATTGCCTGGAAGGTCCTTGAAAAATGTTATTTACAAAATCTACGTTTATTGTCTTATTGGGAGGTCCTTGAAAAATGTTATTTTAAAAATTCATGTTTATTGCCTGGAAGGTCCTTCAAAAATGTTATTTTAAAAATTCATGTTTATTGCCTGGAAGGTCCTTCAAAAATGTTATTTTAAAAATCCACGTTTATTGCCTAGAAGGTCCTTGAAAAATGTTATTTAAAAAATCCACGTTTATTGCCTAGAAGGTCCTTGAAAAATGTTCTTTAAATATCCACGTTTATTGCCTGGAATGTCCTTGAAAATATTCTTTAAAAAATCCACGTTTATTGCTTGAAAGGTCCTTTGGAAAAATATTCTTTAAAAAATCCACGTTTATTGCTTGAAAGGTCCTTTGGAAAAATATTCTTTAAAAAATCCACGTTTATTGATCCGTAGGCCCTTTAAAAATATTCTTTAAAAAATCCACGTTTATTGATCCGTAGGCCCTTTAAAAATATTCTTTAAAAAATCCACGTTTATTGCTTAGAAGGTCTTTTAAAAATATTATTTAAAAAAAAATCCAGGTTATATGTCCTTCGTAATTTTTTATAGAAAATCCATGTCTATTGCTTGGATGGTCCTTATAAATATATTCTTTTAAAAAATGTTTGTTGGTCCTTAAAAAAATATTCTTTAAAAAAACCCACGATTGTTGGTCCTTACAAAAATATTCTTTAAAAAAACGTTTGCTGGTCCTTATAAAAAATATTCTTTAAAAAACCCCACGTCTGTTGGTCCTTAAAAAAATATTCTTTAAAAAAACCCACGTTTGTTGGTCCTTAAAAAAAATTCTTTAAAAAAACCCACGTTTTTTGGTCCTTGAAAAAATATTCTTTAAAAAATCCACGTTTGTGGGTCCTTAAAAAAATATTTTTTTAAAAAATTCTCGTTTTGAATTATTCAAAGAAGAAAGTGAATTTAAATATTAAACCTCCCCAAGTCTTATATTCACATTATGCCCCTTCCTCTTAAAAATACCCCGAACTTCTTAAAGCAACAAAAAAAAGGACGGCAATGAGGACATCTTGTTTTCTGTGTCTGTGGTTTTTGCGGATTCGCAATTATTTGCCGCCATATAGCCAATTAATTTCGATTGAAGTTGGAGTTACTTTTTGCTGCAACAACTTTTCTCCATTTGGCCATTCACTCGCATTGGCATTCATACACCCCACCTCAGCAAACACATTCCTACATACATGTATGATAAATAGTGTTGCAACGAGCATGTTGCACACATGTTGTGGCTGTTCATTTGTGTTTCTCTTTTTTTCGTTGCATTTCGTTGCATTTCATTGTAAAATTGTTTTATTCGCATTGTTTTTTAATTCACTCTTCTTCTCTCTCTCTCTCCCTTTTTTCCAGTTAAAACAAAGACTGAGTGAAATTGAAAAATCATTTGCCGAACATGAAATGAAAATCATGTCTGATAATTTACGCCAGGAATACGAAAGACAATTGGTTAATATCCGTCAATTGAAACAATTGTACGAGGAACGACAGCGTGTGGCGGCAGCGGAATATGAAAATTTACAGCGTTTAATATCGATTAAACGCGATGAATTGGGACAGGAACAGGAAAAGTAAGTTAACGGCATTTTTTTAATTTTATATTTTTTTAAGTTTTTATTTTTTTTTTAAAAAGTTTTGCAGCTACAATATATTAATGTGTATCGTCATATATGTATGTTAAAATGTGGCAACATATGACAATGTTTTTCTCTTTTTTGTAGGAAAATAAATTACTTAATGACCTATATATATGCATGTGTGTGTGTGCGTGTGCATTGATAATATATCCCGAGTAGAGAACAAAACCTCAGCCATGATTGATGCAGAGCAATCAACATCATCAAACTAATTAAAACCATGTTTTATTGCCTGTGTCAATCAGTCATAATTTTAAAATTGATGGTAACACACACACACACAGCTCATCCTGCAGGTTATTCAAATGAGGTTAAAAGGATATATATTTGCAAGTCAAACTTCATTAAAAGGAAAAAGGAAGGGCCACTATACCTGTCAAACATAATTAAAAAGTTTTTTAAAAATCTTAACTTGAAAGGGCAAAATTTCCAACCAACACTTAATTTTACAAATTTTTGATTCGAGAAAGCCTTTTTTGAGATACTAGGTGGCCTTGAAATGATTTTTTTGGCAAAATATGATGCTATTTTTAGATATTTCAAAAATTGAACACCAATTAAACATCTGAGTGATTTTGAAAAAAAGGAATCGTTAACAGCATTGAAAACAATATTATTTTATATATTCTGTTGTCTTAGAGTCTAGCTCCCTCAAAGGATCAATGTTTAATGACAAAAAAAAAAAAGTAAAAAGCTATCAGATCGGCCGGGCCAAACTTGGAAATAATTTGGCAATTGTCAAAAAAATTAAACCCGTTAAAAATTCTGTTAAAATCTTAAAAATACCGAATGTAGCTGTTATATTAGGTTCTATACGACGACGTGGACCTGCATCATCAAAATCATCAAAATACCGATTATATATGGAGGTACTATTATATGGGGCTATACTAAAACGTAGATCTGCACAGACAATCTTCTGTCATAGGCTGTAGTATCCATTACGAACTTCAAATACGAAATTTGCAACAATTCCTGTGAATAATGTCGCAAAAATTATCAAAATACCGAATATCTGGAGGTACTGTTAAATCGGTGCTATACTAAAACTATGTAGACAATTCTCTTCCAGGGAATAATATACTGACAAGGAACTCCTTTTGTTGATTTTAGGACAATTCCATTGAAAAATGTGGCCAAAATCATGAAAATACGGAATATCGGGATGGGGATATACAATATAGAGACAATTCTTTTTCAGGGGGTAAAGTACTCACAAAGAACTCCTCGTGTAGAATTTGTGACTAAAATCAACAAAACATCGAATATTGGGAGGTATGGTTATAAGGGGGGCTTTACGATATCTTGGTCCGATATGGCCCATCTTCGAACAAAATTTTAGCTTTATATCATAATTCGTTTTGACTCTAACGTGATTACAATAGATGGGCGGACAGGGCTAAATCTTCTTAAAATTTTACGCTGATCAAGGATATAAAAGGTGAGATAAAAAAACTGCAACAAAGTCCAACGCCATAATTTTGACATTTTATTTTAAATTTTATTGAATGAAAGCAAAAAATGTCAGAAATAGCATCAAATTTTAGAATATGTTTAGATTTGTTCGAATTGGTCAACTTTGGCACGAATTATGACCTTCAAACGGCTAACGAAACCGTCAAACCCTGCCCGAATGCTGATCTGAATTTTGGTCTGGTATTTTGGCCCATTTCCGGCGAAGCGCTTGCTTGAGGTGATCGACACTTTGGTATTTTTTAGTGCCAACCTTGCCTTCTAAAATACTCCAGACACAATATTCCAACGGATTGGTATCCGGAGTTTTTGATGGCTATTGGAGGAGGATGGTTGGAATGGTTGGAATGCCCAATGTCTGCGGCCAAAATGTTTACGTGCCCAAGGCCTAAATACACCCTCCAGAATATTTTCGCGATAATATTCGGCATCTATTCTGATGTCACGGTCGATTAATACAAGCGGAGAGCGACCATCGGCTGTTATGGCGGCCCACACCATCACTATGGCCGGCGCTTGAGTTCTGGTGGCCAACCGAAGGTGCACATTTTCAGCTGACCTCTTTGGCAGTAAACACGATCATTTTGTTTGTTCGTTAACTGCTGGACAAGGAACGTTTTCTCATTGGAGAAGACCAAATTTGGCAGTTCACCACTTTCGGCCAAGCGAAGCAACTCTTTAGTTCTTTTGAGTCTATTTTCTATCTGTTGCGGTGTAAATTCTTGCACTTCTTGGAATTTCAATGGCTTTACCCCGAGCTCATTTTTCAATATTTGCCGAATGGAATATTGCGATATGTTCAGCTCACTAGCCATTTTTCGACCATTGCGACGCGGGTTTCGATCAAGTCGCTTCTTTACTTTTCGAATCATTTGTGCTGATGTTGCTGTTTTCTTCCGTCCACTTCCTTGGCGCCGGACTACGTTACCAGTATCACGGTAACGAGCGATGGTAAGAGACACAAAAGATTTATTCACATTTAAATGCTGGAGTGCTCTAACGATAGTCACTTGTGGTTTTCCGATATTTCCAAATATAAAGAAATCACACTATCACGCTTGAACTTCATCACGAATATTTTTTTTGCTGGAAAATTCTCACCAAAATACTTTTGTATGCTTGTAAACAATTTAATGAGCTGTGACTGGAATAATTTTAAAAGCTGTCGGACGAGTGGCTTAGCATTGACAGCAGTCTGAAGTTGGTTGCAGTTTTTTAATCTCACCCTATACAATATTTCGTCACAGATTGAATTCCCCATTACGAACTAAAGAGACGAAATTGAACAATGTCGCAAAAATCATGAAAATATCGAATATCTGGAGGCACTGTTATATGGTTGGTATACTAAAATGTTGACCAATGTACACAATTATCTTCTAGGGCGTAAAGTTCTCACAAGAAACTCCCTTTGTGCATTTGAAGGCAATTCGGCTGAAATCATCAAAATACCGAATATTGGGAGGTAAAGTTACATGGGAGATATACGATATCGGGGATATGGGATAAATTTTGGCAGAGACTATTAAATTTAGCCTAGAATCAAGTTTGTTAAATTTCGGATATTTCCGGTAAAAGATATTGGGTACATCCAAAAAAATACCTTTCCAAGTTTCAGTTTCAGGCTTGGACATGCCTCCTTTATATATTTCCCTCTAATTTAAATTAGTATATTTATGTATTCTGAAAGTCATGACATGCGCTCCGTAGCAACGATATTTGGTTTGAGAGGTCATAATTTTGAAGTCGATTAAGTTATAACTTTTATGGGTTAGTTTTAACCGCTAAACCTTACATCGCTCTAAAGCCTTAATATGTAATTAATGCCAAAATTCCCAATATGAACGTTTATTTGCTACACGTGGCTCTAGTAAATATTTGTAGTGGTGTTGGGTATCATAAAGACGGCACCGCCCGACTTTTGTCTTTCCTTACTGATTTTTGAAGTATAAGCCTTTTCATAAAAAGCCGGTTAAAGCTATTTTATCTGTATACGACCAGTTAGCGGTCTTCTCTGCAATAGGCCTAGTATTATTATAATTTAAATATGATTTTTTTCAAAACACGTGCAAACTTCTACATTTCCATCAGCTTACGTCTTCACCACAATGACACCTCCCACAACGTCAATCATTCATATATAATTTTCTCAAAACGATTTTTTTCGCCGCCACTAGCCAGACTAACTAATTTCATCTCTCCCCAGCTTTTTCAAATTTTCCTCATTTTCTAAAAAAAAGTTGAACCGAAACACATCTGGCACTATTTGGAGAAATAATAGACTTTAATAATAACAAATTTTGGATGGGCTATTCCGATGTGTATGCCCCCAACAACAACAATAACTATGTTCATTGTTTAAACAAAATGGAAAACTAAAATACCAACAAAACATTTTTTTGTTACTCATTTGCTGTTGTTGGCTTTCAGTGTAGTTAGATGGTGTGCTGGGCGGGAGGTACTGTGTTGACTAGTCAGCATGTGTTTAGTTTGAAAAAATAAACAGAAAAACGTTTCATCATTCGATTTTAAACTTAAACAATTCATGCAGCCAACATTTTCAAAAATGTTTGTATTCTGTTTCGAATGTAAGTTTTATTTTTAGGCATGAAAAAACATGTCCATATTCCGAAGAAGTAGAATTTTTGCTTTTGAGTTTTTTTGTTCGCCGGAAATCAAGACACACATATATTTTTTTGAAAAAATGAGTATTTGTTTAATTTATTTACTTAAAACTAAATTAATATGGTATATTAAAGCACATGAAATTATTTCTTAAAATATATGGGTTAAAATCATACGTAAGCGTTCTTTTATTGACTATTTTCAAACACAATGTTCGAAAATTGAAATTTGTCCGGAATAAAAAATGGGATAATTAATGGACATATATGGAAGCAGTATAGGATAGTAATGAGGGAGTGTCTAGCTAAGTTATCAACGAAACCCATTAATTCTAAATCGTTTATATAAAGACATTTCAATTTTTTTTTTTTGGTATATGGAGAACATACTTTTGTCAATTTTATCCGAAAACGGGAAAACATTTCCTATTTTGTTTAAACGATTTTTCTTTGGCCTTTTTTCGATTTGATGCATAAAATTCACACAAAACTTCGCTTGAGACAAAAAGTATCAAAAGAGAAAATATTTTACAACAAATTTCACTATAAGTCCTAGAATAAACTATATATCATGGTATAATAGTTTTCAAGAAAATTATATTCGAAAATTATATGTTCAAGTTCGAAATTATCTTTGTCTACATTTTTATACCCGCAACCATATGGCAAGAGAGGGTACATATCATTTGATACGGCCAAAACGTGCCTCATCGAAATAACGGTTTTAGACCCTAGGTCTCTTTGGACCAGGACATTTGGAGTCGATCTAGCGATGTCCGTCCGTCTGTGTGGCTAGTGTGCACGCCAACACTCGAAGGGAGTATTCGATTTGATCCAAACTTAATACATCGTAATATTATTGTCAAACTTAGACCGAGATGGGCAATATCGGTCCACTCCTTCTGGTACCTCCATCACAAAATGTCAACATTTTCAGAAAAAAAAAAATAATAATTTACTGCACATTTTGGATTTTACTCCCACTTTGCTTATCCTAATATTTGTATCAGTGCTAAATATCGGTCCACTCCATTAAATACCTCCCTCACGAATGTTCAAAATTTGGAAAATTTATAACTCTTAAAAAATGTGATGTAAGAATCCGATTGTCTTCAAATTATACACATCAGAATATTTATATTAACCCAAGGTCAGGTGTGAAGATGGAATATATCGGTCCACTCCTTCGGGTACCTCCTCCACAACAGGTCAAAATTTCGAATATTCATTAAGCTCATAATACACGAAATTAAAATCCGATTCCATTCAAACTTGGAATATCACAATATTTCTATCAACCCAAGATCTGTTATAAAGATGGCAGAGATCGGACCATTCCTTCTGGTACCGTCCCCACATAGAGTTCAAGATTTTGAAAAACAAAACGCTCCAAGAATCCAAACCCATCCATCCATCTAGTCAAATTTCCCACATACAAACATTTTTGCTAACACAAGTTCTGCTGTGAAAATTGTGCGCTGGAAATGAAGCGAGGAATCTCATTTTGTAATTATTCTTGGGCGGAGCATGTTGAGTCCTGTTGGTATGTCCAAGGTCTGCGGCCAAAATGTTTGCGTGCCCAAGGATTTAATACACCCTCCAGAATATTTTCGCGATAATATTCGGCATTTATTCTGACCATCGGCTTTTATGGCGGCCCACACCATCACCATGGCCGGCGCTTGAGTTCTGGTGGCCAACCGAAGGTGCAGATTTTCAGCTGACCTCTCTGGCAAGTAAACACGATCATTTTGTTTGTTTACAAACTGCTGGACATCGAATGTTTTCTCATGGGAGAAAACCAAATTCGGCAGTTCACCACTTTCGGCCAAACGAAGCGACTCTTTAGCTCTTTTGAGTCTATTTGCGGTGTAAGTTCTTGCACTTTTTGGAATTTCAATGGCTTCACCCCGAGCTCATTTTTCAATATTTGCCGAATGGAATATTGCGATATGTTTAGCTCATGAGCCATTTTCGGCCACTGCGACGCGGGTTTCGATCAAGCCGCTTCATTACTTCTCGAACCATTTCTGCTGATGTTGCTGTGTTTTTCCGTCCACTTCCTTGACGTCGGGCTACACTACCAGTATCACGGTAACGAGCGATGGTACGAGACACAAAAGATTTATTCACATTTAAATGCTGGAGAGCTCTAGCGATAGCCACTTGTGGTTTTCCAGACAAATTGTATGAAGAAATCACACAATCACGCTTGAATTCCAACACGAATATCTGTTTTTCTGGAAAATTCTCACAAAAAGCTTTTGTACAGCTGTCGGACAGGTGGACTAGAAATGACAGCAGTCTGAAGTTGGTTGGTGTTTTTCCATCTCACCCTGATTTTCCATCTCATATATATAATCTCGAACTATATCCCGATCTCGATAAATAGGACAGATATTTTTGAGCTCCATAAGTTATCTGATACCAAATATCATTCTTGTGGAGTCCATATTACGCATATTAGGGACTTTAACACCAAATCGGATAAAAATACACAAGAGAGCTATAACTATATCTGGACCGATTTTCACCGAATTCAAAATACTTGTTTCTAGGATAAATTAAGTCGGAATTGGCAAAAACTAGGTCATTTGGATAGATATTTGCGCATAATTAACCCGAAATCTCTTCTTTAAAAGGGTTCGTCCTTGGGCCAAACAAATATTTTTGGAAAACTTCATCCCAATTGCATAATAAATGGGAGCTACATTTCGTTCACAAAAATACATTGACAGACGGACTGACATGCATAAATTGCGTTACGTTACTATTTGAACAAACATCCGACACATGCCTCAATTGCATGCCTTTCAAGGATAGAAAATCCCAAAATTACAATATCGGTACAAATTAACATCTCCACTTCAATGGAAGTGATTTTCATACCTTATGTCCAGTAAATCAGACGGCCGATATGGTCTCTCTGCTAGTATTAACTTTGTTCAAAGTTGTTCCTTTGTCTTTCAAAAATGGTTTCTCTGTAGTCAGTTTGTCATTCAAAAATGTAACATTTTTCTATCTGCCATTCTCTTTTCTGCCTCTTTTTTTCTTTCCACAGGAGTCCTTGAATTTTTGTATCTTTAGTTCCTTCAAAGCTGCTGCTGCAGATTTCCATTACTTTAAGTGTAAGAAGTGGTATTTGTTTTAACTCACAGATATTTGATCGACAAAAACGATTGAAGGCTTTTAACCAAAAATTAATTTGGCTTTTTAGACCAACATGCAAAAAAAAAAAAAAAAAACCCACACACACCGATATTTACAATTTGCTTGCACACATTATATTAATGTGTGCCTGTGTGTGTGTGTGCGTATTTTGTTTGCTTTTATGCCATTTTGTTCGTTAAAGTGTTTAATTTGATTTTGATTGATTTCTAAAATGCATTTGTATGAGTGTGTGTGAATGTGTGTGTGGGTGCGTATTTTCCCCATTCAATTTATGTTGCCAACATTCCAATGGAACGAAATCGGTAATCACCGAACGAATCTACAAAAACTACAACAACAACCATCCTAACCAATCAAAGATATTACGAAAGAATCGATAGAGTTTATGTGAAAATTTCAATTTGTCGACAAACTTACGATTAACAACAACAAGAACAACACAAACACAAAAACCAAATTTAGGTTTTAGTTAAACTTTTCCAAATTGAATAAAAATCTTACTCACATAAACAATCGCACACCTATACACATGCACACACACTCATACCCAGCCCTTCCATTCACACATCAGGGAATTAAAGTGGAACTTTAAACAAATGTTTATTCGTTCATTTCATTCACAAAACTCAAATGCAAACACACAGACGCACACACACACACTCGTACACACTCATCAACAAGTTTGTGTGTTTGGAAATAATCTTTTGCTCTGCGAGTAGTTTTTAATTAAATTAAATCACTAAAGTGTTAGAAATTGATTGCAGACACCAGGGCAGGTGAGGCACAAGAGGGGAGATATTTTTGTTGGTGTTAATAAAACCATAGAAGTCATGTTAAAGTTATTCAAGTTATTAAAAATCATGGAAGACAGCTAAAGGTCTTCTACCCACAGAAGACATCTTAAAGGCCATCAACCCTTAGATGAAGCTGTACAATCAATAGAAGACTAAAGGTCTTCTACCCACAGAAGACATCTTAAAGGCCATCAACCCATAATGAAGTTCTACAATCAATAGAAGACGCCTTAAAGATCTGCGGAAGGTCTTATATATATTGGCTGCGGGTCTCCATCATTATATCCAGAAGACTTGAGAAAACTTCCTTTAAAAGGTCATCCAGATGGCTTCCAGATGGGTTTCTATCCAGAGAAGATTTAAAGTAGGTCTTCCATCCACAGGAGACCTGCAAAAGGTCGTCTACTTATAGAGAATCTCTAACGTCCTTTAAAAGGTCATCCAGATGGCTTTCAGAAGGGTTTCTATCCAGAGAAGATTTATAGTAGGTCTTCCATCCACAGGAGACCTGCAAAAGGTCGTCTACTTATAGAAAATCTCTAAAAAATGTTTCTATTCATGGAAGTTCTCTAAAAGGTCTTCATCCATAGAATGTCTGTTAAGGATCGTCTATCAATGGAAGACTTGTATCCATAGAAGACCAGTAAAGGGTCTTCTATAAAAATACGAACTGCAGAAGGGCTTCTAAGCATGAATGACCTAAAAAGCTTTTCTATTCACAGATGACCTATAAAGGCTCTTCTATTCATAGAAGACCTACAAATGCTCTTATGTGTATAGATCTATAAAAGCCTTTCTATAGACCTATAAAAGCTGTTCTATACAGGGTGAGATGAAAAAACTGCAACCAATTTCAGACTGCTGTCATTTCTAAACCACTCGTCCGACAGCTGTTAAGTTATTCCAGTGACAGCTCATTATATCGTTTACAAGCGTACAAAAGCATTTTGGTGAGAGTTTTCAAGAAAAAAGGATATTCGTGATGGAATTCAAGCGTGATAGTGAGATTTATTTATATTTGACTGAAAAACCACAAGAGGCTATCGTTAGAGCACTCCAGCATTTAAATGTGAATAAATCTTTTGTGTCTCGTACCATCGTCATCAAGGAAGTGGGCGGAAGAAAACAGCAACATCAAGAGAAATGGTTCGAAAAGTAAAGAAGCGATAGAAGCAATATTCCATTCGGCAAATATTGAAAAATGAGCTCGGGGTAAAGTCATTGAAATTCCAAAAATTGCAAGAACTTACATTGCTACAGAATGAAAATAGACTCAAAAGAGCTAAAGAATTGAGTCGCTTGGCTGAAAATGGTGAACTGCAGAACTTGGTTTTCTCCGATAAGAAAAGAAAAAATTCGTTGTCCAGCAGTTTGTAAACAAACAAAATGATCGTGTTTACTTGCTAAAGAGGTCAGCTGACCGGCCATGGTGATGGTGTGGGCCGCCATGACAGCCGATAGTAGCTCTCCGCTCGCATTAATCGACCGTGGCATCAGAATAAATGCCCAATATTATCGCGAAAATTCCTTGGGCACGCAAATATTTTGGCCGCAGACCGTGGACATTCCCACAGGACTCAGCACCATCGTACTCAGCATGCGCCAAGAATGGTTACAAAATGAGGTTCATCATTTCCACTATTATGTCTGGAGTGTTTTGGAAAGCAAAAAATACCAAAGTGTCGATCACCTCAAGCAAGGGATTTGCCGGGAATGGGCCGAAATTCGGGCAGCGTGTAACGGTTTCATTGGCCGTTTGAAGGCCATAATTCGTGCCAGACGTGCCCAATTCGAAGAAATCTAAACTTATTCTAAAACTTGATGCTATTCTCGACATTTTTTGCTTTCATCCAATAAAATTAAAAAAAAAAAAAAAATGAAAAAATTATGGCGTTTGTCTTTGTTGCAGTTTTTTTATATCACCCTGAGAGAAGAAGCAGAGCTAAAATAATTATTTTTCGAAATGTGCATAATAATTGTTTGAAAAGTACTAAGTGGTACTAAGTTTGTAACTAAAAGGGATAGAGCTGAATTTCCGAAATTTGATAATTGCACGAAAAGTACTAAATTTGATATTGGTTTTACGGATTGAGCTGGAATCCTGAAATTTGATATTGATGCCACAGTTGGTGTCTGAGGTCGAAAGAAGAAATTGGGTTTGGATATGTGTATTTAATTGTACTAAATGGTACTAAATTGGGTAAATTTTGGTATTTGTGAAGGGATGAAACCGTGATCTTTTATATTGTGATTACTATTGGTGTCCAAGATTGAGATTTGGAACGAGCTTGCAAATGAGTACTAAAATTATACGAAAAGTGCCAAATGTTACTGAATTAGTTATTGAGTGAATGCATAGAGCTAGAATCACGAAACTTGATATAGAGGTCTCTGTTGCTATTTGGTGTTAAGACTTTGCAATTTCGTATTATATATTATGTTCCAAAAGTACTAAATTTTACTTATTTTGAATCACTGTTGATGTCTAAGATGGAGAGATGTAAATTGTCTTGGATATGCGTAATAAATTTAAAAATAATCGATTTTAGGGTAAACAAGGTAAGGTAAATATTTTCCTATTTTTCTTTCCGAAAATGGACGAAAATTGAATAAATATAAAACCTTGAAAGTCTGAAAATTTAGTATGTTGTATGAAGTTTTAATAAGAAAATTTTGTTTTAACAATATGAACTGTGCATTTTGAGTACTAAAGAGACTTCTTCTTTTGTATCTTTTTGTCTACAATAAAGTTTTATGAAGTTTATGTTATTTCCATGCATCAACTCGAAAAAGAGTCAAGAGAATTTAATTTAATTAAAATTTATTCAAAATAATATTTTCACATGTTTTTGACCACATTTGTTTAATTATACCCTACAACACTATGTGTTGGGGGTATTATAAGTTTGATTGGGTCAGAATTTATGTAACACCTCGAAATATTGGTTTCCCATATAGGAAAGTATATATGGATCTTCCTAGCTCGCCGAGCTGAGTCGATCTAGTTATGTATGTCCGTCCGTCTGTCCGTCTGTCCGTCTGTCCGCCTGTCCGCCTGTCCATGTTAATTTGTAATCACGCTACAGGTCGCAATTAGAAGATCGCCAAATGTTTAGGGGTTGAAATGGACCAAATACTGAAAAAATGTCGGATTTTGCAGTAGCTATACAGGTCGCAATTATGGACCAATCGACGCGGAATTTCGCATGTAGCTAAAGTTTAGGGCGGGGAAGAAGCCTACCAATTTGGGTGGTCATCGGATAATATTTAGCGGGTAAAATATCTTTTGTGTTGAAAAAATTCAAAAATTTTCATTAAACCGCGAATATTTTTAATCCCTGCGAAATCACAAAGCCATGACAAGGTTACTTCTGATCTTTACATTGATGTTAACATCCAACAAAACGGATATATAGCAAAATATGTGCGATATATATGTTTATCAAAGAAGATATGCTTGAAAAATCTCTTATATGTCGAGAACGGCTGAACTGATTTCGACAGTTCTCATTAATTCAGAATGGCCTCTTGGCAGGAAACATAAAACGTCTAAAAAAACGCATAAAAATATTTCTCTAAAGATGAAAGTATTGATTTTGTAACATTTTCTCATATTTTTTCAATTTTGTCATATTTTTGGCATATTTTCATTTTGAATTAAACATTTGGTAATATTTCTACAGCTAACAAAACTAAGTAGTTAGGATATCAGGATATCATATACTGATCGCATTTATGACCCGATCCTTACGAAATTTTGCATGGGGATAAGATGAGGGTCAGAAGAGAAGCCTACTCTTTTTGGAGATGATCGCCATATATTTAGGGGTTGAAATGGACCAAAAAACTGCAAAATTGTCAGCAGGTCGTAATTATCGCCCGATCCTCACGCACATTTGAATGGGGGTTACCTCACATTGCAAAAGCCAAGCAGTTTCGGATGGCCATCCAAAAATATTCAATGTGTGAAGGAGTTTGCCAACTTTTGTAGACAAAATACGAAAATGTTCATTCCAGTGACTTTTTGGAGAATTCACAAATACAGGAAAGACGCACTTCTGACTATTTCGTTAACGCTGATTTCGTGGAAGAATATAGTCAAATGTCTGTATCTCATATAGATGCGTTTCAGTCAAAAACCAATAATAAATGTTAATCTTTTGCCACTTCTGAGAGATTATAGGTCTTTGAGAAATATTGGTTCCAGATCTAGGAAGACCATTTACGTGCAACATCTACCAATAAATTGGAAATGAGCAAATTAATTTAAGTTGCTATTATTCGAAAATTGGAGAACGGAACCTTGTGGAATTCTTTCGAGTATCTCGCCTATATAAACTGTATCGTTTATTATAGTGTTGTAGGGTATTAAACGGTCGGCCCCGCTCGACTGTAGCCTTTGATTACTTGTTTTTTTTTTGTATAATTGATTTATAGTGAAATTTGAAGAGAATAATTTTGTCTCAGACGTCATCCTTCTATAATTATGACTTTTGCATAAAGTAACACTTTTAAAATTTATGAATTTCTGGCGTTTAGGTAAAATTTAGGCTTTTGAAATATTCCGAGACCTATAGTAGAATTTTATGACAAATAATTCCATTAAAAGAGAGTTTTTTTTACCATATTTTGAAAAGAAGGATCAAAAAGACACCTTTTGTGACTCACTTAAGAATTTTCTACTAAAATAATCCTCGTAATGTAATCAGCAATGCTAGCGGAGACACCTAAGTGCAAAAATTCCAATTGACTAAAATCCGAAAATTCTAAAAAAAAAATCATTGCTGTGAATTTTCAAAACGCGAAATTGGACTGTAACTTTTTAGCCTTTCATCTTAAAAATAAACCTTTTTATCTCATTTTATTAAAGTGCATTAATTTCAACCATTGTTCTCGTTGTTTGTTTATTTTTTTTCAGAACTAAAGCCCTTGAAGAACGCAACAAGGACATGGTGCGAGAAATTGAACTGGCAAACAATGAATTGGCGTGTCTGCGTGATGAATGTAAGGAGCATCGTTTCGAAAAGGCCGCTCTCAAGGAGGAAATGGGAGCTGTAAATACGGTACGTATGTATGCATATCGGCAGATGATAGATATGCTTGGATAGTCGAGTTAAGGCAATTGTGATTCTCCATATTGATAAATGATCCAACCGTTCAATTGCATAACGAAATAAATAATAGATGTGCGTTCTTTTGGCGGATGATGGATAAATGAAGTGAAACAATAACAATTTATATAAACTTTGGATTTTTTTATTTCGTTGAGTGGCATGACAAGGGTAACAAAAGCCGTTAATAGTCAAGTCGGAATGATGATGATGTTGGCATTGAAATAGTTAATTCTCTATGTTTTTGGGTAGATAATAAAATTATTTTTTGAATTATTTTCTTATGCTGTAACCCATAAGGAAAGGACGAGAGTCGAATAGCACCGACTATATGATATTCCAGGAACGTAAGTAGGTTGGGGGACAGAGCCCCCTCTGAAATGGCTATTTTTCTGAAATTATATATTTTACATGAAAAACAAGGAAAAAAGCGGCTAAGTTCGGTCAGAACCAACTTTTATAACCAACTTTTATAACTCTCCACCACTTGGAAGGAACTTTAAAAAATTAAAATAAAATTCCGTTGAAGAAGTTAAAAAGTATCAGTAGGTTTTGCAGACAGATGTATACCCTCAGCCAAAGTTCGATTATTTAAATATATTTTGACTTCTGTTATGATTATTCAAATTAATGACCCTCTATGGAATAGGTTCCGAAAGAATGGGCCAATATTTAAATATATTTTGACTTCTGTTATGAATAGTTAAATTAATGACCCTCTATGGAATAGGTCCCGAAGGAGTGGGCCAATATTGTCCTTTTCGTATCGGTCCTAAATAAACATAATATAAATATTGTGCCGTGCCAGGTTTGGACTATATCGACTAGTTCCTTCACTTTATATGTGATCATTTTTAGAAAAATCGCTTAATTGTTTCGCAAGTTATGACAGATAATTGTATTGAAAATGGTGACACACCTTTGAGGGACGTACCAGAAGAAATGGTCCGATCTCTACCATTTTTATAACAGGTCTTGTGCTGATGGAAATATTACGATGTACCAAGCCTGAATGGAATAGGAAGTGTTTTATAAGCGTTATGGTTTTTCAAAATTTTGATCCTTTGTGGTGGAGGTACCAGAAGGAGTGGACCCATTTATTCCATCTTTAGTCCAGACTTTGGTTTAATAAAAATATTGTGATGTGTAAAATATAAAGAGAATCGGAAGCTTATTTCGGATTTTATGATCGTTTTGGATACTCAAAACTTTGACCCTTTGTGGGGGAGGTACCAGTAGGAATGGTTCGATCTCTTCCATCTTTATATGTGTTTATAGAAATATTGAGATTTGCTAAGTCTGAATGGGAATCGGATGTTAATTTCGCATTCTATGAGTTTCAAAAATACAAAAAATTGTGGCCCTTTGTGGGGGTGGTACCAAAAGGAGTGGGCCGATATATTCCATCTTCATGCCAGACCTTGGGTTAATAAAAATATTGTGATGTGTGAAATATCAAGAGAACTTTTGGTTATTCAAAACGTTGACCCTTTGTGGGGGAGGTACCAGAAGTAAAGGTCCGATCTCTACCATCTTTATAGCAGATCTTGTGTTGATAGAAATATTGAGATGTGCCAAGTTTGAATGGAATTGGATGTCAATCCAGCGTTTTAGAAGCTTCATGAATTTTAAAAATTTTGACCCTTTGTGGGGAAGGTACCAGAAGAAGTGGACTGATATATCGATGATAAAAATATTGTGGGTCGTCTAATTTGAAGATAATCGGGCCGTTACATCACATTTGATTAAAGCTATAATTATTCAAAATGTTGACCCTTTGTGGGGCAGGTACTGGATGGAGTGAACCGATATTGTCAAATTTCACACCTGACCTAGCATTGATGTAAATATTAGGATTCGCCCTGTTGGAGAAAAATTGTATTATCCTTTCTCTTCCTGTGCAGTAAAATATTTTTTTTTTGAAATGTCGACCTTTCGTGAGGATGGTACCAGAAGGAGTGGACCGATATTGCCCATCTCCGATCTCGATCTAAGTTTGACAATAATATTATCATGTACCAAGTTTGGATCAAATCGGATACTTCCCTCGAAAGTTATCGTGTGCACCATCCAGCCAGACAGACAAACGGACAGAGACCTCTAAATCGATTCGAAGTGTCCCGAAACGGATTTCGTCCCAAGAGTCCAAGGTTTTAACACTGTTATTTCGATGAGGCACGTTTTGGCCTTATCAAATGATAGCCATTTGGCTGAGGGTATAACAAGTAAAAAAGCAGCTAAGTTCGACCAGGCCGAACTTTTAACAACCTCCACCATATGGAAGGGACTTTAACAATTTCAAATAACATTCCGTCAAAAAATACCACTTAAATAAAAACAGTTATATAGGGACTTTACGAACCACGTGGGTCCTGCATTAGAAATTTTTTGTCATATTCTGTAGTGCCGATTCCGAACTTCAAATACGAAACTTTAAACAATTCCGGCTCATAATGTCGCTAATATTATTAAAATATCGAATAAAGAGAGGTACCGTTATATGGGGGCTATAAGAAGACGTAGGCCTGCATATGTCATTTTTGTCAAGCTTCAGATCTTCAAATACGAAATTTGAAACAATTCCGGTCTATAATGTCCCTAAAATCATGAAAATACGTTATATGTGGGCCATATGAAGAGGTGGGCCTGCATATGTCATTTTTGTCATAGCTAGTAGCAGCCATTCAGATCTTCAAATACGAAATTTGGAACAATTCCGGTCTATTATGTCTCTAAAATCAAGAAATACTGAATATCGAGAGGTATCGTCATATGGCGGCTACAAAAAAACGTGGACCAGCATACTCAATTTTTTTGTCATATGATATAGTACCCATTACGAGCTTCAAATACGTAATTTGAAACATTTTCGGTCTATAATGTCTCTAGATTCAGTAAAATACCGAATAAAGAGAAGTTCCGTTATATGGGATCTATACGAAGACTTGTGCCTGCATATGTCATTTTTGTAGCACCCATTCAGATCTTCAAATACGAAATTTGAAACAATTCCGGTCTATAATGTCCTAAAATCATAAAAATGGCGAATAAGAGGAAGTACCGTTATATAGTAAGATCCGGACCTGCGTATGCTAAGACGTGGACCTGTGTATGTAATTTTTTGTCATAAATTGTAGCACCCATTCAGGTCTTCAAATACGAAATTTTAAACAATTCCGGTAAGTAATGTCGCTAAAATCACCAAAATACCGAATATCGAGAGGTACCGTTATATGGGGGCTACACGAAAACGTGGACCAGCATACTAAATTTTTTGTCGTAGGATATCGTACCCATTACAAACTTCAAATACGAAATTTGAAACAATTCTGGTCTATAATGTCTCTAAAATCATTAAAATACCGAATGTTGGGAGGTATCGTTATGTGGGGGCCTTACCGATAAAGCCTATTAACAAACTTAACCTGCTTACTGACAAAATACGCATGTGTGCAAAATTTTAGCCTTCTATTTAAATTCGTTCGAAAGATATCGTGATTACAACAGACAGACAGCCGTATATCGGGGAGTTACAAACGGAATGCTAAAGTTAATATATCCTCCATAGAATGGTGGAGGGTATAAATATATTTTTTGCTGGTTGGGAATATTCAATCAGAATGGTGTTGATATGAATACACCTTTTCCGAAGATAGAAAAAATCTAGCTTGCTATTTCAGAGGAAACCAAAAACCCGCGATAACGCCCCTTTTGCATGCCTTACTCTCTCTCTCTCTCTCACTCACTCTTTTTCTAACTCCCAATATTGTCATATATATTTACAAAATTTATGACAAATAAAGTCCCCTTGAAAATTCTGCCACTTCTGGCGAGTGCTCAATAGCGTTCATCATCTACTTATCATCATCCTCGAAGTTATTACAAATTTCAAGTACCTCTTCAGAGGCAAAACCAAATATTATTAAAATGTCTGTCTGTCTGTCTGTTGGTTTGTTATTATTCGCTAATTCAATAACAAATACACACACGTTTTGTCATCGAGCACATACACACACACACTCATAAACAAACATATTCAAATGTAATTTCTCCGACAAACAAACGAATGAACGAACAGAAGAAAGAAAGGCGAACAAAAAAACTACGCAAAACATTTGAAAATAAATTTGAAATTCAAGTATTTCATTCAAATATTCAGGCATTATTTTTTGTTACCAAAAAAAAATGAAACCCAAGTACCCAAATACAAGTGTTGAAAAAAGCAAACGAGAAAACACTCCTAGCAATTTGCCATACAATGACGGCTATCAAATTGAATAAACCCTGCCAACGAACCAACCAACCTACCGACCAACATTCAAACACCCAAGGACCAACTCAACACTCACTCAGAAAAAATATGGTGTTGTAAACTGCAGGGAAATAAACCAAAATCAATCAACTCAAGCACTAAGCAAATAATTTCGACACACTTTCAAAAATATATGTTTTTTTTCATTGGTTCGGAGGCAGTTTGATGCTGGGGTTTTTGTTGTATTTCAACTTTTTTTTGCGTCCTACCTCCCACAATCAACATCATCATCGTAGTCGCCGTTGTTGGCATCATGGACTTGTAACGGAAAGAAATTTTGAAACAAAAAAACTCAACACATACATATATACATACCTAAATATGTAAAGGGAAAAGGGCTAACAGCAGTTGGAGGCGACTGGTTTGAACCCTAAGACGCATCTAATATTTATGGCAAAAATTGATTGATTGGCCGACAAACCATTTACTGTGGATTTAAAAAAATCAAGGACCAAGAGACCTGTAGTAGAAGATTTTTTAAGAATTTTTTTTAAGGACCAGCAAGTGTGGATTTATTTTTTTTTTCAACGATCAACAAAAATCCAAAAACCAAAAATCCTGGATTTTTAAAGGTTATTTCTCTAAGGAGGATAATCCCGAATTTTTTTAGGAATTTTTTTTAAGAACCAACAATTGTGTTTTAAAAAAATATTTTTTTAAGAAATAATCATCAATAATCAAGGATTTTAGGATCAACACGCCAAACCTAGAAACGTGGATTTTAAAAAACAAGTAAGGAAAAGTCAAAAGTCGGGCAGTGCCGACTATATGATACCCTACACAACTATGCATATTTAGTAGAGCTCCCAAACAAAAAAGATCATACCACGTATCAAAATCTGGCTTTAGAGCCTTTATAGTTTGCTATAGAGTGATTGATATTACTTGGAGATGGATAATATTAAAACATATTTGTATATCGGAGCCGAGTTGCACAAAATGGAAACGTACGTCCCGAAATTCACTCCATTTGGGTATATGTGAGAGACTTAAACACCAAATCGGGTGAAACATATATATGGGTGCTATAGCTATATCTGAACCATTTTTTTTCCAAATTTGATAAAATTCAGGGATTTTGGACTGATATTGGCAATTCGGTGTACAATTAACCCGAAATCGGTTGAAGATATATATGAGACCTATATCCAAATCTGAACCGATCTTGATAAAATTTGTCAGAAGTGTATCTGTTCTGTATCTGATAACTGGTACCAAATATCATTGTTGTCGAATGCATATTACGAATGTGAGGGACTTAAATACCAAATCAGATTATAGATATATATGATAGTACCCATATATATCTATAATCTGATTTGGTGTTTAAGTCCCTCACATTCGTAATATATCTGAACCAATTTTCACCAAATTTAATGTACTTGCTTCCAGACTGAATTTGGTCGGATAAGCTGAAATTCAGTCAATTTGGGCTGACATTAGCCATTTGGTGCACAAATAACCCGAAATCGGTTGAGGATATATATAAGAGCTATATCCAAATTTGAACCGATCTTGACAAAATTTGATACTCTTATTTCAGAGGTGTATTTGATACCCGGTACCAAATATAATTCTTCTGGAGTGCATATTACGCATGTGAGGGACTTAAAGCCCCAAATCGGATGAAACACATATATGGGAGGTATAGCTATATCTGAACCGATTTACTCCAAATTTGAAGAACTGGTTATGAATTCAGTCGGATATGCCAAAATGCATTTTATTTGGGCTGACATTAGCCATATACCCTAATCTTAACCGATGTCGATAAAATTTGACAGAGGTAATTTCAAGCAGTATCTGATGTCCGGTACAAAAAAATCATTCTTCTGGAGTGCATATTACGCATGTGAGGGACTTAAAACCCCAAATCGGATGAAATATATATATGGAAGTTATAGCTATATTTGAACCGATTTTCTCCAATTTGATTAACTTGCTGCTAGAGATAATTCGGTGGAATATACCAAAAATATATGTCAGTTGGACGATTCGAAGGTAATTGAGAACTTGGGGATTGTCGCCATATGTTTATGGATGAGGGAGATTAGGAATTAAGATGCTTTTGCTCGTGATGTTAGTTATTTAAAGGTAATCGGGAACTTATGGTCGTCGGCTATCGACGTATTGTATGTTATCAGGATTAACGAATCTTAGTTGACAAGTTGGTGGTAACAGGAAACTTCAGTGAATGGCCATCGGGTGGATAATCGGGATTTACGATGTAGCTGGTTGGGGGATGTTGATGTCCAGATCTTCAGAGAGAGTTGGGGACTCGCCGTATTCTCGTTAGGGGATAACAGTTCACTGTAGACATACTCGGGAAAATATATCCAGGTCTTTTGGTAGCTTACGTGAGGTATCTTCGGTAGAAGCCGTCAAGGTCTAACATGGATCGGAATTAATTCAGGTTCGGCAAAAAATTGTACAACAAAATTTTCATTCCAACAGTTCGTGTTAAATCTTTTAAGTACACAAATTCACAATTTGTTCAGTTTGACCAGAAATTTCGGAAAATAATAATAATAGGAGCATTTATGCCTTTTAAACCAAAAAGTCTTCGAAATCTCTCGTTTTCTGAAGTTTACCGAGGAGAATGTTACCAAACCATTGCATAATATTAAATTTCAGAATTTCAGCTTATTTCTTTATCCCAATACTAAAATTTAGTACTTTTCGTACAATTATAATGCATATTTGAAAGACCATAATTAGATCTCAACCACAGCCACCAACAGTGACATCTATATAAAATTTCGGAATTTCGTCTCAATTCCTTCACCCAATACCAATCTTAGTACTACTTAGTATTTTTAGCACTATTTTAGTACACATTTCACCTAATACCAAATTGTGCCATTTCCAAAACCACCTCTTTATCACAACCCAACCAGCAAAAGGGACCCAAATACAAAATTTCAAAATTCCAGCTTCATCCGTTAACTCTTAACCAAACTATCCCAAAATTAAGTACCGTACACATTTGCAAAGCCACCATATATATATCAAACATTGATTCTCATAAAAAAGTTTCAGGTTTTTAGGTCTATCTGTCATATAACACCAAATGGTATCATTTTAAAAGTTTAGTACCATTTTAGTGCTTTTTGCAATCTTAAAGTTCGAATTTTCAAAGACTCATTTCGTTTGTCTAAAACAAAGTATTCAATTTTTTGTACATTTTAGTACTTTTCGTATCGTTTAAGTTCTAATTTGTAATAAACCATCCTTATCACACGCCTACGCAACACAACTGGACTTCTTGCAAAATTTCAGATCCAGTTGATTCATCTGGGCGTTGATTCTAGATCAGTCCGTCAGTTATTTCACTACTTTTATAGCCCTTTAAGAAGCATATTTAAAACCTCCACGACTTATCTTTAAAAATAGGTAATTTGAGGCTTATTGGTACTTGAAAACCATTTGAATGTCTAGCAGAGAAAGGACAATGTTCCGAGGTCTTCTATAGACATAAATTTTCCATAAAAGAGGTCCTTCATTGATAAAGAAAACCTTCATGAGGTTTTCCATAGTTGAGCTTTCAGATGTATTCCATAGATAATAAGGTCATTAGAGGTAGTCGATATAAAAACGATCTTCATGAGGACCTTTGAAAAGTATTCAAAATATGGAAGATATTTTGTAGGTATCCTATTCATATGAAGGACATAAAATATATATGTCCATGCACCTAAGTAGGGTATCATGCAAAAGCCCACGATGCGAAAGTTTTAACATTCTTGTTTTTTTGTTTTATTTTTTTCGACTGATAGGACGAGCGAGTGAACATCAACATAGTTAAAAACTTATGATTTGTATGTAATACTTTGAATAACCATATGCGTGTAGGAGTGTGTTGGCCACCTCCGTATGTGTATGTGTATGTGTGTGAGTGTTCATCGTCATATGAATTCTGTTTGTTTTGTGTTAGAATTAGTAGAGGATAAAGTGTTTGAACAAGACAAAGTTTTTTTCCACCCCACCATAAATGTGTTAGAGAAGCGTTCGTTTTTTGCACTTAGTTTTGGTATGTATTTTTGTGTGTATGTGTGTTTGGTGTGTGTGTTAGTGTGTGTGTAAAACAGTCGTTGCGTGGTGTTTGCATGTAATTTAAAAACCGTTTGAATTTGTCTATAAAAATAAAACTTGATCAACAAATTCATAAGTTTGTTTTATGTGTAGTTTTTTGGGTGTGTGTAGGTGAGTTTTTTTGTAAAAATGTAGCATAATTTCGGGGGGAGGGGAGGGGATGGAGATGTTGTTAGGCAATGTAATGGAAGGTATTTTTGTAAGAGATTGAAGATGCAAACAAATTAGGATAAATTGGTTAACGGGTCCTTTGAGAAACATCCTTTTAATGTATCGGTCCTAAAAAAACACTCTTAAAACTTCCACGATTTTTGTTCTGAAAGAACTTTGAGAAGTATTCTTTAATCTGTAGGTTCTTGAAAAATATTTTTAAAAGTCCACGATTATTCGTAATATCCGTACCTATAGATGCTTGAAAAATATTCTTAAAAGATCTACGATTGTTTGTCTGAGGGTCCTTCGAAAAGTATCCTTAAAATCTGTGGGTCCTTAAAAAAATATTCTTAAAAGATCCACGTTTGTTGGTCGGAAGGTCCTTCGAGAAGTGTCCTTAAAATCTAGGTGCTTGAAAACATATTCTTATCCAAGATTTTTGGTCTGAAGGTCCTTTGAGAACTATCATTAAAATCCGTAGGACCTTAAAAAATGTTTTTTAAAAATCCACATTTATTGATATAAAGGTCCTTGGAGAATTAATTTTAAAACTCATGAAAAAATATTCTTAGAAACTCCGCGATTATTGTTCAAAAAGAACTTTTAAAAGGATCCTTCAAATCTGTAGGCCCTTGAAATAATATCCTTAAAATCAGAAGGTCATCGAAAAAAATTTTCTTAAAAAATCCACGATTATAGGTTTTATCTGCAGGTCCTTGATAAAATATTCTTTAAAAATCCATGATTACTGGTCTTAAAGTCCTTTGGGAAATATCCTTAAAATCTGTAGGCCATTAAAAAAATATTCTTAAAAAAACACGATTGTTTTTTCTGAATGTCCTTTAAGAAGTATCCATAAAATTTGTAGGTCATTGAAAAAGTTCACGATTATTGGTCTGAAGGTCCTTTGATAGGTATCCTTAAAATCAGTAGGTCCTTGAAAAAAAAATTCTTACAAAATCCACGATTATTGTTCTGAAGGACCTTTGAGAAGTATCCTTAAAATCCGTAGGACCTTAAAAATTATTCTAACAAAATCCACCATTATTGTTTTGAAGGTACTTTGAAAAGTATCCTTTATCCAGCAGGTCCTTACACAAATATTCTTAAAAAATCCACGACTATTGTACTTAATGTCCTTTGAGAATTATCTTTAAAATTTACCGATTCTTGAAAAACATTCTTAAAAAATCCACTATTATTGGCATGGAGATCCTTTGAAAAATATCCTTAAAATCTGTAGGTCCTTAAAAAAATGTTCTTAAAAATCCACAATTATTGGTCTTAGGGTGCTTTGAGAATTATTTTTAACATCTATAGATCCTTGCAAAAATCTTCTTAAAAAAATCCACGATTATTGGTCTAAGGGTTCTTTGAGAATTATATTTAAAATCTATCGATATTTGAAAAAATATTTTTAAAAACATCCACGATAATTAGTCTGAAAGTCCTTTGAGAAGTATCCTTAAAATCTGAAAAAAATAAATGAAAAATGATTCTTTAAAAATCCAAGTCCTTGAAAAAATATTCTTTAAAAATCCAGTTCCTTGAAAAATGATTTTTTAAAAATTCACGTCCTTGAAAAATTATTCGATAAAAATTCACGTCCTTGAAAAAATAATCATTAGAAATCCTTGAAAAAATGATTTTTTAAAAATCCACGTCCTTGAAAAATTATTCTATAATCTTGAAAAAATAATCTTTAAAAATCCAGTTCCTTGAAAAATGATCCTTTCCACTTCCTTGAAAAAATGATTCTTTAAAAATCCACGTCCTTGAAAAAATAATCTTTAAAAATCCTTAAAAATCCAGTTCCTTGAAAAATGATTCTAAAAAATTCACGTCCTTGAAAAAATAATCTTTAAAAATCCTTAAAAATCCAGTTTCTTGAAAAAGTATTCTATACAAATCCACGTCCTTGAAAAAATAATCTTTAAAAATCCTTAAAAATCCAGTTCCTTGAAAAATGATTCTAAAAAATTCACGTCCTTGAAAAAATAATCTTTAAAAATCCTTAAAAATCCAGTTTCTTGAAAAAGTATTCTATACAAATCCACGTCCTTGAAAAAATAATCTTTAAAAATCCAGTTCCTTGAAACTTGATTCTTTAAAAATCCACGTCCTTGAAAAATGATCCTTTCTACTTCCTTGAAAAATTATTCTATAAAAATCCAGTTCCTTGAAAAAATGTTCTATAAAAATCGTTAAAAGTCCAGTTCCTTGAAAAATGATTCTTTAGAAATCCACGTCCTTGAAAAGCGTTTCCTTAAAAAAACTCATCCTTGATAATTGATTGTTTAAAAATTCACGTCCATGAAAGAATACTGTTAAAAATCCACGATAATTGACCCTTAAAATTTTTCTTTAAACATTTTAGAGATCCACGTTTATTGAAATTTTAGGATTTTTGTTCTGGTAATCCTTTTTCAAATATCCCTAAGAAATCTACGAAATTTTGTCATTTTTCCAATTCCACTTGGAAAATCTAACAAATATATTTTCCACTCACTGTTACGAAATTAAATTTCCCTTCTAAGTTCTCCGCGTATTCTATTTGATTTAGCAAAAACATTTTAACATGATTTTATATTCGAAAGTAACAACAATTTCATGCATACATTTTTATTGAGCCACTACCGCTTTTTCTCTGTTTATTTTTTGATGTATCACTCACCGTTCATGCTTCCAACCAAATGCACTAGCTTCTGAGCTTTATTGTGTTAGCGTTTCCCCTTCGAAGTGGGGGTTTTGTCTTTAAGAGCATACCATTAAATTGAAAGTTACTTCTCTAAAAATCATCTTCTACGACATGAATAGAAAAAAAAAAAAACTAATCAAGCATCTGAGAGTGGCTGGAAAGGATGGATAGATGGACGGATAGATGGCTGAAAGGATGGATGGATGATGGGTCGTGAATAGATTGATGGCTGGGAAAAGTTTGCATGAATAGTGCCATGAACGTGCAAAGGCATTGATAAGTGTATACAAACAACCATATACACACACAGTACAGAAGCAAGGATGTTTCTGGCGAAACAAAACATTCTTGCACACACACACACCCACAAAGATCATGCACCCATACATTTTCACATTGCCAATAGAGGAAGAGAATAAACTAGCTTTTACTTTTGCGTTAGGGCACGTATGAGTTAACAGGGATGGGAATATTATTTATTACGAGCTTTATTAATAGAAGATTTGTAGGTCCCTAATACCGAAGTTTTATAGGGTTCCTATACAAATATATGTCGTATCTTTTCCAATAAAAATTATCCAGGGGGGTTCTAGGGTTGGAAGAATTTTTTTAATACAATTTTGAGGTGTCCTTTTGAAATGAGACCCCATAGAGGAATCTATTAAAAGAAACAATTTGAAAATATGTTCTATTATGGGAATCCATCTATATATCATCGATGGGCAGAATAGAGGCACAGATTTGTGTTATTCTTACAGAAATGACTTTAAATCTTTAACAAATTTACGATTTTAGCAATGATGGTCCTTTTGAAAATTATTCCCAAAAAACATCAACTACAGATTTATTTTTTTAAATATCCACGGGTATAGCACCGATGGCCATTCAAACCATTTCAAATTTTAAATAAATCCAATTTTTGACAATTGATTTTTAACCATGAAAGTCTACACAAAATTCTAGCATTTTAATCTTTGAAATTAAGAATTTTGGTTTTTGAAAAAAAAAAAAATCTTAAAATCGCCATGTCTGACCCTTGGAAGAAGTATATTTAATATATCCACGAGTTTTGACCTCTGTAAAATCATAAAAAACGGAATTTTTACCCTTCAAATCTCTAAAAACGAATCAATACCTGGATCTTTGGGAAAATTTTTAAAAATATACATATTTAAATTTTCGTCCTTGAAAACCCTTAAAAAATCCGACAGATTTGATCCTTTTCTTTAAAAATTCGAAATTTTTTTTTAATTTCAAACATTTACTTTGATTCTTGTACAAACATTAAAAATAAATATTTTTTTGTCAAGATCCATTGTCCCTTGAAAAATGCTTAGAAGATCCACTATTTTTGGTCCATAAAACCCTAGTTTTTTGATCCTTAAAAAACTCGTTACAAAATTATATTGTAGATTCTTAAACAATTTTGGCAAAATCGAAGATTTCAAATCGCTGAGATTTTTTTGAATCCATTTATTTTGATTCTTGGAAAAATCCTAAAAAACCCAAATTTTTGATCCTTGGAAAAAAAAAAACTATACAAATTTTCGACTTCGGGTCCTTGAGAAAAATATTTTAAAAATCGTTTCCTTTGTGATTCTTGACAAATATTCAAATTCAAAATCAAGGTTTTTTTTATAAAAAATAAAAAAAAAACAATTTTCACCCTTGAAAAATCTTGAAAAAATGGGATTCCAGATTCTTCCTTCCTTTAAAAAATTTATAAAAAATCCACGATTTTTGATCCTTCAACATTTTTTTACGAATCCACGTCGAAAACTGTCCTTCAAACATTTACAATTATTGTCCTTTCAAACAAATTCAGTTAAGAGAAAATATCCTTACAAAAATTAATTAAAATTTAATTCGATTATAACCCTTATAGATCCTTTGCAGTGTATTCTTCCCTGGATATTCTGGCCTTCTTTAATTAAATAATTTTTTTTTATGGAAGATCTTCTGTTGATAAATTATCTTCGATGAGTCTTCTATTGAGATCTTTCGTCTGCTGATAGCAGACCCTCCTCCCATCTCTGACAAATTCTTTTGTATTCCTACCTTATTGAGTTGGCTAAGAGCATAGGATTTTTACTGCCAACAGTGACTGGCTCAACTGCTGTTAATAACCACAAAAAGAAAAAAGAAACAACAACAACTTACCAATGGACTTACTAGTCCATTGGTCCAATAATGCGGGTGGTTACATTGTATTCTATGGACAGGGTTGCCGTTTGGTAGAACTGCGATTATTTGAAAGTATTGTTTGAAATATAATTTGTTTGGATATTTTCGGATCCAGTGTGTTGTTCCTTGAAAAAAATACCCTTTAAAAAATCCTTGAAAATAAATCTTTAAAAAAATTCGCGTTTATTTGTTGGTTAGTCCTTTCAAAATGAATCTTTAAAGAGTTATTGGTTAGTTAGTCTTTGAAAATAAATAATTAGCCAAATTCTCTATTATTTTTTGTGAGTTTTTGAAGATAAGTCTGCAACAAATTGTTTTTTTTTTGGTCCTTAAAATTCAATTATCAAAAATCCTCGAATATTGATTAATTGGTCCTCGAAAATAAATCCTCAAAAAAATCCCTTATTATTGGTTGGTTCTCAAAAATAAATATTTAAATCAACCATAATTTTTTGTTGGTTGGTCCTTGAAAAAAATATTGTGTCAACAATTCATGATTATTGGTTGGATGGTATTTAAAAATAAATTTTTATAAAATCTATAATTATTCCTTAAATGGTCATTGAAAATAAATCGTTAACAGATTCAGGAAGTAATCTTACAAATTTATGATTATTGTTTGGTTGGTCCTTGAAATATATACTTAAAAAATCACGAATATTGGCTAGTTGGTCCTCGAAAATAAGTCCTTAAAAATCCATGTTTATTGGTTTGACAAGGTTTTTTATTAAACTAGATTTGCTATTAAAATAGGTTTTTAAAATATCCAACAATTTTGGGTTGTTTTGTCCATGGAAATAAATCTTTGAAAAATCCATGATTATTAATTGGTTGGTCTTTGAAAATTAATTTAAAAAAATCAACAGGTATTGCTTGAATGGTCCTTGAAAAAAAATTCTTTACAAATTAAAAAAAAATCTTAAAAATCCATGATTTTTCCTTGGTTGGTCCTTGAATATCAATATTTAAAAAATTGCATATTTTATTTCAATAAATTCCTAAAAAAATCTATGATTTTTGGGTTGGGCAGGGTTGCCAGCGTTATAAAAATAGGTATTTTAAATATTCACGATTTTATGGTTGGTTGATCCTTGGAAATAAATCTTTGAAAAACTCGTGATAATTGATTGTTAAAAAATCCACAATTATTGAAATGTTAAAAAAATCCACAATTATGGGAAAAAAACAAGTAAGCAAAGGCTACAGTCGAGCGGGGCCGACCGTTGTATACCCTACAACACTGCAATAAACGATACAGTTTATATAGGCGAGATACTCGAAAGAATTCCACAAGATATTGTGACAAATAATAAAAGAAAACCATCAGATTTCGTTCTCTAATTTTCGAACAATAGCAACTTTAACTAATTTGCTCATTTCCAATTTATTGGTAGATGTTGCACGTAAATGGTCTTCCTAGATCTGGAACCAATATTTTCCAAAGACCCATAATCTCTCAGAAGTGGCAAAAGATTAACATTTATTATTGGTTTTTGACTGAAACACATCTATATGAGATACAGCCATTTGACTATATTCTTCAACGAAATCAGCCTTAACGAAATAGTCAGAAGTGTGTCTTTCCTGTATTTGTGAATTCTCCAAAAAGTCACGGGAATGGACATTTTCGTATTATGTCTATGAAGCAAACTCCTTCACACATTGAATATTTTTGGATGGCCATCCAAAACTGCTTGGCTTTTGCAATGTCCGGTAACCCCCATTCAAATGTGCGTGAGGACCGGGCGATAATTACGACCTGCTGACAATTTTGCAGTTTTTGGTCCATTTCAACCCCTAAATATACGGCGATCATCTCCAAAAAGAGCAGGCTTCTATTCTGACCCTCATCTTATCCCCATGCAAAATTTCGTAAGGATCGGGCCATAAATGCGATCTGTATATGATATCCTGATATCCTAACTACTTAGTTTTGTTAGCTGTAGAAATATTACCAAATGTTTAATTCAAAATGAAAATATGCCAAAAATATGACAAAATTGAAAAAAAATATGAGAAAATTTACAAAATCAATATTTTCATCTTTAGAGAGACATTTTTATGCGATTTTTTAGGTGTTTTTTCTTTTCTGCCAAGAGGCCATTCTGAATTAATGAGAACTGTCGAAATCAGTTCAGCCGTTCTCGACATAAAATAGATCTTTCAAACATATCTTCTTTGATAGACATATATATCGCACATATTTTGCTATATATTCGATTTGTTGGATCTTAACATCAATGTAAAGATCAGAAGTAACCTTGTCATGGCTTTGTGATTTCGCCGGGATTTAAAATATTCGCGGTTTAATGAAAAAATTTGAATTTTTTCAACAAAAAAGATATGGTCTATTTTAGCCGCTAAATATTATCCGATGACCACCCAAATTGGTAGGCTTCTTCCCCGCCCTAAACTCTAGCTACATGCGAAATTCCGCGTCGATTGGTCTATAATTGCGACCTGTATAGCTATTGCAAAATCCGACATTTTTTCAGTATTTGGTCCATTTCAACCCCTAAACATTTGGCGATCATCTCCAAAAGAAATAGGGTTCTATTCTCACATTAACCCCACCTCCATTCTAAATTTCGTGAAGATCGGGCCATAATTGCGACCTGTAGAGTGATTACAAATTAACATGGACAGACGGACAGACGGACGGACGGACATACATAGCTAGATCGACTCAGCTCGGCGAGCTAGGAAGATCCATATATACTTTCCTATGTGGGAAACCAATATTTCGAGGTGTTACATAATTTTTGGCCCAATCAAACTTATAATACCCCCAACACATAGTGTTGTAGGGTATAATAAAAATCTAGAGCAAATTCCTTGAATGGTCCTTGAAAATAATACTTTAAAAAATTTAAAAATAAATCTTAAAAAACCCATGATTATCGCTTGGTTGGTCCTCGAGAATAAATCCTTAAAAAATCACGAATATTGGTTGGTTGGTCCTCGAAAATATATTCTTAAAAAATACTTAATTATTGGTTGATTGAGGGTTGCCAGGGTTATTAAAATATGTCTTGAAAATATCTAGAATTTTTTGGTTCTTTGGTCTCTGGAAATAAATGTTTGAAAAGTCCATGATTAGCGATAGGTTGGTCTTCAAAAATAAATTAAACAAAATCTATAGCTATTCCTTGAAGGGTCCTTGAAAATAAATCTTAAAAAAATGTAAAAACAAATCTTAAAAATCCATGATTATTGCTTTGTTGGTCCTAAAAATAAATCCTCAAAAAATTCATGATTATTGGTTGGTTGATTGAAAAATTCATGACTATGGGCTTGTTGGTCCTTGAATATAAATTTTTAAAAATCACGAATATTAGTTGGTTCTTGAAAAAAGCTCTATTTTTTGGTTGGTTTTTGAAAATAAAAAAAATTCATATTTTTTTATTGGTTGGTCTTTGATAAAATATTATTTCAAAAGTCTATGATTATTGGTTGCTTGGTCCTTGAAACTAAATCTTTAAAAATTCCACTATTTTTGGGCTATTGATCCTTAAAAATAAATAAATAAAGGATATCCATCATTATTGGTCCAGCTGATGGCAACTCTGGCTACAATTACTAATTTCACCAACATGGCCACTTGGTGAGACAGGCAAAACTGCTACTAAAACTTTTACTATCTATACTTGCCACTAACTAGTACTGCTTCTAGATGCAAGTCCTTGCATAATTTTGTTGTTGTTGTTGTTGCTATTTTGTTTTTTTTTTACCCCAGAATGTTGTTCTAACCGAAGTTTTTTTCTTTTCTTCTATTTTCTTCTGCGAAATAGCTCTTCAGTCAAATGGTGATGGGTTTTAATGGCAAAAACAATTTAGACATCGATAGACTGACAACCATGTTGGAGGAGAATCGCACATTGCTAAATGACATGGCAACGAAGGAGTGCACCGATGGTGCCACATTGCCAAAATTATTATTCGAATTAGTTGAGCAGGCGAGCGTTAAAGATAGTGTGACCGCCGGCAGTGAGGATGAAGGAGCTCGAGTGGCACTGAGTCGCCAAGTTAGCAGAGAAGTGACCCATATCAAAGAGGGTAGAATCACCAAAGAGGAGGAGGAGTTGCAGACGACAAGGGTGGCCAAGATTGTTTCAGATGATAATGCAAGTTGCCAGTCACAAGACGAAGAAGATGGAGATGGAGAAGAAATAGACGAAGTTGATAATGAAAATATGACATTAGCAAGCGGCTCCCAGCAAGCAGCTGGAATGGAATGCCAACAACAACAAGAAATTATAGATGATACTGACGCCGCTGCCAGCTCAGATGTTGCATTTGCCACTAATGAAAAAGTTAGTGGCATTACTTTACAACAGCAGCTGCAACAACAACAACAACCAGCGAAGAGTAAAAAACAACATCACTCCCACAATCATCGTAAAAGTTCGAACACCATTAAAAAATCAACGAACGACAACATTGCCACTCTAAAATTCACCGATCCCAGTGTCATGGCAAAAGTTGCCTCCACTCAAGAAATTATTGGAAATCTACCAAAAGTTTGGCGTGTTTTGGTGGAGTTACTCAATCATCATCACACCGATCCGGTGCAGTTCGAGGAAAACGGCAAAGGCGAAGACTGCTATAAATCGGTACAGACACCGTACGGACCCAAGGCCGAGCTGAGCGTTAGCAAGACTTATTTGAAACTTAAGGTAAGTGGGTGAAAGAGTATTTTGGTTTTGAAATATTTAGTTTAGAAAAAAATTTTGATGGATTTAGGGTTTTCGAATTAAATTCTTTTGGAAATACTTAAAAATCAAAAGAACTTAAAAAAAATTTTAAAAAAGGATTATTAGTTTCTTGGCCTTGTCAGAAACAATCTCAAAAATCCGCAATTATTAGAATGTTGATCATGTAAGAAAATTTTTTAGAGAATCCAGAAGGATTTGTCTGTTTCTTCTCCAAAAAATTTAAAAAAAAAAGCAATACTATTGTCTGTTTGTCCTTTGAATAAAATTTCCTACAAATATCCGACATTAAATATCAAATGGCCCTTTGGAAAATATGTCCAAAATTGTTAGAATTAGTCCTAATAATAATCCTTTGAAAATTATTCTTAAAAATTCGTAATTGTTCAGTTTATATTCTTTTAAAATAAAAAAGTCTTGGAGGTCCTTAAACAAAAATATCAATTTTAACTTCCGAAAGGAAGATCACCGCTGTAATTGTGGTTTTTAGAAAAAATTTCCAAAGTATCATCACAGCTATAATCGAGGTTTATTTACATTTTTTTTTGCTCAAAGAAATCCAAAATTTTTATTCCTTGAAAAAGTTTTTCTTTCTCGAAAAAATCTTTTTAAATCGTCTCATTTTTGATTCTTGACAAATATTTAAATTCAACAGCAACTTTTTTCATCATTGATAAATCTTTAACAAAACACCATTTGACTCATGAAAAAAAACAGTAGCCCGGTTCTGTCCTTCCCTCAAACACTCGAATTTGAAAAAATTTCAGAAAAATTTACAATGTTTTAACCAGAAAAAAATTAAAATCAAATAAAATATTTTTAAATCTAAAATCCTTTGAAAAAATCCTCGGAATTAAAGATGATTTCTCTGTCGTCCTTTAGAAATGTCTGCAAAATATCCAAAATTACCGTCTATTGTTACTGTCAAATTCCAATTAAATTCTTATGATAATTCCAAATTATATCTTAGAAAATTTCGATTAGAAGTCTTATGACTCTTATAAAAAATTTTAAGTTGTTAGTTCCCAAGGAAAGATCACCGTTATAATTGTCGTTTTTAGATATATTTTCCGAAGGATCTTTATAGCTATAATCGAAGCTTTTTTTAAATTTGTTTTAGAAATTTTTTAGTAGTGGTTTGAAGTATTTTTTTTTTAAACCGGTCGGAACTATGATATAGACCGAAATATTATCTCATATTTATACACTCCGTTTTTTTTAGGACAATAGTCTATATTTTTTGAGTTAGGAACTCCAAACTTTGAAAGTAAGTCCCATAGTGTTCCCTTTTTTTAAATCCCCGGTTTATATATGAAAATTATTTATTTGAAATAATTTTTAAAAATTCTCGATTCGTACCTAGTAAAAATTTTTTAAACCACGATTTTTGCCCAGGAATTTCTCGAAACCTTTTGCCCAGGAAGACTCCATAAATGGTCAGAAAGTTCTCGCTGGCCTTAGCATTTTTTATGGTGTCCATGGAAATTATTTTTGAAAGAGAATCTGCGATTCTTTTTTAGGAAATCCTTGAATTATGTTTTTAAAAAATTTTGTCCCGAACGTCCTTGAAAAATATGTTTAAAATCCAGTAATGATGCCCAGGAAGCTCATGAAAAATATTTCCACAAAAATTGTCCAAGAAGATCTTGAAAAAATTTGTGGCCTGTGAAGTCCTTTTTTCATAATTCTTGCCCTGCAGTTCTTTGAAATTATTATTAAAAAAATCTACAAATGTAACACCATGAGGTCCTTAAAAATATTTACTAGAAGTCAGAAATACAGACGTCCTTGAAAAATATGTTTTAAAATTCAAATTTATTCCCCGGAAATCCATGATGTCAGCCCACATTATTTGACGTAGAGCGCAATTTGTATTGTGTCTAGGATGGTTGGTATTGAAAATGAGATATATCGGTCCACGTTTTGGTATAGTCCCGATATAACGATACCTCCCGATATTCGGTATTTTGATGATTTATCCCACATTTTTTCACGGATTTGTCTAAAAATTGGTATTTGTCGGTCATAATGGGTTCCAGCTCCGGTGGCGAAACATTGCATGTATGGGTCCACGATTTGGTATAGCTCCCATACAACGGTACAACCCGATATTCGGTATTTTTATGGTTTTTGCCACATTTCTTCGCGGATTTGTCTAAAAATTGGTATTTGTTGGTCTAAATGGGTTCTAGCTCTTTGGCGAAACACTGTATGTATAGGTCCACGTTTTTGTATAGCCTCATATAGTCGTATTTCCCGATATTCGGTATTTTGATAATTTTTGGCACATTTTCCCATGAATATGTCTAAAAATTGGTATATGTGGAACATAATGGGCTCTATTGATTTCTTTACCCTAAGGTGGAGGGTATTAAAAGTTTGGCCCGGCCGAACTTAATGTTTTTTTACTTGTTAAATATTTCTAGATGAATTTTTGATATTATTATTCATAGACACCCTGAGCAATTATGGTGGATGCAAAAACATCAATGGTGTTCTTGGGAAATAATCGTTAATTTAAAAAAAAATAAAAAATCACGATTCTTGCCCAGGAAGTTTTTAGTTTTTTTGCTTCCACCATTATTGGCCAGAACGTCTTTGAAAAATATTGTCAAAAATCCACCTACGAAGCACGTGGATAGGTACAAATCACAATCCTTTTCCAGGATGTCTCTGGAATTTATTTTAAGAAGTCTACAAATTTTGGCTTATAAGGATCTTGACACATTGTCTTGTCATAAAAGCCCTTGAATCTATAATAATTTCTCAAAATCCCTAATTGTATTTTTGGAAAAATATTAAATTTTTCTTTTTTAAAAATAAAAAATTTGGAAATTTTGTGTGTAATACGAGAGGTTTTATTAATTTGCCTCATCTAGACGATAGAAATAGTCACCTAAAATGCAGCGCACATTTTTCCGATTTAAATCACTTAAAACTGGGTTTAAATTAAATTCTTTCAAGTCATATGTTTTTTAAAAAATTCCAGCCTACTTACCATTATTTGTAATATGTTCATATCTGAAAGAAATAACAGACAGATGCGATTAGCGCGTGTTGAAAACTAAAATAGCTTAAATACTGTCTGTCCAAACACATATTTATTTTATGCACAGACGTAATTTATGAACAAATATAGAAGAAGAAAAAAAAGAAGATGTATTTACAAACTATTACTTGTTCACAATTAACCAAGAACACATGAGGCGAATGAAAAGCCGAACAAGAAGGAGAAGAAGTTGAAATAAAAACAAAAACTACCTATTACCCCTTGGCTCATAAAATATGCCATGTGCAAATCGATATACTTGACCATCACCACTACCAATTCCAGATGCAGACCATGCCAAGGCAAGCCAAGGAGAATAAAAATGCCAATAAACATAGACAGGCTATAACAACTTGTCGAATAACCATAAATCCTAACACATATATTCATGGACACACAACAGCACATGTACACACACGCACGTAAATTGCTATTTGTCAGTGATACCCAGTAAAGAAATTAATCTTCGTTTCAAAAAAAAAAAAAAATCTGGATTCTCGTTTTATTAAAATGTAAAATGAAAACTGTTATAAAGGAAACAAATGAAAAATTTTAAAAAATATTTTTTATTTCATTTTTTTCATAGAACAAAAATCCAGTCCCTGGTTGAATTTTGGGTGTTTCTAGTTTCGGCTTGTGTTAGTTTTCTCTATCAGGATGAGTCCCATCTTCTCTCACATTTTTTTTCGGAAATAAAATGAGAAAATGGAAGATTATGTTCTCTTTTTCTGGATGAAGGTAGAATCTGGAAATTTTGCACGGGGGTCCGTCTGGTGACAAGGCTGGGTTTTTGAAAATTCGTGCTAAAAAGGTACGAAAAGTACTAAAAAGTACCAATATTTGAGGACTTTGTGTTGGACAAGGGGAATGTAATTTAGAATGGGAGTCAATGATGGAGTGCAGAGTAGATTAATCAAAGAATTTTTTAAAATTGTACTAAATTTCTAAAATAGTAACTTTTGGTATTATGTGAACGGGTAGAGCTAAAAACTAGGAATTTGGGTGCGAGAATCAAGATTGGAAAATAAGTTTGATGTATAGAGGTGGCTTCGGAAAAGCGCACTAAATGTGCGATCTGTCCTAAATGGTACTAAATTTGAAATAGTTTGGTTTAGGGTGGAATTTTGACATTTTGTATTGGAGTCCCTGTTTGAGGTTAGTTTGTGATAAAGAAGAGGTTTTGAAAAAGTGTACTACAAGTGTACAAAAAGTACTAAATAGTACTATAATTGGTGTTGGTCGGGTGCTTAAACTCTCGAATTTGGTATTGGGGCCTCGTTTCATGTGTAGCCTGGACATATAGACGTGGTTTCGGAAATGTGGACTATAATTGTACAAATAGTACTGAGAGGTACTAAATTTGATATTGGGTAAAGGATGAAGGGCCGGTATTTTCAAATTTGATATGAGGTCTCTGTTGGCATCAGAAATTGAAATATTTAGGTAGTTTTGGAAATATGTACTCTATTTGTACGGTGAAGGAATAGAGCTGAAATACTCAAATATGACATAAATGTCACTGTTGGGGTTAATGGTTAAGGTATGGAAGTAGTTTTGGAAATATTTACTATAATTGTACAAAAAGTACTTAATGGTACTAGACTTGGTATTAGGTGAAGGAATAGGCTGGAATCTTCAAATTTGATATTGCGGTCTCTGTTGGTATCTGGAATTGAGATGGTTTTGGAAATGTGTACTATAATTGTCCGAAAGCACTAAATGGTCATTGGGTTAAGGCACGAAAATGGTCATTGGGTAAAGGCATAGAGCTGGAATCCCTAAATTTTATATAGACGTCACTGTTAGTATCTGTGGTTAAGATATGTAGGTGGTTTTGGAAATATCTACTATAATTGTACGAAAAGTACTAAATGATAATAAATTGGGCATGTGGTGAGGAGATAGGGCTGGAATCTTAATTTTGAAGTAGATGCCTTTGTCGGGGTCTGAGTTAAGATAATGAGGTGGTTTCGGAAACGTGTAAAATAATAGTACGAAACGTACTAGATGGTACGAAATTTGATATGGAGTAAGGTATAGAGCTGGAATCCTCAAATTAACTATTGAGGTCTCTGTTGGTATCTGGAATTGAGATATGGAGGTGGTTGCGGAAATGTGAAGCATAATTTTTCGAAAAGTACTAAGCGGTACGAAATTCAGTTTTGGTTAAAGGGATAGAGCTGAAATCCTGAAATTTGATGTTGACTTCTTTGTTGATATCTGGTGGAAATCTTGCAAATGTTTGTAACAGGCAAAAGGAATCGAGATAGACCCATAGTTCCTTTTGATGATCTGCATAGAATCACATTCTGAGTCGATATATGCATGTCCGTCCGTCCGTCTGTACATGTATTTTTGTGAACAAAGTACAGTATTTATTGCCCTATCCAGATGAAATTTTGCACAAATCATTTGTTTGGCCCAAGGACGAACCCTATTGAAATTGGAGATATTCGGTCAAAATTTAGATATAGCTCCCATATATATCTTCGTCCGATTTGCCTTTTATTGTGCATCAAACGTGTAATATCAGGCCGAATAGTATGGAATTTTGCACATACAACTAAATTAGGGCTGAAAATAAGTATGCCAAATTTGATCGAAATCGGTTTAGATATAGCTATAGCTCCCATATATATTTTTCATTCGATTTGTTATTTTTGTCCTCCGCAGCCGTAATATGCACGCTGTAACAATAATATTTGGGGAAATACATCAAATGCAGCTCAGAAATACTTTTGCTAAATTTTATCGAGATCGGTTCGGATTTGGATATGTCTCCCATATATAACTTCGTCCGATTTACCTTTCATTGTGCACCAAACGTATAATTTTTGCCCAAATGGGATGAAATTTGGCTCTTACGACCGAATTGAGTCTAGAAGCTAGTATGTCAAATTTGGTGAAGATCAGTTCAGATATGGCTATAGCTCCCATATATATTGTTCATTCGATTTGTTATATTTGTTAACCACAGCCGTAATATGCACTCAGAAATATCTTTGCCAAATTTTAGCGAGATCGGTTCCAATTTGGATATAGCTCCCATATATATATCAAATGGACAATACAAGTCCGAATTTAAAAGATACAAATGCTTCGGCATATTTAGACCTTTGAACTTTAAATTATAACTATAATCACAGCGTGTATGCGGAGCTTTACTAAATTAGCAAAGTGGTGTAGGGTATCATAAAGTCGACCCCGCCCGACTTTAAGACTTTCTTTAGTGGGTTTAGATCACTGTAGGTGTCTAGAATGGAGAGTTGTTGATTTTTGAATATTCGTACTAAATATCACTAAATTTGGTATTGGGTGAAGGGATGGAGTTAAATTTTCAAATTTTTTGAAAAATCTTAATTTTTTATTATTACGAATGAAGTCTTCGAGGCCAATTCTTGTACATTTATTTCTTTTGTTCAAGGATTTTTTTAACCATAATTGTGGAGTTCTACAAACCATCTCCTGGTTATGAATCGTGGTTATTTCTACAAATACTTGTCGAGGACAATATGAATATCCTGTGTCAGAACAATGTCCATACAGGTTCTCATATAACGACATCTCCCGACATAAGATGCTCTGGTGGTTTAAACCACATTATTTAGCAGAAAATATTAAAATTCGGTTGGCAGAGTTTGAAATGGACTCTATCTCCATTGGCATGCAGCCCATGTTGTCTTATATACCCCATACAGAGGTCCTTTTTTTATTTGTTTGTTTTCTCTAAGAGTTACTATGGTTTATCCCCACGATTGCATCTCATTGCATAATTTCTGGTTTCATCACCTTCTGATTTTATTTTCTTCACAAAATGTTTGCTGGGTTCTTAACACTTTGGTCTTAGCACAATTTCAAATAAAGCCATGAATAGGTACATGTATTGAAAATAGTATCAGTATTTATTTTCCCTGCCTCCCTCCCTCTGTCTCACTCTCTCTCTCTATCTTTCATTTGGCTCTCCATATAGCCTATAAAATCTTCAATATGAAAACATTAATACTAATATAATCCACCCATTCCATGTTCCGTTTTTTTGTTGTTTTGTTTTTCCCGAAGGTCTTCTTCTAGCACCCAAAAACTGCTCTTAGTCTTCATCTTAGCTATCATTATTTATGTGTGTATGTTGGAAGTTTTATCAAACAGGACTCGCATTTGGCCTCTCTCTCCTTTCGTCGAGTGAGTGTAAGGAAAGAACTAAACTTATAACTTACCACAATATTTCGACATTATTTTACCATCGACTTCCTCAATATTATGGTTGCTTTCCTTTACGGCAATTTTTGTTGTTTTTTGGTTTGATTTTAACCCGACTCCATCGTCATGAGGAGCGGCATCATCACCATTTGCCATGGAACATAATCTGCCATCTGAAGAAAACCCAAAGGAGATAGACAATAAATTCAATTACTACTTTAGCTTCTGGAGTTTTGGGAATGTTGGTTTAGTGTGTGGATGTGTGAGTGTACGTGTGTGTGTGTGTGTTTTTGTGCCAATGATAGCAAACTTACCTTGCCCTCTTACCAGCCTCTTTGGAATTTTGTAAAGTTGGAGCATGGAGAGTTTTTTTTCGAACAGTGTCAAGTTACTTATAATTATGAGCAACAAAGGTAGGCCACTTAAGCACGGTGGAATCTGAAAGAAGTAAAACGATCTAGAGAATAAATATGAAATTTGCTGTTGGCCTCCTATATTTGTACGAAAAGTACTAAACGGTAGAAAATTTTGTATTGGCTGAAAGGACAGGGCTGGAATCCTCAAATTTGATATTGAGGTCTCCGTTGAAATCTGGAAGTGAGATATGGAAAAGTACTGAATGGTGCCATATTTGGTATTGAGCAAATCTATAGAGCTGGAATCCTGAAATTTCATATTGAAGTATCTCTCTTGGTATCTGGTGTTGAGATAGGGAGGTGGTTTCGAAAATATGTACAAAATTTGGTCGCCGTGGAAATTACAGGCCTGAAATCCTGAAATGTAATATTAAGATCACTGTTGGTATATTAGGTTGGTATATGGAGATTATTTTGAAAATGCGTACTATAAATTTGGTACTAAATTTGGTATTAGGTAAAGGGATAGGGTTGCAGTTCTCAAATTTGATATTGAGGTATCTGGAAGTATGTACTATAACTTTACGAAAAGTAACAAATTGTACTTAATTTGGGAATGAGAGAAGGAATAGAGTTGAAATGTCGATGTTTGAAATAGGTGTCGCTGTTGGTATCTGTGGTTGAGATATTTTTTGGAAATGTGCACTAAAATTATACGAGAAGTACCAAATGTTACTAAATTTGCTATTGAGTGATTTTATAGAGCTAAAATCTAGAAATTTGATATTGAGGTCCCTCTTGGTATCTGGTGTTGTGGTAGTTTTGGAACTGTGTACTATAATTGTTCGAAGAGTGCTAAATGGTTCTAATTTTGGATCACTATCGGTTGGTGTCTGAGATGGAGAGATGAAAAATGTTTTGGATGTGCGTAATGTTACTAAATCTGTTACTGGGATAGAGCGGAAATTCTGGAATTTACTACTGAGGTCGCTGTTGATTTCTTGGATTTACATATGGAGACGTTGAAATAGTTTGGGACAGAAAAATGGTTTTATTAATATCCTTTTCGGTCATCTTCAAAATGAAAGAATTCGAAGACTTTTTGGTCATAATTTTCCTATTCTTCTTTCCAAAAAAAAGAAACTTGAATAAATTATAAATAACCTTGAAAGTCTGATAATTAAGTACGAAGTATGAAGTAGAAAATTTTGCAAAAAATAAAAAAAATCTGAATTTTGAGTACTAGAAAGGTCTAACACGAACATGGGCATGTCTCTAGTGACAAAAATTTTTGTAGAATATTCTGACTTGCTACGAAATAAACGACTAAAAAGCCTTCACTGGTGATTTGCTTGAGGTTTAATAATTTTTTTTGGAGGAAATCTTAATCTGAATATTTGAAAAAAAAAAAAAAAAAAACAAGTAAAAAAGCTGTAAGTTCGGCCGGGCCGAACTTTGAATACCCTCCACCATTTGGAAAGAATTTGGCAATTTTACAAAAAATAAAAACCGTTAAAAATTCTTTTAAAATAATAAAAATACTGAATATAACCCTTATATTAGGGTCTATATGACTACGTGGTCCTGCATAGGCAACTTTTGTCATAAGCCATTAAAATATTCAAATGCGAAACTTAAAAAAAAAATTCGGTTAATAATGTAGCAAAAATCATCAAAATACCGGATATATATGGGGGCAACACGAAGACGTGGACCTGCGAAGAAAATTCTCTATCTTAGGCTGTAGTATCTATTTCGAACTTCAAATACCAAATTTGAAATAATTCCGGTGAATAATGTCGCTGAAATCATCAAAATACCGAATACCGGGAGATACTCTTATATGGGGGCTAAACGAAGACGTGGACCGGTACAGAAAATTTTCTGTCGTAGGTTGTAGTATCCATTTCAAACATTAAATACTAAATTTGAAACAATTTCGGTGAATAATGTCGCTAATATCATCAAAATACCGAATATAGGGTGGTACGGTTATATGGGGGCTATACGAAGACGTGGACCTGCACAGACAATTTTCTGTCATGTGCTGTAGTATCCATTACGAACTCCAAATACCAAATTTGAAACAATTCCGGTGAATAATGTCGCTAAAATCATCAAAATACCGAATATCGAGAGGTACAGGTTTGTGGGTGCTATACGAAGACGTGGACCTGCACAGAAAATTTTCTGTCTTGGACTGTAGTATCGATTTCGAAATTCAAATACTAAATTTGAAACAATTCCGGTAAATAATGTCGCTAAAATCATCAAAATATCCAATATCGGGAGATACTGTTGTATGGGGGGTATACGAAGACGTGGACCAGCACAGACAATTTTCTGTCTTAGGCTGTGGTATCCATTTCGAACTTCAAATACTAAATTTGAAACAATTCCGGTGAATATGTCGCAAAAATCATCAAAATACCGAATACCGTTATATGGGGGCTATACGAAGACGTGGACCTACATGACCCATTTCCAATACCAAAAATCCTGCAGACATAATATACAATTGAGTAGAATTTTAACAATCTACTTCCTTTAGTTCGGAAGCTAGAGTGATTTCCACAGACGGACGGACATCGCTAGATCAAGAATATATAATTTTTGGGGTCCAAAATGTATATTTCAAAGTGTTGCAAACGGAATGACAAACTTAATATAACCTCCATACTATGGTGGAGGGTATAAAAATATGAAAATGGTCATTTTCTTATCGCCGATGGAAATAAGCCTAAATATAGGTGGCAATTTGGGATTAAACTTGCTATTCGGTTCGATCGGGTGAACCAGTTTCTTATCTAGCTCCTTGTTTGCGCGAATACTCTGTGTATGAGTGATATGAAATTTATCGAATCACTCATACGTTTAGGAACTGGTGTACTGAACTACGAACTAGATTGCCACTTATTTATATTTGACATTTATTTAGCTCTATTTTCAAAATCTACTGGGCTTATAATTATCGAAGAAGTTGAATTTCGTAGTTCACCTTCGCTGGTTCACTGTCGTCTGACACCAATCGGTGATCAGTTAGCCCATAGTGTGTTAGAATACTGCTTGTGCTGTTGTAAAGTTTCAAGTTTACATTTAAAGTACTTAGGAAAATTTACAATAACAAAAACTGGCAACTTATATTGCAAGTGCTTCCAAAAACGCCGCAACCAAAACCTAACCAAGAATAAGGGAATTTTGTACTCTGTTGCTGTTGTTGCTGCTACTGGTATCTTGTTGTAGTCATGGTTGCGACAAGTATTCCTCCTTCGTCTTCGTGACATTCACAACACTCCAAGGAGTAAAATGGCAAAAAGAGCAAAAACATCTGCGGTGGTGGGAGAACTTTCAGTCAAAATAGATGAGACATAATCATAATAAAGTTAATATGAGAAGATCTGACAATGAAGCAGAAGCAGCAGAAGAAGACGCAGATATCTCAACTAGTTGTTGGTGTTGGCTCTGGCGTTTGGTACTTAAACAAGTTTCATATTTTATGATACGGGACTCTTGTTGTCGGGTTATTATTTTTTTTCCTTCGCTCCTCATTTTGAAAAATGATGAGTTAATATGTGAAGAAATTCGCCAAAGTAGCTAGTCGTCTTTTTGGGTTGTCGTAGGTTTGGTTGCTCTTCATTTTTTTAACAGGATACATGGATACAAGGATAACTACCAAAATTATGCCACATTCACCCATATCTTGTATTTGAGTGTGTGTGTACGGCATACAAAAATAAGCAAACGGAAGTCATCTTTTGATTGACAGTGTTTGTTGCTGTTATTTGTTGGGGGTTATTATTACGCTTTTTTTTTGCTTCTGAGGGGCTGAAAGATTTTGGGAGACAAATTTGTGTGTGACTGATTGGGGTTTTCCGGAGGGATTCACATAATTGAGTGGCTAAAGTGCAAAGGGGTCAAGAATTTTGCAAGACATGACCAGAATATTTGGAGGCAAACACACAGAAAGAGAGAGATAGAGAGGAGGAGCGAGTGGTGGTGGTCATATCATTAGATATTTATTAATATTTGGGACCAGCATAAATTTACACATGTGTCCCCCTTTTAAACTGGGAAGGGAAATCAATTTTAAAATTGAATTTTTGAAATGAAGGGAAATGAGGCGAAAATTGACGATTGACCTTAATATTAGACAAAGGCGAGAAATGAAGTGTCATGAGAAAAGAATTTATTTTCATAAAAATTTCCAACTAAAAAGGTACGATTTGATTGGGCGCCATAATACCATAAAAATAGAGCTTCTGATTACATCAATGTAGCAATGTCACGAAGTTGTCTCATTTCAACAGTGTTGACACCTCAGGATTTTCTCAATATCAAAACGGGAAAATTTAGTACTTTTAGTACTGATATGAATAGTACAATCTGGAAAATTAAAGATCAAGTTCAAATGCCAACAATTTATTATGGGAACAATTTGTATATATTTAAAACATTTTGGTTGAAAATAATTTTTTTTGTCGATTGGGCTCCCCGAAATGCTTCCGAAGGTCATATCTGGCTGGAATTATAAATGTTGGGATCGCTGTGAATGCTAAGCACTTAAATAGATAACACAAACGAAAGTAACAAAATTTGGTATAGAAAAAACATACTGACTCACCTAAAATCAAAGCCCCGACGAAACGGATGAAGTTAGAAATTTGAAATTTTGTACGAGCCTTGGTAGAAGGTTTGTAATATTATAATTGGAAAAGTGTACTATAATTGTACGAAAAGTACTGAGTGGTACTAAATAATCCTGAATTTTGATATTTAGATTACTGATAATATCTGTGTTTGAGATTTGGCGGTGGTTTGGAAATGTGTCCTATATTTGTACAAAAAGTTCTAAATGGTACTAAATTTGGTATTGGGGGTTTATAATGATGTCAATAGGCATAGGCAATTTTTGCCATAAGCCATTACAATATTCAAATACATAACTTAAAAAAATCAGGTAAATAATGTAGCTAAAATCATCAAAATACCGAATGTAGGAATGACCTGGACCTGCATAGCCAATTTATTGTAACATACTGTATAACCTATTGAGAACTTCAAGAACGGAATTTGATACGATTCCCGTGGAAGGATAGGAAGATACCAAAATAGGGGGACTACACGAAGACCTGGACCTGCATAGGCAATTTATTGTCACATGCTGGAGTACTCATTGGGAACTTCAAATACGAAATTTGAAACAATTCCGGTGAATATTGTACCTAAAACAGTTAAAATACCGAATATAGGGGGTACCGTAATATGGGGGCTATACGAAGACCTGAACATGTATATGCAATTTCTTGTCACAGGCTGCAGTACCTACTAGGAACTTCAAATACGAAATTTGAAATAATTCCGCTAAATAATGTCGCTAAAATCATAAAATTACCAAATATCGGGATGTACCGTTATATGGGGGATATACAAAAACGTGAACCTACACACGATTTTTTTGTCATATGCTGTAGTACCCATTACGCATTTTAAATACGAAATTTGTTGAAATTGCGGTTAATAATGTCCCACAAATTATGAAAATACCGAATATCGGGAACTATCGTTATATGGGGGCTATACGATGACGTGGACCTGCATACAAAATTTTTTGTCATAGGCTGTAGTACCCGTTTCGAACTTCAAATACGAAATTTGGTAAATAATGTCGCTAAAATCATGAAAATACCGAATATCAGGAGGTACCTCTATTCGAAAACGTGGACCTGCATACAAATTTTTTTTCCATAGGTTGTAGTACCTCTTAAGATCTCCCAATAAGAAATTAGAAACGATTCCGGAGAATAATGTTTCAGAAATCATCAAAATACCGAATATCGGGAGGTACCGTTATATGGGGGCTATACGAAGACATGGACCTGCACAAACAATTTTTTGTCTTAGGCTGTAGTATCAATTACGAACTCTTAACACGTAGTTTGAAACTATTCCGGTAAATACTGTCGCTAAAATCATCAAAATACCGAATATCGGAAGGTACCGATATATACGAAATATACGAAAACGTGGACCTGCCCACAAAATTTTTTTCCATAGGTTGCAGTACATATGAAGATCTACCAATACGAAATTAGAAACGATTACGGTGAATAATGTTTCTGAAATCATAAAAATACCGAATATCGGGAGCTAACGTTATATGGGGGCTGTACGAAGACTTGGACCTGAATACAAAAAATTTTCTCATAGGCTGTAGTACCTAGTACGAACTTCAAATTCGAAATTTGAAAATTATTCCGGTAAATAATATAGCTAAAATCATGAAAATACTGAATATCGGGAGATACCGTTATATGGGAGCTATACGAAGATACAACATTTTTTGCGATAGGTTGTAGTACCCATTAGGATCTTCCAGTACGGAATTTAAATCGATTTCGCTGAATAATGTTGCTGAAATCATCAAAATACCGAACATCGGGAGGTACCGTTACCGGGGGTATACGAAGACTTGGACCTGCATACAAAAATGTTTGTCATAGGCTGTAGTACCTAGTACGAACTTCAAATACAAAATTTGAAATTTAGCGAACTTAACCTGCCTACTGGTAAGTTATGTATGTATGCAATTTTTTTTTTAATTTTAGCCTTCTATCTAAATGCGTTCAAAAGATAGCGTGATTACAACAGACAGAGGGACAGACAGACGGACATAGCTAGATCGTCTATGAATTTTACGCTAAAACTTTGTAGGTTTAATTATAAATATTTCGAGGAGTTAAAAACCACCATTCCATAGAATGGTGAAGGGTACAGGGTTGCCCATATTTGACGGACCTTTGGGCCCTTTGGGCCCATTCCAATCGACGAGGCGTGTCCGCAGGCAACATTCTTTGCGTCAATTGAATTTTGTACGGGAACAAATGCAAATCAATGAGAATAATCCGTTGTAAAGTGGACCAAGCCATGCCCAACTGCTGAGAACAGCGTTTTTGGGATGTTCTTGGGGACCTCTCAATACAGGCTCGTACGGCAGCGATATTCTCGGCCGATCGCCTTGGTCGACTTTTATATGGCCTCTTCGGATTAGAAAGAGCTTTACCAGTCGAAAATTTTCGTATAAACGCTTAAGCGATGTGACATCTCTGTCAAAAGTTATGGCGTTGCCAGATGGGTCCGGGCAACGATATGGGCAACCCTATAAAAAGGCCCAACACGTCTTTACCGATTGCCAAATTTAGTAACATTTTGTAGGAATAAAAAAAGGCATAGGCATAGACCTCAATATGAAATTAAGGGACTTCAGCCTTATCCATTCAGCTATTACCAAATTTAGGGCCATTAAGTACATGTCATTTCCAAAACCACCTCAAAATCTCAATCCTATTCATTCATTCATATCCTATTCACTTATAGTAACACTAATGCCATTATGTACCTTTCGTATGCTCGCTTTAAAATGCAACTCTTTATCTTAACCCTTAAACGTTCAACAAATGTATCGAATTTAGTACCATTTAGTTCAGTTTTTACAGTTAGTACACATATTGCACCTATTTGTATAACACTACTTCCCTAACTTCGTCCTCACCCCTATCCACCAACATTGACCCACATGCAAAATTTCGAGATTCTAGCTAGAGCCGTTTCACTTGGGTTTTGATGAATCAGTCTATATAGATTAAACTGTAACCGCAGCACATCTGGACGTATGAACGATGTCATCAAGTATACGCTACGTTGTCCGTTTTTATTCCAGTCACTCACATCCTTTGGAGATTATTTTTTGTCCTATCCGACTAAATTTAAAATATCCAAAAAAAGTCTATTGAAATCATGTGGAGTAAGGGATTATACTAAAAAATTAAAAAGATAATTGCAATATCCTTGAAACATCCTGCCATTCATATTTTTTTTTATAAAATTAGAAAAAAAAACTTTGAGAAAAATTAAAACAAACTTTTTTTTAACATTCAACTTTAAAATGAAAAAAGAAAGAAAGATGGAATAAAATATTAACCTTACACGTGCTGTGGCCCAGCAGCTAACCTTTTGACTGTAATCCGACTAATATCTAATCAATTATATTCTTTTTTCTTATTTTTTCTCTCTCTCTCTCTCTCTCTCTCTCTCTCTTTTCATGCAACTCATTTTTGGGGGATGCGATGCTTGACTTGTAATGGCAACATCATTCATACAACAAAAACAACAACAATGAACTTATAACCGTCCAAAATTATGATTTATTATCTATCAATAACCTACAATGGCTCCGAAACCACTACCACTACCAACAACAACAACGACGGCGATGACGACCTCCCATCACACATGCAGGATCTAATATTGGAGAAAAAGTCCTTGGTGAAGGAAACTAATCGTCTGAAAACATTAAACAGCCATCTGGACTATCGCCTAAACGAACAGGAGAAACGCCTGAGTGCCGTTAGCTTGGAGTTGACAAAAACTTGGCATTTGGTTGGCAAAATGCAACGTCAACATCGTCAAATGCACACCCAGGAGCAGATTTTACGCTACCAGCTGCAGCAGAAACGCCGCCTGCTGCACGAACTGAAGGATGAACTGGAGTACTGTCGCCGCAAGTGGCAGGCGGCACGTGCCAAAAACGATGAAAGTCAAGAGCAGTGCGATGATTTACGACGTGAGTTTGCCAGGCGTAAATTGGAAGATGCAAATAATTCGGCTGAGAGCGGTTACAGCGATTCGGGTGGCCCCGTCTCGGATGAGGAGCGTGAGGCAAAGGGTGCTGGGGATGATGTGGATGGTGCTGCTGGTGGGGTTAGTGCCAAGCAAAAAGAGGATATGCCAGGAAATGAGGAGGCCGGTGCTGATGATGGTGATGAGGATGACGACGACGATGATGAGGATGTGGCCTCCAGCTCGGCTGGAGGTGCCGCTGGTGGTTGTGTCAACTACAGACGCAAACGTTTGAGGGAAATGTTTGAGCATTCACGTAAAATCAAACGTATGCAAAGTACATCGCCGGGACGGGCAAATGCCAACAACAACAATCCGGATGACACTGACACCGAGGTGGTCTTGAGATGGAACAGTGCACCACCAACATGTGGCTGGAGAGATGTGGGAGAGCAGGGACAGGATGATAATGACGACGACGAAGAAGAAGAAGAGGTGGAAATACCAACTCTGTTGGTAAGACCAAGTACCTCGGCAAGTGGAGCCATACCAAAGGTCACCCGGTCCTCAAGACGTTCACAACGTCGCAGTGTTGAGAGGGCGAATGCCACCGATCTACCGGATTTGGATGAACCCTCATCCGAAATCACTGATGACCGGGCTACACGCATAAAACGCTTGGAAGAACAATGCAAAACCTTAATTCAACAGGTATTGGAAACCTCCGATAACCGGGAACGTTTGGAGGTCCAACTTAGGCGTTTCCAAGACGAAATGGCTCCCGTCCAATATGCCGTGCCCTTGGAGGAATTGATGAACAAGAAACGCAAGGATCGTTCCACCCGGGCCAGTTCAGCTCCGGCCCCGGGTAGCCTTACGCCGCGCGAAGAGGAATACACCCGACGTCGTTCGGAGCGCCTTGGGCGTTTGGAGGAGGAAAGTCGCCAGCTATTGTTTCGCATTAAACGCACCTCCGATAGGGGTCATTATTTGCGTTGCTCCCTAGATCGCATTCGCCGTAACCCCGTCTCCAGAGAGGGAAGTTTTGAGAGCAACACCGAGGAGGAAACACGCAAGTCCGAAGATGAAGCATCCCATGGCAAGGTAAATGAAAGTACTCCCAAGAAGGAGGATATTCCCAGCACCTCAGCTCAGGCGGAAAAGAGTCCTCTCAGCGCCCAGGAAGAAGCCTATACCGCTCGTCGTTCGGCTCGTCTTCAAAGGCTGGAAGAGGAAAGCCGCCAACTACTCAGCAAACTCTCGCACAACAACAATCGTGGTGATAGCTTGGGTCTAAGACTTGATATACTCCACGAACGTCATGGATCTCAGGAAGAGCCAACCACAGCATCCGCTTCGACAACCACAAACACAACCAATACTACCTCAAATACCCCGAGAGTGCCAGGAAAACTAACCACCGAGCAACGCATCGAAAACATTGAGAAAATTTCCTCCAATCGTGAACAGCGTCTACGCATCCTAGAAGAGGAGGGCCGCCAGTTGATTAATCGCCTCTCGGAAACCTCGGAAAAGGGCAGTCAAATGATACAACGCATTGCTGAGAGGGAATTGAATCGCCAACAACGTTCCAACTCCACACCTCAACGTGATAATGGTGACATGGCCAGCACCTCGACGGCAGTTGTAGATCCCCTGCTGCCCACACTTAAGAATGTGGCCTGTTCCAGCATTGTGGGCGATGAGTTGACGGAAAGGGTTACCATTACCACCACACCCAGTCAGATTGCAGCCCATCAAGGGGCCATACCTAAGACAACAAAAACAGTAACCAAGCCAACTACTCAACTTTTGGCCGCCCAGTCAAAAGCGGATCGCCTGCAAAGTATCTCCAAACAAAAAACCAAAGAAACCTCTAAAGAAGAAAGTTTGGAGGAAATGGTAAGGCGTCTACAGTCGTTACCTTTCCCCAAGGCAGAGGACACAAAGGAGGAGGAGAAAAACGCCACAGAAACTCCTCAAAACGAGGAAATTACTTCTATAACCTCTGAAAATAAATTAGAACCTCTACAAGCAACACCAATGGAAGAAAACTTAAATCCCGCAGATACCTCAAATGCAGCCACCACTACCGCTGCCGCTGCTGCCCCCAATACCCCCAATGACAATCCATAAAGTGTCATTCAAATACGATAAGACTTTATTCTACGTGTTCAACAATTCTCTTTTCTTTCCAATCAAAGTGCTGACTTCATTTTTTCTCTCGTGGAATCTTCCCACCCGAAGGGGAAGTTTTCCCAATCTTTAAACCTTTATAACGATTTATACGTACCATATATATTTTCGGATATGTTTAAAAATATATACATATTTATTTTCTTTATTATGCATATGTAATTGTAACTCGTAAAGAATAAAGTGTTATTCTTTCGTCTTGCCAAAAAAAAATTGGGATGAGTTTTATTTGGAAAGGAGGTATATGGCTCCAGGATGTTATGGTATAAAAAATGAACCTACGAGGTCATAGGATCAAATAATTGATTAATTTGGTAAGTTCAGCGCCGAGTCGGAGTTTCTCTCTTAGATTGCTGTGTCACATTTATAGTTCTCGGGTCAACATTTAAAGTTTAATTTTTATATATCTAGTGGGGGTCCTTTTAAAGTTGGCGATTATAGTTCTGATAAAGGTTTTCAAAAAATCGACGATTTTAGCTATAGTTGTGGCCTTTTGAAAAGCTATGACTATATCTCTGGTAGCGGCTCTTTTAAGAGTTACCAAAATTTTAAATTGTATTGCTAATGGTGACGCTTTCAAAAGATCATACAAACTGGAACATTATGGCCTCCTTTAAACATTTACGATTTCAGCACTGGTGGTCCTTTCAAAATCCAAGATAATACCTCATTTGGTTGCTCATCAGAAATCCGCGATTACAGTTTTTCTTAAAAATAACTGTTATAGCTTTATTGGTCCTTTCGCTATGCAACATTGTGACTTTGGCGGTGAATCTTTTGAAAATACTGGATAGAAAAGTTTTTAAAAAAAAAAAAAAAAAACAAGTAAGCAACGGCTATAGCCGTGCGGGCCCGACCATGTGATACCCTACAACACTACAATATGTTATAAGCTCTTTTATGACCAAACCCATTTAGGAAGATTCGCTTTTGAAATGGTGCCATGGAGCACTGCCCAGATATTACCTTTAACAGTTTGACCAGGAACATTTGCCCAATATTTATGCACTCCGTCGTGCTGTTAGTTGTTGTGGTCCATTTTACAGCTAAATACATTGGTCATCCAAAATGCTACTCTTCTTCCCTGTCCTTAATTCTCTTCTTATGCAAAATTTTCTTTTCGATTGGTTGGACATGAATTATTGAAAACTTTAAAATGGCCCTAACTCCTTAAATATTGAGTTTTCGGCGATTTTGTGTGATCAAGAAGATTTTTCTGTTTTTGGTTAATTTGAACCCCTAAATGTTTTGCGATCGTTTCCAAAAGCAAGAGGCCCCTCCGTATCTTCAAATTTAGACTCATCTATATGATTTGCTTGTCTACGAAATTTGGCTATATTCGTCAACGAAATTTGCCAGCCAGAAGTTCGCCATTTGTATATTTTAGATTTCGCTGTAAGTTATTTTCAGCGTTTCGGAAGTATGGAAATATTATCCGCTGTCCCAAACTCTAGCTTCATGCGAGATTTTGTGTCCTTTGGTTTATTAGGAGCATTTTTATTTGTTGGTTCATTTCAGCCCCTAAATATATTGGGAAGATTTTTAAAAAACAATATTCCAAGCCCTTCTGAGCCTAGCCGTACCCTTGTGAAAATTTTCATGAGGATCGGACTATAATTGCAATCTGTATATAGTATCCCCAACCTGTGTTGTAAAATGAACAAATATTACAAAATGTACACTTCAATATTATAAGTCAAATTGAAAAAATCGCATGCGATAAAGATGAAAAAATAAAACCAGTAAAGAAAGTCTTAAAGTCTGGCGGGCCCGACTTTTTGATATCCTACACCACTTCGCGAATTTAGTAGAGTTCCACATAACAATTAAAAGTTTTTGCGGGAGAATTATAATTTAAATTTCAAAGATTTAAATATGCCGAAGCATTTGTATCTTTTAAATTTGGACTTGTTTTGCCCATTTGAAATTGGATAATTAATTTGAAATCGGATAAATAAATATATGGGAGCTATATCCAAATCTGAACCGATCTCGATAAAATTTGGCAAAGGTATTTCTGAGCTGTATTTGATATATTTCCCCAAATATTGTTGTTACAGAGTGCATATTACGGCTGCGGAGGACAAAAAAAAAAACAAATCGGATAAACAATATATATGGGAGCTATAGCTACATCTGAACCGATTTCGATCAAATCTGGCATGCTCATTTTCAGGCCTAATTTGGTTGTATGTGCAAAATTCCATACTATTCGTGCTGATATTACACGTTCGGTACACAATAAAAGGCAAATAGGACAAAAAATACTACATAATCTATATTAACATCATTATTGGCATATTTTTATGACTTTTTTTAGATTTTATACTTTATGCCAAGAGGGCATTCTGAATTGAAAAAATTTGTCAAAATCGGTCCAGCCATTTTCGAGATATAATCTTCCTAGCTTATATCCGATTCCTTTGTATATACACATTGTATATAAATCGCTATATATATCCGATATATTTACTATCGGTATATACGCAACGGTCAGAATTGATCTATTCGTCAATTTGTGATTTCGCCGGGATTAGAAATGCTCGCGGTTTAATGGAAAATGTGACTTTTATTTAACACAAATGTTATAGTCTATTTCACCCACTGAATATTACCCTATGACCATCAAAATTGGAAGGCCTCTGCCCAGCCCTAGACGCTAGCGCCATGCTAATTTTGATTGGTCCATAATTGCGACCTGTACAGCAACTGCAAAAACAGGAAATTGTTCAGTTTTTGGTCCATTTCAACCCCTAAATATTATGTGATCATCTCCAAAAGAAATAGGGTTCTATTCTGACCTTAACCCCACCTCCATTCTAAATTTCGTGAAGATCGGGCCATAATTGCGACCTGTAGAGTGATTACAAATTAACATGGACAGACGGACGGACGGACATACATAGCTAGATCGACTCAGCTCGGCGAGATAGGAAGATCCATATATACTTTCCTATGTGGGAAATCAATATTTCGAGGTGTTACATAATTTTTGGCCCAATCAAACTTATAATACCCCCAACACATAGTGTTGTAGGGTATAATGAACCTACGAAGTCATTGGATCAAGTAATTGATTAAATTGGTAAGTTCTGAGATAGCGTAAAAGGGCGAAGTGTCACATTTATAGTTCTCGAGTTAAACATTTTAAGTTTGATAAGTATAGCTCTAGTGGGAGTCGATTTTAGCTTTAGTTGTGGCCTTTTGAAAAGCTATGACTATATCTCTGGTGGCGGCTCTTTTAAGAGTTACAAATATTTTAGATTGTATTGTTAATGGTGGCCCTTTCAAAAGTTCACACAAACTAGAACATTATGGCTCTCCTTTAAAAATTTACGATTTCAGCACTGGTGGTCCTTTCAAAATCCAAGATTATACCTCCTTTGGTGGCCTTTAGAAATCCGCAATTACAGTTTTTCTTACAAATTAACTGTTATAGCTTTATTGGTCCTTTCACTATTCAGCATTGTGACTTTGGCGGTGGATCTTTTCAAAATCCTGAACAGAAAAGTTTTTCAAATTCTGAATTGACAAAAATCGGTCCAGCCATTCTTGAGTTATGGTCTATTTCACCCAGTAAATACTATCCAATGACCATCAAAATTGGCTTCTGCCCAGCCCTAAGCTTTAGCCCCATGCTAACTTCCACTGCGATTGGTCTATAATTGCGACCTGTAGAGCAACGGCAAAAACAGGAAATTTTTCTGTTTTTGGTCCATTTCAATCATCCTCAAAAGTAATAGGCTTCTATTCAGGCTCTAGCCCCACTTCCATTCTAAATATTTTGAAGATCGGACCATAATTGCGACCTGTAGAGTGATTACAAATTAACATGGACAGACGGACAGACGGACAGACATACATAGCTAGATCGACTCAGCTCCGCGAGATAAGAAGATCCATATATACTTTCCTATGTGGGTGAGATGAAGAAACTGCAAAAAACTTCAGACTGCTGTCATTTCTAAGACACTCGTCCGACTACTGTTAAAATTATTCCAGTGATAGCTCATTATATTGTTTACAAGAGTACAAAAGCATTTTGGTGAGAATTTTCCAGGAAAAAATTATTCGTGATGGAATTCAAGCGTGATAGTATGATTTCTTTATATTTGGCTAGAAAACCACAAGTGGCTGTTGTTAGAGCACACCAGCATTTAAATGCGAATACATTTTTTTGTGTTTCGTACCATCACTCGTTACTGTGATACTGGTAGAGTAGCCCGACGTCAAGAAAGTGGACGGAAGAAAACAGCAACATCAGCAGAAATGGTTCGAAAAGTAAAGAATCGACATGATCGAAACCCGCGTCGCAGTGGCCGAAGAGTGGCTCGTGAGCTTAACATATCGCAATATTCCATTCGGAAAAATGAGCTCGGGGTAAAGCCATTGAAAATCCAAAAAGTGCAAGAAATTACACGGCAACAGAAAGAAAATAGACTCAAAAGAGCTAAAGAGTTGCTTCGCTTGGCCGAAAGTGGAGAACTTTTTGTTTTCTCCGATGAGAAAACATTCGTTGTCCAGCAGTTTGTAAACAAGCAAAATGATCGTGTTTACTTGCCAAAGAGGTCAGCTGAAAATGTGCACTTTCGGTTGGCCACCAGAAAAAAAGAACTCAAGCGCCAGCTATGGCGATGGTGTGGGTCGCCATAACAGCCGATGGTCGCTCTCCGCTCGTATTAATCGACCGTGGCATCAGAATAAATGCTAAATATTATTGCAAAAATATTCTGGAGGGTGTGTTAAAGCCTTGGACACGCAAACATTTTGGTCGCAGACCTTGGACATTGCAATAGGACTTTGCACCATCGCTCTCAGCACGCGCCACCCAAGAATTGTTACAAAATGAGGTTCCTCGCTTCATTTCCAGCGCATAATGGCCACGAAAATCTCCGGATACCAATCCGTTGGACTATTATGTCTGGAGTATTTTAGAAAGCAAGGTTGGCACTAAAAAATAACAAAAGGAAGGGGTCAAAATACCGCAGAGCAACATTCGGACAGCGTGTGCCGGTTTCATTGGCCGTTCAATGGCCATAATTCATGCCAAAGGTGACCAATTCGAATAAATCTAAACTTATTTTAAAATTTGATGTTATTTCCGATATTTTTTTTGATTTCATTCAATAAACTTTAAAAAAAATGTAAAAATTATGGCGTTTGACTTTGTGGCAGTTTTTTTTATCTCACCCTGTATTTCGAGGTGTTACGTAATTTTTGGCCCAAGCAAACTTATAATACCCCCAACACATAGTGTTTTCGGATCTCAAAAAATTATTTTCAATGAAAACACATTTTAATTCATCAAATAAAATTTTACATAAAAAAAAAAAATAAATAAATAAATAAATAAATAAATAAATAAATAAATAAATAAATAAATAAATAAATAAATAAAAAACTATAAAAAATGCAGAATAACTAGATAGACAATTTGCAATTTGCACAGGGGTCACCATATATCAGTGCTAAATTCCTGTGCATTTTAAATATATATATAAAGGTATACATTTTTTTCAATAATAATTTTTCAGGAAAATTGATTCGATGCCAGTATTCAAAGAGAATAGTGTTAAAGCTTTTTAAAAAAAAAAAACTTATTTCAATATAGGAAGGTACATTGAATTTAGAACAAATATATTCACAAGCACAGTTTGCAAACTGATTCTTAGTGGGATATATGCCGATAGGTTGATATTTGTAAAAAACACGTCTACATATATTTAGAAGATAAACATACACACACATAAAATTGCTTAGATAAAACCAGAAAATACCCATTAAAAACATAACCTCCAAAAACTATAACAAAAACTTCTTCAAAGTCCAATAATTTACTGCGAGGATTAAAGGGACAACCAAATTTTTAGGCTTTAATCGTTTTCTTCGAATCATTAAGCCAACAATGAAGCCATTTTAATTGACCGTGTGTTACGAAGGACTTAAACATATTTATTACGGTAATGTTTGAAGGTTTTTGTGTTGTGTATTTTGTTTTGTTGTGCGGCTGCTGGAAAAGGTTCTAAGCAAACAACCAAACAACCACCTACCTTGTCCAACAGCCCACCTACCTAGCTAATGGCCAGAATCATTAAGATTATCACGTGTTTTGGCTTTTGTCACACACAAAAATGCCCATTAGAAATGGCAAGCAAAAAGCCTCCTAATTAAGATGGGAAATTATGGCCTCAAGGTTGGCTAATAAATAATAACCAGACAACAGCACCGAAAACACACAAAAAAAACAGTAAAACATACACCGAACACACAGCCCTCGGGCGTGAACAATGAAACAAAATAACAAGAGCAACGAAAACAACAAAATAATGAAATTAACTAGAATTTTGGCATAAAAAAAATATATATAACGTTAAGATTTCAGTTAGACGACACTTAGGGCTTGTGGAAAATTAATAAAGATACGTTTGCATAAACTTAGAGGTTACTCTATTTTAGAATTATGTGATGGAGAATATCTCCCATGGGTCTTATAGAAATTGAAGCATTGGAAAATTCCAAACGGGTTTCAGAGGAAAGAAAACTTTATTTTTTCTTTTGGAATTTGAAAACCTTTTAACAGTCTTCAAGTGATACATAACGTTGTTAGATATTCTAGATAAAAGAAAAGAACTTCCAAAGGCCTAGAGTGAGAAGGTACATTCTTAAAACCTTCCTGACGTAAATGACTGAGAGACGCCTATTAAAGGAGCCCTTAGAGATAGAAATGCTTCTAATATATACAGGAGATAGAAGATACCTCATTGATATTTTAGAGAGAGAATTGACATTTTAGATGCTATGCCCAACATTGGGCGCCATTTGATGCAGCTCTCTGTTAGGAGGTGTTAAATGCTCTTTGAAATAGATAATTGATATTTTAGATGCTAGGACATTGGGCGCCATCTGTTGCAGCTCTCTGTTAGGAGGTGTTAAATTCTGTTTGAAATAGATATCTTTCTGGAATTGATGTATTTTTCTGGTACACCTACAAACGTCAAGCAACGCAGGCGACGCATTAGAGTATAATTTAAAAGGTGCAAGTAAGAAAAGAGCTTAACCTAGAAAGCCCCTTACATGCGGCAGCACTTCTAGAAATAATTTAGAAAAAGCTTTCATATATTTTCAACCGACTTCGGGTTAATTGAGCACTGAATGGCAAATATCACTCCAAATGACCTGAATTTTGGCACATCTGACCGAATTCGGTCTAGAAGCAAGTACAACAAAAATGGAAAATCGGTTCAGATATAGTTATAGTTCCCATATATATGTTTCATCCGATTTAGTATTAAGGTCCACCCCACAAGAATGCTATTTGGTACCAGATTTCAGATATAGCCCAGAAATATCTCTGCCAAATTGGAACAAGATCGGTTCAGATTTGGATATAGCTCCCATATATATCTTCAAACTATTTCGGGTTAATTGTGCACCAAATGGGCAATATCAGTCCTAATGACCAGAATTTTGGCACATCCGACCGAATTCAGTATAGAAGTAAGTACATCAAATTTTATGAAAATTGATTCAGATATAGCTTTAGCTCCAATGTATAAGTTTCATCCGTTTTTGGGTTTTAAGTCCCTCACATTCGTAATATGCACTCCACAAGAATGATATTTGGTACCAGATATATTTTAGAGCTCGGAAATACCTTCGAGAACGCCTAAGATTTGGATATAGTTCCCATAAATATACTTTAGCTTTAGCTCCAATGTATAAGATTCATTCGATTTGGGGTTTTAAGTACCTCACATTCGAAATATGCACTCCACAAGAATGATCTTTGGTACCAGATATCTTTTAGAGCTCGGAAATACCTTCGAGAACGCCTAAGATTTGGATATAGCTCCCATAAATATCCTTTATCCGATTTCAGGTTTATTGTGCAAATAATGCTTAATATCAGCCCAAATGGATTGCATTTCGGGACGTACGTTTCCATTTTGTGGAACTCGGCTCCGATATATATTTGTTTAATATAATCCTTCTCCAAGTGATATCATGCACTCTATAGCAAACTTGAACTGCTCTTAAGCCAAATGTTGATATGTGGTATGATCTACTTGAAATAAATTCTTTTGTTACGGGAGCTCTACTAAATATGCACAGTGGTGTAGGGTATCATATAGCCCGCCCCACTTTTGACTTTTCCTTTCTGGTTTATATATTGAAGATCTCCCAACGTTCTTCTATCCGTAGAAGACCTTTTAGAGGTGTTTTCTTTTAGAATATCTCTGAAACGTATTTTCTCTGTATAAAATATTTCAAAAGTTTTCTATATAAAATACCTATCATAGGTCTGGTTTCTTTACAATACTTTTTAGACTCATCTGTCCATATAGAAGACTTTTGATAAGGGATTTTCTCTAGAGAGAAACTGTAAAGGAGCTACGTTTTATAAATAACCGTTGAAATGTCTTTTTGATCTGAGAAGACCTTTAATCGGTCGTCTGTCTATAGATGATTTTGTACGATGTTTTCTCATAGAAGACCTATGAAACGTCTACTTTTGATAGGTCGACTATCTACGGAAGACTTTTTTGACAATCCCCCATGCGAAGGGGCATTTTGCCGATGGAAGACCTTTAATTGAAACTAGAGTTGTGTGAGTCTAGTTCACAGTCCAGTATACTAATTCCTAAACGTATGAGTGATATCATATATTTTATATCACTCATACGCAGAAATATGCAAGGAATGACTTCGTTTGGCACATCTCTAATTTAAACCCTTTTAATTTTTATACTGTCCACCATACATAGTACGGATGGTATATTGAGTTTGTCATTCCGTTTTTAACACCTCAGACCCAACAAAGTATATATATTCTTGATCAGCGTAAAAGTCTACGACGATTTAACCATGTCCGTCCGTCCGTCTATTTGTTTGTTGTAATCACGCTAGAGTCAAAACGAAACATGATAGGAAGCTAACATTTAACATAGATCTGTCTTTTGTCTGCAGGCAGGTCAAGTTCGTAGATGGGCAGTATCGGTCCACGATATCGTATAGCCCTCATATAAAGGTACCCCCCGAGATATTCGGCATTTTGACGATTTCAGCCAAATTTTTTAATGGAATTGTCTGGAATTCTACACAAGGAGTTCCTTGTGAGTACTTTATCTCCTGAAAGAGAGTTGTCTATATAGGTCCACCTCTTAGCATAGCGCCCATGTAACGGAATCTGCAGATATTCGGTATTTTCATGATTTATGCGACTTTATTTACCGAAATTGTTTCAAATTTGTTATTTGAAGTTCGGAACCTTTATACAGCTTATGACAAAAATTACTTATGCATGACCACATATTCGTATAGTCCCCAAATAACGGTTTTTATTAGTGCGGTATTTTTCGACGGATTTTTTCTCAAAAATTTTCAGGTTTCTTCCAAATAGTGGAGGGTATAAAAATTTTGGCCCTACCAAACTTACCTGCTTTTTACTTATTCTTCTTCAATTCAGATTATTTAGAGATCTTCTCTCTATAGAAGATATTTTGGAGAGCTTCCCTCCATAGAATACGTTGTAGAAGACCATTAAAAATGTTGCTTTGTTAATTTTGTTTTTAGCGTAATCTTCTGTAGTCTGTTGTCTATGGAACCTTCGATGACGATTTACCACCCTGAAACTAAATGGACATCATAGAGTCATTCGTGGTCGGTCATTACACTATCTTCAACTTATTTTATCTTGTGTCTCAGCTAATCTGTCCATCCTCCTCCCTATACCTTGTCATGGGACACGAAACATAACCAGCACAAATGTCTTCTGCAGCAGCGGTGACACTAAGAATTAAACTGATATGAAAGGACAAAGGTTACAATGACAACAGCAACAACGACGATAACAACAAGACTCGTGAAAAGAAAACAAACAGCGTTTTAACTTGGCTGTGTACCCAACCCAGGGAAATTCTTAAGATTGTCAAGATACATGAAAAATACGACAAAGACACCAAGTTAACACTAAGTACATACGCATAAAACCGCGTAATATAAAATGTCACATATATGTAGGCATGTATTTAAGAAGGAACGTTTATGAGTGTTTGTAAGCATTTGGTGTCTGTGAATTTTTGTATGAGGACATGAATTTCACAACAATATATCACAACGAGAGAGAGTTGCCATTTGGAGAAATTTTGGTAGCAAATATCAGGATTTTGGAAGTCATCGTAGGTTTTTTGAAAAAAAATTGCTACTAATTACTTCAGATTCTGGAAATATTGTCTTTAAATAATTAAAAAAAAAACTTAAAATCTGGGATTTCTATTGAAAATTACCTCAGACTCTGAGTCAAAAATTTTGTATTGAAAATTTCATCAAAATTTGAGGGAACATTTTCTATTGAAAATTCCCTCTGAGACTCTGAGGCAAAAATTTTCTATTGAAAATTCCCTCTGAGACTCTGAGGCAAAAATTTTCTATTGAAAATTCCCTCTGAGACTCTGAGGCAAAAATTTTCTATTGAAAATTCCCTCAGACTCTGAGGCAAAAATTTTCTATTGAAAATTCCCTCAGACTCTGAGGCAAAAATTTTCTATTGAAAATTACCTCAGACTCTGAGGCAAAAATTTTCTATTGAAAATTAACTCAGACTCTGAGGCAAAAATTTTCTATTGAAAATTACCTCAGACTCTGAGGCAAAAATTTTCTATTGAAAATTACCTCAGACTCTGAGGCAAAAATTTTCTATTGAAAATTACCTCAGACTCTGAGGCAAAAATTTTCTATTGAAAATTACCTCAGACTCTGAGGCAAAAATTTTCTATTGAACATTACCTCAGACTCTGAAGCAAAAGTTTTCTATTGAAAATTCCCTCAGACTCTGAGGCAAAAATTTTCTATTGAAAATTCCCTCAGACTCTGAGGCAAAAATTTTCTATTGAAAATTCCCTCAGACTCTGAGGCAAAAATTTTCTATTGAAAATTCCCTCAGACTCTGAGGCAAAAATTTTCTATTGAAAATTACCTCAGACTCTGAGGCAAAAATTTTCTATTGAAAATTACCTCAGACTCTGAGGCAAAAATTTTCTATTGAAAATTACCTCAGACTCTGAGGCAAAAATTTTCTATTGAAAATTCCCTCAGACTCTGAGACAATAATTTTCTATTGAAAATTCCCTCAGACTCTGAGGAAAATTTTCTATTGAAAATTCTCTCTGAGACTCTGAGGAAAATTTTCTATTGAAAATTCGCTCTGAGACTCTGAGGAAAATTTTCTATTGAAAATTCCCTCTGAGACTCTGAGGAAAATTTTCCATTGAAAATTCCCTCTGAGACTCTGAGGAAAATTTTCTATTGAAAATTCCCTCTGAGACTCTGAGGAAAATTTTCTATTGAAAATTGCCTCAGACTCTATGGCAAAAATTTTCTATTGAAAATTGTCTGAGACTCTGAGGACATTTTTCTAAAAAAAAATTACCTCAGATACTGAAAAAATAAATCTTTGCTAAAAAAATTTTGCTACCTAATTCCATATAAATATGGCATCATCGTCCTCCGTGAGAACATCCAAAATAACAATACAACAAGACAGTTATGTCAACATCTACAACAACAAGAACAATAATAACACAGCGGAATACCACTATAAATTCCATGAATTGTCAAAGTTACTGGCGACATGCATTACGACCGACCGACTGACTGACTGGTGGTTATGGCATTCTGCAACTATCTTAGAGACTCCATGAATGTTGGCTATGTGTCGATGTTTGTGGCGGTGAAGGCGGCGGCGGCGGTGGTGGTAGAGGAAAAGAATGAAGACTATTTAGGTTGAACATTGAGTGTTTCGTGTAACAGCACCCAGAGCAATAAACAATACATTGCTAGAATTGTTGATGCTCATTTGTTGTCAACAACGGCTAAATAACTGTATTATGTTTTTTGTTTTTGTAAAGACGTATTAAGGAATGCTAAATTAAGATACTACCAGTTGTTGGGAAATCGTTTATTTAAAAATGCCCGCACACACACTTGTTTGTTGTTTTATACATTAATGAAAAATTATTAGTTAGATTTAAATGGAAATTATTGTAGAATTTAGAAATTAAATACCATCACAACTGGATATGAAGTTTTGGTAATGGTGGCGTATGCTTTATTTATCCCCTAAAAGACTGCATGAAGTATACGTTCCATGCCCATAAGGCAAGAGGGTGTATAAATCATTTGATACGGCCAAAACGTGCCTCATCAAAATAACGGTTTTAGATCCTGGGTCTATTTCGACCATCCGTTTGGACCTTTGTAGTCGATCTAGCGATGTCTGTCTGTCTGGCTGGCTGGTGCACACGATAACTCTCGAAGGGAGTATCCGATTTGGTGCAAACCTGGTACATCGTAATATTATTATCAAACTTATATCGAGTCCGGAGATGGACAATATCGTTCCACTCCTTCTGGTACCTTCCCCAAAAAAGGTCGAAGTTTTCAAAAAAAAAATACTGTACAGAAATAGAAAGGATACTCCGATTATGCCCTAATATTTGCATTAGTTCTAGGTTAATCGCGAAAATGGACAATATCGGTCCACTCCTCCAAGTACCTCCTCCACAAATAGTCAACATTTTGAATAATTATAACTCAATGTCTGGTGTGAAGATGGAATATATTGGTCTACTCCTTCTGGTACCTCCCCCACATAGGCTCAACATTTTAAATAACCAAAATGATCATAAAATTCGAAAAAAGCATTCGGTTCTCTCCATATTTCACACATCCCATTATTTCTACAAACACAAGATCTGCTGTGAATATGGTCCACTCCTCCAGACACAATAGTCCAACGGATTGGTATACGGAGATTTTGGGGGCCATTGTGCGCTGGAAATGAAGCGAGGAACCTCATTTTGTAAACATTCCTATTCGAATGTCCAAGATCTGCGGCCAAAATGTTTGCGTGCCCAAGGCCTTAATACACCCTCCAGAATATTTTCGCGATAATATTCGGCATTTATTCTAATGCCATGGTCGATTAATACGAGCGGAGAGCGACCATCGGCTGTTATGGCGGCCCACACCATCACCATGGCTGTCGCTTGAGTTCTTGTTGGCCAGCCGAAAGTGCACATTTTCAGCTGACCTCTTTGGCAAGTATTGAATCAGAATAAATGCGCAATGGAATATTGAAAAGTATTGCTTTTATTGAGACAATATTTTATATTAATATAAAATTTATTTTCTATGACAAAGAAAGACTTCAAGGATTATTTGATTAAATAATAATGTTGAATTAAAGTAGTTATATGCAAAGTATTCTCAACATGCCTCCTCAACATATTATTTCTTCAATTGTATACAATGCCCATATTGGTAAAACAAAATATATGTTTTGGTTTGGGTACAGGTTTTGTAAGGGCATCCGCAATCATTTCTTTCGTTGATAAATAGCTTAACTTGACAGTCCCATCTTGTATCTTCTCCTTTATGAAGTGGTACTTGTAGTGTATATGTTTTGTTCTAGAATGGTGAGCACCAAATTCTGCCATTTTTTGTGCACTTTGAGAATCGGTGTTTATTATTATGGATTCCTCATTAGGAAAAGCAATTTCTGCCAGCAGGTAACTCAAGTACGAGGCTTCTTTAGCCGCTTCCGTAAGAGCTACATATTCAGCCTCAGCACTGGATGTTGCAACTACTTTCTGTTTTTTAGATTCCCAAGAGATCACTCCTCCTGCTAGAATAAAACAAAATCCAGATTGAGATTTTCTATCATTGACATCTTGCGCCCAATTTGCATCACAAAAACCCTCGATAGGAGCTGACGTTTTCTTGTAAGAAATAACTGCATTTCTTGTAGTACTAAGATATCTTACTACTTGTAAAGCAGCAGAATAATGTTGTTTCCTCGGATCTGTTGAAAATTGCGATAACATATTAACAGCACACGTAATATCTGGCCTACTGTGCAGTGATATGTATAATAAATGTCCTATTAATTCTTGATATTGCTTTTCGTCAACTTTTTCTTTTTCTCCTGCAACTTGCGGTTCCTTTTCTAACTTCATATTAGCTATCATGGGCATCTTGACTGGTTTGCATTTCTCTAAATTATATTTCGTTACTAACAGTTTTATGTATCCTGATTGTGATATTGAAATTTCATTTTTCTTTACATATACTTCAAGACCAATGCAATGTTTTGGAATACCCATGTCTCGGATATTAAATTTTGACTGAAGTGTCTTAACAAATTTTTCTGTCAATATCTTGTTATTACACGCAATGACTATATCGTCAACATAGAGTGCAACAATCATGCAAGATTCTGCATTGTTGATGTAATACATACACTGGTCATACTTTGATCGGTTTAAACCAAACTCTAAAATTATAGCATCAATACATTTAAACCATTGTCTTCCAGATTGTTTGAGTCCATAGATAGATTTTGGTAACTTGCATACCTTATGTTTTGTTGCCTCTTCTACAAACATCTCTGGCTGCTCCATGTAGATTTCTTCGTCTAATGTTCCGTTTAAAAATGCTGAAGATACATCTAGTTGCCGTAGTTGAAGATTATGCTCCGCTGAAAGAGCATAAATCAATCTCAATGATGTCTGTCTTACAACCGGAGCAAACGTATCCACATAATCTATACCCATAACTTGGGAGTATCCTTTGGCGACCAGTCTTGCTTTGCGTTTTTCTACTGTTCCATCAGGTCTAATTTTTGATTTAAAGACCCATCTGCAACCAACAGCTTTTCTTCCTTCTGGTAAGTCACTTAATGTCCATGTTTTGTTTTTCATCAATGATGCGTATTCTTCATTAATAGCTTCATTCCATTCGGCAGCATGGTTTGATGATAATGCTTCTTTAATTGATCTTGGGTCCATACTTTTTTCATCAACCATATGGGACGATTCATTATTTTTCCTAAATGACCATGACCTTAGTCGATGTTTAATGGATTCAAGTGGTTCTTGACTGTTCGTTCCAACAGATTTGGTGTTATTGTTATCAGGTTTATCTGGCTTCTGATTGATTCTTTCTTTGGAAATTTCTATGTCAAGCTCCTTATCATCACGTTCCAAAAGCCCGTCGTTTGATTCTTGCTCATCATCATTTGATATTTCATTATTAATATTGTCAAGAGTTTTGATTTCAAATTCATAAAATAAATCAGTATCAGCTTTTTTTGTATTCTTGAATAACTCGTTTTCGATGAATCTTACATCACAGCTCTTTATAACATTTTTGGTGCCCGGTCTCCACAACCGATATGACTTTGATTCATTTGAGTATCCCACTAATATATACTCATTACTTCTTGCTTCCCATTTGGATTTAGACTTCTTATTTAGGGCAAATGCTTTACATCCTATTTGCCGCAGATGTTTCACGCACGGTCTCTTACCTGTCCACAATTCTTCAGGGGTTTTTCCATTACTTAAATTTGTTGGACATCGATTTCTAATATATGCTGATGTATTTATAATTTCAGCCCACAAAGAAGTCGGTAGATCAGCCTCTAACATATAACAGCGACCCATCTCGACTAACGTCCGATTCATACGTTCGGCAACTCCATTCTGCTGTGGGGTGTATTCTACAGTAAGCTGACGATGAATACCACAATCTTTCAAGAACTTTGAAAATTTTTCGCTGACTAATTCTTTGGCATTATCACTTCGCAATATCTTAATTCTCTTTCCAGTCTCATTTTCTACAATTGCCTTAAATTCCTTAAAAGCCTCTAAATATTGATCTTTATGTCTGAGAAAATAGACAAAAACTTTTCGTGAGAAATCATCGATGAATGTTGCAAAATAAAGGCTTCTTCCCATTGACTCACACCTCATTGGACCACATAGGTCTGTATGAATAAGTTGCAACACATCGGTGGATGATTTTTCATTCTTTCGGGGAAAAGATTTTCTTGTTTGTTTTCCACGAATGCACGCTTCACAATCAATTTTTATTGTCTTCAAGCTAGGTAATCCTTTCACCATTTGAAAAGATGATAGCTTACTCAGATCTTTGCAGTTTAAATGACCATAACGCCCATGCCATAATTTAAGCTCATTTTCAGCACTTTTACTCACAGAATTTGCGGCTATCTCCTTTTCAAATATGTTGACAGTATATATGCTATTTTTCTTACAGCCTTCTATCAGGATATTGCCCTTTCGCATAATAAATGCCTTATTTTCTTCCATTACTACTTTGCAACCTGAATCAGTGGCCTTACTGGTAGACAAGAGATTGTGCTTTAAATCTGGTACATATAAGACGTTATTTAAGTAAATGGCCTTTTCTCCGCTAACATTTACACAAATCGCCACTTTCCCTATGCCTTTGATATCTATTCCTTTATCATCCGCTAACTTGACGTTTCCAGTATAGCTCGTGTCAAGATTAAGAAAAAGAGATTTATCATTGCACATGTGTGATGATGCGCCACTATCTATTACCCATTCCTGTTTAGATCTGACAAAATATGCATTTTCTGTAGCGCCCAAAGAATTTTCCTTGTCTTCACTGGATCTTGAGTTCCATTCAATAGATATTTTCGCTCTGCAGTCTTTAGCCTTGTGTCCTTTTTTCTTACACCGAAAACATGTTATTGTCTTTTTGTACCTACCTTCCATTAGATTTGGGTTGTAATTCGGATACGTTTCTGCCTTCTTCTTGAAATGCTTTGCTTTCATTGCAGCATCTTGGCTTACTTCAACTTTTTCGCCAATTTCAAGCAACCTTGCCTTCAAGACATCAAGTTTTGGAAATTCGTTAGCAGTATCAACAGCCGCCTTAACGGCTGAAAATTTATCTGGTAACGCATCGACAATTACAACAGCTTGCAGATCTTCATCGAGTTCAACCCCCATTTCCGATATTGATGATGAACACGTTTCAAACTCGATAAAAAACTCAGAAATAGTTTGATTATCCGACATTTTCAAGTTCAGCAGTTTCCTATAACACTCAATTTTTTTTCTTGTTGTTTTGCGGTCGTATGTATCTTGAAGATGCTTCCACATTTCGCTTGACGTTTTTATATTCCTTACCGTGTTCACTATATTCGGTTCCAATGCTATCAAAATCTCGGCTCTTGCATCCATATCCTTTTCGATAAACCTTTGTAAAACTTCCATTTTTTCTTCAAATTCAGCTCGTTGTTCGTTTGTAGGATTTCTGGGGAGACTGCCTATATTTGGTGCTTTATCCACTCCCAACACAATGTTAAGCAGTCTGTTTTTGTGCAAAACAGCTTCCATCTGTGTCTTCCAGGTCAAATAATTATTTCCGTTGAATAACGGAATACGGCCATTATACGATGTCATTATTTGTTCTTCAGCACGAGATCTTAACTCACACAACCCAAAAATTGAATATATTTGTTCTCACCAAATTATTGTTTAAATTAATCCTTCAGATTTTTCCTTATATCCCCGTTATGGCGCTGGGCCCATAACCTATTGAATCAGAATAAATGCGCAATGGAATATTGAAAAGTATTGCTTTTATTGAGACAATATTTTATATTAATATAAAATTTATTTTCTATGACAAAGAAAGACTTCAAGGATTATTTGATTAAATAATAATGTTGAATTAAAGTAGTTATATGCAAAGTATTCTCAACAGCAAGTAATCACGATCATTTTGTTTGTTTACGAATTGCCGGATAACGAATGTTTTCTTATCCGAGAAAACCAAAGTCGGCAGTTCATCACTTTCGGCCAAGCGAAGCAACTCTTTAGCTCTTTTGAGTCTATTTTCTTTCTGTTGCCGTGTAAGTTCTTGCACTTTTTAGAATTTCAATGTCTTTACCTCGTGCTCATTTTTCAATATTTGCCGAATGGAATATTGGGATATGTTCAGCTCACAAGCCATTTTTCGGCGACGCCGGTTTCGATCAAGTCGCTTCTTTACTTTTCGAACCATTTCTGCTGATGTTGCCGTTTACTTCCGTCCACTTCCTTGACGTCGGGCTATGCTACCAGTATCACGGTAACGAGTGATGGTACGAGACACAAAAGAAATATTCACATTTAAATGCTAGAGTGCTCTAACAATAGCCAATTGTTATTTTCCAGCCAAATATAAAGTTATCAAACTATCACGCTTGAACTCCATCACGAATAACTTTTTTTCTGGAAAATTCTCACCAAAATGCTTTTGTAGGCTTTTAAACAATATAATGAGCTTTCACTGGAATAATTTTAAGAGCTGTCGGACAAGTGGCTTAGAAATGACAGCAGTCTGATGTTGGTTGCAGTTTTTTCATTTACCTCACCCACAGAGGGTCACAATTTTCAATATTTTTTTTTTTTAGTCATAACTTGCGGAACAAGTCAGCGATTCTTTACAACTTGCATTATCGAAATATTTGTCTCAACAAAAAACCTGAAATGAATATAGAATTTATAATTTCGTATAAAATTGGATATAAATGTTCGATTTTCTTGTAATTTTTTCCATACCAGTATTTTTATGTGCATTCGATGAAATAGGAAAATGGAATACTTCAGTCAACTATATCTGGTACCGAACGTACATTTTAACAGTTTCAAGTTTTTCTTGCCTGAAAATCGTATTTCTTTTTCAAGGCACCCTAGATTATTGATTTTTTAAGCAAAGTCCTTTTGAAGACTATATTCTCATGAAAATGGTAAATTGTACAGTTTTTAGTACATCTGCCACTACTGTGTTTTGAAGGCTATTTTGTTTTTCACAGGAAAGGCACATACCCAATTTTAATCTAGGACTTCCATTTTTCGATTTTTGATACCCGTCCTAAAAGACTTCAGTTCTATTACTTATAGCAGAAGAAGTATGTGGAGCCCTCGGTCGTTGAATAACCCTGGTACCATTTTTGTACCTTTCAGCACTTTTTCCAGTGTAAGGTATCTAACTTTCCGTATCCGCTGGATGTTAGTTTTATTATGGAACCTTTTAAATGGATAAAGGAGTATCCATAGTATATTAAAGGATTAAAATACCAAAATTTTCCGACGCATCCTCATATTCACGAAACGCTTTGTACAATTTATTTAAGCAATTTCGGGACAAGTTGTTGTAGTTGTTACCAACTTAGCCCACACACAATCTATTGTTACGAATTAAATACCCCAATTTAGGTACCCTATCACAAAAAGGCGTTTTGCCTTTTGGCTGGGACTTTATGAATGTGACCACAAAAAAAGGAAACGAAAAACAAAAACACAATAATGTTGTGGCTGTCGCTGCTCAGACGTTGGGAAACCGAATAAGCCGACACCAAGAACAACAATAGCAGTAAATAAAAAAAGTACAAACAACATCACATGGAATACTTATCTTCATTTTAAGATTTTTTTTATTGTTTTCCTTACACTATCATGACAATTATGTTGCGTTTTTTTATTGTGGCACACACACACACACGTAAAAGAGACATATATAAATGCTCACATACATATATTTTCATCAGGATGTTTTGGTCTACTACATATAGACAACCTTATGTGTTGTTTTATATTTCCGTTATACAAATGTGTAGGCCTGTAATTTCCACGAAGATGTGCGGAGAAAGAGAGCGAGAGAGAGGTCGGTAGGTAGACCCCTTTGAGTATATTTATAACCACCACCGCTGGCATTTGGGTAATTAAAATATTTGAGATAACAAATTAATGGACGGCGTCATTGCTACGAGGTTTGTTGTTACCTTCATTAAAGCGGTTAGTTTGTCCCAGAGCTGGATGTTCTTTCTCTCTTTATGTCGTGTGGTATAGGAATGTGGTTTCCGGTGTCTTCTTTGCTGTGTTGTGAGAATTTATTTTTATTGAGCCTAGGAGAACGATTATAGCCGGCGTAGCGAATGCGTACTCTTTTGGCAGAGATTTATGAAAGGAGAGTAAAAGTGTTTTAATTTTAGAGGTGAGTGAGAGATGGCCTAAATGGCAAAAGGACATTTATAGAGGGTGAGATGAAAAAACTACAACCTACTTCAGACTGCCGTCATTTCTAAGCCACTAGTTCGAAAGCTGTTAAAATTAATCCAGTGATAGCTCAAGCGTACAAAAACATTTTGCTGAGAATTTTCCAGAAAAAAGTTATTCGTGATGAAAGTCAAGCGTCATAGTTCTTTAAATTTGGCAATTTGACAGACCGATGGGCGGACATCCCTAGATCGACTCCAAATGTCCTGAAACGCTTTTGGTCCAAGGAGATCTGGGATCTAAAACCGTTACTTTTTTTAATTTGTCTAAGGCGGGATTTTTAGAGAAAAAAATTAGTTTCGACCTTATTTTTTCGATAAAAGGGTTTATGTGGGCTCTCCTACACTGGGACGACACTCCGAAAGTGTTCTATAATTATACATGATTAATATGCGATCTTTGTATAAACGAAGTCTGGAAGGCTTTATTCACGATTTATTTAATGAACGCCTAAAAGTATGCTATAAAACCAGATTTATACAATTTTTTTGTTTTACAAGTCCACATTTTTAAAGAGTCTCCAAATAATATCATTAAAAGGTTTCATAAGAATATTTTTTGTATGGAAAATAATTTTTTTTCTTCCAAAAAGTACGCAAAGGACTTTGGCCTTGCGGGGCCGACTATGTGATGCCTTGGCACAATACTATACTATGTTGGAAAACTAGCTTAGGTCCAAACTCATTGTAATATGTGTCGGGGGTATTATAGGTTTGATTGAACCAGATGTTTTAGGATTTTCCTATCTTGTCTTTCAGAAATAAACTTTTTGAAACTTTTTGTAGTTCCCCAAGAATATATTAAAAACAAGTAAGCAAAGGCTACAGTCGTGCGGGGCCGACCGTTGAATACCCTACAACACTATAATAAACGATACAGTTTATATAGGCGAGATACTCGAAAGAATTCCACAAGATATTGTGACAAATAATAAAAGAAAACCATCAGGTTTCGTTATCTAATTTTCGAATAATAGCAACTTTAACTAATTTGCTCATTTCCAATTTATTGGTAGATGTTGCACTTAAATTATCTTCCTAGATCTGAAACCAATATTTCCCAAAGCCCTATAACCTCTCAGAAGTGGCAAAAGATTAACATTTATTATTGGTTTTTGACTGAAACGCATCTATATGAGATACAGACATTTGACTATATTCTTCAACGAAATCAGCGTTAACGAAATAGTCAGAAGTGCGTCTTTCCTGTATTTGTGAATTCTCCAAAAAGTCACTGGAATGGACATTTTCGTATTTTGTCTACAAAAGTTGGCAAACTCCTTCACACATTGAATATTTTTGGATGGCCATCCGAAACTGCTCGGCTTTTGCAATGTGCGGTAACCCCCATTCAAATGTGCGTGAGGATCGGGCGATAATTACGACCTGCTGACAATTTTGCAGTTTTTTTGGTCCATTTCAACCCCTAAATATATGGCGATCATCTCCAAAAAGAGTAGGCTTCTATTCTGATCCTCATCTTATCCCCATGCAAAATTTCGTAAGGATCGGGCCATAAATTAGATCTGTATATGATATCCTGATATCCTAACTACTTAGTTTTGTTAGCTGTAGAAATATTACCAAATGTTTAATTCAAAATGAAAACATGCCAAAAATATGACAAAATTGAAAAAATATGAAAAAATTTTACAAAATCAATATTTTCATCTTTAGAGATATATTTTTATGCGATTTTTTAGACGTTTTTTCTTTCCTGCCAAGAGGCCATTCTGAATTAATGAGAACTGTCGAAATCAGTTCAGCCGTTCTCGACATATAAGAGAGCTTTCAAGCATATCTCCTTTGATAGACATATATATCGCACATATTTTGCTATATATCCAATTTGTTGGATATTAACATCAATGTAAAGGTCAGAAGTAACCTTCTGATGGCTTTGTGATTTCGCCGGGATTTAAAATATTCACGGTTTAATGAAAAATTTTGATTTTTTTCAACACAAATGATATGATCTACTTTTATCCGCTAAATATTATCCGATGACCACCCAAATTAGTAGGCTTCTTCCCCGCCCCAAACTCTATCTACATGCGAAATTTCGTCGATTGGTCTATAATTGCGACCTGTATAGCTACTGCAAAATCCGACATTTTTTCAGTATTTGGTCCATTTTAACCCCTAAAAATTTGGCGATCATCTCCAAAAGCAATAGGGTTCTATTCTGGTCCAAGCCCCACCTACATTCTAAATTTCGTGAAGATCGGGCCATAATTGCGACCTGTAGAGTGATTACAAATTAACGTGGACAGACGGACAGACGGACGGACGGACATACATATCTAGATCGACTCAGCTCGGCGAGCTAGGAAGATCCATATATACTTTCCTATGTGGGAAACCAATATTTCGAGGTGTTACATAATTTTTGGCCCAATCAAACTTATAATACCCCCAACACATAGTGTTGTAGGGTATAATCAGCATTAAAAATTGTTCTTGAAAATCCAAGTCCTTTTTATACTCTGAGCCATATAGAGAGTTTTAAATCGAGTACGGAGATGGGCAATATCGGTCCACTTCTACTGTTAACCCCCCCCCCCCCCCCACAATATTTAAAAAAATAACGGATAATCTGATTTATTTCTATCTTTGCAAATCCTAATATTTGCATCAGAGCTAGGGCATCTGCGAAAATGGGCCACTTCATCAAGTACCTCCCCGACAAAGGGTCAAAATTTTGAATAATTATAACTTTTATAAAATGTGATAAAATGTGCTTTTGAAGATGATGGCATAATATTTAGGGGTTGAAACATAACATGTGTGTTAAATAAAAGTTAAATTTTCCATTATACCGCGAATATTTTTAATTCCGGCGAAATCAAGACGAAAAGGTCATTTCTGACCGTTACGTAGATGCCGATATTAAATATATATATTTATAGCGAAATATATACAATGTGTATATACAAACGCCAGGGATGTTAGCTAGAATGCTTATATCTCAAGAATGGCTTCACCGATTTTGACAAATTTTGTCAATTCTAAATGCTCCCTTGGCATAAAAGTATAAAATCTAAAAAATCGATGATGTTAATACAGATTTTGTAGAATTTTTTGAAATTTTTTATTCTTTCATATCTTCTATCGCATGCGATTTTTTCAATTTGACTTAAAATATTGAAGTGTATATTTTGTAATATTTTGCCATCTTACAACACAGGTTTGGGTTATTATATACAGATTGCAATTATCGTCCGATCCTCACAAAAATTGTCACAGGGGTAGGGTTAGGCTCAGAGCTAGGGTTAGGACTATTGTTTTCAAAGATGTCCGCAATACATTTAGGGGTTGAAATGGACCAACAGCTAAAAATGTTCCTGATTTTGCAGCCATTAGAAAGGTCAGAAATAGAAACCAAAGGACACGAAATCTCGCATGAAGTTAGAGTTTAGGACAGCTGGTAGAATGGACCACAACTTTTATGCGAAAACAACAGTAACATTTCCACTCTACTGAAACCCTGAAAATAACTTACAGACGAAATCCAAAATACACAAAAAAGGCGAACTTCTGGCTTTTTATGCTGATTTCGTTGACGAATATAGTCAAATATCGTTGACGAGCAAATCATATAGATGAGACTATATTTGGAGATAGATAGGGGTCTCCTGTTTTTGGAGATAATAGCAAAATATTTAGGGGTTTAAATAAACCAAAAACAGAAAATTTTTTTCTGTTCACACAATTGGATTTCCTGTTCACAATTGAAACCAATCGCCACCGAAGTTTGCATGAGAAGAGAGTTAAGGACAGGGAAAAAGTGTAGCATTTTGGATGGCCATTGGATTATATTTAGCTGTAAAATAGACAACAATAACTAAGAGCACGACGGAGTTCCTAAATATTGGGCAAATGTCCATGGTCAATAGGCTAAGGGTAGTGTCTGGCCAGTGCTCTATGACATTATTTCATAATAATCTTCCAAAATGGATTTAAACATAAGGGGGCTTCTAACATATTGAAGGTTTATAGTGTATCACATGGTCGGCCCCACACGACTATATCCTTTGCTTACTTGTTTTTATTTTTAATTACCAATTATTGATATCCTTTAAATAATATTGTTGAAAAATCCACCATTATTAATAGTCCTTCGAATACACGAGAATAAAAGACAAAAGTGAAAAGAATAAACAAAGAGTTTTAACTTGTTTTCTAAAAGACCTCTATTTTTAGAGGAACATTATAAGGTTTTCTCATAGAACAAATTTAATTTCGAGTATATTTTTTAAAACACTAATTACTTGTAGAATTTCGATATATAGACAGAATAGCTTTTTGTCACCTACACCCTTTGAACTATTTATTTTTATCGACCTGCAAGAATTCAACGGCAATAAAGATTTTAAAATTGGTGTCCAATATCTAGTGAATATATTTTGATATAGGTCTGGTACATACCACAGAATGTGACCTACTTGACGCGTACAAAGATGTAAAGACCATACACATTGTGCGTATACGTAATGTACATGCTTTCTGTTTATATAAAGTATACGCACCCCAGCACAATTTTGCTCTTAGTAAGTTTATACTTTCAATCTCTTTGTTTTAAACTTAGATTTCTCAAAATTGTTGCCAAAATTTAAAAAAAAAAATGTATTCCAATCCATTTAGTTCAAACAACAAAGAAGGACGAACAACAACTAGGACAAATGTAAAAAAATACCTTAAAATACATTTTTTTGAATGTTTTTACTTTTTGAAGGATTTTGTTACTGTTGTTGCCGACTATGACAACGATGTCCTTATTGTCATTTTTATTGCTGTACGAACACAACGACAGCTCTTAACAGAGCATGAATAAATGCACCTTTAATGTTGCAGTGACTCATTTAAAATTCATAAATTGCTTTTTTATGCAAAACCAGATGCCAGCAGTGGCAGCAGTAGTACCACCACCGACATCCCCACAACCAGCACTACAGCTGTTTGTTCTCATTTGTGGTGCATAGGTAGGAGCAGTAGAAGAAGAAGACGTCATAGATACAATAATATTTTTGTTGTAGTTCATTTTGTTTTAAAACACTATCTAAAATTTTGCTGCAAAATTTCCTAGGTATTACCAGACTGAGAACTGCTAGGTGGCAGCTTAAATCTAACAAAATTGCTAGGACTTTCATTTGGTGGAATATGTTAAAATTTCTTTCAAGTTAAAAAGGACAAAGGCAAAACATGCCACCAAAATTGTTGTTAAAGCTTTTCATGTCGTTATTTCCATATAAATACCTGTCTAAGTTCAGCAACACCATTGGTCGTAATTTATACCAAGGTAGACATTGTGGGGGGAGGTAGGGCTTTTCTTTCATTATCAACTTACATTTTTGAAAATTGTAGTTTGCTCTTTGTTTTTTGTAGATTTTCTTTATAGCAAAATTATGCAATTTTAAAGTTTTCTCAAGTATAAATTTGCGAACAGCAACAAGAGCGGCAAGAAGGAACAAGGATATAAAACATTTTACATTTTAAATTATAATTAGAAACTAGGAAGGCTTATTATCTATAAATAAATGGAACATTCATAAAAAAATTAGAAAGACAAAAAAAAAAGTTAAAAGTGGTTTTTCGTGAATTTTTAAGCAGTTTGTGATATGACCAATTCGACAAGTATTCCTCAAAAATATTTTTTTAAATCCCCAATATTTATATAAACAAGTAAAATAGTAACAGCCGTTTTAGCCGACAGATGTATACCCCCAGCCTTGAATTAAAATTTTTCAAACTATTGACCCTTTATGGGGGAGGTTCAGAAGCAGCTGGCCAAAATTGACCAGTTCGTTTCTTACCTAAGACTTACATAAATATTACAAAATGTGGAATGATGTGGATTGTGAAATGATATATAGCGAAGTATGCCATTTTCATACTTCATCTAATACAGATAAAAGTATTGATATAGGTAATTCGAAGGAAGTCGAACATTTATATCAAATTTTATACGACTTCATAAAATCCGACAAATTACACATTCATATCAGAATTCAGGTAAGAGAAATATTTAGATATAGAAAGTTGTAAAGAATAGCCGAAAATGTTGACCGTTTGTGGGTGAGGTATCAGAAGGGGTTGGCAGATTTATATTATCTACAGAACGGATCTTGCGTTAGCAAATATATTTGGATGTATGAAAGTTGAAGAGAGTAGGATGCCCTTCGCCACCTTATGCCCTTAGCCATATGGCTAGAGAGGGTATATATCATTTGATATGGCCAAAATGTGCCTCATCAAAATACCAGTTGTAGACCCTAGGTCTCTCTGGAGCAAATCCGTTTCAGAACTTGTAGTCAATCCAGCGATGTCCGTCCGTCTCTCTAGCTGGCTGGCTGATGCGCACAATAACTCTCGAAGGGAGTATTCGATTTGATCCAAACTTGGTACATCGTTATATTATTGTCAAACTTAGATAGAGTTTCGAGATGGGCAATATCGGTCCACTCTGGTGTCATCACCACAAAACTTTGAAATTTCAAATAAAAATATTTTAATGCACAGAAAGAGAAAGGATTATCCGATTTTGCTCCAACTTTGCAAATCATAATATTTGCCTCTGTGCTAGATTAAGTTCGAAAATGGACAATAAAGGTCCACTTCATCACGTACCTCCCCCACAAAGGGTCAACATTTTGAATAATTATATATCTTATAAAGTGGGATGTGAGAGTCCGATTGTCTTCAAATTACACACATCACAATATTTTTATTATCCCAATGTCCTTCTGGTACTTCCCCACGAGAGGGTCAACATTTTCAATATCCACGAAGTTCATACAACGCGAAATTAACATCCAATTTCCATTCAAACTTGGAATATCTCAATATTTCTATCAACACAAAATCTGTTATAAAGATGGTAGAGATCGAACTATTCCTTCTTGTACCTGCCCCACAATGGGTCAAGGTTTTGAATAACCAAAACTATTATAAAATTCGAAAAAAGCATCCGGTTCTCTTCATATTTCGCACATCCCATTATTTCTACTAACACAAGATCTGCTGTGAAGATGGGATATATGGGTCTTCTCCTTCTGATACCTCCCCCAAAAGAGTCACAATTTTGAATATCAATGAAGCTCATTCAACGCGAGGTTAACATCCGATTCCATTCATACTTTGTATTTAAATCTGCCATTTATTCTGTTACCTCCCCCACATAGAGTTGAAGATTTTGAAAAACAAAACGCGTAAAGAAAGCGAAATAAGGATCCATCTCTCTTCAAATTTAACACATACAAAAAATTGTGATAATACAAAAATACCAACATTTTTATTCTGCCGAAATGCTGAAAATAAGTTAAAGGCGAAATCCAAAATATGCAAAAGGCGAACTTCTGGCTTTTTTATGTTGATCTCGTTGGCGAATATAGCCAAATAACGTAGACAAGCATATCATATAGATGAGTCTAAATATGGAGATACAGAGGGGCCTCTTGCTTTGGAGATGATTGCAAAATATTTAGGTGTTCAAATGAACCAAAAACAGACAAATTTTCCTGATTATCCTATTGAAACCAATCTACACGGAATTTTGCATGAGTAGACGGGGAAGAAGTCTAACATTTTGGATGACCATTGGATTATATTTAGGTGTAAAATGGACCACAGTAACTAATAGCACGACGAAGTGCGCAAAAAAATATTGGGCAAATGTCCCTGATCAAAAAGCTAAGGGTAATATGTGGGCAGTGCTCTATGACATAATTTCAAAAGTGAAATCTTTCAAAATGGGTTTTGGATATAAGGGGCTTCTAACATGTTGTGGTGTTGTAGGGTATCACGGTCGGCCCCGCAGGACTATATTCTTTGCTAACTTGTTTTTTATGATTTCGCTGCCCAGTAACCAGTCTGAGTTGTGAAAAATTCCTGTAATCTTGATTGAACTCGTTTTCAGATCAAAACTCCAAACGAAGTTTCGGGTTCTTAGTCCAAATTTTGTTAAGGCCTTCATATTGTTATTACTATAAACAAAGGGACTATACTGTGAAATATATTTCGCAACATTAAAGATAGAGCTTTGAAATTTGATAGGATACGAATACGAATAATACATTCGTACAGAAAATCAATCATATCGGTCCATTTTTTGGCCAGAATTTGCTGGATTTTTGCCGTAATTATGTTTTTTATGCGATTTATAATAGTCCCTTAAAAAATTAGAAAAATGCATATTACGGAAAACACTCAGACCATAGATTTTTTTTTCTAAACGAGAGCGAATTTTTACCTTTCACTGTGTTTCTGTATATAGCGGCTTTCCATATTTGCTACCTTTTAGTTTGCCCCGTTTTTTTACCCCCAATAATTCCATTATCTTCAACTACTCTTTAAACTTCCAAATCATAAATATTTAACAACTAAACAAAGAAGGTATGAAAAAACAGCAACGAAGAAATGTGATAAGTGAATAACAAAGTAAAACTTTCCGACTATGATCAATATGGGTCGAAGCTCCTCTTCACGGTCTATAAATATGTATCTCAACACCAGGCACAATGCTGTTGCATAAAAGTACTGGTGAATTATAAATCTATCCACTTTAAGAACTACTTTCTCAGCCAGCAGCAAGGAAAAGGTGTTCAGCTTCTGGTGAGATACGAAAATCTTTGTGGTCAGCTATTTTTTTTTGGACATTGAAAAACATCAGCAATTGTCTTGAAAATTGCTTGCAATTTGTTGTCGGTAACGAACATCAGTGTAATGCGTGTTGTGGTATTTGGCAGAGAGAGAGAGATATATGTGAGTGCGGTTGGCTATGTGTATCACTTATTCAGTTATCACCAGAAATAGAGTCATTGTCGATTCTCGCTTTACTCATCTCTTGGTGGCCATTCGGCTACATCTATTCCTTTATCTTGATAAGAACTTTCTTGTATTCTCGTTGCGGAATTGTGTTTGAAGGCATGTTAGTGTCGAAAGTGTCCGTCCAGAAGACAGGGAGAAAGAAGATTTTTTTGTTTTTGGCTTGTTTCTTTGACTAAGTTGCAAGGAGCTTTGCCAGAGAATGGCGGTGTCGTTGGTGTTGATGTTTTGGTCAGTCAATTGTGGCATAACTTAAATTGCAACAATTTGCTACGATTTTCAACATTCTATCCAGTTTTGCTCAACCCCCCAAATGCTGATGCTGACAAATGGAGATGTTGGTTGCAGGCAGAAAAAAAAAAACAACAACAAGTACATATGTAGACACATAGACGGAAAACTGGTGAATGTCTTTCTATTTTGGGAATAATGGAGGGTTAGCAAATGGTAGGAAATTTAAAATTTATTTTTTTTTTTCAAATAATTGAAGGAAAATCCAGCAGAGTTTGAAAGTAGTGTTAAAAATATATAACCAAATTCATCTTTTAATTCTAAGTACATATAACCAAAACAAAGCCCTTAACAACGTTTGGCCTATGAACCAGAAACTCATTTGGGGCTTTAATCTACAAACAAGTTCTATCAAGTTTTCTGGAATTTTCTATAAAGCAGATTGGCTACTGAGCAAATCGTAAGAAAATTCCTCAATTTTTCAGAAAGTGAATAAAGATTCCAACAGAGACCTCCATATCAAATTTCAGGATTTTAGCTCTGTTCCTTCACCATTTAATACTTTTCGTACACATTTCCAATTCTAGACACCAAAAAAACCCTTTACATCCAATTTGAGGATTCAAGCCCTATTCCTTCTCCCAATACAAAATTTAGTACCATTTGAAATTTTTCGCAAAAATCTCAGACTCATTTCAAAATCTAAATCCGAACCCAGATGCCATCAGTAATCTAAATATTAAATTTTAGAATTTTACCTTCACAAAATACAAATACAGGGTGAAAAAACTACACCCAATTTCAGACTGCTGTCATTTCTAAGCCACTCATCCGATAGCTGTTAAAATTATTCCAGTGACAGCTCATTATATTTTTTACAAGCGTAAAAAAGAATTTTCGTGAGAATTTTCCAGAAAAAAATTTATTCGTGATGGAATTCAAGCGTAATAGTGTGATTTCTTTGTATTTGGCTGGAAACCCGCAAGTGGCTATCGTTAGACCACTCCAGCATTTAAATGTGAATAAATCTTTTGTGTCTCGTACCATTGCTCGTTACCGTGATACTTGTAGCGTAGCTCGACATCAAGGAAGTGGACAGCAATTTTTGACAGCGACATCAGCAAAAATGGTTTGAAAAGTAAAGAAGCGACTTGATCAAAATTCGCGTCGCAATGGCCGAGAAATGAATCTAGAGCTGAATATATCGCAATATTCCATTCGGCAAATATTGAAAAAATGAGCTCGTGGTAAAGCCATAGAAAGTCCGCAACAGAAAGAAAATAGCCTCGGCTTCTCTTGGCCGAAAATGGTGAACTACCGAATTTGGTTTTCTTCGATGAGAAAATATTTGTTGTCCAGCAGTTTGTAAACAAACAAAATGATCGTGTTTACTTGCCAAAGAGGTCAGCTGAAAATGTTCCCCTTCGGTTGGCCGCCAGAACTCAAGCTCCGGTCATGCTGATGGTGTGGGCCGCCATAATAGCCGATGGTAGCTCTCCCCTCGTATTAATCGACCGTGGCATCAGAATAAATGCCGAATATTATCTCGAAAATATTCTGGAGGATGTATTAAAGCCTTGAACCCGCAAACATTTTGGCCGCAGACCTTGGACATTCCAACAGGACTCAGCACGCGCCACCCAAGAATGGTTACAAAATGAGGTTCCTCGCTTCATTTCCAGCACACATTTCTGGATACCAATCCATTGGACTATTGTGTCTGGAGTATTCTGAAAAGCAAGGTTGGCACTAAAAAATACCAAAGTGTCGATCACCTCGAGTAAGCGGTTCGCCGGGAATGGGCCAAAAAACCGCAGAGCAACATTCGGGCAGCGTGTGACGGTTTCATTGGCCGTTTGAAGGCCATAATTCGAGCCAAAGGTGACCAATTCGAACAGGTCTAAACTTATTCTTTCCGACGTATTTTGCTTCCATTCAATAAAATTTAAACAAAATGTAAAAATTATGGCGTTTGGATTTGTTGCGGTTATTTTTATCTCACCCGGTATATTATAGTGTTGTATGGTATCACATGATTGGTCCCGCATTTCTCTAGCCTTTGCGTTACTTTCATAATCTCCTAAATTTTTCCTGTAATTATTGAAAATTTTGAATTTATCGTAGACTTTTTAAAAATGTGATTAAGGATCAAAAAACAAGTGATTGCGGATTTTAAAGTATATATGAAGTATATTTTTTAAGGATGCTCAGGTAATATTGATGTGTTTTTAAATTATCTTTTTTAAGGACTACTTAACCAAGAATCGGGTATTTTTTTAGTTTTTTGCAGTGGACTGTACGTTTATTTCACAAAATATTTTTCAAGAACTGGCATTGTTCTTCTCTCGAAAATTCTTAAGAAAATTTTACACATTCGATAGCTCATTCATTCTCTATACTTTACTATAACCAGACTAGCCAAAACACAGAATGTCATTTTCAGTTCCTTCCATTCGCTTACATTTGCGAAGCATTGAAACTCATTTTCAGTTTTATCAATAAAATGCATAAATTGTTCTATAATTCTAAGGACTTTGAATAATTTCCTTGCGTTTTTGTGTCACTGCATTCCATTCCCCCCTTCCCCTTGGATTTGTTGTCTATACAAAATATTGAATTTCCATTCAATAAGACGAAGAATAAAAACCTTTCATTCACTGCCATCCCTGGGCCAGAGATAAGAAAGCGTTGGAAGGTGAGTGGGGCATGCCAGTAGAACGACTGCAGCTAAATGTATATCGCCAGCTTATTAAACACTTGAATGAATTTCAATACTTAAAACTTTATTAGATTTCCGTTTTGGCTTTTGTGGGTACTTGCAATTTCCGTTTCCGTTTTTCTTTTGCTTTTTTTGCTGCAGCCGCAATCAATGGCAGTGTCACACCACTACCATTACCACTCTCACCACCTCAGCTATCGGCAGCCATTCATTCGCTCACTCATTTCCAGTATCTCTGAAAAGATGTTAAAATGTAGAATAATGTAGCGTTTTTTTATATAATTTCCAAACCCAGCCAGCCAGCTAGTGGTGGAATCTCTCGCCCCTTGTCGCCTTCCCCACAACCTATAACTATTTGATCCCAGCAATCGTTTTGATGGTTTGCATTGCATTTCAATTTTTTCGTTTCGTTTTGTTTTGTTTTTGTTCTCCATCTTCTCACTTTTATTTCGTTTCGTATCGTTTTTATACCCTACAACACTATGTGTTGGGGGTATTATAACTTTGATTGGGCCAAAAATTATGTAACACCTCGAAATATTGGTTTCCCATATAGGAAAGTATATATGGATCTTCCTAGCTCGCCGAGCTGAGTCGATCTAGCTATGTATGTCCGTCCGTCCGTCTGTCCGTCTGTCCACGTTAATTTGTAATCACTCTACAGGTTACAATTATGGTCCGATCTTCACGAAATTTAAAATGGAGGTGGGGCTAGGGTCAGAATAGAAGCCTATTTCTTTTGGAGATGATCGCCAAATGTTTAGGGGCCAAAAACTGAAAAAAAATACTGGACCAAATACTGAAAAAATATCGGATTTTGCAGTAGTTATACAGGTCGCAATTATACACCAATCGACGCGGAATTTCGTATGTAGCTAGAGTTTAGGGCGGGGAAGAAGCCTACCATTTAGGGTGGTCATCGGATAATATTTAGCGGGTAAAATATACCATATATTTTGTGTTGAAAGAATTCAACATTTTTCATTAAACCGCGAATATTTTAAATCCCGGCGAAATCATTAAGCCATGACAAGGTTACTTCTAACCTTTACATTGATGTTAACATCCAACAAATCGGATATATAGCAGAATATGTGCGATATATATGTCTATCAAAGACGATATGCTTGAAAAATGATTTCGACAGTTCTCATTAATTCAGAATGGCCTCTTGGCAGGAAAGAAAAAACATCTAAAAAATCGCATAAAAATATCTCTCTAAAGATAAAAATATTGATTTTGTAAAATTTTCTCATATTTTTTCAATTTTGTCATATTTTTGGCATATTTTCATTTTTGAATTAAACATTTGGTAATATTTTTACAGCTAACAAAACTAAGTAGTAAGGATATCAGGAAATCATATACAGATCGCATTTATGGCCCGATCGTTTCGAAATTTTACATGGGTATAAGATGAGGGTCAGAATAGAAGCCTACTCTTTTTGGAGATGATCGCAATATATTTAGGGGTTGAAATGGACCAAAAAACTGCAAAATTGTCAGCAGGTCGTAATTATCGCCCGATCCTCAGGCACATTTGAATGGGGGTTACCGGACATTGCAAAAGCCAAGCAGTTTTGGATGGCCATCCAAAAATATTCAATGTGCGAAACAGTTTGCCAACTTTTGTAGACAAAATACGAAAAATGTCCATTCCAGTGACATTGGAGAATTCGCAAATACAGGAAAGACGCACTTCTGACTATTTCGTTAACGCTGATTTCGTGGAAGATGGTTTTCTTTTATAATTTGTCACAATATCTTGTGGAATTCTTTCGAGTATCTCGCCTATATAAACAGTATCGTTTATTATAGTGTTGTAGGGTATTCAACTGTCGGCCCCGCTCGACTGTAGCCTTTGCTTACTTGTTTCGTTTCGTTTTGTTTTTGTTCTCCATCTTCTTACTTTTATTTCGTATCGTATAGATTTTTTTCTTTGGTTCTTTTGCAGCGAAATGCAATTTATTCGACTTCGACTACTACCACTAAAAATTGCTGCGGGCAAAACGATAAAATGTCACAAAGTCAATAATGATGAATTGATGAATGAATGAATGTATAATGAAATTCAATTTTGGTTGAATGGTAAATACGTTGCAATTTTTGTATAGCTGACTGCTGCTGCTGCTGCCACGGATGGAGATGATGCTGCCAATGCAGCAGCTACATGAATAGCTGTATAGAAATACTCGAATATTATTCGTTTTATATTCCCATTAAATTCTGAAAGCTAAACATTTTATGATGTTTGCCATGAATGTAGAGGAGAGATTTCAAATATTGCTGGAGGAAAATATTAAAACACAAATTTGGCAGAATTTTAATAACTTTCTATACTCGATGGTAAAGGGTGAAGATAATTGTAAGATTGTCATTATTTTGTACTATATACAGGGTGAGATAAAAATAATGGCAACAAAATCAAATCAACAGTGGACCGATATATTTCATCTGCACATCAGACCTTGGGTTGATAAAAGTATTGTGACGTGTGTAATTTAAAGACATTCGGACTCTTACATCATATTTTATAAGAATTCAAAATATTAAGAACTTTAGACCCTTTGTGGGGGAGGTACTTGATGGAGTTGAGTGGGACGTGTCAGAAGGAGTAGACTGATATTATCCATTTCCGAACTCGATATAAGTTTTATAATACTATTACAATGTACCAAGTTTGGACCAAATCGGGTACTCCCTTCGAGATATATCGTGCGCACCAGCCAGCTAGACAGATGGACGGACCCAAAATCTCTTAAAACGGATTTGGTCTGAAGATACCAAGGGTCTAAAACTGTCATTTCGAGGATGCTGGTTTTGGCCGTATCAAATGATATTTACCCTATCTATCTATATGACTGAGGGTATAAAAATGCACAATTCTCAGTCTGAAAGACCTTGAACAATAGTTCTCCAAAATATCATTAAAAAATTCACAATTATCAGAGTGTCCTCGAAAATATTTATTTGAAAATACTAATCTGAGAGTAACGGACAATTGTTATTTGAGAAATCCTCGATTTTCAGTTCGATAGTCCTTGAAAAATATTATTTGCAAATCGATTATTCATTGTCTGAGAGTCCTTAAAAAGTATTATTTGGAAAATCCACAATTCTCAGTTTGCGAGTCTTACAATTTCGATTTTCATAGTCTGAAAGTTACCGAAAAGTATTGTTTAAAAAAAATTAGGATTGATGATCTGAAACTCTTTGATTTTTGTTTAAATCTACGAGTCGTATTCTGGGTGTCATTGAAAAAGATTATCAGAAAACTACACTAGCATTTTTAGGAAATAAATTTTTAAAGTCAATGATTCTATGTTCGAGAATCCTTGATAAGTTCACAATTCTTAGTATGGAAACCTTACAATATTCTGTAAAAAATCACGATTTTGTTCCCAAACACATTCTTTAAAATATCTACGATTATTGGGCGATTGATGTTGAAACAACGCTCTTTAAATAAACTGGAATATTTGTATTTTTGGTCCTTGAAAAACAAAAACAATTAAAAACTCCAAAGATTATATTTAGAATAATATCTTGAAAATTCCAAGATTTAAGATCTGTTGGTCCTCATTATTGATTCTTCTTTAGGTATTTGAAAAAGTTCTCGAAAATCCTGGATTTAAAACAAAATACCTCTCTTGTCTTTAAATTCTTTAAAAAATATATATTTTTGAATTCACGACATTTGATCCTTAAAAGAAGCTGTAAGTTCGGTTGGGCCGATCTTTGAATACCCTCCACCATTTGGAACGATTTTGGCAATTTTCAAAAAATATAATCCGTTAAAAATTCTGTTAAAATTTTAATTAAAAAATATGTAGCGGTATATTAGGATCTATGCGATAACGTGAACCTGCATAGGCAACTTTTGTCATAAACCATTACAATATTCAAATGCGAAACTTGAATAAAAAGGTTCGGTGAATAAAGTCGCTAAAATCATCAAAATACCGAAAAAAGGGAGGTGCCATTATATGGGGCTATATCAAAACGTAGACCTACATCACCCATTTTCAATACCAGACATAATACACATTTGTGTAAAGTTTTTAAACCTACTTCGTTCGGAAGCTAGAGTGATTTCCACAGATAGACGGAACGACGGACGGACATCGCTAAATCGACATAGAATTTTATGCTGATCAAGAATATATGTACTTTGTCTAATATGTATATTCGAGGTGTTACAAACGGAATGACAAACTTAATATACCCTTTATACTATGGTGGAGGGTATAAAAAATATTGTTATGAAATACAAAATGAATGTCCGATGATGCTTAGAAGGCCCTTGAAGAATATACTCAAAAATTCACGTTTATTGACCAAAAGGTCCTTGGAAAATATTCTTAAAAAATACGTTTATTGGTCAGAAGGTCCTCGGAAATTATTCTCAAAAAATTACGTTTATTTCTCAGAAGGTCCTTGAAAAAAATTCTCCAAAAACCCACGTTTATTTGTCAGAAAAAAAAATCCACGCTTAGTGAATGGAACGTTCTTGAAAAATTATTCTTTAAAAAATCGCGTTATTGCCCATAAGGTCCTTAAAAAATTTTCCTTAAAAAATCCTCGTTTTTTTTGATCTATTGGTCCTTCAAAAGAATATACATTAAGAATTAAATTCGAAGCCAATAATTACAAATTCAAGATTATTTTTCAGTTGGGCCTTGTAAAAATGTACTTCAAAACATTCACCATTATTGGTCTACTGGTTCTAGGAAAATAACAATTTTGAAAATTAGATAATGAAAAATAATTATCATATTAAAATCATTTATATTAACGATATTGAATGCGAACGCTGTCCGCATTTATTAGAATGCTCTTTTTTACAACTCAAATAAAAATTATCATTTTTTGCTTTTTTGTCCAGATGCCTCAGTCCTTTAGGCAGATTTGCAAATAGCATTTCTTTGCAAATGAAAGTAAAATTTAATATTCGTAATAATATCAATTTGATATTCAAATCACTTCTAAAGCAATTTATTTATGCCTCGTCCAGCATTGCTTTATCGCTATGAAACCAGCTTTATCTACGAAATGTAAAAATGGCTTTGATGATGGTGGCGGTGTAATTTCGTTCGTTTTTTACATTTTCTTTGAATCGGCGTTTGTACGTGTTTAGCTGGAAGTGGTATTATAGTCTGCATAATATTTTGAAATACGCAAAAAAATGAAATCTTTTCATATTCTCATTATTTGCATATTATGGCTAATATCGAAATCTTTTTAATGCATCAATAAAGGTGGCCGCAGGCTCAAATAATATTATGTTGTATTTTTTGAAGCGATAATTTTCTGGGAATTAACATAATGTACTTAGTTCTTAGTATTCTTTCTTAATATCCAGAAAAGCTGGATAAACTGGGATATAAGAGTGGATTTTTTAAGATTTTTTTTTTTAAACCTTTTAGACAATAAGCTAGGACTTTTAAATGTTAACATTTAAAGGAACTTTTGACTAATAAGCGTGGATTTTTGAAGAATATTTTTTCAAGACCCATAAACGTGGATTTAAAAAAAATTCCCAGGGTTAATAAACGTGAATACTTGAAAAATGTTTTTATAAGAACTAACAGACCAACAAGCAATGATTTTTAAAGAATATTTTTTCAAGGACCTTTAGAGCTACAAGCGTGGATTTTTAAAGAATATTTTTTCAAGGACCTTTAGAGCTACAAGCGAGGTTTTTTAAAGAATATTTTTTCAAGGACTTTTAGAGCTACAAGCGTGGATTTTTAAAGAATATTTTTTCAAGGATCTTTAGAGCTACAAACGTGGATTTTTAAAGAATATTTTTTCAAGGAACTTTAGAGCTACAAGCGTGGATTTTTGAAGAATATTTTTTAAAGGGCCTTTAAAGCTACAAGCGTGGATTTTTAAAGAATTTTTTTTCAAGGACATTTAGAGTTACAAGCGCGGATTTTTAAAGATTTTTTTTCAAGGACATTTAGAGTTACAAGCGCGGATTTTTAAAGAATATTTTTTCAAGGACCTTTAGAGTGGATTTTTAAGGAATATTTTTTCAAAGACCTTTAGGGTTACAAGCGCGGATTTTTAAAAAATATTTTTTCAAGGACCTCCCGAATATTAAGCATTGATTTTTAAAGGATTGAAAAAAAAAAAAATATTGAAGGACCATCAGAGCCATAAGCGTGGATTTTTAAAGAATATTTTTTCAACGACCTTCTGACCATTAAGCGTGGATTTTTAAAGAATATTTTTTCAAGGACCTTTTGAACATTAAGCGTGGATTTTTAAAGAATATTTTTTCAACGACCTTCTGAACATTAAGCGTGGATTTTTAAAGAATATTTTTTCAAGGACGTTCTGACCATAAAGCGTGGATTTTTAAAGAATATTTTATCAACGACCTTCTGAACATTAAGCGTGGATTTTTAAAGAATATTTTTTCAACGACCTTCTGACCATAAAGCGTGGATTTTTAAAGAATGTTTTTTCTACGACCTTCTAAACATTACGCGTGGATTTTTAAAGAATATTTTTTCAACGACCTTCTGAACATTAAGCGTGGATTTTTAAAGAATATTTTTTCAACGACCTTCTGAACATTAAGCGTGGATTTTTAAAGAATATTTTTTCCAAGGACCTTCTGATCACTAAGCGGTGATTTTTAAAAATTTTTTTCAATGACCTTCTGACAATCAAGCTTGGATTTTTAAAGAATATTTTTTTCAAGGACTATCTGGCCATGAGCGTGAAGTTTTAAAGAATCTTTTTTTCAAGGACTATCTGGCCATGAGCGTGGAGTTTTAAAGAATATTTTTTCAAGGACCTCCCGAATATTAAGCGGTTATTTTTAAAGTTTTTTTAAGAATCTTCTGACTATTAAGCATGGATTTTTAAAGAATATTTTTCAATGACTATCTGGCCATAAGCGTGGAATTTTAAGAGATAATTTTTCAAGGACCTTACGAATATTAAGCGTTGATTTTTAAAGATAATTTTTCAAAGAATTACTAACCACTAAGCGTGGATTTCTAAAAAAATTTATTGAAGGACCTTCTGATCATTAAGCATGGATTTTTAAAAAATATTTTTTTAAAGGATTGTTTTTCAAGGAACTTTGGTCAATAAACGTGGAATTTTAAAAATAGGTCTTCAACGTGGATTTAAAAAAATAGGTCTTCAACGTGGATTTTTAAAAATAGGTTTTCAAGAACCTTTGGTCAATAAACGTGGATTTTTAAACAATATAGGTTTTCAAGAACCTTTGGTCAATAAACGTGGATTAAAAAAAAATAGGTTTTCAACGTGGACTTTTAAAAAATATAGGTTTTCAAGAACCTTTGGTCAATAAACGTGGATTTTTTTAAAAAAATAGGTTTTCAACGTGGACTTTTAAAAAATATAGGTTTTCAAGAACCTTTGGTCAATAAACGTGGATGTTTTAAAAAAAAAATAGGTTTTCAACGTGGACTTTTAAAAAATAGGTTTTCAACGTGGACTTTTAAAAAATATAGGTTTTCAAGAATCTTTGGTCAATAAACGTGGATTTTTTAAAAAAATAGGTTTTCAACGTGGACTTTTAAAAAATATAGGTTTTCAAGAACCTTTGGTCAATAAACGTGGATTTTTTAAAAAAATAGGTTTTCAACGTGGACTTTTAAAAAATATAGGTTTTCAAGAACCTTTGGTCAATAAACGTGGATTTAAAAAAAAAATAGGTTTTCAACGTGGACTTTTAAAAAATAGGTTTTCAACGTGGACTTTTAAAAAATAGGTCTTCAACGTCGATTTTTATAAAAAATAGGTTTTCATGAACATTTGGTAAATAAACGTGGATTTTTAAAAAATAGGTCTTCAACGTGGATTTTTAAAAAATAGGCCTTCAATGTGGATTTTTGAAAAATAGGTCTTCAACGTGGATTTTTAAAAAATAGGTCTTCAACGAGGATTTTTAAAAAATAGGTTTTCAAGGACCTTTGGCCAATAAACGTGGGGTTTCAAAAAAATGGGGTTTCAAGGACCTTTTTTAATAATCGTGGATTTTTAAAAAATAGGTTTTCAAGGACCTTTGGCCAATAAACGTGAATTTTAAAAAATGGGGTTTCAAGGACCTTTTTTCAATAAACGTGGATTTTTAAAAAATAGGTTTTCAAGGACCTTTATTCAATAAAAGGGGGTTTTTTAAAAATAGGTTTTCAAGGACCTTTGGCCAATAAACGTGGATTTTTAAAAAAATAGGTATTCAAGGACCTTTGGTCAATAAACGTGGATTTTTAAAAAATAGGTTTTCAATAACCTTTGGAGAATAAACGTGAATTTTTAAAAAATAGGTTTTCAATGACCTTTGGGGAATAATCGTGAATTTTTAAAAAATAGGTTTCCAAGGACCTTTTATCAATAACGCGGATTTTAAATCATATTTAGGTATCTCTTATCTCGTAATGAAATCTTATAAAATAATTGGGAATGTATACTATTTTTCCATTGATTAATAATCCGATACACATAGACCCATACTGACCTATTTAAGCTATATAATTGTTATATTTTCAGTTGTTACCATCTGAATCAAGTCGCGAGGTGATTGAATCTATAAAATGTGTTCTAGACAATTTCGTCGACTTTGTTCAAAACATTTAAATTCAATTCGAACAAATTCTGCGAATTGTCAATAAAGAGTATGTATGTTTGCACAAGTGTTTTTATTTCAAATGATAATAAAAAATCGTCTTCTATAAAAACAAATTGAAACATTTGGAATGCTGGTTATTTTTATAACCAGCTGAAACATTAACAATGTTTTTGAAAAGTGTTAGCATTGTTATATCTTTGGCTGTACTGTCTATGAGTTCAGTAATTTCCTCCAACGCAAATGGTGATGGCTTAACTCGTATTGTGGGTGGTATGATCACCACAATTGATCAAATGCCATATTTGGTGCAATTCCGCCATGCCAACTATTGGAATTTATTTTGTGGAGGAACTTTAATACATCCCGAATATGTTGTAACGGCGGCCCATTGTTTTCTCCATGGAAAGGGGGATGGTATTGTGGTAATAGGAGGTGTTAGCACAGTAGATGGTGAGGGGGAGGAACGATATATTGAAAAGATAATTGTACACCCTGAATATGACCCCCAAACAATGCATTCTGATGTTGCCGTTATCAAACTGGATGAACCAATGAGGGGTTTGAATATTCGACCAATTGCAATTTGTTCTCACCGACTGCGGGAAGGTGATCCATTGCAAGTTTCTGGTTGGGGCCAAACCCACGATAATGGCGAAATGTCGGAGGAATTGCGAACGGTGTCAATGCCCGTATCCCCATGGGCCATGTGCGAGAAGGAGTACGGTTTGTTTGTGGAGAAAAACATGTTTTGTGGTTCGGGATTTGAAGCCAAGGGCCATTGTCTTGGAGACTCTGGTGGCCCTGCAATACATTTGGGAGAATTGTGTGGCGTTATTTCATTTGCTTACAAATGTGGAGAAGTTGGAAGGACATCGGCTTTCACCGATGTTTTTAGTGTAAGAGATTTCATTGATGGAGCTATGAAGAAATGAAATAATAGTTAAAATTAATATAAAACTAAAACTTTAAATCGTATTTTGAATGTCCTTGATCCAATGAAGAAAATAAAAATTAAGAATGCTGTCTTGTAGGAATAGAAGATTTAAAGGTCTTCCTCCAGACAAAGAAGGCCAGAAGTTCTTTTCTAGGCATGGAAGTTCGGAGGGTTTTTTTCTAGCTACAAAAGACCAGAGGGTCTTCTTCTTTCCATAGATGACCAAAAGATCGCGTATAACCCAGATGCTCTTAAAAAATATATATATTCTTGATAAAATTCTTTAAGAATCTACACTTATAGGCCTGAAGGTCCTTGAAAAAATATAGATAAATCAAAGCTTATGATCAAGATTGTTCTTAAAAAAATATTCTTTAAAAATCCTGGAGGAAAATATCCCCAAAAAATAAACGTCTATAGCAGTGACGGTTCTTGGAAAAATATTCTTTAAAAATCCTAGAAAAAAATAAGCTTAATAAGATCAGAAGTTTTTTTTCTAGACATGGAAGTTCGGAGGGTTTTTTTCTAGCTACAAAAGACCAGAGGGTCTTCTTTCCATAGATGACCAAAAGATCGCGTACAACCCAGATGCTCCAAAAAATATATATTTATTCTTGAGAAAATTCTTTATAAATCTACACTTATAAGGTCCTTGACAAAAGTATAGATAAATCAAAGCTTATGATCAAGGTTGTTCTTAAAAAAATATTCTTTAAAAATCCTATATTCTTTAAAAAATAAACGTCTATAGCTGTGACGGTTCTTGGAAAAATATTCTTTAAAAATCCTAGAGAAAAACATACTTAATAATCCACGCTTATAACCCAGATAATCCTGGATGCTCGCCTTATAACCTAGATATATCATGAAAAAATGTTCTTGAAATTCTGGTTTTATTGGCTGGAAGGTCCTTGAAAAAATATTCTTTGAAATTCAGGTTTTATTGGCTGGAAGGTCCTTGCAAAAATGTTATTTAAAAATCCTCGCTTATTGTTGCGATGGTCCTTGAAAAAACATTCAATAAAAATCCGGGTTTGTTGGCCAAAAAGTCATTGAAAAAATATTTTTAAAAAGGCCACGCCTATAGCTCTTAAGATCTTTGAAAAATTATTCTTAAAAAAATGCACGCCTATAGCTCCAAAGGTTCTTGGAAAAATATTCTTTAAAAATCTACGCCTATAGCTCTAAATGTCCTTGAAAAATATTCTTTAAAAATCCACACCTATAGCTCTGATGGTCATATGAAAAACAAGTAAGCAAAGGCTACAGTCGAGCGGGGCCGACCGTTGAATACCCTACAACACTATAATGAACGATACATTTTATATAGGCGAGATACTCGAAAGAATTCCACAAGATATTGTGACAAATAATAAAAGAAAACCATCAGGTTTCGTTCTTTAATTTTCGAATAATAGCAACTTAAACTAATTTGCTCATTTTCAATTTATTGGTAGATGTTGCACGTAAATGGTCTTCCTAGATCTGGAACCAATATTTCCCAAAGACCTATAATCCCTCAGAAGTGGCAAAAGATTAACATTTATTATTGGTTTTTGACTGAAACGCATCTATATGAGATACAGACATTTGACTATATTCTTCAACGAAATCAGCGTTAACGAAATAGTCAGAAGTGCGTCCTTCCTGCATTTGTGAATTCTCCAAAAAGTCACTAGAATGGACATTTTCGTATTTTGTCTACAAAAGTTGGCAAACTCCTTCACACATTGAATATTTTTGGATGGAAAACTGCTTGGCTTTTGCAATGTCCGGTAACCCCCATTCAAATGTGCGTGAGGATCGGGCGATAATTACGACCTGCTGACAATTTTGCAGTTTTTTGGTCCATTTCAACCCCTAAATATATGGCGATCATCTCCAAAAAGAGTAGGCTTCTATTCCGACCCTCATCTTATCCCCATGCAAAATTTCGTAAGGATCGGGCCATAAATGAGATCTGTATATGATATCCTGATATCCTAACTACTTAGTTTTGTTAGCTGTAGAAATATTACCAAATGTTTAATTCAAAATGAAAATATGCCAAAAATATGACAAAATTGAAAAAATATGAGAAAATGTTACAAAATCAATATTTTCAGCTTTAGAGAGATGTTTTTATGCGATTTTTTAGACGTTTTTTCTTTCCTGCCAAGAGACCATTCTGAATTAATGAGAACTGTCGAAATCAGTTCAGCCGTTCTCGACATATAAGAGATTTTTCAAGCATATCTTCTTTGATAAACATATATATCGCACATATTTTGCTATATATCCGATTTGTTAGATGTTAACATCAATGTAAAGATCAGAAGTAACCTTGTCATGGCTTTGTGATTTCGCCGGGATTTAAAATATTCGCGGTTTAATGAAAAATTTTGAATTTTTTCAACACAAAAGGTATGGTCTATTTTACCCGCTAAATATTATCCGATGACCACCCAAATTGGTAGGCTTCTTCCCCGTCCTAAACTCTAGCTACATGCGAAATTCCGCGTCGATTGGTCTATAATTGCGACCTGTATAGCTACTGCAAAATCCGACATTTTTTCAGTATTTTGTCCATTTCAACCCCTAAACATTTGGCGATCATCTCAAAAAGAAATAGGGTTCTATTCTGGCCCAACCCCGACCTCCATTCCAAATGTCGTGAAGATCGGGCCATAATTGCGACCTGTAGAGTGATTACAAATTAACATGGACAGACGGACAGACGGACGGACGGACATACATAGCTAGATCGACTCAGCTCGGCGAGCTAGGATGATCCATATATACTTTCCTATGTGGGAAACCAATATTTCGTGGTGTTACATAATTTTTGGCCCAATCAAACTTATAATACCCCCAACACATAGTGTTGTAGGGTATAAAATCTGAAGGTCCTGGGAAAAATATTTTTTAAAAATTCACGTTTATTGGCCTGAAGGCCTGAAGTCCTGAGAAATATATTTTTTTTAAAAATTCACGTTTTTTGGCCCGAAGGTCCTGGAAAAAATGTTTTTTAAAAAAGTCCTGAGAAATATATTTTTTTAAAAATCCACGTTTTTTGGCCCAAAGGTCCTGGAAAAAATATTTTTTAAAAAAGTCCTGAGAAATATATTTTTTTAAAAATCCACGTTTTTTGGCCCAAAGGTCCTGGAAAAAATATTTTTTAAAAAAGTCCTGAGAAATATATTTTTTTAAAAATCCACGTTTTTTGGCCCGAAGGTCCTGGAAAAAATATTTTTTAAAAAAGTCCTGAGAAATATATTTTTTAAAAATCCACGTTTTTTGGCCCGTAGGTCTTGGGAAAAATATTTTTTAAAAAAGTCCTGAGAAATATATTTTTTAAAACTCCACGTTTATTGGCCCGAAGGTCCTGGGAAAAATATTTTTTAAAAAAGTCCTGAAAAATATATTTTCTAACAATCCACGTTTATTGGCCCGAAGGTCCTGAGAAAAATATTTTTTTTAAAAAAGGTCCTGCGAAATATATTTTTTTTAAAAACCGCGTTTATTGGCTTGAAGGTCCTGGGAAAAATATTTTTTAAAAACGGTCCTGAGAAATATAATTTTTAAAAATCCACGTTTATTGGCCCGAAGGTCCTGGAAAAAATATTTTTTAAAAAAGGTCCTGAGAAATATATTTTTTTAAAAACCGCGTTCATTGGCCCGAAGATCCTGGGAAAAATATTTTTTAAAAAAGGTCCTGAGAAATATGTTTTTTAAAAATCCACGTTTATTGGCCCGAAGGTCCTTGAAAAATATGTTTTAAGAATTTATGTTTATTGGACCGAAAGTCCTGGGAAAAATATTTTTTAAAAATACACGTTTATTGAACCGAAGGTCCTGGGAAAAATATATTTTTTTAAAATTCATGTTCATTGGTCTAATGGTCTTTAAAATTCGTTAAATATACGTGTCTGATGGTCGTTAAAAAAATATTCTTCAAAAATCCACTTTTATGGGTCTAATGGTCGTTAAAAAAATATTCTTCAAAAACCCACGTTTATGGGTCTGATGGTCGTTAAAAAAATATTCTTCAAAAACCCACGTTTATGGGTCTGATGGTCGTTAAAAAAATATTCTTCAAAAATCCATGTTTATGGGTCTGATGGTCGTTAAAAAAATATTCTTTAAAAATCCATATTTATGGGTCTGATGGTCGTTAAAAAAATATTTTTCAAAAATCCATGCTTCTTTAAAAAACCACGCTTACTGGCCAGAAGGTCCTTGAAAAAATATTCTTTAAAAATCCACACTTATTGACCAGAAGGACCTTGAAAAATATTTTTAAAAATTCCACGCTTGTTGCTCTAAAGGTCCTTGAAAAAATATTCTTTAAAAATCCACGCTTATTGACCAGAAGGTCCTTGAAAAATATTCTTAAAAATTCCACGCTTGTTGCTCTAAAGGTCCTTGAAAAAAATATTCTTTAAAATCCATGATAGTTGCTCTCAATGTCCTTGAAAATATATTCTTTAACGTACTCCCTTATGGTTTTTAAAAAAATTGTTTTGGAATTCTTAAAATTAATTTCAATTATTTTTAGAAAAATATATATTTTTTTTGATTTTTTATTAAATCACTTTTTAATAATCATAATCGTAATCATCATAATCATATTCATCAACTTGATCCAACTCCTCGATAGCTTTCTCAATAAAATCACGAACTCTGAAGACGTGTGTCAGTGCATTAGGTTGGCCGCCATGATTACACCAATGGCCAAAGGCATTGATGCCGCAAAACTCTCCTCTATACACCGCTGGACTTCCGGAATCTCCAACACAATGACCCTTGACCTCTTTGCCGAAAACACAAAACATGCTGTCGTGTTCGACATAACGCTTATAATATTGCTTACACATTGCATCGGGAGCATAGCGAGCTGAAATCGTTCGCAATTGTTTACTCAGCGGTGTTTGTTTATTCGCCTGATTCCATCCGGTGATTTGAAGGAAAATTCCCCTCCTTAAATCACTCGAACACATTTCAATTGTGCTAACTCCCTCACCCTCCATGGGTTTGTCCAACTTGACAACAGCCACATCTGAGTGCATGGTACGAGCACCATATTGATCGTGAATCTTTATTCCCGAAATGGTTCGCTTGATGCCTTTACCAGTTTTATCCGAGGCGCCACCAACCACCGTTATATGGCGGCCATCTTCGTTGGGGAAACAATGCGCCGCTGTAACCACATATTGTGGTCGAATTAGGGTTCCAACACACACAACATTGCTTTTCTTATCCAAAAATTGCACTAAGTAGGGTGTCTTTTCAATTGGATCAGCTTTGGCGTTTGAGGTGAATATTGTCAAAAGACAGATGGCCGTAATGGTCTTTAGAGCCAACATCACGTTGGTCGTAGTCTTTAATTTGAAATAAACTGTTTGTCTTGTTTAAAGTTTTCTTTTATACAAAACCATTGCATTTGTATATTGGGTTGGGTCGTAAAATTATGGGTGCATTAGTAAAACTAGAAATTGAAATGAGTAGAGACCATTTATTGAAAATGAGGCAACTTATTCTAGGATCAAGTGCCTCAGCGGCCATTATTTAACGAATGTAGATGTGCTCATTACCGAGATATTCTAAAAAGGCAGAAATATTTTTTTTCATTTTTTACTTTCAAACCATAAACTGAGTTCATAATTTTTGAGGCAAACAAATACCCATCTTTATATCTAAATTAATGTGCGTAGTTTGAAGTGGTAAACATTATTTTGAAACTCAGACAGCTGTTTAAATATTTCGAATAATTGATGCAAAATATCCACAAAAATGCAACTGTTGTTATTCAATTTTGTCATTCAAATAGTGAACAAAATAATTGTTCTTGACATGAAATACATTGCTTTGAAAATTTTTTGAAAACTTTTAAAAGGCCTTTTCAAAATATTCTGAATTTTCACCGTTAAATTGAAAAATACGATACGCTTACAGCTCTGATAATTCTTAAAATATTTTTCTTTAAAATCCACGCATATAGCTCTGATGGTCCTTTAAATATTTTACCTTAAAAATCCACGCTTATAGCCCTGATAGTCCTTTAAATATTTTTCTTTAAAAATCCGCGCTTACAGCTCTGATAGTTCTTTAAATATTTTCCTCTAAAAATCCGCGCTTACAGCTCTGATAGTTCTTTAAATATTTTTCTCTAAAAATCCGCGCTTACAGCTTTGGTAGTTCTTTAAAAGTTTTTCTTTAAAAATCCAAGCTTTTAGCTTCGATAGTCCTCTAATTAATTTTCTTTAAAAAACCACGCTTATAGCTCCGATAGTCCTCTAATTAATTTTCTTTAAAAATCCACGCTTATAGCTCGGATAGTCCTCTAATTAATTTTCTTTAAAAAACCACGCTTATAGCTCCGATAGTCCTCTAATTAATTTTCTTTAAAAATCCACGCTTATAGCTCGGATAGTCCTCTAATTAATTTTCTTTAAAAAACCACGCTTATAGCTCCGATAGTCCTCTAATTAATTTTCTTTAAAAATCCACGCTTATAGCTCCGATAGTCCTCTAATTAATTTTCGTTAAAAATCGACGCTTATGCGCTGATAGTCCTTTAAATATTTTTCTTAAAAAATCCACTCTTATGGCTCTGATAGTCCTTTAAATATTTTTCTTAAAAAATCCACGCTTATGGCTCTGATAGTCCTTTAAATATTTTTCTTAAAAAATCCACGCTTACGGCTCTGATAGTCCTTTAAATATTTTTCTTAAAAAAATCCACGCTTACGGCTCTGATAGTCCTTTAAATATTTTTCTTTAAAAATCCACGCTTATAGCTCCGATGGTCCTTTAAAAATATTTTTCTTTAAAAATCCACGCTTAAAGCTCTGATGGTCCTTTAAAAATATTTTTCTTTAAAAATCCACGCTTAAAGCTCTGATAGTCCCTTAAATATTTTTTAAAAATCCACGCTTATAGCTCTGATAGTCCTTTAAATATTTTTCTTAAAAAATCCACGCTTACGACTCTGATAGTCCTTTAAATATTTTTCTTTAAAAATCCACGCTTATAGCTCTGATGGTCCTTTAAAAATATTTTTCTTTAAAAATCCACGCTTAAAGCTCTGATGGTCCTTTAAAAATATTTTTCTTTAAAAATCCACGCTTAAAGCTCTGGTAGTCCTTTAAATATTTTTTAAAAATCCACGCTTATAGCTCTGATAGTCCTTTAAATATTTTTTAAAAATCCACGCTTATAGCTCTGATAGTCCTTTAAATATTTTTCTTTAAAAATCCACGCTTATAGCTCTGATAGTCCTCTAAATATTTTTCTTTAAAAATCCACGCTTATAGCTCTGATAGTCCTTTAAATATTTTTCTTTAAAAATCCACGCTTATAGCTCTGAAAGTCCTTTAAACATTTTTCTTTAAAAATCCACGCTTATAGCTCTGATAGTCCTCTAAATATTTTTCTTTAAAAATCCACGCTTATAGCTCTGATAGTCCTTTAAATATTTTTCTTTAAAAATCCGCGTTTATAGCTCCGATAGTCCTTAAAAATAAACTCTAATACTTCTGATGGTCCTTGAAAAAAATCCGGAGGTATTTTAAGGCAGTGTCTGATATCCTGTTCTGAATATCATTGTCATCCGAATACCTGAAAAATCCAAAGTTTGATAAGAATATAAAGATGTACCATGTTTGGACAAAATCCCCTGCGAAAGTTCTCGTGAGCACGACATGCAGGTCGTGTTTGGAATAGATTTCGTCGGAAGAAACCTAGGGTCTTGAACTCTTATTTCGGTGAGGATTGTTAGTCAGATGTTTTTTGAGGAAAGGCTCTTTAAACAATGCACCTTTTTTGCTTAAAAAGATATTTTCTTAAAAAAACGAGATTTTTCGTCAAGGGATCTCCGAGAAAGTTATTTAATTTAAAATATCCTTAATTTTTTTGAAAAAAAAAATGGTATTGAAAATGGAGGTGCGGTTAGGGTCAGAATAAAACCCTATTGTGTCTGGAGATGATTGCAAAATACAGGGTGAGATGAAAAACTTCAACCAACTTCAGACTGCTGGCATTTCTAAGCCACTCGTCCGACAGCTGTATGGTATAAAAATCTGCATTTGTAAATTAAGTGATTTGCAATTTTTGCTAATATTAAATATATAAAGATTTATGTAAATCAAATTGATTTACTTCGAAATTATACGACACCTTAAGCAATGTAGCCAAATAAAATTGAAAAACCAAAATCATAAAAAAATCCCAGAATTAATATGGTTACAATTATCTTCCCTTTAACATTATTCACTTAAAATCTTTTGTGGAATACAACGAGGAGGAAACAGGTTCCTTATTTTATTTTTGTGGGAGGAATGATTAACACTCACCCACACACATGCATGCATGTATTTAATACACTCCTGCTTAACACAACGATATAATGATATTAAATTGAAATAAATGATTTCCGTTGGAATACGACAAGAATACTTGACAAAAAAGACAGAAAGGCGGGTGTGTGCACCCACACACACACAGCTGCACACACAAAAGGATAATATCTATGTGTCTATTAGTCTGTGACTCTGTCTGTTCTTTCGGTGAGAATCAGGCATGAAAATGCGTGTAATACGAACATTTAACGTATGCTCAACAATTTCGTCTGCATAATTTTATAATAAAAAATTCCGCATTTAATCAATGTCTTTATGTGAAGACTACAAGGATGCTGGTGGGTGAGAATATGAGAGAGAAAGAGAGAAAGCGAATATATTTAATGACTTCTTATGCATATGTATGAGTATGGGGAAGTACATTTCAGTTGTGAAACTAAAGATTTTTTAAATAAATAAATGAGGACCATCAACTTTAATTTTAGATTTTATAAGGATATCTTTTCAAGGATCTTTAGATCTAAAATAGTTGATTTCTAAATAATAACAATCCAATCCAAAAATTAAAATAAAAAAACATATTTTTGGATGGACCATCAGAGTCAATTTTAAAGACTATTTTTTCAAGGACCTTCAAGCAATTAACGTATTTTTTAAGGAATATTTTTGTAGGACCTTAAGGCCAATAAAAAGAGATTTTCAAAGAATATTTTTTCAAGGACCTTTTTCCAAAAATAAATGGATTTAATGGAAAAATAAACGGGGATTTTTCAATGAAAAACATTTTTAAGGACCTTTCGGCCAATAAACGTGGGTTGCTAATACATTTTTTTTCAAAGACCTTTGGTTAAAAAGTCAATCTTGGAATTTTAAAGAATATTTTTCCAAGGACCTTCTGGCCAATAAGCATGGATTTTTAAATAATATTTTTCAAAGGACCTTCTGGCCAATAATCGTGGATACTTAAATAATATTTTTTCAAGGAACTTCTGGCCAATTAGAATATTTTTTTTTGGATTTTTTAAGAATATTTTTCCAAAGACCTTCTGGCCTATAAGCGTGGATTTTTAAGAAATATTTTTCCGATGACTTTCTGGCCAATAAACGTGGTTTTTGAAGAAATATTTGTTCCAAGGACCTTCAGCCCAAATAAGCATGGATTTTTTAAGGAATAATTTTCCAAGGACCTTCTGGCCAATAAGCGTGGATTTTTGAGGAATATTTTTCCAAGGACCTTTGGCCAATAAAAATTTGAGTTTTTAAAGAATATTTGTTCCAAGGACCTTCTGGCCAATAAGCGTGGATTTTTAAACAATATTTTTCCAAGGACCTTCTGGCCAATAAGCGTGGATTTTTAAAGAACATTTTTCCAAGGACCTTCTGGCCAATAAGCGTGGATTTTTAAAGAATATTTTTCCAAGGACCTTCTGGCCAATAAGCGTGGATTTTTAAAGAATATTTTTCCAAGGACCTTCTGGCCAATAAGCGTGGATTTTTAAAGAATATTTTTCCAAGGACTTTCTGGCCAAAAAGCGTGGATTTTTTAAGAATATTTTTTCTAGGACTCCTGGACAATAAGCTTGGATTTTTAAAGAAATTTTTTTAAAGAACCTTCTGGCCAATAAGCGTGGATTTTTAAAGAATTTTTTTTTTCAAGGACATTCGGCCAATATGCGTGGTTATTTACGAAATATTTTTCCAAGGACCTTCTGGCCAAAAATCGTAGATTTTTAAAGAAAAATTTTCCAAGGACCTTTTGGCCAATAAGCGTGGTTTTTAAGAAATATTTGTTCCAAGGACCTTCTGGCCAATAAGCGTGGATTTTTAAACAATATTTTTCTAAGGACCTTCTGGCCAATAAGCGTGGATTTTTAAAGAATTTTTTTTTTCAAGGACATTCGGCCAATATGCGTGGTTATTTACGAAATATTTTTCCAAGGACCTTATGGCCAAAAATCGTAGATTTTTAAAGAAAAATTTTCCAAGGACCTTTTGGCCAATAAGCGTGGTTTTTAAGAAATATTTGTTCCAAGGACCTTCTGGCCAATAAGCGTGGATTTTTAAACAATATTTTTCCAAGGACCTTCTGGCCAATAAGGGTGGATTTTTAAACAATATTTTTCCAAGGACCTTCTGGCCAATAAGCGTGGATTTTTAAACAATATTTTTCCAAGGACCTTCTGGCCAATAAGCGTGGATTTTTAAACAATATTTTTCCAAGGACCTTCTGGCCAATAAGCGTGGATTTTTAAACAATATTTTTCCAAGGACCTTCTGGCCAATAAGCGTGGATTTTTAAACAATATTTTTCCAAGGACCTTCTGGTCAATAAGCGTGGATTTTTAAACAATATTTTTCCAAGGACCTTCTGGCCAATAAGCGTGGATTTTTAAACAATATTTTTCCAAGGACCTTCTGGCCAATAAGCGTGGATTTTTAAACAATATTTTTCCAAGGACCTTCTGGCCAATAAGCGTGGATTTTTAAACAATATTTTTCCAAGGACCTTCTGGCCAATAAGCGTGGATTTTTAAACAATATTTTTCCAAGGACCTTCTGGCCAATAAGCGTGGATTTTTAAACAATATTTTTCCAAGGACCTTCTGGCCAATAAGCGTGGATTTTTAAACAATATTTTTCCAAGGACCTTCTGGCCAATAAGCGTGGATTTTTAAACAATATTTTTCCAAGGACCTTCTGGCCAATAAGCGTGGATTTTTAAAGAATATTTTTCCAAGGACTTTCTGGCCAAAAAGCGTGGATTTTTTAAGAATATTTTTTCTAGGACTCCTGGACAATAAGCTTGGATTTTTAAAGAAATTTTTTTTTCAAGGACATTCGGCCAATATGCGTGGTTATTTACGAAATATTTTTCCAAGGACCTTATGGCCAAAAATCGTAGATTTTTAAAGAAAAATTTTCCAAGGACCTTTTGGCCAATAAGCGTGGTTTTTAAGAAATATTTGTTCCAAGGACCTTCTGGCCAATAAGCGTGGATTTTTAAACAATATTTTTCCAAGGACCTTCTGGCCAATAAGGGTGGATTTTTAAACAATATTTTTCCAAGGACCTTCTGGCCAATAAGCGTGGATTTTTAAACAATATTTTTCCAAGGACCTTCTGGCCAATAAGCGTGGATTTTTAAACAATATTTTTCCAAGGACCTTCTGGCCAATAAGCGTGGATTTTTAAACAATATTTTTCCAAGGACCTTCTGGCCAATAAGCGTGGATTTTTAAACAATATTTTTCCAAGGACCTTCTGGTCAATAAGCGTGGATTTTTAAACAATATTTTTCCAAGGACCTTCTGGCCAATAAGCGTGGATTTTTAAACAATATTTTTCCAAGGACCTTCTGGCCAATAAGCGTGGATTTTTAAACAATATTTTTCCAAGGACCTTCTGGCCAATAAGCGTGGATTTTTAAACAATATTTTTCCAAGGACCTTCTGGCCAATAAGCGTGGATTTTTAAACAATATTTTTCCAAGGACCTTCTGGCCAATAAGCGTGGATTTTTAAACAATATTTTTCCAAGGACCTTCTGGCCAATAAGCGTGGATTTTTAAACAATATTTTTCCAAGGACCTTCTGGCCAATAAGCGTGGATTTTTAAACAATATTTTTCCAAGGACCTTCTGGCCAATAAGCGTGGATTTTTAAACAATATTTTTCCAAGGACCTTCTGGCCAATAAGCGTGGATTTTTAAACAATATTTTTCCAAGGACCTTCTGGCCAATAAGCGTGGATTTTTAAACAATATTTTTCCAAGGACCTTCTGACCAATAAGGACCTTCGTCTAATAAAAGTGGATTATTAAATAAAATTTTTTTCAAGGATCTTCTGGCTAATAAGTGTGGATTTTTGAGGAATATTTTTTCAAAGACCTTCGTCTAATAAAAGTGGATTGTTAAATAAATTTTTTTCCAAGGACCTTCGGCTAATAAACGTGTATTGTTAAAGAAAATATTTTCCAAGGACATTCGGCCAATAAACGAGGATTGCTAAAGACAAAGAAAAGAAAATTTTTTTTAAGGAACTTCGGCCAATAAACTATCGTTGTTAAAGACAAAAAAAGAAACATATTTTAAGGACCTTCGGCCAATAAATAATGATTATTAAAGGCAAAGAAAAGAAAAATTTTTAAGGACCTTCGACCAATAAACAATGATTGTTAAAGACAAGGAAAAGAAAAAAAATTTAAAGACCTTCGACCAATAAACGTGGATTTTTAAAGACAATTTTTCAAGGATCTTCTCAAGGACATTGTAGGCTATAAGCGTTAGTTTATAAAGACAATTTTTCATGGACCCTCTTAAGAACCTTTTATGCTATAAGAATTGGTTTATTAAGACGAGTTTTCAAGGATCCTCTCAAGGGCCTTTTAAGCTATAAGCCTTGGTTTCTAAAGACGATTTTTCATGGACCTCTCAAGGGCATTTTAGGCTATAAGCGTTGGTACTTAGAGACTATGTTGCAGGTTTCTCTCAAGTACCTGCTGACTTTGTTAGATAAAGTCCTGAATTTGTGAAGTTAATTTTACATTGCAAGCTATGATCCTTAATTCGTTAAAAATATTTTAAAGGGTGATTTGTGCTGTTATCCCGGATTTTGATTTCTGTTAATACATGCTTTAAACATCTATCAATAAGTCTTTAATAATTATTTCGATATTTGTCTACCGAATTCCCCGTGGAACCCCCCATATCCTTTTTTAATGTTTGCAAACGAATCGTACATACATAAGTACACACTTACCTGACAGTAGCTACTTATGGTTAACCATACATTTCATCTCGGTTGGGGTTTTTCTGTCTCTGTGTGTGTGTGTCTCCTCTTAAACCAATAAATAATCAACACAGCGTGACAATGATGCGCTTCAGCTTCAGTCATATCCACTGTAGGTGGTAGATTCATTTGTATGTTTCGGAAGACGACAGGTGAAGCCGGTGGTGGTGGTGTTGTTGGGGTTTTGGGTAATTCTGCGTATTATTATTCACTTTTTTTGTTGGTTGACGCTCTGTGACAATGCGACTTTATGATACATCCTCGGAGATGATAAGACTGCAAGTGGAGAAGAATAATAGATTAATAAAATGAAACGTCTTCTTGATAAAGACTTGAGCGTATTAAGCAAGAGTATTTTTTTTTTCGTTTGATGATGATATAACTGTGTGTAAGTCGGGCTATTTAAGTTGAAATGAAAATGTGAAAGGGTGTTGGAATGGTGTATAAAAATATCAAGGTAATTTTTTTTAGAGTTAAAATTTCATTCCTTAAAAATTCTTGAGATTTAAAACCAGAGAATTATTGAAATATGTTCATAAAAATCTAGGCAATGGATCGAATTTAACAAAATTTATTATATCTGAAAAAGTGGATATTTTGCGAGGAAGTCAGCAAAAATTTTACGGAATTCGAAAAAAAATATTTTTTTAGAATATTTTATTTTTTTAAAAATAATAAACAGGTTCAAGGAAGAAATCCTGAGACCGGTTGATGTACCACGCTTAGAGAGTAAAAGGGTACTAATATATTTTCTAAGGGAGGTTAAACCTTTTGAAGAATTTTAACTTTTAAGGAGGAGGAGAACTTTATCAAGAATCAATCCTAAATTTTAAATTCTGCTATCATTAAATCGAAGAAATTGTCTTGTATTAATTTTTAATATTAGTCATGGTTTCTATCAATGTTAAAAATGTGAAAATTATGCGATTGGAAAAACATCTGAAAGTTATTTTTGTTTCTATGTACATACGTATGTAAATACAAGCAATTATGCGTCAAATGTCTCTGCTTAATATTTACATATAATGACGGTGACGATTTTTTATGAATACAAAATAAACAAAATTAATATCCAACCAGACAATTATATTTTGGCAGAAAACAAAATTAAAAAAAAGAAAAAAAAAAGTTAAAAAGCTGTAAGTTCGGCCGGGCCAAACCTTGAGTACCCTCCACCACTTGGAACGAATTTGGCAGTTTTCAAAAAAATAACTTCGATTAAAAATTCTGTTAAAATCTTAAAAATATAGAATGTAGCCGTTATATTGGAGTCTATACGACGAAGTAACAATAGGAAACTTTTGTTATAAGCCATTATAATATTCAAATGCGACTTAAAAAATCGGTGAATAATGTCGCTTAAATCATTAAAATACCGACTATAGAGAGTTACAATTATATGGGGGCTATAAGAAGACGTGGACCTGCATTAACTATTTTCTGTCATAGACTGTACGAACTTCAAGTACCAAATTTGAAACAATCCCAGTGAATAATGTCACTAAAATCATCAAAAAAAATTAGGGAGGTACCGTTATGCGAGGGCTATACCAAAACGTGGACCTGTACCGACAATTTTCTGTCATAGGCTGTAGTATCCATTACGAACTTCAAATACCAAATTTTAAAGAATTCCGGTTAATAATGTCGCTAAAATCAACAAAATACCGAATATCTGGAGGTACCGTTACATGGGGGATATACGAAGACATGGAGCTGCACGGACAATTTGCTGTCGTAGGCTGTACGAACTTCAAGTACCAAATTTGAAACAATTCCGGTGAATAATGCCCATAAAAACATCAAAAAAAAGAAATAGGGAGGTACTGTTATGCGAGGGCTATACCAAAACGTAGACCTGCACCGACAATTTTCTGTCATAGGCTGTAGTATCCGTTACGAACTTCAAATACTAAATTTGAAACAATTCCGGTGAATAATGTCGCTAAAATCATCAAAATACCGAATATTGGGAAGAACCTAAGGGGGTTACACGAAAACGTGGACCCATTTACGAACTTAATCTGCCTTCTGGCAAAATACACAAGTGTGCAAAATGTTATTCTTCTTGTTCCATTCGTCCCGTAGACCCTCCAAAGTATGGTGGAGGGTATAGAAAACTTTTCAATTAAAAATGTTTATAGAGCACTTTGTGAATTTTGTGGTGGTCCGTCTGAGACCTCCATAAGGAACGTAATGACCAAATTTCGATGTACTTTCACTCTTTTGGATGCCATGCCAAGGAAAAGGATGAGAAGAGTTCGTACTTAATTACATATTGTGGATATGGCTGATGATGTGGATAAACCAGGAATAATTGACGCTTTGAAAACCAATATTTGAACGTGTCGTTGCTGAAATACATCCTTAATTGAAAAAGTGTGGAAATTGGACCTCTATATTAGACCTTTCTGGGAAATTGTCATGGTGGCCACATGCTCGAAAAATTATCTACCTAATATTTTATTTTTCAATTTCATAGTTTAGCATGATATGTTTCAGTTTAATTTTAAATCAGCAAGCTCTTAAAAAAACACAATTTATTTCGATCATCTTCCCTCAAAAAAATAATCGGAAATATCGAATTAAATGGCGTTTCTTACAAAAACTTCTCAATAAAGTGTTTTTTTTTTTACCAAAATTCATTAACTCATCTTTCATATTCCTAAAAAATATAGTCTACATACTTTTTTAATATTTTAATTTCCTTTGAGGAAAAGAAAATTACCAGCATATCTTTTTAACTATAAATTATATGTGTCCTTTGTTGTGCAAAGCCAACAGCTGTATTTTCTCTTCTTTGGTATATCTCAGCGTCTGGGGTATCGTAGCGGTGTACACCGCAAATAATTTAAACTTTTTTTGCGGTTTGCAGTGGAATGCAGCGAGGAAGAGGAGAGAGGAGGAGGATACCAGCTTCACACATTTTTCATTTATGGAAATATGGACACATGTATGGTCATACATGTGAGTTTATAGTAGGACATATTTTATAATATTCGCAAAGAGTGAGAAAGGGAGAAAAAGAGAATAGAATAAATATGCATGATTGTTATCTTGGGTATCTTATATAAATTTTGATTGTGCGTACAAATTATATTAAAAAAAAGTATAAGAATTGAAAATTTTTGAAGTTAAAATGTACCACTACAAATGCTCGAAAAGTACTATATAGTACTATATTTGGTACAATTTGGTATTGGGTGAACAGATAGTGCGTTAAATCGGAAATTAGGTATTAGGGTCGGTGTTCATGTTTTGTCTGGACATATGGACGTGATTTCGGAAATGTGTTCAATAATTGTACGAACAAATAAAAAAACGGAATGGTACCATGTTTGGTATTGGGTGAAGGGAGAAAATTCTGAAACTTGATATTTTGATTACTGATGGGTACTGAATGGTACTAAATTTGATATGGGGGGAGATACAATTTAAAATTTGATCCTTAGATAACTGATTGTATCTTTGGTGATCTTTGAGATGTGGCGGTGGTTTGAGAATGTGTCCCATATTTGTACGAAAAGTATTAAATGGTACAAAATTTGATATTTGGCGAAGGGATAGGGCAGGAATGCTAAAATTGGATACGGATTTCACTGTTGGGGTCTGAAATTTAGATGTGGAGGTGATTTTTGAAATGTGCTCCATAATTGTACGAAAAGTACTAAATAGTACTATTGGGTGAAGGCATATAGCTAGAATCCTAAAACTTGATATTGAGGCGTTTCCTGGAATCTGGATTTGAGATATGTAGGTGGTTTTTGGAAATGTGTACGATAAATGTACGAAAAGTATTAAATAGTTCAAAATTTAGTATTGGGTGAAGTAATATAGCTGGAATCAAGAAATTTGATATGGCTGTCAATGTTGGCGTCTGGGGTTAAGTGAGTAAAGTACTATATGGTACTAATTTTGGTCTGGCATGTAACTATATGGTCTGGGATGAAGAGATCTAGATTGTTTTGTATATGCGTAGTAAATGTTACTAAATTTTGGGTGAGGGAATAGGGCTGAAATTCTGAAATTTGAAATTGAGGTCACTGTTGCTTTCCTGTGAGACGTTTAAATAGTTTTGGGCATTACCAATTTACTCTTATTCTTTCAGAAAGATAGAAAAATGTTGAATAATGTGTAAGACCTTGAAAGTCTGAAAATGTCCTATGATGACCTACAGACCTTCTATGAGGAAACTTTCTGGCCTTCTATGACAACACTTTCTGGGCTTCTATGAAAATACCTTCCGCCCTTCTTTGAGAAGAGCTTCTGGCCTTATATGATAAGACCTTTTGGCCTTCTATGATGTTTTGATTAAGAGATTAGAAGATTAACAAATTGTGAACTTTGAGCAGTAACAATTAAAAAAGGATATAAGTTCGGCCGGACCGAACAATTAATACCCTTCACTTTTTGAAAGAAAGTAAAATATTTTACAAAAAAAAAAAAAAAAAAAAAAAAAAAAAAAAAAACGCCTAAAAGAAATCCGTTGTATGGGGGCTATACGAAGACGTGGTCCTGCATAAATAATTCTTTAAATAGGCTGTACTACCCATTACGAACTTTAAATACGAAATTTTGAAACAATTCCGACGAATGATGTAGCCAATATCATCAAAATACCAAATAAAGGGAGGTGCCGTTAAATGTGGCCTATATGAAGACGTGGACCTACATATACAATTGTCCCTCATAGGATTTCCCATTACGAGCTACAAATATGAAATTTGAAGCAATTCCGGAGAATAATGCCTCTAAAATCATCAAAATACCGAATATCGAGAGGTATCGTTGTATGTAGGATATACGAAAACGTGGGTTTGCAAGCGCAATTTTTTTGTGTCATAGGTTCTAGTACCCCTTACAAACTTTAAATACGAATATTGAAACAATTCCGGAAAGGGTCTTTCAAGGGTCAAAGTATTTACAAATAACTCCTTGTGTAGAATTTCAGACATTTCAATCATTTCAATCATTTCAATCATCTGATCCTAACTCTAGCCCCATGCAAAATTTCGTGAAGATCGGACAGTATGTAATTGCAACCTGAACATAACATTGCTATGTGAGTTAGATATATTTTGCTATGTATGCGATATCTTGGATATCTGCATCAATATAACGGTCAGAATTGACGTTTTCGTCTATTTGTGGTTGCGACGGGATTAAAAATATTCGCAGATTAATGGAAATTGTCGCTAAATATTTTCCGATGACCATACAAGTTGGTAGGCTTCTGCCCAGCCCTAAGCTCTAGCTCCATTCTGAATTCCGTTAATTGGCCTATAATTGCGACCTATAGAGCAAAGTCAGGAAAATGTTCTGTTTCAATCCCGTAATATTTTGCGATCATCTTCCCCAACTATACGCTTAAATTCTGATCCTAACATCACCTGCATGCTAAATTTCGTGAGGATCGGGCTATATTTGCGAAATATGGCGTAATTACAAATTAATATGGACTGACGGACGAACGGACTAACATGTCTAGATCAGCTCAGAGAGATATTAAGATCCATATATAACATCCTATATGCAGGACCAATATTTCAAGGTGTTACATTATTTTTGGCCCTATCAAACTTATAGTACACCCAAAATATAGTGTTGTAGGGTATAAAATGTAAAATAGGAGCTACGTTCGGTTATGCCGAACTTTTAATACTCTCTACCATTTTGAAGGAACTTGAAACATTTTCAAAAAATTTCGCCAAAACTACAGGTCAAAAGAAAACCGTCATATGTATAGGGCTATACGAAGACGTGTTCCTGCATAAGTTATTTTTTTGTCATTGGCTGTAGTAATGGTTTCGAATTCCAAATTCCGTATTTTAAACAATTTCGTTGAAAAATGTCGCTTATATCATCAAAGTACAGAAAATTGGGAAGCACAGTTAAATGGAGACTATACGAAAACGTGGACCGATATGATTCATTTACGAACTTAAACTGCCTACTGGCAAAATGAAATTTTGTACAAAATGTTAGCTTTCTATTTTAATTCGTTCAAATGATAGCGTGACAGACAGAGAGGTGGACATCGCTAAATTGACTTAGAATTTTACACTGATAACAAAAATATATTATGGGTGGGTATAACATGAGTATTTCGAGGAGTTACAACCGGAATAACGAAATTAATATATCCCCTATAGTATGGTGGAACTTATGGATTGGCAAGGTTTCATTGGATCAAAAGTTATATTCCATATTAATTCATAAATTCCGATTAAAGATAAATTTTAAATAATTTGATAGTTATACTAAACGATATTTTGACTAAGAATATCCAGATGAAATATTAAAAAAATTTAATCAAAATTTTTAGAAACGTTTGATTGTTCTCCACTAATTAACTAACGTTGGTTTTATAAAAACAACAATAATGGGATTGAGCCAGACCATTTTGTATTTTTTTCTATTTCATCACAAAACCTAAAATAAGAAGTTATATACCTATCGGTTAAGGGTAAAGATGTCATCGGACCCAGCCCCCCCCCAGGTCTGTCAGAAAGCAGACTGAAAGTTTCTAACTTGTTTATATATAGATAGATAATTTATTCAAAATTTCTAACTCAACCCCAAACAAAAATGCATTAACATTAATTCACATAACAAAATTTGTCCATTATCGAAATGTGTTTCTGTTGAAACAGCATTTATTTACAGACAATTCGAGACAAAAGTTTACCAAAGTGAATGCACTGGAAACCCACTGCTTATGGCCACACATACAATGCTGCTAATCACTCAATATTCTTCATTAATCTGATTGAAACAAAACTTGAAGATTTCTCTGACGCTCTCAAACACACACATGCACACACACTACTGACTGGCCCAACAAGTCACATTTGATAAAACACAAAAACAGAGAGGAAAAATCTGAACCCACTCAATTAATTACCGTTAATGACAATCAGAGAAGAAGAGTTCAATCTGTCCAAGTCTGATGAATAATTATGCAGCCGACGATAAATGAATTCATTACGTACGTTCGTTCGATTCATTTTCTTCTTCTTCTTTTACGTTCGATTCTTCTCTTTTGTTTTGTGGTATGAAGTTGGAAATAAGGTTTTTCGAACTTAAATTACCGAAGTTTAATGTATTTCGTCTTTGCCAATTAAAAGAACAACAGAATCAGGAGCAACAACAACAACGAAAACAACACACATAAACATATTCGTTAGCCAAGTACCACTTGGTATGAATCGTGTGTGTGTGTGTGTGTGTCAGTGTGAGAACAATGGTGCGTATGAGTGTTGTTGCAACACAATCATTGCTCTCTTTTTCTTCTCTCCACCTTCTCTTAAGCCTTTTGTGTGTGGGTGTATGAGTGCGATTAAGCCACTGCAATGCAACATTGTAGATGTGTAATCGCAGTTGTTGCTGTTTCGAGCAGCAAAAAGTAAAGTTGTTAAACATTAACTACCGCTCTCCACCTCTCACAAAACAAAGTAATTCGTAGAAATAATTGAATTATGTGGTTGCATGTGTTACTTTGCGTGAGTGCAGAGGTTTTTGTGTTTGAAGCGCGTAAGTATTGAAATTGAAATGAGAACAGAAAAAACGATAAGCATGCCAGTAACAACCTTTTGACAATATGTAATTGTATATGTGGAGAGATTTTTATACCTTCGACTATAAGATGGAGGGGCATTAAATTAGTTATTTCATTTGATACTTTATAGAGTAGTGTATAAGATGTTGAAAACTGGATGTGTTATTTTAGGGCACTTGATATTTGTGTAGCCATTGCTTTATAAATATTTTAGTCGCCAAAAAGATAGACAGGCCCTAACTATAAATGGATCTTTATACCTCATTGAGCTGAGTCGATCTAGTTAGGTATGTCCTTCCGTCCATCTGTCCATGTTAATTTGTAATCAAGCTACAGGTCGCAATTGTGGCCAGATTTTCACGAAATTGAAAATTGAGGTGTTGTTAAGGTCTGAATAAAAGCCTATTGCTTTTAGAGAAGATCGCAAAATATTAAGGGGATGAATTGAACAAAAAATTACCTAAATTTGCAGTTGATCTACAGGTCGGAATTATGGACCAATTGAATTTACCATGAAGCTAAAGTTTAGGGCTGTGTAGAAGCCTACCAACTAAGATGGTCATCGGATAATATTTCGGGGTGAAATAGACCATAACTATTATGTAAAAAATACGGAAATTTCTAGGCGTGATTATTTTCAACTGCGACGAAAACAGAAATACACGAAAAAGTCACTTCTGATCACAACATTGATCCTAATATCCAAGATATCGCATACGTATATAGCAAAAATATACTATTTCATATATCAACGACTCTTTCTAACTAGAGAACGGCTGGAGAGATTCTCAAGTATGGAATCTAAAAAAATCGCAACCATTCAAGCTAGTAACAAGTAAAAAAGCTGTAAGTTCGGCCGGGACGAACTTTTAATACCCTCCACCATTTGGTACAAATTTGGCAATTTTCAAAAAATAAAATCCGTTAAAAATTCTGTTAAAATCTTAAGAATACCGAATGCTTATACGACGACGTGGGCCTGCATAGGCAACTTTTATCATAAGTTATTACAATATTTAAATGCGAAACTTGAAGAAAAATCTGTTTATAATGTAGCAAAAAGATTTAAAATACCGAATATGGGGGGTACCGTTATATGGGGGCTATACGAAGACGTGGACCTGCACAGACAATTTTCTGGCATGAGCTGAAGTATCCATTGCGAACTTCACATGCGAAATTTGAAACAATCCCGGTAAATAATGTCGCTAAAATCATCAAAATACCGAATATCGGGAGGTACAGTTATAGGGGGCTATATGATAACTTGGACCTACATGGCGCATTTACGAACTTACCCTGCCTACTGGCAAAATATACATGTGTGTAAAATTTTAGCTTTCTATCTAAATTTGTTCGAAAGATAGCGTGATTACAACAGACAGACGGACAGACACACAGACGGACATTGCTAAATAGTCTTAGAATTTTACGCTGATCAAGAATATATATACATTGTTGGGTCTGACATGAGTATTTCGAGGAATTACAAACGGAATGACAAAATTAATATACCCTCCGGAGATGGGCAATATCTGTCAACTCCTTTTGGTACCTCCGTCAAAATTTTCAAAGAAAATAGTTTGCTGAAAGAAAATATGATCCAAATCCTAATATATGCATCAGTGCTAGTTCAGGTGCGAAAATGGACAACATCGGTCCACTCCATAAAGTACCTCCCCCATAAAGGGTTAAAATTTTGAATAATTATAACTCTTAAAAAATGTTAAATAAAAGTCCCATTGTATTCAAATTTCACATATCCCAGTATTTTTGTTTACAATCTGATGCGAAGATGGGATATATCACTACACTCCTTCTGGTACTACCCACACAACTGGTAAAAAATTTTAATAACCATGAAGCTTGTAAAATGCGAAATAAGCATCTGATTCTTTTCAAATTTCACCCATCGCGAAACTTCTACCTAAGCAAGATATGGTGTTAAGATGGTAGATATCGGATATCTACCATCACTTTTATAAAATTTGAACTAAGAGTAGGATTGCTCTTAAATTTCGAACATCTCAATATTTCTACCAACACAAGATCTGTGTTTGAAGATGAGATATATCGGTACACTCCTTCTGGGTCAAAATTGTGAATATAAACGAAGCTCATACAACACGAAATTAAAATCCGATTTCATTCAAACTTAGTACATCTCAATATTTCAATCAGCACAAGATCTGTTATGAAGATGGTATAAATCGGGTTATTTATTCTGGTACCTCCTCCCACATAGGGTCCTAGGTTTTGAAAAACAAAACGCTCAAGGAAAGTCAAATAACCACGTTTTCACAAGTACAAACATTTTTGCTAACACGAGGTTGCTGAGAAGATTATGTATATCCGCGAACCCCTTCTAGTGCCTCACCCACAATTTTCAATACTTGCGAAACAAGTCGACGATCCTTTACAACTTGCTATGTCTACATCACTCACAGGTTGCAATTATGGCTCGATCTTCACGAAATTTAGAATGGAGGTGGGGCTAGGGCCAGAATAGAAAATGTTGATTTCAAAGATGTCCGCAATATATTTAGGGGTTGATATGGACAAACAACTAAAAATTTTCCTGATGTTGCTTCCGTTAAAGGTCACAAAAAAAAACCAAAGGACATGAAATCTCGCATAAAGTTAGAGTTTTGGGACAGCGGGTAGAATAGACCACTACTTTTGTGTGAGAAAATACCAACATTATTTACAGGCGAACTTCTGGTTTTTTTTATGCAAATATCGTAGACAAGCAAATCATATAGATGAACTCAATTTGGAGATACAGAGGGGGCTCTTGCTTTTGGAGATGATCGCAAAATATTTAGGCGTTAAAATGTACCAAAAACAGAAAAAAATTCCTGATCACACAATTGAAATCAATCGACACGGAATTTTGCATGAGAAAATAGTTAAGGACAGGGACGGATTTTAGCATTTTGGACGGCCATTGGATTATTTTTAGAGGTAAAATGGACCACAACAACTAACAGCACGACGGAGTGCGTAAATATTAAGCAAATGTCCCTGGTCAAAAAGCTAAGGGTAATATCTGGGCAGTGCTCTGTGACATAATTTCAAAAGCGAAATCTTCCAAAATGGATTGGGATATAAAGCGGCTCCTAGAATATTGTGGTGTTGTAGGGTACCACAGGCCGACCTCGCACAGCTATAGCCTTTGCTTACTTGTTTTTAACTTTTTGAAGTTATATTTTTATCAAGGTCCACTACTAGTGGATATTTTAAATAATATTTTTTCAACGATAATTTGTACATGTTTCAAGAACCAACAGACCCATTAAAAAGAAAAAAAAAAAAAGAATCAAGAATCTGCTGATGGAAAATTGTGAATTTTTAAAGAGTATTTTTAGAGAATTTTCTGGAAAATACATAATAATAAAGTACTTTGTCCAGCAGTGCTTAATGTTCCGATGTCTCTAAATTTAAAACCCGAAAAATAATGAAATTTGTTATTATGTTTTTTAGAGATTTGGTGGACATAGGTGAAAAGCGAAAGTAAGTCTTTAGACCAATTATCGAATTTTTTAAGACATGAATCACTTTAATGAATCTTACGCAGAGATTGCTTTGGATCAACCATCAACGCTAAAGCAACAAAACACTTTTCACATGAATTTTCATTTAATAAGTTCTGCACAACCAAAAATGTTTGAAGTAAACTAGAAGAAATGCACTTCCTGCCTAGAGTGTGATGATGAGCTAAGAAATTTAGGAGCTAAGATTAAATATATAATGCTTTCTGTATGTATGTATACATCTTACTTAACTTTGGTAACTCATCTAACTTAAGTAGAGAACAAACGAATTAATTTTTTTCTTCTTAAAAAAAAAAAGCTTGCAATGAAACTGTTGCTTTGGAATGCTCCAACTTCTTCGGCATTTTCTGTTTTCGGTCTGTTAATGTGGTCGAGTGAATCAATGTTCGACATGCAGTTGGTTAGTGGTGGTGTGTTGCAGCTAAAACTTTTTCCTTGTGGCGTTTTTCGAATTGCACAATTTTGGTTTGCTAACTTATGTTTAAGTACATACGGAAAGCTTTGTTTTATAATACCATTAGATTCTTAGCAGTTTTACTTTTTTTGGGTTCTGTTATTTGGCGTTAGTGTTATTTTTTTGTTCGTTCACATCTTTCGTCATTGCTTCACATTCGCTGTGAGATATTAATCACATATGGGTAATTTCGGAAGGGAATTGAAAGGGTTGCTGAATATTTTTAGAGGATATTTTTTTAAGATTATTTTTTTAAGGAGTTGACAAATGTTTTAAGAATATTTTTCCAAGGACAACTCAAGCAATAAGCGTGGATTTTTAAGGAATTTTTTCAAGGACACAGGTTTAATAAAAGGGAATTTTTGGAGAATATTTATGCAAGGACCAACGTAAAAATAATAGTGTTTTTTTAAGAATATCTTTTCAATGAGAAGGTCATTAAAGTAGAAGGCCCGTAAAAGTAGATTTTTTCTGGTTCATATGGTGGATTTTTTAAAGAATTTTCTTTCAAGGACCTTCTGGTTCATAAGACTTTTTTTCAAGGACCCTGAAATTTCTAAACGTGGATTTTTTAAAGACTATTTTTTTCAAGCACCCTGAAATTTATAAACTTGGATTTTTTAAATAATATTTTTTCAAGGACCTTTGACCAACAAACGTGGGTTTTTTAAAGAATATTTTTTCAAGGACCCTTAGACCAATAAACGTGGATTTTTTAAAGAATATTTTTTCAAGGACCCCCAGACCAATAAACGTGGATTTTTTAAAGAATATTTTTTCCAAGGACCCTTAGACCAATAAACGTGGATTTTTTAAAGAATATTCTTTTAAGGAATCTTAGACCAATAAACGTGGATTTTTCAAAGAATATTTTTTCAAGGACCCTTAGCCCAATAAACTTGGATTTTTTAAAGAATATTTTTGACCCTTTGACCAATAAACGTGGATTTTTTAAAGAATATTCTTTCAAGGATTCTAAGATCAATAAACGTGGATTTTTTTAAACAATATTCTTTCAAGGACCCTTAGACCAATAAATGTGGATTTTTTAAACAATATTCTTTCAAGGACCCTTAGACCAATAAATGTGGATTTTTTAAACAATATTCTTTCAAGGACCCTTAGACCAATAAATGTGGATTTTTTAAACAATATTCTTTCAAGGACCCTTAGGCCAATAAACGTGGATTTTTTAAAGAATATTCTTTTAAGGACCGTGAGATCAATAAACGTGGATTTTTTAAAGAATATTTTTCAAGGACCCTGAGATCAATAAACGTGAATTTTTTAAAGAATATTTTTCAAGGACCCTGAGATCAATAAACGTGAATTTTTTAAAGAATATTTTTCAAGGACCCAGAGATCAATTAACGTGGATTTTTTAAAGAATATTTTTTCAAGGACCCTTAGACCAATAAACGTGAATTTTTTAAACAATATTCTTTCAAGGACCCTTAGACCAATAAACGTGGATTTTTTAAACAGTATTCTATCAAGGACCCTTAGACCAATAAACGTGGATTTTTTAAACAATATTCTTTCAAGGACCCTTAGACCAATAAACGTGGATTTTTTTAAACAATATTCTTTCAAGGACCCTTAGACCAATAAACGTGGATTTTTTAAACAATATTCTTTCAAGGACCCTTAGACCAATAAACGTGGATTTTTTAAACAATATTCTTTCAAGGACCCTTAGACCAACAAACGTAGATCTTTTAAAGAATATTTTTTCAAGGACCCTCAGATCATTAAACCTGGATTTTTTAAAGAATATTTTTTCAAGGACCCTTAGACCAATAAACTTGGATTTTTTAAAGAATATTTTTGACCCTTTGACCAATAAATGTGGATTTTTTAAAGAATATTTTTTCAAGGACCCTTAGACCAATAAACTTGGATTTTTTAAAGAATATTTTTGACCCTTTGACCAATAAATGTGGATTTTTTAAAGAATATTTTTTCAAGGACCCTTAGACCAATAAACGTGGATTTTTTAAAGAATTTTTTTTCAAGGACCATTAGACTAATAAACGTGGATTTTTTCAAGAATATTATTTCAAGGATTCTAAGATCAATAAGCGTGGATTTTTTAAAGAATATTTTTTCAAGGACTCTTGGACCAACAAACGTGGATTTTTTAAAGAATATTTTTTCAAGGACCCTTGGCCCAATTAACGTGGATTATTTAAAGAATATTTTTTCAAGGACCCCCAGACCAATAAACGTGGATTTTTTAAGGAATATTTTTTCAAGGACCCCCAGACCAATAAACGTGGATTTTTTAAAGAATATTTTTTCAAGGACCCCCAGACCAATAAACATGGATTTTTTAAAGAATATTTTTTCAAGGATCCCCAGACCAATAAACGTGGATTTCTTAAAGAATTTTATTTCAAGGAACCATAGACCAATAAACGTGGATTTTTTAAAGAATATTCTTTCAAGGAACCTTAGACCAATAAACGTGGATTTTTTAAAGAATATTCTTTCAAGGACCCTTAGACCAATAAACGTGGATTTTTTAAAGAATATTCTTTCAAGGAACCTTAGACCAATAAAAGTGGATTTTTTAAAGAATTTTCTTTCAAGGACCCTTAGACCAATAAACGTGGATTTTTTGAAGAATATTTTTTTTAAGGACCCCCAGACCAATAAACGTGGATTTTTTAAAGAATTTTCTTTCAAGGACTCTGAGACAAATAAACGCAAATTTTTAAAAGAATTTTCTTTCAAGGACTCTTAGACCAATAAACGCAAATTTTTAAAAGAATTTTCTTTCAAGGACTCTTAGACCAATAAACGTGGATTTTTTAAAGAATGTTCTTTCAAGAACCCTTAGTAAAATAAACGTGGAGTTTTTAAAGAATTTTCTTTCAAGGACCCTTAGACCAATAAACGTGGATTTTTTATAAAGTTTTCTTTCAAAGAATATTTCCGCAATGTCCCAATTAGTTTTGTGTCCTTTCCATCTTCGAATTCCATTGTCCAATTCATCCGTCCTCTCATGAAATTTCTCATTCCATTCGTCTAACGGTTATTGTTTAGCTCTTGTTCACAACTAAAAACTCTGAATAACAGAAGAAGAGTTTTCATTAAAGAATGTGTGTTTTTTGGCTGTAACTATGTTTGTTTGTTTGTGTTAGCTTTTTGTGTGGATTCTAAGTAGATTTGCTAAGATTGCAGTTTTAGCCAAATTATATAAATGTATGAATGAATGAATGAACAAACGAACAGAGGATAAGTTTTTCGGGGAAGACATTTTTCCGTTCTAATTTCGAGTTCCAGACTGTGACGGCTGCGGGGTGGTTGCTTTGTTCTAATGGCTTTTCGTAGAGAAGAAAATCTCTTTCGCTCTCTTTCAAGGAAATGAAAGTTTCCAATTGATAAATGCAATTTTCTTAAAAAGTTTTCGTTTTTGGTTTGTTGTATCCCTTTTGTTTTGAACAAAGTTTTGAAATTTCGTTTAGTTTTTTCGCTTGATTTCGGTTTACTTCAGTTGGGTGTCATTTTCAACATTGGCGTTGGTTGGACTATTGCTTTTAATGGTGGTGGCTGGTTGTAAGTTCAGGTCCATGTCTATGACCATAGCTGTTGTTTTCTGGTCATAATATTATTGTCATTAGTGTTTCGAGTAGAAGTGGTAGTAGTAGCTTTCGTTGGGATAATGATACGAAGTAGTAGTGGATTGTGTTATTGTAATTGCTGGCATCTTATTGACACTAAATGCTGTCAGAATACAAAGGAATTTCGGTTGTTTGATAAGAAAATGGGTTAATTTTCCGAAAATGTATTACATTTTGAACAAAGTTATCTTTTTGCGAAAATGATAAAGAAAACAATACAATAATGGAGTAAACAATAGTGAGAGTGTCATTGTAGTAGTTTTATACAATTTGAGGAGTTAAAAAAATAAAAAGAGGAAGGGTCAAAGTACTAAAATGCTAGGATCATATCGTTTATGCATGTCATTAGAAGAGGACTAAAAGGAACTTTTGTTGAAGAGGACTTTAAGGACCTTTTGCCTAATTTTTTGAAGTACCATCACAACAATAAGCTTGGATTTTTAAAGAATATTTTTTCAAGGACCCTTTTGGTCAATAAGCGTGGATTTTTAAAGAATATTTTTTCAAGGACCTTTTTGGTCAATAAGCGTGGATTTTTAAAGAATATTTGTTAAGGACCTTTTAAGTAAATAAGCGTGGCTTTTAAAGAATATTTGTTAAGGACCTTTTAGTAAATAAACGTGGTTTTTAACGAATATTTAAAGAACAATAAGCGTTGATTTTTAAAGAATATTTTTTCAAGGACCTTTTTGGTCAATAAGCGTGGATTTTTAAAGAATATTTTTCAAGACCTTTTTGGTCAATAAGCGTGGATTTTTAAAGAATATTTTTTCAGGGACCCTTTTGGTCAATAAGCGTGAATTTTTAAAGAATATTTTTTCAAGGACCTCTTTGGTCAATAAGCGTGGATTTTTAAAGAATATTTTTCAAGGACCTTTTTGGTCAATAAGCGTGGATTTTTAAAGAATATTTTTTCTAGGACCTTTTTGGTCAACAAGCTTGGATTTTTAAAGAATATTTTTTCTAGGACCTTTTTGGTCAATAAGCGTGGATTTTTAAAGAATATTTTAAAAAACTTTTTTGGTCAATTAGCGTGGATTTTTAAAGAATATTTTTTCAGGGACCCTTTTGGTCAATAAGCGTGGATTTTTAAAGAATATTTTTCAAGGACCTTTTTGGTCAATAAGCGTGGATTTTTAAAGAATATTTTTTCTAGGACCTTTTTGGTCAATAAGCGTGGATTTTTAAAGAATATTTTTTCTAGGACCTTTTTGGTCAACAAGCTTGGATTTTTAAAGAATATTTTTTCTAGGACCTTTTTGGTCAATAAGCGTGGATTTTTTAAGAAATTACGTGGATTTTTAAAGAATATTTTTTCAAGGACCTCTTTGGTCAATAAGCGTGGATTTTTAAAGAATATTTTTCAAGGACCTTTTTGGTCAACAAGCTTGGATTTTTAAAGAATATTTTTTCTAGGACCTTTTTGGTCAATAAGCTTGGATTTTTAAAGAATATTTTTTCTAGGACCTTTTTGGTCAATAAGCGTGGATTTTTAAAGAATATTTTTCAAGACCTTTTTGGTCAATAAGCGTGGATTTTTAAAGAATATTTTTTCAGGGACCCTTTTGGTCAATAAGCGTGGATTTTTAAAGAATATTTTTTCAAGGACCTCTTTGGTCAATAAGCGTGGATTTTTAAAGAATATTTTTCAAGGACCTTTTTGGTCAATAAGCGTGGATTTTTAAAGAATATTTTTTCTAGGACCTTTTTGGTCAACAAGCTTGGATTTTTAAAGAATATTTTTTCTAGGACCTTTTTGGTCAATAAGCGTGGATTTTTAAAGAATATTTGTTCAAGGACCATTTGGCCAATAAGTTTTGATTTTTAAAGAATATTCTGTCAAGTACCTCTCGGTCAATGAGCGTAAATTTTTAAAGAATATTCTGTCAAGTACCTCTCGGTCAATGAGCGTAAATTTTTAAAGAATATTCTGTCAAGTACCTCTTGGTCAATAAGCGTGGATTTTAAAAAATATCTCTTCAAGGACTTGTGGCCAGTTATCGTGGATTTTTAAAAAAATATTTCTTCAAGGACCTTTTGGTCAGTTAGCTTGGATTTTTAAAGAATATTTTTGCAAGGAGTTTTTGGTCAATGAGCGTGGATTTTTATAGAATATTTTTTCAAGGACCTTTTGGCAAATAAGCGTGGATTTTTAAAGAATATTTTTGCAAGGACTTTTTGGTCAATGAGCGTGGATTTTTATAGAATATTTTTTCAAGGACCTTTTGGCAAATAAGCGTGGATTTTTAAAGAATATTTTTGCAAGGACTTTTTGGTCAATAAGAGTGGATTTTTAAAGAATATTTTTTTTTCAAAGACCTTTTTGGTCAATAAGCGTGGATTTTTAAAGAATATTTTTTTTTTTCAAAGACCTTTTTGGTCAATAAGCGTGGATTTTTAAAGAATATTTTTTTTTCAAAGACCTTTTTGGTCAATAAGCGTGGATTTTTAAAGAATATTTTTTTTTTCAAGGACCTTTTTGGTCAATAAGCGTGGATTTTTAAAGAATATTTTTTTTTTCAAGGACCTTTTTGGTCAATAAGCGTGGATTTTTAAAGAATATTTGTTAAGGACCTTTTAAGTAAATAAGCGTGGTTTTTAAAGAATATTTGTTAAGGACCTTTTAGTAAATAAACGTGGTTTTTAACGAATATTTAAAGAATATTTTTTTTCAAGGAATTTTTGGTCAATAAACGAGGATTTTTAAAGAATATTTTTTTCCAGGACTTATTGGTCAATATGCGTAGATTTTTAAAAAATATTTAAAGAATATTTTTTCAAAGACTTTTTGGTCAATGTGCGTAGAATTTTAAAGAATATTTTTTCAAGGACCTTTTGGCCAATAAGCGTGGTTTCTTAAAGAATATTTATTCAAGGACCTCTTGGTCAATAAGCGTGGATCTTAAAAGAAAATCTCTTCAAGGACCTTTTTGGTCAATAAGCGTGGATTTTTAAAGAATATTTTTTCAAGGACCTTGTGGTAAGTAAGTGTGGTCCCGATAGAGTTTTCTTCTGATATTTAATATATTACTTCATTAAATTAAAGCATTTATTGGAAAATTCCCAAAAATGTTCAGTTAATTTATTCCTTTGAATTTCTTTTTTTCGGTTGCATTTGCATTTCCAAGAAGAAATTCTCTGCCGAAACCATTTGATATTTTGACAATGACATTTTAAAATTCCAACCGAAAACGTGAACTGTATCATCTTCAATTACGCCATGAACATAATACAATTAATTATAGCCTGCGTTTCGCTGTAATTTGTGAGTACAGCTAACTTTTTGGTGTTTCCAATGCAACACCAAACCCACGCAGAGAAGGTGAGACGGGTTTTGAAAAGGGAAATTTCAATGTATGAGAAGGAGCTTAATTTTTGGAAATTTGAAATGTACAATAAATTCACCAAATATAAGATAAAGTAGACGTAAAATAAATAATTATGTGTAAAGTAAATATTTAAAAATTTTCTTTGATATTACATGAATATAACTTGGAAGGTCCTACCTTGATGCATGTTTTTTTAAGCCACTATTATAGGCTTTTAGGTAAGGTGATTCTCTTAGAATACTTTTAGATCTAGATTATAGCTTTGAAGGTCCTTCGAGAAATTCTTTTAAAAATCCACGATTATAGCTCAGAAGGTCCTTCGAGAAATACCTTTGAAAATCCACACTTATAGCTCAAAAGGTCCATTAAGAAGCATTTTAAGAAATCCACGATTATGGCTTAATCCATGATTATAGCGCACAAGGTCCCCATAAAAAATACATTAAAAAACCTACGACTATAACTTCGCAGGTCATTTAAGAAATACTTTTAAAAATCTACAATTTTAGCTCATACGGTCCTTAACAAAATACTTAAAAAAATCTACGCTTATAGATGAGAAGGTCTTTTAAAGGATATTAAAAAAATATATATTTATAGCGTGAGATGAAAAAACGGCAACCAACTTCAGACAGCTGTCATTTCTAAGCCACTCGTCCGATAGGTGTTTAAATTATTCCAGTAACAGCTTATTATATTGTTTACAAGCGTACAAAAGCGTTTTGGCTGGAAAACCATGGAAAATATTTGGCTGGAAAACCACAAGTGGCTATCGTTAGAGCACTCCAGCATTTAAATGTGAATAAATATTTTGTGTCTCGTACCATCGCTCGTTACCGTGATACTGGTAGTATAGCCCGACGTCAAGGAAGTGGACGGAAGAAAACAGCAACATCAGCAGAAATGGTTCGAAAAGCAAAGAAGCGTCTTGATCGAAATTCGCGTCGCAATGGTCGAAAAATGGCCCGTGAGCTGAACATATCGCAATATTCCATTTGGCAAATATTGAAAAATTAGCTCGGGATAAAGCCATTGAAATTCCAAAAAGTGCAAGAACTTACACCGCCACGGAAAGAAAATAGACTCAAAAGAGCTAAAGACTAGCATGGCTTGGACGTGTGTCGTGAACTGCCGAATTTGGTTTTCTCCGATGAGAAATCACTCGTTGTCCAGCAGTCTGTAAACAAACAAAATGATCGTGTTTAGTTACCAAAGAGGTCAGCTGAAAATTTGCACCTTCGGTTGACCACCAGAACTCAAGCCGCCATAACAGCCGATGTTCGCTATCCGCTCGTATGTACCGACCGAGGAATCAGAAAAATGCCGAATATTATCGCGAAAATATTCTGGAGGGTGTATTAAAGCCACGAAATTAAAGGGCACGCAAACATTTTGGCCGCAGACTTTGGACATTCTAGCAGGTCTCAGCACGCTCGACACAAGCATGATTACAAAATGAAGTTCCTTGCTTCATTTCCAGCGCACAATGACCACCTAAATCTCCGGATATCAATCCGTTGGACTATTGTGTCTCTGATATTTTGGAAAGCAAGGTTGGCTCTAAAAAATACCAAAATGTCGATAATCTCAAGCAAGCGCTTCGCCGGGAATGGGCTAAAATACTGCAGAGCTTTATTCGAGCAGCGTGTGACGGTTTCATTGGCCGTTTGAAGGCCATAATTCGTGCCAAAGGTGATCAATTCGAACAAGTCTGGACTAATTCTAATTCTAAAATTTGATGCTATTTCCGAAATTTTTTGCTTTTATTCAATAAAATTTAAAACAAGTTAAAAAGCAGTAAGTTTCGCCGGGTCGAACTTTGAATACCCTCCACCATTTGGAACGAATCTAGAAATAAAATCCTGAAAAAAATTGGTAAAATTTTAAAAATACTGAATATTGCCGTTATATTGGTGTCTATACGACGTGGACCCACACAGGCATTATTTGTCATGAGTCATTAGCAAATTCAAATTCGGAACTTGAAATAAACGCGAATAATTTAGCTAAAATCATCAAAGTATATAATATAGGGAGGTACCGTTATATCGGAGCTGTGCGAAGACCTGAACCTGCGTAGAAAAATTTTTGTCATATTCTGTAGCATCCACTACGAACTTCAAATACGACATTTCAAATAACTTCGGTGAGTATTGTACCTAAACTCGTCAAAATACCGAATATAGGGAGGTACTGGTATATGGGGTCTATACGAAGACCTGGAACGGCATAGACAATTTTCTGTCACAGACTGGAGTTTCCATTACGAACTCTAAATGCGTAATTTGAAAACATTTTAGTGAATAAAGACGCTAAAATCACCAAAATACCGAGTATAGGGAGGTACCGTTATATGGGGGCTATACGAAGACGTGGACCTGAACAGACAATTTTCTGTCTTAGGCTGTAGGATCCATTGCAAACTTCAAATACCAAATTTTGAACAATTCCGAATAATAATGTCGCTAAAATCATCAAAATACCAAATATCGGGAGGTACAGTTATATGGGGGCTATACCAAGACGTGGACCTATACAGACAATTTTCTGTCTTAGGCTGTAGTATCCATTTCGAACCTCAAATACCAAATTTGAAACAATTCCGGTGAATAATGTCACTAAAATCATAAAAATACCGAATATCGGGAGGTACCGTTATATGGGGACCTACAGTGCCCATTTACGAACTTAACCTGCCTACTGTAAAAATAAACCAGTGTGCAAAATTTTAGCCTTGTATCTCAATTCGTTCGAAAGATAGCGTGATTACAACAGACAGACGAACATAGCTAAATCGACTTAGAATTTTACGCTGATCAAGAATATATATACTTTGTTGTGTCTGGAATGAGTATTTCGAGGAGTTACAAACGGAATGACAAAGTTAATATACCCTCCATAGTATGGTGGAGGGTATAGAAATGTAAAAATTATGGCGTTTGACTTTGTTACAGTTGTTTTTATCTCAACCTGTTTTTATTAAAGAACATCCTAAGCTACAATCGTGGATTTTTCATAACTTCGAAGGTCCTTATAAAAATTCTTAGAAAACCCAAGTTTTTTTTCGAAAATTTAAAATATTATGATTATAACCCTAACATCCCATGAAGATTCATTGATTTTGTTCACAATTCGTTTAACAAATTTCAAAATTTATATCCAACATTTCCTTTTGTTTTACTTCTTTTTTTTTGTGTTTTACATTCAATTTATAACTTTTCACCCTGAAAATTGTACTTCCAAGTCCATTTAAAAACCATATGCAATATTTTTACTTTACATATGTCATTTATCACGGCATGAGGGAAATAGCAATGGTATGAAAAAACCAGAGAAAATAAAGACATAAAACTATAAAATGAAACATTGCAGAAAGGGAAATACCACCAACCAAAACGAGCAAAGAATAAAATCATAATTTCAAGGTACTTTGAGTAATAAAGAAGAAATGAGAAAAAAATATATATATCTAGAAAGAGTAATAGAACTAATATTTATGGCAAACACCAATGACTAAAAACAACTACTCCCAGGCCAACTGCTGTGCTGGCTATGGAAAATGACATTCGTCGTTTGCTCATGGCCCAAGCGGTTTAGTTTTGATATTTCCCAATGGTATGGCCTTGATGCGGAAGACCTCATGCCAGGGAGAAATCCTCTCCGTGGATACTGTTGCCGTTGCTGCACATAAAATGATATATGAATATTTTAAGCAAACCGCGAAATATGTGGCAATAAGCCATTTAGTTCAAATGTAACATAAAACAAATGTTATTGGTTGTTGCTGTTTCTGTTGCTCCTTTCCACCTTCCGTCGTTCCTCTGAATGGCAATAAAGGAAAAATAACAAAATGGGAGAGAAAAAAAAAAAAAAAAACAGAAATGTTTGCGAATAAATATGATGAGTAAAAGCGAATAATAACTGTAATATTTTCATATGTAAAGAGAGGGAGAAAAAAAAAACAAACACTCAGCGTGGTATGTGCCGTCACTCGCCCGCGTCCGTACCGTTGCAAATGTTTGGAAAATGCATTCAAACATCCATGTAAAAATGTTCGAATGATGTATGAATGAATGCGTAAATATTCTCTAGATATGTTGGGTGTAACAGCAGTGGGCAGGTGTTTTTCGAAAGGGGTTATCATTAAAACGCTTAATGGGGAAATTTTAAAATGTAGCCCTGGTGGTCAAATGAAAACTATTCTTAAAAATGGACTCATAGCTTCAATGGCACACGAAACAAAATATTATTTAACTAGTACAAAAGCTGTAAGTTTGACCATTTGGTACAAATTCAACAATTTTCAAAAAAATAAAATCAGTTAAATTTTTTTTTAAATCTTAAAAATAACGAATGTAACCGTATATTAGAGTCTATACGGGGGGTTATAAAACGTGGACTTGCACAGACAATTTTCTGTCATAGGCTGTAGTATTCATTCAAATACCAAATTTGAAATAGTTCCGGTAAATAATGTCGCTAAAATATCGTTATATGGAGGCCATACGACATCATGGTTCATTATAGCCGATCTTCGAACTTAACTTGCCTGCAGACAGAAGACTGATATGTGCAAAATTTTAGCTTCCTATCATAATTCGTTTTGACTCTAGCGTGATTACAACAGACGGACGCTGTTGGGTCTAAAATTATTGTTCTAATGAGTTGCAAACGGAATGACAAACATAATCTACCCTCCACACTATGTATGGTGGAGGGTATAAAAAAATATCTAAAAATAATTGAAGTTAAATTTACGTCTTCCAAAGACTATTTTTTTCAATGGAGCTGCGAGTGAGGGATTTTGAGTTTTTTTTAAGAACCAATAAGCTTGGTTCTATTAAGAAGGGCCACCGGAGTGATAAGAGTGAATTTTTAAAGAATACTTTTTCCAACACCATCATAGATGTTAGCTTGAAATTTTAAAGCATATTTTTTCAAGGATAATCAGAGGTAACAGTGTGGTTTTAAAAGACCATGTGGGTATTAAGCTTTGAGTTTTAAAAAAATATTCTTTCTAGTATCATCTGGATAATAAGCCTGGATTTTTGAAGAATAAAAATTTTAAAGGAAAATTGGGACAATAAGCGTGGATTTTTAAAGACAAAATTGTTTTAAAGGACCATTTGAACAATAATTTTTTTTTTTTTTTTTGAAGAAAAAATTTTAAAGGACCATCTGGGCAATAAGCGTGGATTTTTTTAAGAAAATATTTTTTTAAACGACAATAAGCGTGGATTTTTCAAGAATATATTTATTTAAAGGACCATCTGGACAATAGGCGTGGATTTTTAAAGAACATTTTTAAGGACCTTTTGGACAACAAGAGGGGATTTTTAAAGAATATTCTTTCTAGGACTATCTGGACAATAAGCGTTGTTTTTAAAAGAAAATATTTTTTAAAGGACCATTTGGACAATAAGCGTGGATTTTTAAAGAAAATATTTTTTTAAAGGACCATCTGGACAATAAGCGTGGATATTTTAAGAAAATATTTTTTTAAAGGACCATCTGGACAATAAGCGTGGATATTTTAAGAAAATATTTTTTTAAAGGATCATCTGGACAATAAGCTTGGATTTTTTAAGAAAATATTTTTTTAAAGGATCATCTGGACAATAAGCTTGGATTTTTTAAGAAAATATTTTTTTAAAGGATAATAAGCGTGGATTTTTAAGAAAATATTTTTTAAAGGAAAATAAGCGTACATTTTTTAAGAAAATATTTTTTAAAGGAAAATAAGCGTGGATTTTTTAAGAAAATATTTTTTAAAGGATAATAAGCGTGGATTTTTTAAGAAAATATTTTTTTTAAAGGATCATCTGGACAATATACGTGAATTTTTTAAGTAAATATTTTTTTAAAGGACAATCTGGACAATAGGCGTGGATTTTTTAAGAAAATATTTTTTAAAGGATAATAAGCGTGGAATTTTAAGAAAATATTTTTTAAAGGAAAATAAGCGTACATTTTTTAAGAAATTATTTTTTTAAGGACCAATAAGCGTGGATTTTTTAAGAAATTATTTTTTTAAGGACCAATAAGCGTGGATTTTTTATGAAATTATTTTTTTTAAGGACCAATAAGCGTGGATTTTTTAAGAAATTTTTTTTTTTAAGGACCAATAAGCGTGGATTTTTTATGAAATTATTTTTTTTAAGGACCAATAAGCGTGGATTTTTTAAGAAATTATTTTTTTAAGGACCAATAAGCGTGGATTTTTTAAGAAATTATTTTTTTACGGACCACCTGGCCAATGAGCGTGGAATTTTTAAGAAATAATTTTTTTAAAGAAACAATTCTCCAATAAGTGTAAATTTTTTAAGAAAATATTTGTTTTAATGACCATAAGCGTAAACAATGAACTTGGATTTTTAAAGAAAATATTTTTTAAGGACCATCTGAACAATAACTTTGGTTTTTTAAGAATATTTTTAAAGGACCATATAGACATAAGGTTGGATTTTTAAAGAATATTTTCAAGGATTATATGAGTTCTATAGTGGATTTTTAAAGAATATCTGTTTCAAGGATCGTCACAGCTATAATCGTGGATTTATAAAGAATTTTTTCAAGGGAAATCTGAGCTACAATCGTGGATTTTTAGAGAATTTTCTCAAGAAAATTTGAGCTATAATAGTGGATATTCGCGATCTTTTCGTCATCTATGCCATGAAAAAAATCCGTTTGTAATAAAAACACTTAAAAAATGCACATGATTTCTGAGAAACATTCTTAAATAGTCCACGGTTATAGCTCTAATGGTTCCTGAGAGAATATTCTCAAGAAGTTCACGTTCATAGCTTCAATGCATTCTGAAAATAGGAAAAGTGATCATTAAAACTTAACAGAGTATTCATAAAAATTTTCTGTTTTTTTTTTTTTTTGCCTAATTGGTCCTTAAATACAAATTCTTAAAAAAAATCTACGATTATAGGTACCATACAGTGTAAGATGAAAAACTGCAACCAACTTCAGTCATTTCTAAGCTACTCGTCCGACACCTGTTAAAATTATTCCAGTGACAGCTCATTATATTGTTTACAAGCGTACAAAAGAATTTTGGTGAGAACTTTCCAAAAAAAAAAAAAAAAAAAAAAAAAAAATATTCGTGATGGAATTTAAGCGTGATAGTGTGATTTCTTTATATTTGGCTGGAAAAGCACAAGTGGCTATCGTTTTGAGCCCTTCAGCATTAAAATGTCATTTGGGTCTCGTGCAATCGCTCGTTAATACTCCATTCGGCAAATATTAAAAAATGAGCTCGGGGTAAAGCCATTGAAATTCAAAAAGTGCTAGAACTTACACCGCAACAGAAAGAAAATGGACTCAAAAGAGCTAAAGAGTTGCTTCGCTTGACCGAGAGTGCTGAACTTCCGAATTTGGTTTTCTCCGATGAGGAAACATTCGTTGCCCAGCAGTTTGTAAACAAACAAAATTATCGCGTTTACTTGCCAAAGAGATCAGCTGAAAATGTGCTCCTTCGGTTGGCCACCAGAACTCAAGCGTAATTATAAAATTTATGTTTATATCTTCAGTAGTCCTTGAAAGAATATTGAAACATTCAATCGTCTAATTTTCTTTGGAGAAAAATCCTTTAACCAATGGTTTCTGAAACATCTGGAAATTAAATTTTCCATTTAGGAAATTATTCTATTATTCACTCTTCTATTTATTTTTTTTCTTATCCAATAACCCTATGACATTGAAGAATTTCATATTTTTATGTATTACTTTGAAATGAATAGAATATATATACATACTCGTACGTATATTTGCTTTTATGAATATGTGGTGGCAGATGCCTCCTAGGAAGATACATTCAAATAGATGTACTATGTGTAAATAAATGTGTTTTTAAATGTATGTGCAATATATGTTAGGAAATATTATAAAATATTTATGAAGTTATAACAGAGAAAAAGAAAAAAAAAAAAAAAACAGAAATATTATGCACGTCTTACACATTACGTATCATAAAAATGTGCATACACACAGAAGTTCCGAACAAGGGAATGTAATGAAGATGCATATGTGAAGAAGTAATGCAAACAAGTAAAAAAGCTGTAAATTCGACCGGGCCGAACTTTTAATACCCTCCACTATTTGGAACGAATTTGGCAATTCTCAAAAACAATAAAATCCGTTAAAAATTCTGTTAAAATCTTAGAAATACCGAATGTAGCTGTTATATTAGGATCAATACGACGACATGGACTTGCATCGGTAACTTTTGTCAGAAGCCATTACAATATTCAAATGCTAAACTTAGAAAAATAATAGGTGAATAATGTAGCTAAAGTCATCAAAATGCCGAATATAGAGAGGTACCGTTATATGGAGCTATATGAAAACGTGGACCTGCAAGGAATTTTCTGTCTTAGGCTGTGGCGTCTATTTCGAACTTCAAATACCAAATTTGAAATAATTCCGGTGAATAATGTCACTAAAATCATAAAAATACCGAATATAGGAAGGTACCGTTTTATGGGAGCTATACGAAGACGTGGACCTGCACAGACAATTTTCTGTGTTATGTTGTAGTATCCATTTCGAATTTCAAATACCAAATTTGAAACAATTCCGGTCAATAACGTCGCTAAAATCATCAAAATACCGAATATCGGGAGGTACCGTTATATGGGGCTATACGAAAACGTGGACCTGCTCATACAATTTTTTGTCCTAGGCTGCAGTATTCATTACCAACTTCAAATGCCACATTCGAAACAATTCCGGTGAATAATATCGCTAAAATCCTAAAAATTCTGAATATTGGGAGGTACAATTATATGGAGGCTATACGAAGACGTGAACCTTCACAGACTTTTTCCTGTCATAGGTTGCAGCGCCCATTACAAACATCAAATACCAAATTTGAAACAATTCCGGTGAATAATGTCGCCAAAATCATCAAAATACCGAATATCGGGAGGTACTGATATATGGAGGCTATACGAAGGCATGGACCTGCTCAGACAATTTTCTGTCTTAGGCTGTAGTATCCATTACCAACTTCAAATACCAAATTCGAAACAATTCCGGTGAATAATGTCGCTAAAACCATAAAAATGCCGAATATTGGGAGGTACCGTTATATGGGGGCCATACGAAGACGTGGACCAGCACAGATAATCTCCTGTCATAGGCTGTAGCACCCATTATGAACATCAAATACCAAGTTTTAAAGAATTCTGATGATAATTGTAGCTAAAATCATCAAAATACTTGATATCGGGAGATACCGCTATATTGGGGCTATACCAAAACGTGTGCCTACATGGCCCATTTTCAATATCAAAAGTCCTGCAGACATATGGACGGACATCGCTAAATCGACATAGAATTTTATGCTGATCAAGAATATATATACTCTGTGGGGTCTAAAATGTAAATTTCGAGGTGTTACAAACTTAATGTACCCTACTATGTTGGAGGGTATAAAATACTTATTGGTATCTATGAGAGTGAATATATTCTGTTCTACAATAGATATTTTTTTTCAATGTCATATCTTGGTAAACTGCTTTGGGAATTTATAGGAGAGCTGGTTAAGTTTAAGGCTTAACTAACCTGCAATAATTTTCAAAGGCCTTGTCATAAAAAAATTCCTGTAAAAAAGAAAAATCCATGCCTGAAGAATCTTCATCGATCAATCTTCATAAATACCCTTCGAGAACTTCCAAATTTTAAAATATTATCAGTTTTATCCCTCTCAACAACAGCACGCTCAATTTGCCTCCATATCAATTAAATCGTTACACATTGTCCCATCCATCCATCCATCCATCTATTTTTAGTCCTCTTCCCAAAACTTAACTTCACAATATTTGCTGTTGTTGTTCTTGTTGCTTCATGTTAAAATTGCAGGAACAAAATAATAATACCGAGTTTATCGTGACTGTTTATTATTTTACGGTCCGCTGCAACATTTGACTGATGGTTGTTAACTTTGTTAAGGCATAACATGACCGAACGTCAGTCATTCAGAAATGGCGCAGCAACAGTATCAGCAGCCATAGTCCTCAGATGTATCAACGAAGAACGCTAGCTGTAGTGGCAGTAGTAGTTATCATAGTGTTGGTAGTATTAGTAACATTCAACCATGATTCCGGCAAACAATAACTTTACGGTAGCAACATCTTGCCTTGTTACGTACAGCATATCAGGACATTAGGTGGTGGCATAAGGGAGGGAGGTAGCGAGTCCGAGGCAAAAATTACATGCTGATGGTATTTGTATGAAGGCCAGAGAACACGTCACATCAAACGCCACTAGATTAATATGTCAGATACTTTTGACCGCATACACTTTGGCAAACGAGCCCATGTGAAGGACGCTGCCATGGAGAATATTCGCAAACAACAACAACAATAACTGCCACTGTCGTTGTAATGTGTAACATGTTGTTGTATGGGCTTGGGACCAGATGAAGTGAAGCGCAAACTGTCAGTTGTTTTGTTGAATATTTTCAAGTCTGCTTTCTGCATTATATTCATGAGAAAATTTTGAAAAGTTTTTCCAGGCGGGAGTAGTTTTAATAGCCGTGTGGTTAGATTGGTGTGGGTGATTGCAAAAAAAAAAAAAGTTTGAAAGCATATGTTTGTAAAATTGAATATGAATAAAATAAAAATAAAAATGAATAAAAATAGGTTGGAAAGGAGAACAGATCCTGCAAAAAACCAAAGCCAAGCTCAGTAGGAGCTAAACAATTCCTAAAAAAATCAACTGGAATAGACCTTTAGATATTTTTTCAAAAACCGAACCAGGTTCAAAAGTCCATTATTTTTTCTTATATTCACGTTGAAAACTTTTAATAGACCCACTATTGTGGGTTCAAAAGTTCCTGAAAAAATACATAAGACCCTATCCACGTCCCTACAATTGTTATACCCTCGGCCGCATGGCTAGAAAGGGTATATATAATTTGATACCGTCAAAACGTTCCTCACCGTTTCAGGACATTTGGAGTCGAATTAGAGATGTCCCTCCGTCAGTCTGCCTGGCTGGCTGCTGCGCACGATAACTTTCGAAGGGAGTATTCAATTTTGATTCAAACTTGTTACATCGTAATATTATTGTCAAACTTAGATCAAGTTCGGAGATGGGCAATATCGGTCCATTCCTTCTGGTAACAAACAACCCCCCCCAAAAAAAAAAAAAAAAAAAACAAAAAAAAATCGAAATGTTCTATGAAAATACTTTATTGCACAAAAAAGAATGCTCCGATTTTTCTCCAACTTAGAAAATCTTAATATTTGAATCAGTGCTAGGTCAGGTGCGACTCCATCGGTCCACTCCATCAAGTACCTCCCCCACAAAGGGTCAATATTTGGAATAATTATAACTCTTATAAAATGTGATGTAAGTGCCCGAATGCCTTCAAATTACACACATTACAATATTTTTATCAACCCAAGGTCTGGTGTGAAGATGGAATATATCGGTCCACTAGTTCTGGTACTTCCCCACAAAGGGTAAAAATTTTGAAAATTTATGGAGCTTTAAACCTGTTATTTCTTTCTAGCCATATGGCTGAGGGTATAAAAATAGCTCAAATGGCGAATCGTATATTATCAGCGACTATAGTTGGAAATTGTGACAGAAACCTTCGGAACTGGAAATCGGAAAATACCCACATATCTCATAGCAGTCGACCTGAATCGAACATTTTTTGCAAGAAGAGAACAAACCTACGAAAACCAAAATTGTCAAGTTTAATTTAATTTGGATGGAAATTGAGGAAGAAACCTCAAAACTACGGAAAATTGGTAGGTACTGTTATATGTGGGCTATACCTATCAGTGAATCAGCTTCTTTGTGGGGAGAGAGCTGATCTATCGAGAACCACAATGGTTAAATTTTAGCTAACTTGGTTGGAAATTGAGGAAGAAAATGCCGGATTCTGGAGGCACTCTTATATAGGGACTATACCAATTAGTGAACCTGAATCGAACATCTTTCGACAGAAGAGCACAGACCTACAGAGAGCCCTAATTGTGAAGTTCCATGTGATTTGGTTGGAAATTGAGGCAGAAACCTTCAAAAATACTAAAAATCTGGAGGTTCCGTTATATGGGACCATACTAATTAGTGGACCTGAATCGAACATATTTTGCAAAGAGAGAACAGACCTTTCAAGACACCCAATTGTCAAGTTTCAGTTATGGCGGCTATACTAATTAGTTGACGAATATTTTTTGCATGGAGAAAACAGACCTACCAGGAACCCCAAATGTAAAGTATCGTCTAATTTGGGTGGAAATTTTGACAGAAACCTTCAAAATACTAAAAATCGGAGGATATTCTTATATGGGTGCTATACCCATCAGTGGACCTGAGTCAAACTTTTTTGCAGGGAGAGATCACACCTACCAAGAACCCAAAATGTCAAGTTTCACCTAAACGTGGACAAGTTTCGATAGCAATCAGTCTGCATATAATATAAACCTTCCTGCTAAATCATCAAAGGTCTAGATTAAATAATGTGGGCTTTATCGTGATTTCAAAACACAGATACATGTCGACTTAATATTTTATGATGATAAAAATTATATACACTTTTTGGAGCCTTCGACGAATATTTCAATGTGTTTCAAACGGAATGAAAAATTTAATATATATTTAAAGAGTTATGGGCGTTTTAAAAGAGGCTATTTTCTCAATTTCAATAACTGCAATCAAAACGATGCTAAAAACCCCGAAATGTCAATATTTAAGGAGTTATGGGCGTTTTAAAAAAGGCTATTTTCTACCTTTAAATAACTGTAATCAAAACGATGCCAAAAAACCCGAAATGTCAATATTTAAGGAGTTATGAGCGTTTTAAAAAAGGCTATTTTCTAACTTTAAATAACTGCAATCAAAACGATGCTAAAAACCCCGAAATGTCAATATTTAAGGAGTTATGAGCGTTTTAAAAAAGGCTATTTTCTAACTTAAAAAAACTGCCATCAAAACGATGCTAAAAACCCCGAAATATCAATATTTAAGGAGTTATGAGCGTTTTAAAAAAGGCTATTTTCTAACTTTAAATAACTGCAATCAAAACGATGCTAAAAACCCCGAAATGTCAATATTTAAGGAGTTATGAGCGTTTTAAAAAAGGCTATTTTCTAACTTTAAATAACTGCAATCAAAACGATGCTAAAAAACCCGAAATGTCAATATTTAAGGAGTACACCAAATAAAGGAGAAATCTATGCTAAAAAAATTACTCAATAAATTTATGGTTGAGTTTAACCGGTTTCAGATTTTTTTGCTGGTTTATATGTAAAGGGTTTCTAATTTAGGGTTTCAATCGATTCCTTCTATACATACTATCAATCGCAATATAAACCCTTTTTATTAAAAAAATAAATGGTCATTGGCAGTCTTTTAATGGACTTTCCATTAAAATGTTCCGTGTTGTGGAATCCATTTAGAGTATTTGAAAAAAAAAAACCAAAAGATTTGATTCGATTTGGTTCTATAGAGAGAAAAAAAACATATCTAAAGTATCCCACTTATATAGTCATAGAAAATACGTGACGAAGCAATCAATGTCTTTGGAGAATGACAAGTGTTTTTAAATTATTCAACATGAAATCTCCAAATATTGACGCGTGTAAATCCAGCGGGTACTTTTTGTGTTCCCAAAAAGGAAAAAAAAACTGGCATTTTATTTTATTTGCCAATTCTATGTAAATAAATAAGACTTAAATAAACAACAACAATAGCCGAAGGGAAGAATGAAGAAAAAAAAACGTGGTATTTTTTAGAACATTTGTTTTCAATTCAACATTGTTTTTTTCATGGGATTTTTGGTTGGTACTGATGTTGTTGTTTTTCTTGTTTTTATTATGACTAGAGAGTTATGGCTGCCTGCTGTCATAATGCGTTAAACAAATACAATTTATCAACGGTTGGTTGATAGGAAAATATAAGTATGCGAACAACCGCGAGTGGCATCCGAATGTCAAAGGTCTTACATTACCAAGTGAACAAAAATGAAAAAAAAAAATATGTACCATCATCTCCTAGCATAGCCCCCAGACTTGGTGTGGTGGCTAACATCAGCAGCGGTATCCACATCAGATTACAATAAAATAAAATATTTATTTAACTACCGAAAATTTGTTACCCGCCAGTGAAGTGATATTCATTGCCCGTCGTGGTTGCTATAAATATCTATATTCGATGGCTGGATGGATGGATACTTAAGAGTTTCAGGATTCTTTTGTTTATTTTGTATTCCCCCCAACTCCCCAGCAGCAACCATTTCTCAATGAAGACCACGTTGTGCATCTTGACATACACATATACATATACAGGGTGAGATGAAAAAACAGCAACCAACTTCAGACTGCTGTCATTTCTAAGCCACTCATCCGACAGCTGTTAAAATTATTCCAGTGGCAGCTCATTATATTGTTTACAAACGTGCAAAAGCATTTTGGTGCAAATTTTCCAGAAAAAAAGTTATGATGAAATTCAAGCGCGATTTAGCTGGAAGCCCCAAGTGGCTTTCGTTAGAGCGCTCCAACATTTAAATGTGAATAACTCATTTGTGTCTGGTACCATCGCTCGTTGCCGTGATACTGGTAGCGTAGCCCGACGTCAAAAAAGTGGACGGAAGAAAACATCAACATCAGCAGAAATGGTTCGAAAAGTAAAGAAGTAACTTGATCGAAACCCGTGTTGCAGTGGCCGAAAAATGACTCGTGAGCTGAACATATCGCAATATTCCATTCGGCAAATATTAAAAAATGAGTTCGGGGTAAAGCCATTGAAATTCCAAAAAAGTGCAAGAACTTACACCGCAGCAGAAGGAAAAGGTCTAAAGAGATGCTTCTCTTGGCCGAAAGTGGTGAACTGCCGAATTTGGTTTTCTCCGTCTCCGATGAGAAAATATCCGCTGTCCAGTAGTTTGTAAACAAACAAAATGATCGTGTCTACTTGCCAAAGAGGCCAGCTGAAAATGTGCACCTTCGGTTGTACACCAGAACTCAAGCGCCGGCCGTGGTGATGGTGTGGGCCGCCATAATAGCCGATGGTCGCTCTCCGCTCATATTAATTCGCCGTGGCATCAGAATAAATGCCGAATATTATAGCGAAAATATTCTGGAGGGTGTAGTAAAGCCTTGGGACGCAAACATTTTGACCGCAGACCTTGGACTTTCCAACAGAACTCAGCACCATCGCACTCAGAACGCGCTTCATTTCCAGAGCACATTGACCATCGAAATCTCCGGATAACAATCCAGATACCACGGTTTTCACTAAAAAATACCAAAGTGTCGATCACCTCAAGCAAGCGCTTCGCCGGGAATGGGTCAAAATACCGCAGAGCAACATTGGCCGTTGGAAAACACACCAAATGATCGTGTGTATTTGCCAAAGAGGTCAGCTAAAAATGTGCACCTTCGGTTGGCCACCAGAACTCAAGCGCCGGCCATGGTGATGGTGTGGGCCGCCATAACTGCCGTCCGTGGCCTCAGAATAAATGTCGAATATTATTCCGAAAATATTCTGGAGAGTGTATTAAAGACTTGGGCACGCGAACATTTTGACCGCAAACCTTGGACATTCCAACAGGACTCAGCACCATCGCACTCAGGACTCGCCAGCAAAGAATGGTTACAAGATGAGGTTCCTCACTTCATTTCCACAGCACAATGGCCACCAAAATCTCCGGATACCAATCTAAAATACATCGATCACCTCAAGCAAAGCGCTTCGCCGGGAATGGGTTAAATACAACAGAGCAATATTCGGACAACGTGATACGGTTTCATTGGTCGTTTGTAAACAAACCAAATGATCGTGTTTACTTGTCAAGGAGGTCAGCTAAAAATGTGCGGTTGGCCACCAGAACTCAAGCACCGGCCATGGTGATGGTGTGGGCCGCCATAACAGCCGATGGTCGCTCACTGCTCGTATTAATCGACCGTGGCATCAGAATAAATGCCGAATATTATCGCGAAAAAATTCTGGAGGGTGTATTAAAGCCTTAGGCACGCAACAGGACTCAGCACCATCGCACTCACGACGCGCCACCCAAGAATGGTTACAAAATGAGGTTCCTCGCTTCATTTCCAGAGCACAATGGCCACCAAAATCTCTGGATGCCAATCCGTTGGACTATTGTGTCTGGAGTATTTTGGAAAGCAAGGTTGGTACCAAAAAATACCAAAGTGTCGATCACGTGAAGCAAGCGCTTCGCCGGGAATGGAACAAAATACCGCAGAGCAACATTCGGGCAGCGTGTGACGGTTTCAGTGGCGGTTTGAAGGCCATAGTTCGTGCCAAAGGTGACCAATTCGAACAAATCTAAACATATTCTAAAATTTGATGCTATTTCCGACATGTTTTGCTTTAATTCAATAAAATTTAAAAAAAAATAAAATTTTAAAATTATGGCGTTCGATTTTGTTGCAGTTTTTTTCATCTCACCCTGTATGTATCTATATTGATGCAATAGATATATCTTATATATCAAGACATTGGAGGTGAAAAAGACAACGAAGAAGGAGACGAAGAAAAAACGTCATTGAGTTCGCTCTACTTTAACGTGGCTATCGCATAAAATATGAAGCTATAAAGTGTTGAGAATACAAATTATGGTAGATGGAGTGCCCGACCCCCATTTCATCTCCTTCTGCCGTCATTGGCTTATTCGTTTAGTGTAAATACACTTTGCCATCATCAAAACACAAAAGTAGTAGCGGAGAGAGAGAGGGAGACAATAATGGCCAACTGGTATGTACGTAAGGCAAAATACACACATTCAATTTGGAGTTCTCTAAAAACCGAGAGTATGGAAAATCTGTTACAGACACGTTGGGAATACAAAAAAAGAGTTTTTTTACGATTCTCCTTGTTTTACCACTTTCTTTGGAGAACGCAACAAAAGTGGTATGCAAAATCCAAAATTCGTGTGTTTACTTTTTTTCTAAGTTCTTCCATTACACTGTTTTATGCTTCGGACAGTTTTAGTGCGATACGCAGCTAAAAATATGAGGCATGGTCGAATATGCATTGCTTTAAAGTCAAGTGGCAAAACTAGTTTCAAATGTCAGCTGAAAATGTGCACCTTCGGTTGGCCACCAGAACTCAAGCGCCGGTCATGGTGATGGTGTGTGCCGTAATAACAGCCGATGGTCACTCTCCGCTCGTATTAATCGACCGTGGCATCAGAATTAATGCCGAATATTATCGCGAATATATTCTGAAGGGTATTTTAAGCCTAAGCAGACCTTGGTAATTCCAACAGAACTCAGCACAACAAATGTAATCCATGACAAAGTTGAGCTCGGCTGAACTTTTTATGACCCAATTTAGGTGTTTATACCAGCCAAAATACGTCTCATCGAAATAATGGATTTAGACCCTAGGCCTCTTTGGACCAAATCAATTTCAGAACATTTGGAGTTGATCTAGAGATGGAAGTCCGTTCGTCTGTCTGGCGGACAAGTGCGCATGACAACTCTCAAGGAGAGTATCCCATTTGGTCCAAGCGTGGTACATCGTAATATTATTATCAAACTTAGATCGAGTTCGGAGATGGGAAACATTGGTTCACTACTTCTGGTACCACCTAAAAAAGGTTAACAGGGTTAAAACTGTATCGGTCGACAGATATATAAACTCAGCCAATGTTGAATTATTTAAAAATATTTGTGCTTTTGTTTTGATCATTCAAACCCTTGACCCTTTATGGAGTAGATTGTGAAGGAATGGGCCAATACATATTTTAGAAGGAATAGTGGACCGAAGCATAAAACACTTTGGTCCGACCTTTAACATCTTTATAATATTGATGGATATATTGAAATGTACCAAGTCTGAACGGAATTAGATGTTAATTTCACGTTTTAGAAGCTTCATGAATATTCACAATTTTGACCCTTTGTGGGGGAGGTTCTAGAAGGACTGGATTGATATAGTCCTTTTTCGCACCTGACCTAGCACTGATGCAAATATTAGGATTTGCAAAGTTGGAGCAATCGGATTCTCCTTTTCCTTTCCGTGCAATAAATTATTTCCTTTGAAAATCTTGACATTTTGTGACAGGAGTGGACTCATATTGTCCATCTCCGAACTCGACATAAGTTTGTCAATAATATTACGATGTACCAAATTTGGGTCAAATCGAATACTACCTTCGAGAGTACAAGCCAGACAGACAGACGGACGTACGGGCGGACGGACGGACAGAGGGAGGGACATCGCTAGATCGACTCCAAATGTCCTGAAACGGATTTGGTCCAAAGAGACCTAGGACCTAACCGGTATTTCGATGAGGCTCATTTTGGCCGTATCAAACGATATATACCCTCTGTAGCCATATGGCTGAGGGTATAAACAATGCCGGTAAAAATTTTGCTAAAATCATCAAAATACCGAATATCGGGAGCTGCTGTTATATGGCGGCTATACGAAGGCGTTGATCTGCACAGACAATTTTCTCTCATAGGCTGTAGTATCCATTACGAACATTAAATACGAAATTTGAAACAATTCCGGTGAATAATATCGCTATAGTCATCAAAATACCGAATATCGGGAGGTACCGTTATATGGTGGACCTGCACAGAAAATTTTCTGTCTTGGGCTGTAGTATCCATTACGAACATCAAATACCAATTAGAAACAATTCCGGTGAATATATCGCTAAAATCATCAAAATACCGAATATCGGTAGGTGCCGTTATATGGGGGCTATACGAAGGCGTTGTAGTATCCATTACGAACATCAAATACGAAATTTAAAACAATTCCGGAAGTGGACGGAAGAAAACAGCAAAATCAGCAGAAATGGTTCGAAAAGTAAAGAAACGACTTGATTGAAACCCCTGTCGCAGTGGCCGAAAAATGGCTCGTAAGTTCAACATATGGCAATATTTCATTCGGCAAATATTGAAAAACGAGCTCGGGGTAAAGCCATTGAAATTCCAGAAAGTGCAAGAACTTACACCGCAACGGAAAGAAAATACAGTCAAAAAGCTAAAGAGTTGCTTCGCTTAGCCGAAAGTGGTGAACTGCCGAGTATGGTTTTCTCCGATGAGAAAACATTCGTTGTCCAGGAGTTTGTAAAAAAAACAAAATGATCGTGTTTACTTGCCAAAGAAGTCAGCTGAAAATGATCACCTACGGTTGGCCATCAGAACTCAAGCGCCGGTCATGGTGTTGGTGTGGGCTGCCATAACAGCCGATGGTCGCTCTTCGCTCGTATTAATCGACCGTGGCATCACAATAAATGCCAATTATTATCGCGAAAATATTCTGGAGGGTGTATTAAAGCCTTGGGCACCCAAACCTTGGACATTCCAACAGGACTTAGCAATATCGCAGTCAGCACGCACCACCCAAGAATGTTTGCAAAATGAGGTTGCTCGCTTCATTTCCAGCGTACAATGGCCACCGGATACCAATCCGTTGGACTATTGTGTCTGGAGTATTTTGGAAAGCAAGGTTGGCACTATAAAATACCAAAGTGTCGATCACTTCAAGCAAGCGCCTCGCCGGAAATGGGCCAAAATATCGCAGAGCAATATTCGGGTAGCGTGTGACGGTTTCATTGGCTGTTTGATGGCCATAATTCGTGCCAAAGGTGACCAATTCGAACAAATCTAAATTTATTCTAAAATTTGATGCTATTTCCGACATATTAAGCATTAATTCAATAAAATTAAAAAAATATTTAATTTTTTTTTATCTCATCCTGTATTACCCGATGGCCATAAAAATTAAAAGGCTTCTGGCCAGCCCTAAGCTCTTGCCCCATGCTAACTGCCGCGTCCATTGGTCTATAATTGCGAACTGCTTCACCCTCTAAATATTATGGGGTCATTTCCCAAAGCAATGGGACTATAACCCCACCTCTATTTTACATTTCGTGAGGATTGAGCCACAATTGCGACCAGATGGACAGATGGACGAACGGGCATACATAGCTAGATCGACTCAGCTCGGCGAGATAGGAAGATTTATATATACTTTGCTATGTGGGAAACAAATTTTTCGAGGTGTTACATAATTTTTGGCCCAATCACACTTATAATACCCTCAAAACATAGTGTTGTAGGATATAAAAAATTATTAAATTTTATGGGAAATCCAACGTACATATAATTTCCAGAACCTCTCTTTTAGGCATTTGAGAGTTCAATTCAATGACATTAAATTAACTCATACATATTCAACCCCAGTTCCAAGATATTACAAGCTTCCTACTTTGTGTAGGGTTATTATAATTCGAAATTTTCCTTATTTTCATTTCCCCACCCAAAAGAAAAAAATGTGCGAGAATATTTATGCAGGACCAAAAAACAAAGAAGAATCTATTTTCAAATGTCAGAGACCAGAGGCTAAAAGAGGAAAACGCGTAGAAAAACCATAAAGCATCAAAAGTGAAATGTCTAAATGTAACGGTATTGGGTCACTCGGCGATTCTATTGGCAACGCAAATACTGTTAACGCTTTTTGGTGCGGCTGATGAATTTATTCATTTTCGGCGAGGCAAGATGGGGCGGGGCGAAATGTCGGTTGGTGTCAGGCAATATGAGACTTGTGGTGGATCTCACATACATTTTCCCCATATTTTCTGTTGTTGTTGTTGTTTTAAACTACACACACAAGTTCCATCTCGCAGTTTATCTTCATCTTGTTGTAGCTGGTTCATCATAAGGGTCTTGTTTGCATTGAAAAAACAAAACCAAAAAAGAAGAAAAACAAAATTCCAAGATTTCTTAAATATATTCACAACACAAGCAAGCCTGATTTACTGCAGCAGTAGAAATGAAATAGATTCGAAAAAAAAAAAAAACAACAAAAACATTTTGGGCTCAGCAATTTACACCCAAAACACTTGGAGGCATTAATTCATATTTATTTGTTTGAATTTATGTCTGAATTGCTTTTGCAATGCTGATGATGTTGTTTTTGGACTTTTATTATTCTATTATGAAGACAAACAAAAATAATAATAATAATAACAATAACAGCAACCATTTTCAATTCCTGGTCATGTTCCGCAGGCCTATGGCAAATACTTGGAGATGAAGGCTATTTCGATGGTGGGTATAGCTTGGCAACATGAATGCAAAATATGCCATTTTGAATGGTGTTTACAGAAAACGCGAGATTGCTGAAGACAATGAAAATGGGAAAAGGTATGTCCGACAGTGCTATGGCCCCGCAGGACCTATCTTACTTATATGCATATACGATTTGTAATTAATTAAGATTTCTTAGATGAAATCGTTGATTTTTCAAATACATTCTGATAAAAATTATGAATTTTAAGAATATATTTTCTAGGACATTCCGATGAAAACTGGCTGATTTTTGAAAGAATTTTCGATTTTTTAAGGTAGTCCTTACAAAAGTCCTTGAAAATATTTTCTTCTAAAATTCCCGATTTTTATGTGGGAAGGAATATATTTGGAATTAAAAAAATATGTATTTCCGAGGTCATTCTGACGAATACTGGCTGATTTTTTTTTTAAATATTTAATTTTTTAAGGTATAATGACCTTGAAAATATTTTCTTCAAAAATTCTCAACCTTGTATGTGGGATATAATATATCTAGGATTTTAAAAAATGTCGATTTTTTAACAAATTTCGATTTTTAAGGAAGTCCTTGAAAATGTCCTTGAAAATAATTTCTTCAAAAATTTTAGATTTATGTGGGAAAGAATATATTTAGGATTTCAAAGAATATATTTTTTTAAGACTTTCCGGGGAAATCTGGCCGATTTTTAAAGAATTTTAGAATTTTTTTAAGGAGGCCCCTAAAAATGTTTTTGTAAATATTTCTGAGGACTTTTCGGAGAAAACTGTTTGTTTTTTTTTTAAAGACATTTCGATTTTTTTGAGGTAGCCCCTAAAATGTCCTTGAAAATATTTTCTTCAAAATTTCCGGATTTTTATGTAGGAAAGAATATATTCTGGATTTGAAAAAATATATTTGTTGGGAATCTTCCGGCGAAGACTGGCTAATTTTTAAAGGATTTAAATTTTTTAAGGAAGTCTTTAAAAAAGTCCTTGAAAATATTTTCTTCAAAAATTCTAGATTCTTATGCGGCAAAGAATATATTTAGGATTTAAAAAATATATTTTTTGAAGACTTTTCGGGGGAAAACTGTCCGATTTTTAAAGAATTGTAGATTTTTTAAGGAGGTCCCTAAAAATGTCTTTCAGAATATTTTCTTCAAAAGTATATATTTTTAAAAAATTACCATTTTTTATGTAGGAAACAATATGTTTAGGATTTCAAAGAAGAAGTTTTACGAGGACTATTCGGCTAAAACCGGCTAATTTTTTAAAGAATTGTCGATTTTTCAACTAAAGTCCTAAAATGTCCTTAATTTTTTTTTCAATAACTCCCATTGTTTATGTAGAAAAGAAAATATTTAAGATTTCAAAAAATATTTTTTTAAGGACTTTGATTTTATAAAGAATTCTTGATTTTTTAAGGAAGTCTCTAAAAATGTCCTTGAAAATATTTTCATTAAAATTCCCAATTTTTGAATTAGAAAATTTTCGAAGAACTAGAGTTTTTTACCAAAAAGAAAAAGCTATCTTTGGCTTGGCATCTTGTGGAAAATCATATGAAAACGCAAAAAGTCTTTGAAAAAATCCATGAGTTTCTTTGAAAAGAAAGTCCTTGAAAAAATCAATGAATCTTTACCGAATCCTTAAAAATATTTTTAAAAAAATATACTTTTATTGTTGATAAAAAATCTATGCTTTTTGGCAAGGACATCTTCAAAAAAAAAAAAAAAAAAAAAAAAAAAATTGAAAATCCACGATTTTTAATTGAAAATTCTGGAGAAAATTCCATTAAAAATTCTGTTCAAATCTTTAAAATACCTAATATCGGAAGGTGCCGATATATGGGGTGATATACGATATTGTGGACCTATATAGGCAAATCTAAAGTAAAGTACTCACAAATAACCCCTTGTGTAGAATTTCAGACGATTCCGTAGAAAAATGTGGCTAAAATCGTCAAAATACCGAATATCGGGGGGTACCGTTATATGGGGGCTATACGATATGGTGGACCTATATAGATAACTAGCTGAACCCGGTGCGCTTCGCTACCCCTTTTGATTTTATATGCATTCAAAATTTTATTTACGAATATATGTTGCATAAAAAAACAAATTTAAAAATTAAAAAAAAATATTGCACTAATTCAATGCATAAATAATCAAAACCATTAGAAAAGCAGTAACATGACATACATACACGAAGGGTTTGTCCTTCGGATTTATTTATTTCATAGCAAATACCAAGCGTGCAGTAAACTGCAATCTTTTGAAGTTGAGTGGCATTTCTATTATAATTAGTGAATTCGAGATAGCAACATACTTCGCCGTAATAATCGTATTTCAAATCAATTGTTGTGTTGTTTTTTAGTGTTAGCCTAAGGCGTTGTGGGTCAATGGTTCTTATTAAAATCATATCCCAATCTGATCCGGTTTAAATATAATTTTAAAAAAATTACTTTTACACCAAATTCCGCCACACCTTTCATATTTCATTGAAATTGGTGCGTCAAATATGTGAAATCGGCCGATAATATATATGGGAGCTATATCCAAATCTTAACTAATTTCCAATTAATTTGTCACAGTTATTATTGTAACCAAATTCCGACACACATTCTGAATTTCATTGGTATCGGTCATATATATCATGTTTGGTGCATAACATGTATGAAATCGGCCGAAATATATATGTTATGTTTTATGTTATATCCAAACCTCAACTGATTTCAATATAATTTGGTAATTTTTTCTGGTGCCGATTTTAAAATAATTTGACAAATGTATATTCGTTTTAATTTCCGCTACACATTCCAAATTTCATTGAAATTAGAGATACATAGCGTGTTTGGTGCATCAAATTCATGAAATCGGTCGAAAATAAATATGGGAGCTATATCCAAATCTGAGCCGATTTCAATTTAATTTGTGAAATCAATTTTTTAGATAAAATCTATCACACGTTTCAAATTTCATTGAAATTGGGGATACATAGCGTGTTTGGTGCATCAAATGCTTGAAATCGGCCGAAAATATATATGGGAGCTATATCCAAATCTGAACCGATTTCAATATAATTTTACAAATTTATTTTCGGATTTAATCCCATCACACATTCCAAATTTCATTGGAATCGAACATTCATATTGTGTTTGAGGCATCAAATGAACGAAATCGGTCGAAAATATATATGGGAGCTATATCCAAATCTGAACCGATTACAATATAATTTGGCAAACTTAGTTTTGTTCCAAATTCCGTTACGTATTCCAAATTTGGAGACTGTATCTTCAACCAATCAATAGATATGTGCATATAAAATCTAAATTTTTGGGAGGTACCTCCGATTCTGATGCTATATCTCTAGTTCCAAGTGGAAATTCAAAAATGTATATAGCTATGTTACTTTCAGGCGATGTTGCAGTATATATGGAAATTTTCAGGAAAATCTATTCAGCGGTTTTCGAGTCCATAAATTACAAACAAACAAACATACAAACATTTTCCTCTTTTATAGATATAGATTCTCTTCGCAGGGAAAAATTGCACACAAGAAACTTCTTGTGTGGAATTTCAGACAATTTCATTGAGAAATGTGGTTAAAATCATCAAAATACCGAATATCGGGGGTACCGTTATATGGGGGCTATACGATATCGTCGACCGATATAGCCCATCTTCGAACTAGACCTGCCTGCAGACAAAAGAGAGATCTGTGCAAAATTTTAGCTTCCTATCTTAATTCGTTTAGACTGTAGCGTGATTACAACAGACGGACGGACAGGGCTAAATCGTCTTAGAATTTTACGCTGATCAAGAATATATATACTTTGTTGGGTCTAAAATGATTATTTCGATGAGTTACAAACCGAATGACGAACTTAATATACCCTCCATACTATGTATGGTGGAGGGTATAGAAATATTCGAATTACAACTGAAAAAGGTGTAGAAAGTCTTGGAAAAATGTTATGAAAAAGTATATGACCCGAAGTAATCCATGATTTAACCAGGAAGCCACAGAAAAATTCTATAATTATTCTCGTCCTTAAACAATTGATGACTTTTTTTTGAAGAGGAAGTAAATAATAAGTATAGGTAAATAATAAATAAACAATTTAAGAACATTTTGAAGATGTTCTGAATGTAGAAAGTCTTTAATTTTGGACAGGAAAGTATTTAATAAAAATTTATAAAAAAAAAAATACGGTTATTAGTGGCGAGGGCTCTTTGAACCATTCTAAATAAAATACACATACACACAAATATAAAGTGGTGCTTGAAAAAAATAAACCAAGGTTTTTGCCCATAAGGCCCTTGTAAAAATATACCTAAAAATCCAAATATGTTGGTAACGAGGCCTTTGCCACAACTTTTTTAAAAATCTAAGATTTTTTCGTTAGTAGGTCCTTGACACAAATGTTGACAATTACCTGAAAGTTTTTAAAATAGGAAAAGAGATAGTTTCAAACAAAAACTTTTATAAAAGCAATGATTATTAACCGGAAAGCCTTTGAAAATATATTTTATTATATTACTAGGAAGTCCTTCCAAAACAAATTCTTTTGCTAGAAATCAATAAAAACATTCAACAAAAATTTACCACGAAGTCCGTGAAAAAAATCATTCGATTTTAAATGTTCTGAATTATAAAATAAAAGACACTTAAAAATTATAAAATCCCTAATTTTGGTCCAGAAGATATTTGAAACTCTATTTTAAAAGCCGACTATTTTAGACCAAAGGGGTTTTAAAACGTTCTAGAAAAAATCGCCAATTTTTCTCAGGAAGTTCTTTAAAAAATTATAAAATAAAACACAATTAAAATTAATCAAGTCTACAATTTTGGTCCAAAAGATACTTAAAACTTTATTTTAAAAGCCGACAATTTGGCCCAAAAAAGTTTTAAAACATTCTAGAAGAAATCGCCAATTTTTCTCAGGAAGTCCTTTAAAAAAGTACTATTTTTGTTAGAAAGTCCTTTTAGAAATATATCTAAAAAACCGAGATTTCTATTTGGAAAGCCTTAAGTTGTCTTACTAAAAACCAAAGAGTTCTCGTCAGGAGGTCCATTACACAATTTTCTTGAAATATTGAAAATTTTTTTCCTAGAAGACGATTTTTAAGAAGGCCTTTTAAAAATATTCCCACAAAATCCAATATATATTTAATGCCGGGAAGGCCTTGACAACTATTATGAACCATGGAAATAAGAACAAGAATCGGGAAATTGTTTTTAAAAATCTACAATCTTGGAAACTGAAAAATCTACCATTTTTAACAAATGTTAAAAAATCAAATTTACGGTAGATTGTTAGGAGGTCGTTAAAAAATATATCTTAAAAATCCACGAAATTTGGTCTTAAAACCAATTTTATAAAAATTAACAAGTTCTGGCGAGAGATTCTTTAAAATATTTTAAAAATTAAACTGATTTTTGAATTGGTTAAAAAGTTCTACAAATACACGATTCAGGATTTTTTTTTAAGCAATATGTGTGTTTCAACTTCTATCAAAGTTTAAACAATTTAACCTTTCTTCCAAGGAGAACACACTCACATTGCCTTCGATAAAAAATGGTATTTAAAGGCAATTATTTTCTTAACAAAAAACATAAAAACAAAAAAGAAATATTCCACATAACAATCTCTGAAAGAAAACTCCCAGGGGAAAATTCCCAATAATACCTTAGCTCAACAATTTCTGAGAACCAGCAAATTTTTGAACGAAAAAAAAATTCAACTCAGGTTTTACAAAATGATTGGCCTGCCCCTTTTTTATTGGGCACATTCTAAATACCACTTATGACAATACTCATCATCACTTTGAATAAAAGGAATGCAAATCATGATGTCCATGCTGGTCCTCATCGATTCATTTGAATGCAAAGTCTATAACGGAAAGAAGAAGAAAAAAAAACGAAAGCATCGTAAATTCAAACAACATGTCAAGACATAAAAATTCGATTGAGGTTTATGTGGTTGTTTGGGGGGTTTATCAGATGTAAATTGTTGGAAAATGTTAAATCAACAAAAAAATGATGAAGAAGAGGAAGAAGAAGTAGAAAAAAAGAATAAAAGGTAAACTGGCTACTGATGAAAGTTGTGATAATTGGAAAAACGAACATGAACGAACAGTGAATGAATGAATGTGGAGTTTGTAATAAAAACCAAAATATCTACATGCTGATGATTCTTTCGGTCTGTCGGATCAGCCATTATGAAAGGTTAATTAAGGCCAAAATTCAAAAAACTCGAAAATTGTGGCCAAGTCACTGGAATAACATCAATGACGAAGATGGTTTGCCAAGGGAGTATAAGTATAAGGACATAGGCGAGGGTAAGATAGTCCCAAAAAAGAACATTCACTCATTTTAGAAGGGAGTTCTAGATGTATGATATATGGGTGGACTTGGAACCAATTTCAGACTGCTCTAATTTCCAAGCCACTAGTCCGAAAACTGTTAAAATTATTCCAGTGACAGCTCATTATATTGTCCACTAGTGTAAAAAAGCATTTTGGTGAGAATTTTATAGAAAAAAAGTTATTCGTAATGGAATTCAAACTTGATAGTGTGATTTCTTTATATTTGGGTGGAAAACCACAAGTGGCTATGGTCAGAGCACCCCAGCATGTAAATGTGAATAAGTCTTTTGTGTCTCGTACTATCGCCCGTTACCGTGATACTGGTAGCGTAGCCCGACGTCAAGGAAGTGGACGGAAGAAAACAGCAACATCAGAAGAAATGGTTCAAAAAGTAAAGAAGCGACTTGATCGAAACCCGCGTCGCAGTGGCCGAAACATGGCTCGTGAGCTGAACATATCGCAATATTCCATTCGGTAAGTATTGAAAAATGAGCTCGGGGTAAAGCCAATGACATACCAAAAGGTGCAATAACTTAAACCACAACAGAAAGAAAATAGACTCAAAAGGGCTAAAGAGTTGCTTCGCTTGGCCGAAAATGGTGAACTGCCGAATTTGGTTTTCTTCGATAATCGTTGTCCAGCAGTTTGTAAACAAACAAAATGATCGTATTTACTTGCCAAAGAGGTCAGCTGAAAATGTGCGTCTTCGGTTGGCTACCAGAACTCAAGAGCGGCGGCCATGATGATAGTGTATGTCGTCATAACAGCCAATGTACGCTCTCCGCTCGTATTAATCGACCGTGGCATCAGAATAAATGCCGAGTATTGTCGCGAAAATTTTCTGGAGGTGTATTAAAGCCATTTTGGCCGCAGACCTTGGACATTCCAACAGGACTTAGCACCATCGCACTCAGTACGCGCCACCCATGAATGGTTACAAAATGAGATTCCTCGCCTCATTTCCAGCACACAATGGCCACCAAAATCTCCGGATACCAATCAGTTGGACTATTGTGTCTGGAGTATTTTGGAAAGCAAGGTTGGCACTAAAAAATACCAAAGTGTTGATCACTTCAAGCAAGCGCTTCGTTAGGCATGGGCCATAATTCGTGCCAAAGGTGACTAATTCGAGCAAATCTAAACTTATTCCAAAATTTGCGTGAAGGGAATGAGCTGGAATCCCAAAGTTTGATTCTTGATATCTGAAACTGTGATTTGCAGGTGGTTTTGGAAATGTGTACCATAGTTGTACGAAAAGTTCTAAATAGAACTAATTTCGGTATTGGGTGAAGGGATAGGGCTGGAATCATAAAATTTGACATTGAGGTCTCTGTTGGTATATGGAATTGAGATATATTGGTGGTTTTACAAATGAGTACTAAAATCATACGAAAATTATTGCATGGAAATAAATTTTTGAACTTTGATTGATGGTATCGGTGTGTAATATTTGAAGATGGGTTTAAAAATGCGCCCTATATTTGTACGAAACCTATCTAAATTTAGAGCTGGAATTCCGAATTTTGATACTGAAGTCTCTGTTGGTATCTTGAATTGGGATATGGATATTATGGTTTTGGAAATGTGTACTATAGTTGTTAGAAAATTACTACATTTGGTATTGAGTGAAGGTATAAAGTTGAATCCATGCAATTTTGTATTGCTACAACTGTTGGTGTCTAGGATTAAGGTGTGGAATGGTGTGGAACACAAAACTGGTTTTTGAGTTAGTGTATAGAGCTGGAATTCCGAAATTTGATATTGAGGTCCCTGTAGGTAACTGGACTTGAGATCTGCTTGTGGTTTTGCAAATGTGTATTATAATTGTATCGGAAAGTGGTAAATGGTACTAATTTTGGATCATTGTTGGTGTACAGCATGAAGCGATGAAGATTGTTTTGGATATCTGTACCAAATGTTACTTATTTCGGTATAGAAATTCTGAAATGCAATATTGAGGTTACTGTCGGTTTCTAGGAGATGTTAAAATGGGTCCAGTGTACAATGGTTTTACTAATATCCTCCTCGTTAAACTTCGCGATGAAAGACTTTGATGACTTTTTGTAGTAGAAGCTAAATATTTTGTAATTATTCTTTCCAAAAAATGGAATAATTTATAAAAAAATAAAAGTCGAAAGATTTCGTACGATGTATAAAGGTTTAGTTGAAATTTTTTTCAAACTAAAAAATTGTAAATTTTGGGTTCTAAAAAGGCCTAATACGAACTGTTGAAACGAATGTAAAATGTATATGGGAGAAAAATATGTATGGGAGATATACCTCAACCTCAACCGTTTTCTATATAATTTGACAATTTATTTTTGTGCCAAATTTAGTCACTCATGCCGAATTTCATTAGAATCGGACAAATGTATCGTGGTTGGTGCGTCAATTATGTGAAGTCGGTCGAGAATACATATATGAAAGCTATATTCAAAACTTTACCGATTTTCAATTAATTTATCAAATTTATTATTATAACCAAATTCCGCCACACATTCTGATTTTCAATAGAATCCGTCATATATATCGTGTTTAGTGCATAACATACATGAAATCGGCCGAAATATATATATGGGAGCTATACCCGACCCTCAGCCGATTTCAATATAAATTGGCAATTTTTTTTTGATATCAGATTTCCTCTCTCTGTCCGAATTTCATTGGAGTCGGACATACGTATCGTGTTTGGTGCATCAAATATGTGAAATCGGCCGAAAATATATGTGGGAGCTATATCCAAATTTGAACCGATTTCAATATAATCGGCAAATTTATTTTAGTTCAAAATACCGTTACGCATTCCAAGTTTGGAGACTGTATATGTAATCGATCAATAGATATGTACAAACAAAATCTAAATTTTTGGGAGGTACCTTCGATTCAGATGATATATCCCCAGTTCCAAGTGGAATTTTAAAAAATTTAAAAAAAAAATACTTTCAGGAGATGTTGGAAATTTTCTGGAAAATCTGTGCAGCGGGTTTCGAGTCCACAAATTACAAACAGATAAACAAACATACAAACATTTTCCTCTTTTATAGAAAGTTACCTCTATTATATTTTTGTTGCAAATTGGAAACAAAATAATTATTTGAAAAGAGTGACACTTAGAGTATGCTTGTTATTTGCAAAGAAATAAGTAGAACGTCATACGCCCTGGTGCACCGTTCCAAATTTGATGTTAAGCAAGGTAGGAATTTAAATATATTTTAGATTATCTTAAATAGTGTTTTAGTTAATTTCAGCTTTAAAACTGGAATCTCATCATATATTTCAACTTTCAAAGATATCCTAACATATTTTCTTCATCTCCTTTTCCATCTTGTGACAATTGCTTGCTTCTAATTCATTTCGATTTGCCTTCACTGTTAATCAAATACATATATTTGTGAATTATTGAAAATTGATTTATTGTGTCATTTCAAATCGATCAAGTGTTAAACACAAGATATATGTACATTGTACAGACATACATACATTTTTGCATGTGCACACATTGTTTATTGATAACAATCAATAATGGTGTTCAAATTTAATTAACCACCATCCAATAATTACAATTTATCAATGTGGCATCTAATATTGATGGCATATAGAATGTGCAAAAATTAACATGACAGACACGAGTTGACACAATTAAGGAATTTTGTCAATTAAAAGAGAGAGAATCAATTTGGAATGATAGATTGTGAAATTATGGGGCACTAGAGTATAATAGTTCATTATAACGAGGTGTACGAAAAATAACTTTTTATAAAATAATACAGAAGAGTATGAAATGTGGTCAAATATGTAAAATATTAAAAAAAGGAAAAACAGTTTTTTTCTAAAGATCCTATATTCATAAAAAATACAATAAAATATTTAGCGACTATAAACAAGAAGAATTTTGAAAATGATTGTTAACCAGGAAATCTTCGTAAAACATCCACCACTTATTTTCAGGGAAATGTTGAAAGTCTTTTGAAAAACTAATTTTTATACCCTCCACCATTCTATGGATGGTATATAAACTTTGTCCTTCCGTTTGTAATACCTCGAAATACATATTCTAGATCAGCGATCTAAGACGATCTAGCGATACCCGTCTGTCTGTTCTAATCACGAACGAATTGAAATAGAAGGCTAAAATTGTGCATACATGCATAGTTTACCAGTAGGCAGGTTAAGTTCATAAATGAGCTATGTCGGTCCACGTTTTCGTATAGCCCCCATACAACGGTATCCCCGATATTCGGTATATTCATGATTTAAGCGACATTATTCACCGGAAGTATTTCGAATTTCATATTTAAAGTTCGTAATGGATACTACAGCCTATGACAAAAGTTTTTGTATGCAGGTGCCCGTCTTCGTAGTGCCCGTCTTCCGGTATTCGGTATTTTGATGATTTCAGAAACATTATTCGCCGGAATTGTTTAAAATTTCGTATTGGAAGATCTTAATGGGCACTACAACCTATGGCAAAAAATGTCGTATGCAGGTCCACGTCTTCGTATAGACCCCATATGACGGTAACTCCAGATACCCGGCATTTTCATGATTTTTGCGAAATTATTCGCAGGAATGGTTTCAAATTTGGTCGTAAAGTTTCCATATAACGGTTTTCATTTAAGTGGTAGTTTTTTTTTTTTTTGTGAAATTTTTGAAGTTCCTTCCAAATGGTGGTATTAAAAATTCGACCCAGGCTGTTTTTTATTTTGAGGTTCTTAATATACGGGGTTATATGAAAAAATGGAAATTTGAAATTGTGTACAATACCTGTGAAATCGATTAAGGATTTGTATGGTAACTATATCCAAATCAGAATCGATCTCGATAAAATTTGGCAGAGGTATGTCTGAGCAGTATGAGATGAAACATATATATGGTATGAGACATGGGTTTCTGGCACAGTCGGCATTGAGCGACGCGAGTACTAAGAGCTCAGATTTTTTGTGAAACTCATGACTGTATAAATATCATTTTGGAAAACTATCCTTAAAGGAAAGTGTTAAATAACTTGCTAATTGAGCTACCGGGTAGGGAAAACAATTTCGGATTATAATCGTTTTGGGAATTCAAAACCTTGACTCTTTGTGGGGGAGGTACCAGAACTCGATCTAAGTTCGAAAATAATATTACGATGTACCAAGTGAGGACCAAATCGCATACTACCTTCGAAAGCCAGACTTCCAGAAAGATCGACAAACGGACACCCCTAGATGTTCTGAAACGGATTTGGTCTAAACCTTTACGTATATATACGAGACTAAATGTAAATTTTGGTATTTGTGTACGAAAAATATGATCCATTTCAACCTCTAAATATTATCCGATGACCATAAGAGATTCCTCCTCGATAATTGTTACTTGTAGAGCAACTGCAAAATCAATACATTTTTCAGTTTTTGGGAAATGTCAACCTAATTATTTCGTGAACATCTGAAAAAACAAAAGCTTCTATTCTGACTCAAGGAAGTGGACGAAAGAAAACAGAAACATCAGCGGAAATGGTTCGAAAAGTTAAGAAGCTACTTGATCGAAACCCGCGTCGCAGTGACCGAAACATGGCTCGTGAGCTGAACATATCGCAATATTCCATTCGGCAAATATTGAAAAATGAGGTCGGGGTAAAGCCATTGAAATTCCAAAAAGTGAAAGAACATACACCGCAACAGAAAGAAAATAGACTCAAAAGAGCTAAAGGTTTGCTTCGCTTGGGGGAAAGTGGTGAACTGTCGAATTTGGTTTTCTCCGATGAGAAAACATTCGTTGTCCAGCAGCTTGTAAACAAACAAAATGATCGTGTTTACTTGCCAAAGAGGTCAGCTGAAAATGTGCACCTGCGGTTGGCCATCAGAACTCAAGCGCTGGCCATGGTGATGGTGTGAGCCGACGTAACAGCCGATGTTCGCCCTCCGCTGGTATTAATCGACCGCAGCACCAGAATAAATGCCGAATATTGTAGCGAAAATATTCTTGGCATGCAAACATTTTGTCCGCAGATCTTGGACATTTCAACAGGACTCAGCACCATCGCACTCAGCACGCGCCACCCAAGAATGGTTACAAAATGAGGTTCCTCGCTTCATTTCCAGCGCACAATGGCCACCAAAATCTTTGGATACCAATCCGTTGGACTATTGTGTCTGGAGTATTGTGGAAAGCAAGGTTGGCACTGAAAAACACCAAAGTGTCGATCACCTCCGGCAAGCGCTTCGCCGGGAATGGACCAAAATACCGCAGAGCAACATTCGGGCAATGTGCAAAAATGTCGGACGGAGATTTTTCACACAAAAATAATGGTCTATTGCAACTGCTAAATATTAACACTATCGCAAAAAGTAGAATCCGTGTCCTAAACTCTTGTCTTTTCTGCGAGTATTGGTCTACAATTGTGACCTGTAAGCAACCGCAAAATCTACAAACTGCAAAAACTTCTGTTTTTGGCCCATTTCATTCCCTAAATATTTTGAAAAGAGCAACATTTTTGTAAGAATCGGACCGATAATTTGTTTCCAATTCCAAACTTATAATTACCAGACAATATAGTGTTGTAGAGTATAAGTATACAGACATAACTTCGTACAACATTTACTTGAGTAGCTAAATATAAATTTAACTTGAATTTTTACGTTATTTTATTTCGATTCAACTATACTTTTTCCGCCCACCTCGATCTGGTCAACATAAGTTAATCCACCCCCAAACCAAAGAATTACCAAACACCGCTATTGGCTTCAAAATATAATTTTATTTTAATACAACTTTTGTCTTTCTAATTTGCCTAAATAAACAGCTAACCAAATAACGGACTGTGGGCGAGAAAACCCACCAAACAACCAGCAAACCAACAACAACAGCAGAAAGGCAACAAAACAAAAATATACGCCTGGATGCACTTGAAAATTTAGCTTTGTAATTAAATATCAACAAATGTCGTCATTCATTTCGGTTAGCAATTTGAGTGATGTTATAAACATTGTCAAAGCCCCCCGTCCCCACGCCATCCATGCAAAGGGGGCTGGCAGGCAGGCACTCGTTGACATTGTCGTCTCCGGTTACTGGCAATGATACACGAAGATAACTGATTATACGGATATTCGTCCTTTGTAACACCCACTCACGTTGTCAGCGGAGATGGTGGAGGGATGGAGGTGAGGAAGAGGGAAATTGTTAAGGTATTTATGTTGATGTTGTAGCAATGATGCTCAGGCGGAGGCCAACATTTGGTTGGCAAAACTGTTGACGGTCGGTGATGATGGTGTTGTTGTTGCTGCTGATATTGTTGTTGTTGCTGATGATGATGATGTCATTTCAAATTAATGGTGTTGAGTTGTTAATGATAAATGATGAGATAAAAAGCCAAAATGTCATCAAGGGATACTGTTGAATGTTCATTGCCTCAGTTGTAATGCGGATGTATACGAGGGTATACCAACATATGTGTGTGTGTGTGTGTGTGCGTTCTGACTGACTTTTCGATTTGGCAACGGTGTTTGGTAGCCGGCCATAACGATTATCATCTCAAACAGGTATTAATCAATTGCGGTTGAACAGTCATCCATTAAATTGTAATTTCCCTTTCTTCTTTGCCATTTTCCCTCCCCAACTTTGTAGGTTTCCATCTGTCATTTTGGGTCATATTGGGTGAGGAATGTGTAAATCGTTGGGAACAGTTTCCTGCTTCAATTTTATTACAATTCTTTAAAATAATATTTCGGATTATTTTCTTCGCTCAAAAATTTCCAGTTAAGGTTTGGACATAAAGCAATTGCTAATTGGTAAATATTCTGGTTGGCATTCTGGCAGATTTGAGTATTTCAATGAAGGACACAATCTCTTACGATGACAATATGGGACGTTAACTAAAAAAGATATGAAGTAGATTTTTTAAAGAATTGGTGGATATTTCAAAGGAGAAAAAATGATTAAGTTTGTCGGGGGTACCCTGCAGCCCAAAAAACAAAAAAAGGAATGAATGGGAGACGTTAAAGACGACCAACAAAGGGAAGAAATCCCAAAATACGGAGATTAATTGAAAAAATGAAATTCGTCTTTCGGAATAAATGTTTATACTCTACAGCACTATGTGTTGGGGGTATTATAAGTTTGATTGGTCCAAAAATTATGTAACACCTCGAAATATTGGTTTCCCACATAGTAAAGTATATATGGGTCTTCCTTGCTCTCTGAGCTGAGTCGATCTAGCTATGTATGTCCGTCCGGCCGTCCATCCATGTTAATTTGTAATCAAGCTACAGGTCGCAATTATGAACCTATCCTTACAAAATTGAAAATGGAGGTGGGGTAAGGGTCAGAATAGATCCTTATTGTTTTTGGAGATGATCGCACGATATTAAGGGGTTGAAATGGACCATGATTTTGCAGTTGCTCTATAGGCCACAATTATGAACCAATCGACGCGAAAAATTACATGGAGTTAGAGTTTGGGCCTGGGCAGAAGCCTACCAATTTTAGCGGCCATCGGACAATAATTATCGGGTAAAATTTACCCTAGGAAAATTTCCTAAAACGCGAATATTTTTAATCCCAGCCAAATCACAAATACATTAAAAGATCACTTCTGATCACTACAGTGATGCTAATAACCAAGAAATCGAATATATAGCAAAATAGGTACAATACATATGTAAAAGAATTGATCTTATTTATTCTGCATGGGGGTAGGGTTGGAATTGAAGCCTATTGTTCTTAGGATGTACATTTAGAGGTTTAAAATATGTCAATTTTTTTTTTTAATTTTGTAGTCGTTCTATAGGCCACAATTGAAAACTAATCGGCACGGAATTTCGCACCGGAAGAGAGTTGAGGACAGAGAAGAAGTCTAGCATTTTGGATGACCATTGGATTATATTTAGCTATAAAATGGACCACAACTTTCGTGTGCAATTGTTTTGAATACTTCACAACACTACGGAGTGCGTAAATTTTGGCCAAATTCTCCGGGTCAAACATCTAAGGGTAACTTCTGGACAGAGCTCTTTGGCATTATTTCAAAAACGAAATCTTCCAAAATGGATTTGGATGTAAAGGGACTTCGAACATATTGTAGTGTTGTAGGGTATTACATGGTCGGCCCCGCTATATATATATATAGCCTTTGCTTACTTTTTTAAATTATTATTGAATACAAAATTATACTTCAGTACCGAAAATTTTAAAGTCATATGGTGTTTAATTTTCAATTACGCAGTGCTTGAGTCAAATATTCCACTGTTTTTTGAAAGAAGAAAGAAAAAAGACAAGTCAAGTAGTATCAGTCGGTTTTGCCAACAGATGTATACCCCGAGTCTTGACTTATGATTATACAATCTCTTGACTCTTAGTGGGTGAGGTTCCGAATAGTTGGCTAATATTGATCAATTCGTATCTGACCTAAGTATTAGGTGAACAGATTTGAACTATATCGACTACTTCCTTTACTTTTTATGAGATATGTACAAGTTTCTTGGAAAATGTGGAAATATGTGTGAGGTAACAGATTTAGTGTTCCGTTTTATTACATCATCTAATTCAGGTGATTGGAAGATGTAGAAGGGGTTGGAAGATGTATATCATCTTCACAACATATCTTGTGTTTGCAAAAATTTTTGTATGTGGGAAATTTGTGAAGATGGATGGATGGATTTGGATGCTTATTTCGGTTTCCTGAGCCTTTGGTTTTTCAAGATCTCGAACCCTTTATATGGGGAAGGTTCCAGAAGAAATGTTGCGATCTCTACCATTTTCATATCAGATCTTGTTTTGACGGAAATATTGAAATGGATCAAGTCTAAATGGTATCGGACGTTATTCTCGCATTTTATGAGCTTCATGGGTACTCAAAATGTTAACCCTCTGTAGGGGAGGTGCCAAAAGGAGTGGACCGATATATCCCATCTTCACACCACACCTTGGTTTTATGATTGTGATGTGTGTAATTTGAAGAGAACCGGATGCTTACTTCGGATATTACGACCCTTTTGGTTATTTAAAATGTTAACCCTTTGTGGGGGAGGTACCAGAAGGTAATAAGAAATCTTGTGCTGATGGAAATATTGGAATGTGCCATGTTCGAAGGGAATCGACTGTTAATTTCGTGTTTAATGAGCTTCATGAATATTCAAAATTTTGACCCTTTGTGGGGGAGGAACAAGAAGGAGTGGACCGTTATATTTCATTTCACATCACACCTTGGCTTAACAAAAAGTTTGTGATGAGTGTAATTTAAAAAGAACCGGATGCTTTTCTCGGACGTTATAAACGTTTTGGTTATTCAAAACTTTGATCCTTTGTGGAGCAGGAAACAAAAAAAAAAAAAAAAAATGCCCAATCTCTACCGTCTTTATAACAGATCTTGTGTTGATGGAAATATTGAGATGTGTGAAATTTGAAGACAATCGGATGCTTTAACGGACTTTATAAACGTTTTGGTTATTCAAAACTTTGATCCTTTGTGGGGGAGGTATCAGAAGGAATGGCCCGATCTCTACCGTTTTTATAACAGATCCTGTGTTGATAGAAATATTGAGATGTACCAAGTCTGGAATGGAATCGGATGTAGATTTCGCTTTTTATGAGCTTAACAGATATTCAGAATTTTGAACCTTTGTGGGTGAGGTACCAGAAGGAGATGACCGATATATCCAATCTTCAAACCAAATAATAAAAATATTGTGATATGTGTAATGTGAAGACAATCGGACTCTTTTTCACATCTTATAAGAGTTATAATTAATCACAATGTTCAAACTTTGTGGGGGAGGTATTTGATGGGGTGGACCGATATTGTCGCACCTGATGGAGCAAATTTAGATTATTTTTCCCTTTCTGTGCAGTAAAATATTTTTTTTTTCTTAATTTTCCACCCTTAGTGGGGAAGGTACCAGAAGGATATTGCCCATCTCCGAACTCGATCTAAGTTTGATAATAGTGTTACGATGTACCAAGTTTATACCAAATCGGATACTCCCTTCGAGAGTTATCTTGCGCACCAACCAGCCAAACAGACGTACGGACGGTCGGGCGGATATCGCTAGATCGACTCCAAATGTCCTGAAATGGATTAGATCCAAAGAGATCTAGGGTCTAAAACGGTTATTTCGATGAAGAACGTTGAACAAAAGACATAGCCATATGCCTGAGGGTATAATAATCAAAATACAAAAGATCGGGCTTATGGATATAAGGGAGTGAACCAATTTTTATGCTCTTCAACACTATGTGTTGGGGTATTATGTATTTGATTGGGCCAAAATGGAAGTAACACCTCGAAAGACATAGGATGTAATATATGGTTCTTCCTATCGAACTGAGTCGATCTGGCAATGTATATCAGTGCGTCAGTCTGCCCATGTTAAATTGTTATCATTGTACAGATCGCATATATTGCTTGATCCTCATGAAATTTTGCATGGAGGTGGGGTTATGGTCAGAGTAGAAGGTTGAAATGGGCAAAAAAAAAAAAAAAATGAAATTTTTCCTGATTTTGCAGTTACTCTACAGGTCACAATTATAGTCCAATCGACGCGGAAGTTAGCATGGGGCTAGAGCTTAGTGCTGGGCGGAAGCCTTCCAATTTTGATGGTCATCGGGAAATATTTAGTGGGTGAAATAGACCATTACATTTGTGTTAAATACAAGTCAAAATTTTTTATTGAACCCCGAATATTTCCCTCTCTAGCCCCAAATCACAAATATACGAAAAGGTAAATTCTGACCGTAGATGCCGATAGTTAATATATCAGATATATATATATATATATATATATATATATATATATATATATATATATATATATATATATATATATATATATATATACATATATATATATATATTTCCCTCTCTAGGCCCAAATCACAAATATACGAAAAGGTAAATTCTGACCGTAGATGCCGATAGTTAATATATCAGATATATATATATATATATATATATATATATATATATATATATATATATATATATATATATATATATATATATATATATATATATATATATATATATATATATATATATATATATATATATATATATATATATATATATATATATATACATATATATATATATATATATATATATATATATATATATATTTTGTTAACCAACCAAAAACAGAAAAAAATTTCTGATTACACAATTGAAGCCAATCGACACGCCTGAGAAGAGAGTGAAGGACAGGGAAGAATTCTAGCATTTTGGATATATTTAGCTGTAAAATGAACCACAACAACTAACAGCACGACAGGATACGTAAATATTGGACAAATGTCCATGGCCAAAATGCAAAGGGTAATATCTGGGCAGTACTCATAATTTCAAAAGCGGAGCCTTTGCTTACTTGTTTTTTTTATGTATTTATTGTTTTGAAAAATGAAGACAAAATATTTTTTTGAAACCAATGATTGGAAGACACATAGACTTCGGCTCGAGCCTTAAAGCAATTAACCAGTTTAGCTATGAAATTGAAAGATTGAAAAGTTTGGATCATTGGATTAGTTTTTGCGCTATTTGACTTATTTTAAAAATGAAGAAAAATATAAAAAAATGAAAACAACTTGTTGCATATAATTTTGAATGAGTCAGGCAGGAAGCGGGCTGTATTTCTGTAGTTTTTCAGAAGAATTTTCACCGGCATACCTTGACCATTGATTTTGCCGAATTACATTAATGCAGCCATTTCAAATCTATATTCACAATTATTTTAATCATTCTTCTTTTACTAGAAAGGTAAGACAATAAAACCGATGTACTCTAGCTTTTGCCGCCACTTCGGGAGCGCTTCCTGTAGTTCCTTCATTTGGGAAGTCTCCCTGTAGTTTACAATATTTTCAAAAATTCACTCTAAGCGTCAAAAGCCTTTCAAAAGTCTACAATAATTCTATTTGGTAATGAATACAAACATACTTACCACACAGAAAAGGCTTCGCATCACTTTTCAGCCATCAGCAGAGCTCACCAGAAAAAGGGGCAAACACATCACCAAAGATGAAGATGATGATGATTACGATGAAGAAGACGACTACTCCGACGACGACGATGATACTGACGCTGATGATGGGACGGAAGCGTGCCATTGTTATTTTTACACTTCACTTTACTTTGATGTAAAAGCAAATAAAGCCAACATTTTAACTTAATAATACGGCACTTAAGTGGCAACAAATCTGCAACAATATTCTCCGAATGAAGTGGCATCGTTGTAGAGGCTATTTACCAGCATCGCATTGCCCCTACCCACCATCTTCCGTTCGCCATTCCACCCTGGCTGCGAATATGGCATTGTTTGAAATCTGAAAGATGAGACCGAATAATGCGATAATAAAACATAAAGTTTAGTAAGGCAAATGGTGGTGTGGAGGGAGGGTAAGTCGGGAACGGGAGGGGAAGGGGAAGAAACAGATATAGCAATGTGAAAATGTGAGGCAATAACATAAATGTTATTCACTTTATGCTCATTCCAGTTTTTCGTAGTTTATATCTTCTGTAATATAAAACATATAACACAAACAACCATCACCCACACAAACACACCCTCGCACATACACAGAGAGAGAGAGAGATAGAAGTGTATCTCATCTTTGATGCATTCTCAACTTTAGATATTTAAGTATTTCAAAGACACTGTATAAATATACTTGACTTGTCGTTGTTTGTTGTTGTTGTTGTTGTTCATATTATTGTTCTTTTACAACTTTAAAGTTTTATTTGATAAAATAAACTTATTGTTGTTATTGTTGCTGTTGTTGTTCGAGAGTAATGTAATTTCCGGAGTTTGAATCTATGATTTTCCTCACAGAGTGGTGTAACTATGTTTGTGTGTACGTGTGATTTTTCTTGGAATTTTCTTCATTAGATTAGTGGTAACTTTAAAGATTGAATTACCAAATTATGGACGTAACATAAATTAACTCAAACAGGCGGAAGACAATTTGTGGGGTTGGATTGGGGGAGCTTTTAGAAATAAGAATACATTCGAAAATTGCCATAAATAGACTTCCATATTTTTGAAGGACTAGTAGAACTTCTAAATTTAGAAGAATAGTGAAGTACTCTTTTCTACAGAGAGTTTTAAACATTTGAAAAAAAATAAGTACAGGGTTGCCCATATTCGACGGACCCATGACCCTTTGGGCCCATTCCAATCGACGAGGCTTGTCCACAGGCAACATTCTTTGCGTCAATTGAATTTTGTACGGGAACAAATGCAAATCAATGCTAATAATCCGTTGTAAAGTGGACCGAGCCATGCCCAACTGCTGAGAACGGCGTTTTTGGGATGTTCTTGGGGACCTCTCAACACTGGCTCGTACGGCAGCGATATTCTCGGCCGATCGCCTTGTCGACTTTTATATGGCCTCTTCGGATTAGAAAGAGCCTTACCAGTCGAACTTCTCACATTTTTTAATGTTTTAAAAGCACGTTGAGTTTTCACAATTGACTTCTTCTGTTGAATGTAAATTTCAACTATTTCAGAGTGCTTGGACTGACGCTTCAAACGCGGTATGTCATTAAGCGATGTGACGTCTCTGTCAAAAGTTATGGTGTTGCCAGATGGGTCCGTCGAATCCACCACCTGGTTAGTTAATGGTTGAGGGCCTTTGCAAAACTTATCAACATCATCTTAAGAGAAAATTTGGATTTCTCTTCTTGGAGAATGAAATGCCTCCTGTCCGGTGTAAATGAGCAAAAGTTTTAGTCTCCATAGAAAACTTGTAAATGTTTATTTTTTAGAAAACTAGCTGAACCCGGTGCGCTTCGCTACCCCTTCTAATTTTATATGCATTAAAAATTGCATAACAAATTCAAAAATTAAAAAAAAAAAAACAAGTTAAAAAGCACTAAGTTCGGCGGGGCCGAACTTTGAATACACTCCACCATTTGGAACGAATTTGGAAATTTTCAAAAAATAAAATCCTTAAAAATTCTGTTTAAATTTACCGAATATAGGCGTTTTTATTGGGGTCTATACGACGTGGATCTACATAGGCATTGTTTGTCATGAGCCATTACCATATTCAAATTCGAAAACTTCAAATAAAGGGTGAATAATGTAGCTAAAATCATCAAAATATCGTATATAGGGAGGTACCGTTATATCAGAGCTGTGCGAAAACCTGCACCAGCATAGACAATTAGGCTGTAGCATAAATTACGAAGTTCAAATACGACATCTCAAACAATTTCGGTGGGTATTGTACCTAAACACATCAAAATACCGAATTTAGGGAGCTACTGAAATATGGGGCCTAAACGAAGACCTGGACCAGCATAGACAATTTTCTGTCACAGACTGTAGATCCCATTACTAATTTTAAATACGTAATTTGAAATAATTCCGGTGAACAATATGAGGGCTATACGAAGACGTGGACCTGCATAGAAAATTTTCTGCCATAGGATGTAGTATCCATCACGAACTTCAAATACCAAATTTGAAACAATTCCGGTGAACAATGGCGATAAAATCATCAAAATACCGAATATCGGGAGGTACCGTTATATGGGGGCTATACGAAGACGTGGACCTGCATGGACAATTTTCTGTCATAGGCTGTAGTATTCATCACGAACTTCAAATACCAAATTTGAAACAATTCCGGTTAATAATGTCGCTAAAATCATCAAAATACCAAATATCGGGAGGTACCATTATATGGAGGCTATATGAAGACGTGTACCTGCACAAACAATTTTCTGTCTTAGGCTGTACTATCCCTTTCGAACTTCAAATACCAAATTTGAAACAATTCCGGTGAACTATGGCGAACAAATCATCAAAATATCGAATATTGGGACGTACCGTTATATGGGGGCTATACGAAGACGTGGACCTACATGACCCATTTATGAACTTAACCTGCCTACTGGAAAAATAAACATGTGTGCAAAATATTAGCCTTCTATCTCTATTCGTTCGAAAGATAGCGTGATTACAACAGACAGACACTAAAGAAAGGACGCTAAAGAAGGACATCGCTAAAAGAGTTACAAAAGGAATGACAAAGTTAATATACCCTCCATAGTATGGTGGAAGGTATACAAATTATTGTAATACTTTAATGCATAAATAAACAAATAGCTTGGTTTACCAATGCCTGAACATTACAGGAGCAGCTGGCCATAAGAAAAGCAGGAACATGTCCTTCGGATTTATTTATTTCATAGCAAATGCCAAGCGTGTAGGAAACTGCAATCAATGTTTCTTAATAAAGTCATATCCCAATCCGAACCGATTTCAATATAATTTGACAAAATGTATTTTTAGACCAAATTCCTTCAATATTTCATTGAAATGTATGCGTCAGATATGTGAAATCGGCCGAATATATATATTTATATACTTTCCGAATTTCATTGGAATCAAACATTGGCAAACGAAATCGGTCGAAAATATATGTGGGAGCTATATCCAAATCTGAACCGATTTTAATATAAATTTACTAATTTATTTTCTGGTCAAAAACCTGTCACACATTTCAAATTTCATTGGAAATAAACGAAATCTGTCGAAAATATATATAGGAGCTATATCTACATCTGAACCGATTTCAATATAATTTAACAAATTTATTTTTGTTTCAAATTCCGTTAGGCATTCCCAATTTGAAGACTGTATCTGTAATCGATAATCAATAGGTATGTGCATATAAAATCTAAATTTTCGGGAGGCACCTCCGATTCTGATGCTATATCTCCAGTTCCAAGTGGAATTTCTAAAATATTTATAGCCTATGTTACTTTCAGGCGATGTTGTAGTATATTTGGAAATTATCAGGAAAATCTGTTCAGCGGTTTTCGAGTCCATAAATTATAAACAATCGAACAAACATACAAACATTCTCCTCTTTTATAGATATAGATTTTCGAATATCTTCCTTAGTGCATGCCTTTAAATAATCTTGTCTTCATGCAACAGTGAGAGTTCTTCAGAGAGTCTGCTACACTGAGTTGATCCTTTCCTTGCAGAAGACCTCACTTCTTGTTTTACAAATTGCCTATTAAGATCGTATCTTTTAAAAACCACATTCTCTTCCACCACCCTCTAAAACTTCTCATCATTAATGGAAGACGGTTAAATAAATTCTTAGTGTTAAAGACTTCATAAGAGTCTTTCCACGTAGATTATATCCATTGACATATCCGGACAAGATCTTTTCTCTTTAGACATCCATAAAATGGTCTCCCAATAAAAAATGTAGGTCAAATAGAAGTCATTGGAAAGCATTAAGGATATATTTAAATTCTTTCATTCATGGAAGACCTGCAAACATTATTCTCTTCAAATATTTAAAATATTTCTCATATATTTATAGAAAAACTGTAAGATATATTAGGTTCGGTCTTCTATCTGAAGTAGACCTGAGTTTCTTCTTATGATTTGCTGATCTCCTAACAAAAACGACTTGCAACTTTTCTCTCACAAAAAGGCTATTAAAGACTTTTTTTGAACAAAAGGTCAGTAAGTTTTCTCAAAGAGGACCATAACATTTTCAGCAGATTCTCAAACAAGCTTCTTATCTCATGAAAGACCACGAAAATTTCTCTCATAGAAAATCCCAGAGCACTCGCTCGCAATACTATTAGGACTGCTCTCCCAATCAAACGCAAAGCAATCTCCTACAATAAACACCGTGCTCTTCTCTCAATAAAGCCCACGATGACTTTATTTCCACATATCATGAGGCCTTCTACCACATAACTTCAAAGTCTCTTCTCACAGAAACAAAATATTTTCCCTTATATCAGTCAAGGAGGTCTCCTATTGGAAGATCATGAGTTTTTCTCTCAGAAAGGACCCTGAGGTCTTCTCTTATAAAAGACCAGGAGTTCTTCGCTTATATCAGACCATGGGTCGTCTATCAAGCAAAACTATGAGGACTTAACTCATAGAATAGCACGAGGTATTCTCCCAGAAAAGACCCTGAGGAGTTCTCATAACAGACAATGTGGTCTTCTCTCACAGAAGACCATGAAGACCTCCCATTGAAGATATACATAAGGACCATGAAGACTTCTCATTGAAGATACACATAAGGTCTTCTCTCACAGAAGACAACGAGGTCTTAGAATGGTCTTTGCTTAATAGGAAATATATACAGGGTGAGATAAAAAAACTGCAACCAACTTCAGACTACTGTCATTTCTAAGACACTCGTCCGACAGCTGTTAAAATTATTTCAGTGACAGACCATTATATTGTTTACAAGCGAACAAAAGCATTTTGGTTGGACTTTTCCAGAAAAAAAGTTATTCGTGATGGAATTCAAGTGTGAAAGTGTGATTTCATTATTTTTGGCTTGAAAACCACTAGTGGCTATCGTTAGAGCACTCCAGCATTTAAATGTGAAAAAATCTTTTGTGTCTCGTACCATCGCTCGTTATCGCGATACTGGTAGCGTAGCCCGACGTCAAGGCAGCAGAAATGATTCGAAAAGTAAAGAAGCGACTTGATCAAAACCCGCGTCGCAGTAGCCGAAAAATGGCTCGTGAGCTGAACATAACGCAATATACCATTCGGCAAATATTAAAAAATGAGCTCGGGGTAAAGCCATTGAAATTCCAAAAAGTGCAACAGAAAGAATATAGATTCAAAAGAGCTTGGCCGAAAGTGGTGAACTGCAAGATGAGAAAACAGTCGTTGTCCAGCAGTTTGTAAACAAACAAAATGATAGTGTTTACTTGCCAAAAAAAGTTAGCTGAAAATGTGTACCTTCGGTTGGCCACCAGAACTCAAGCGCAGGCCATGGTGATGGTGTGAGCCGCCATAACAGCCAATGGACGCTCTCCGCTCATATTAATCGACCGTGGCATCAGAATAAATGCCGAATATTATCGCGAAAATATTCTGGAGGGTGTATCAAAGCCTTGGGCACGCAAACATTTTGGCCGCATGGTTACAAAATGAGGTTCATCGCTTCATTTTTAGTGCACAAAGGCCATCAAAATCTGCGGATACCAGACTATTGTGTCTGGAGTATTGTGGAAAGCAAGGTTGGCACTACAAAGTACCAAAGTGTCGATCACCTCAAGCAAGCGCATCGCCGGGAAATGGGCCAAAATACTGCGGAGAAACATTCGGGCAGCTTGTGACGGTTTCATTGGACCTTTGAAGGCCATAATTTGTGCCAAAGGTGACCAATTCGAACAAATCTACACTCTAAAATTTGATGCAATTTCCGACATTTTTTGCTTTCATTCAATAAAATTTAAAAAAAAAAAAAATAAAAGTTGTGGCTTTTGACTTTGTTGCAGTTTTTTTTATCTCAGCCAGTATATCTATAAAATATCGGGGTTCCGTTGTGTATGATCGAGGCTGTACAAAGGTCTAAAAAAATTGGCCCAGCAACCCGAAACTATTTTGAGGTTTTGATCTACAAACTGAGTACTAAGAAAATCTCTTGAATTCGAAACTTTTGATCCTTTGTGAGGAAAGAGCCGGTCTATATGGTCCATTTTCGCACCTAACTTAGCAAATATACTATTATTAGGATTTTCAAAGTTTGAACAAAACGCATGAACCTTTCTTGTTCTGTGGGGTAAATAATTTACTGTCAAAATTTTGACCTTTTGTGATGAGGTACCAGAAGTAGTGGACCGATATTGTCTATTACCAAACTCTGAACAGTATTGCGATGTACGAATTTTGGATCAAATCGAATACTCCCTTAGAGAGTTATCGTATGCTCCAGACAGACAGACAGACGGACGGACATCGCTAGATCGACTACAAATGTCCTGAAACGGATTTGGTGCAAAGAGATCTAGGGTCTAAAGCCGTTATTTCGATGAGATATGTTTTGACCGCATCAAATGATATATGCCCTCTATATCCATATGGCTGAGGGTATAAAAATCCGAACCTGAGTTTTTCTTTAATTATTTATTGATTCCCTCTCTAAACCACATCGTTACGATAAAATTCTGAGAGCAATATGTTAATCAAACACTATTATGCAGGTGTCCAAAATATTGCTGACTTAGTCCTCTCCATTTATTTGGTGTTCCTAGCTCACCTTGCTAATGTTCATAGTAAAACCTGAAATTTGTTGTCCATCTTATTTTTGTCTCCCCTAACCTTATCATTCACACCTCCTCCCCGATTACCTTACATTATATTTCCACAATTTTCTTAAACAAATATGTATGTATAGGTATATATATACATGTATGTCGGTGTGTGTTGGTGTTTATTTTGAAAAATGTCTCCATGAGCATTAGATATTCATCTAAACGAATTTTATTATCTTTTCCAACACAAATAAAATTAGATTTTACAAGACTCTCAACCACAACTCAATTATAAAAGTTTAAGAAAGATTTATTTAGCACATAATAACAACAACAACAGCGACAAAGAAAACAACAAAGACCTTAACAACACCGCCATACAAAGATGTCAACATCATCATCATAGAGAGAGCGACAATATAAACAAGTTTATAAATAAAAAAACGACAAACTTGTTAAGAAACGTAACAATTCTGCATGAATTACGGCCGAAAAGTGGAAAACAAGAACTTTGTCACAACATTTCAGCCAAAATAAAAGACGGCCAATAATGGCAAAGACGAAATTAAAAAGAAAAAAAATGAAATCTTGACGAATACAATATGAGGTCAATTTATGGTAGGGGAGAAAAAAGGAAAACATATTTCCACTTGAAAAAAAAAATATGTATTATTGAGTTTTGAGGAAAAAACCTCCCCGAATCAAGTACTGTTCTTTGCCATTCGAGGCTTTTCTTATTATTCATTTACAGGTACCACTAGTTTTGTTTATTCGACTCCCATTGATGGGCAGACTGACAATTCGTTAGATGTTCTTGTTGTGTTGTTGTTTTGTATCGCCATTATTGTTGGTGTTGGCAAACTCACTTGCATACATAACAACAGACATAAATAAAAAACTACACTGTCCTTTATTATGCCATTTACAAGAGATTATTTCCAACATAGATACAGAAATGTGCACGAATATGTCCGGAATTTATGTGTGCTTATTTTGCATTGGTGCACGGTGATTCAGGGGCAAGAAAATATATAGAGGAAACGATTTCACGACACTGTGCAACACAAAAAATAGTTACAGGAAAACCCAGTAGATTATATATGGAGACCTAAAAATAAAATACACGTGTAGCGGCGATTTCAAAGTTTACTTCCCACAATTTTTAAAAATTACTTATTAAGATTCCGGATAATCCGTGCATTTAAGGTATGTAGTGACCTCATCAAAACTAATGATAACAATACATACAAGGTCAAGGATAGCGAGCCAAAAAAGGGACATTTTTGGTCCTTCTTTTCAAAAAAATTGCTAAATTTTTTATAAAATTATGCAAAATTATTTGTCATAATTTTTTATACAAAATTCTACTAAAATCCAACATTTAAGAAGAATAACGCCAAAGACAAATATATAAGTCATACAATTTCACAATAACTTACAAAAGAAGGAGATCTTATTAGTTAAAATCATTAGTCGGTTTAGCCGAGGGATGTGTACCCTCACCCAATGTTCGATTATTTAAATATATTTTGACTTCAGTTATGATTATTCAAATTGATGATTCTCAACGGAGTAGGTTCTGGTTCCGAAATGAAACAATATTATCCACTTCGTATCGAATTTGAATAAATATGATGTAAATATTGCGATGCGCCAGGTTTGGATCATATTGGTTATTTCCTTCAATTTATGTGAGATATGTGATAATTTTTAGAAAATGTTAGAAAATTTTTAAAATATGACGTGAGGTATAGTCGACCGAAGTATTCAATTTTCACACTTCATCTAATACAGATACAAATATTGGTATGGGAAAATTACAAGAAAATCAGTCATTTATATCCAATTTTAAGCGAAATCATAAATTCCATATTAACATCAGGTTTCTAGTTATTCCGCTTCCTTGAGCTTTTTGTTTTTCAAAATCTGAACCCTGGGTGGGGGAGGTACCAGAAGAAATGATCTGATCTCTACCATTTTTTATATTGAGATTTACCTAGTCTAACTGGAATGGGATGTTAATTTGGTTTTTTTACAAGCTTCATGGATATTCAAAATTTTGACCCTTTTTGGGAGAGGTACCAGAAGGAGTGGTTCGATACATTCGCATCAGATCTAGTGTTAGTAGAAATAATGGGATGTGTGAAATATAAAGAGAACCGGATGCTTATTTCGGATTTTATAATCGTTTTTATTTTTCAAAACTTTGACCTTTGTGGGGGAGGTACCAGAAGAAATGGTCCGATCTCTACCATCTTAATAACAGATCTGGAGTTGAAAGAAATATTGAGATATTCGTAGTCTGAATGGAATCGGATATTAATTTGGCGTTTTATGAGCTTCATTGATATTCAAAATTTTGTCCCTTTGTGGGGGGAAGTACCAGAAGGAGTGGACCGATATATTCCCATCTTCACACCAGACCTTAAATTAATAAAAATATTGTTATGTGTGAAATTTGAAGACAATCGGACTCTTGCATCACATTTTATAGGAGTTGTAATTATTCAAAATTTTGACCTTTTGTGGGTAAGTTTGATAAAAATATTATAATGCACCAAGTTTGGACCAATCGGATACTTCCTTCGAGAGTTATCGTGCGCAACAGCCAGCCAGCCAGACAGACGGACGGACATCGCTAGATCGATTCCAAATATCGTGAAATGGAAAGACACCTAGTGTCTAAAACCGTTATTTCGATTAGTCACGTTTTGGCCGTATCAAATGATGTGGCCATATGGCTAGTGGTATAAAACTGCGTCCTTTCAAAACATTTTTTAAAAATTCAGGGTTCATATCGTTCCTTTACAAAAGTTATTTTTTAATAATCTTCGTTTCTTTGCGGAAAGATCCTTTCATTTTTTTTAAATTTAGGTACATTCATTTTATAAGCCCACGCCATTTGGCGCCAATATCACTCAATATTATTTTAAAATCAACATTTGTTCGATTACTGATCCCTGATAAAAAAAATTATTCAAATCAAAAGTAAATATTGTTGGTTCTGGAAAGAAATCCAAGGTTATGTGTCTGTTGGTCTGCATAAAGTATTCATAGAAATATCCACCATTATTTCTTGTATGGTCCGCAAAAAAAAACTAAATTATTGGTCTGTTGGGATTTGAACAATTATTCGTGAAAAATTATTTTTTAAAAAAACCAAGTTTATTAGTGAGATAGTTATGAAAAAACAAGTAAAAAAGCAGCTAAGTTCGGCCGGGCGAACTTTTTGTACCCTCCACCCTTTGGAAGCAACTTGAAAAATTTAAAAAAAATTCCTACGTAAAAATTCCGCTCAAATGAAAATTGTTATTTGGGGGCTATACGAAGGCCCACGTATACGTAATTTAACGATGTAGGCTATAGTAACGGTTCCGAACTTCAAATACGAAATTTTAAACAATTTCGGTTAATAGTGTCGCTAAAATCTTGAAAATACCGAATATCGGGATATACCGTTATATGGGCGCCATACTAAAACCTGGACCTATGTAGACAATTCTCTTCTAGGGGGTAAAGCACTCAGAAGGTATCCCTTGTGTGGATTTTAAGACAATTCCCTTGAAAATTTTGCTAGAAATCATCAAAATACCGAAAATCGAGGGTTACCGTTATATGAGGTCTACACGATATTGTGGACCTATATTGACAATTCTCTTCGGGGGGATAAAATTCTAACAAGGAACTCCTTGTGTAGAATTTTAGACAATTCTGTTGAAAAAAATGGCTATTTTTTTCTTTTTTTTAAGAAGAAGAAGTCAAAACAAATAATCTCTTGTCCCGACGTGGCACCTCGTTGTATTTCTATCAAACTTTGATGAGTTCGTAAATTTTGTGCACATAAAATAATTTTTATACCCTACAACACTATGTGTTGGGGGTATTATAAGTTTGATTGGGCCAAAAATTATGTAACACCACGAAATATTGGTTTCCCATATAGGAAAGTATATATGGATCTTCCTAGCTCGCCGAGCTGAGTCGATCTAGCTATGTATGTCCGTCCGTCCGTCTGTCCGTCTGTCCGTCTGTCCATGTTAATTTGTAATCACTCTACAGGTCGCAATTATGGCCCGATCCTTACGAAATTTTGCACGAAGGTGGGGTTCGGGTCAGAATAGAACCCTATTTCTTTTGGAGATGATCGCCAAATGTTTAGGGGTTGAAATGGACCAAATACTGAAAAAATGTCGGATTTTGCAGTAGCTATACAGGTCGCAATTATAGACCAATCGACGCGGAATTTCGCATGTAGCTAGAGTTTAGGGCGGGGTAGAAGCTTATCAATTTGGGTGGTCATCGGATAATATTTAGCGGGTAAAATAGACCATATATTTTGTGTTGAAAAAATTCCAAAAAACTGCAAAATTGTCAGCAGGTCGTAGACGCACTTCTGACTATTTCGTTAACGCTGATTTCGTTTCAGTCAAAAACCAATAATAAATTTTAATCTTTTGCCACTTCTGAGAGATTGTAGGTCTTTGGGAAATATTGGTTCCAGATCCAGGAAGACCATATACGTGCAACATCTACCAATAAATTGGAAATGAGCAAATTAGCTCAACTTGCTATTATTCGAAAATTAGAGAACGAAACCTGATGGTTTTCTTTTATTGATTGTCACAATATCTTGTGGAATTCATTCGAGTATCTCGCCTATATAAACTGTATCACTTATTATAGTGTTGTAGGGTATTCAACGGTCGGCCCCGCTCGACTGTAGCCTTTGCTTACTTGTTTCTTCTCATATTGATATTAAAATTGTTCGGGTTTTTTAGTATCCTGTGAATATTCCTTACCAAACCCACTGTTCCACCTTACCAGGTTATTGTAACTTAAAAACTTGGTTCTTTATAAGTGCCTGTATAATGGCGTTGGTCTAAATGTCAGTTGTATTGTTGTCGGTCTACGTGAATGGACGGATGTTTGTTCCTTCATTGAGTTTGAGGGTACAAGTTTGAAGTTTGGTCAACAATAATAACAACAACAGCACAAGGAGCAATAATAACAACAAAACAACAGCAAACATGAAATTAAGGCAATTTATGTTGACAAAAGATGTAAGACATATGCTGTATAAATAGGTTTTCTGGTGTCCCGTTGGCTGTTGGATTTGCTCAGCTTTAAGTTATTGTGAGCTATATGGTGTTGTAAGTCGGTGAATTGGTTTGTGACATAGGGACATAGAGGAGTGCAGAGGTTTGTATTGCTCGTGATGATGATTATCAAAATAGAGGTCGGCGTAGATGGACCTTGAAAAAATTAAAACAAAAAATGAAACCTAAATACTGAAGAAAATCCACGATTAGAGCCTGACCTGTGGGCATATTGAGCTGTGGGTCCTTGAAAGAAAATTCATTAAAAAATCCACGTTTATTGGTCTAAGGGTCCTTGAAAGAAAATTCTTTAAAACATCTACGTTTATTGGTCTAAGGGTCCTTGAAAGAAAATTCTTTAAAACATCTACGTTTATTGGTCTAAGGGTCCTTGAAAGAAAATTCTTTAAAAAATCCACGTTTATTGGTCTAAGGGTCCTTGAAAAATATTCTTTAAAAAATCCATGTTTATTGGTCTAAGGGTCCTTGAAAAATATTCTTTAAAAAATCCACGTTTATTGGTCTAAGGGTCCTTGAAAAATATTCTTTAAAAAATCCACGTTTATTGGTCTAAGGGTCCTTGAAAAATATTCTTTAAAAAATCCACGTTTATTTAGCTGCGGGTCCTTGAAAAATATTCTTTAAAAATCCACGTTTATTGAGCTGTTGGTCCTTGAAAAATAATCTTTAAAAAATCCACGTTTATTGGTCTAAGGGTCCTTGAAAAATATTCTTTAAAAAATCCACGTTTATTGGTCTAAGGGTCCTTGAAAAATATTCTTTTAAAAAATCCACGTTTATTTAGCTGCGGGTCCTTGAAAAATATTCTTTAAAAATCCACGTTTATTTAGCTGCGGGTCCTTGAAAAATATTCTTTAAAAATCCACGTTTATTTAGCTGCGGGTCCTTGAAAAATATTCTTTAAAAATCCACGTTTATTGAGCTGTTGGTCCTTGAAAAATAATCTTTAAAAAATCCACGTTTGTTAGTCTAAGGGTCCTTGAAAAATATTCTTTAAAAAATCCACATTTATTGGTCTAAGGGTCCTTGAAAAATATTCTTTAAATAATCCACGTTTATTGGTCTAAGGGTCCTTGAAAAATATTCTTTAAAAAATCCACGTTTATTGAGCTGTGGGTCCTTGAAAAATATTCTTCAATGTTGGTCCTTAAAGAAATTCCTTAAAACAATTCACAACATCTTTTGATGTTTTAAAAATTTTCTGAGAAGTCCTTGTCAACACCTAATGTTGTGACTGTAGGGTATCTCACGACCGACCCCAAAAATTATCGTCCACTGTACTATTTTATTTAACATATTTTCTCTCTATTGTTGTGGGTGTTGTTGTTGTTTTGTAGTTATATCACAAATGGCCACAAAGGACGTCGACAAGAAATCCAAAGTCTCAGTGTTTTTTATCCATGGCACAAGCTTTAAGCGTGTTATAATTTACCTATAAAACCCAAACTAATCTCTGTTTTATTACTTTGAAGTTAAACAAATGTCACAGGGATAACACACACATACAGAGACATAATTCAGCTAAACTTGAAAACGAAAGAACTCACACACACTCCCATACAGTTACACGTGCAAACTTAGTACATTACAAATTTACACCCTCAGTGATAAAATGGATGGGAGAGTCAAGTTAGTTGGATGGTACAATATCCGTTGACTAATTCATCAAGTTTGAGAATTGGGAAAATCTCAATATTAATTTCATTATCCTGGGGTGCAGGGAAAAGTTTAGAAGGTTGTCTCTCTTCGTTGTGGCTAAAAGTGTGTGTAAAATAGTCAATAACATTTTCAAGTGTTAATGAAGTAAAAGTGGTTGTTATTTTTCTTTTATCAAATATGAAATTGGAAAAATCAAGTTTCTAAGGAAAAATGTCCTGATTTTGGGGAATAACCAAATGGGAAACAACAGTCATGAGTTGTTGTTTTTGGTATCAAACAAATATTGAAATTGGGTGGGTATTTCAGCACGTGTGTGGTGTATATGTATATAAGAAAAAAAAAAAAAAAAAACATCTTGGATTGTCAAATATAAATATCATAAATCTGTGTAAATCGAATAAAAATTAAACAAAAATTGTTAACAAGTCCGAGAAGGTTTTTAGTGTCAAAAAAAAAAAAAAAAAAAAAAAGATTTTGCAACAAAAAAAAAAACATAACTGGTTTATAGGTTGAATTCAGTCGTGATTGCCAAAATTCCGTCCATTTGGGCTGATATTACCCATTTGGTGCACAATAAACCTGATATCGGATAAAGATATATATGGGAGCTGTATCCTAATCTAAACCGATCTCTATAAAATTTGACAAATGTGTTTTCGAGCAGTATCTGATGTCCGGTACCAAATATCATTGTTGTGGAATGCATATTACGAATATGAGGGACTTAAACAGCAAATAGGATGAAACATATAAAATTGTCATAGAAGTTATATTTAAAATAACTTCTGGGGAGAATATCCCAGACAAAAAACAAGGGAACTTATGAGGATTGGTGGCTCTTTCCGAAACCTAGGTATTCCTAGGTATAAACAAACGTTGTTTTTATAAAAACAACAATAAAGGGATAAAGCCTAAACATTTTGCAACAACAATATAAATGATAGCTATATCTCAACCGATTTTCTCCAAATTTGATGTACATGCTTCTAAACTGAATTCGGTCAGATTTATCAAAATTCTGGTCATTGGGACTTATATTGGCCATTTGGTGCCCAATTAACCCGAAATCGGTTGACGATGTATGGGAGCTATATCTAAATCTGATCCGATGATCACCAATTTCAGTAGGGTTCATCCTTGGGCCAAATAAATATTGTTTGCGTAATTTCATCTCATTCGGATAATAAATGCGACCTGTATTTTGTTCGCAAGAATACGTGGACACACGGACAGACTGACATGCATAAATCGAGTCAAATAGTGATTCTTTGAACATCCTCAAAAGAAACTTTGGGTCTATCTCGCTTCCTTCTCCATGTAACAAGTAAATACACAAAGACATAATATCATAGCATAAAAATTCTCAAAAGTGAATATTCTGAATAGATTTGTAATGCCAAAAATGAAATAAATCTGGTAAGGTTTCCATAGTTCATATTATGTGACATCATATGCCGCCCAGGCATCAAAACATGCTGCAGCTTTGAGTAATGGGGAAGTTCTAAATTTGAGGAACAATTAGCTGGAGTTGCACGACAAAATCCCAAACAATTATACTGTGCGACAAGTTTCAGTTTTTTCCAATAATTACGTTAAAAATCCAGCAGATTATGGAAGAAGAGCTGAAAAAGAAGACACTTGTATCAGCGTTTTGAAATTTTACATCGAAAATTAATCTAAATAGAAGAGGTAAGTTCCTCTTCAATATTTTTGGAAATTTTCGGATAAAGATTCTCCGAAATTCGTTCATTATAGTGTCCTCGGCAATATTGCAGATAAAAATTCAAGGAATATTTTGGTCGAAAATTGTAACAATAAAGGGGTGATTCTGGTTCTTTTTTTAAATATGATTAGAAACTCCTTTTGATGGGCTCGTAGCAAGTCCAAATATACCACAAATGATTTGCCATAAAATTTTACTATAGGTCCTAGAAAACGTCAAGCGTCTAAATATTACCTAACCGCTAGAAATTCGTATATATTTAAAACTCATTTGAGAGTTAAAGTCGCTCTTTGTGTGAGTTTGTGCAAAAATCTCCAACAAATCATCGTTTTAGAAGAATAACATCAAAGATATAAATATTCTTCAACAAATTTTGCTATAAGTCACCAAAGAAAATAAATATGTTCGCATCAATATTCCATGAATTTTTCCCGGACTTTTTTCGATTTGACACCTGAAAGTTTCATAAAATTTCGTTTCGTTTTTTCGTCGGTATCAATCTCATTGATAATCATAACATTTCGTGGAAAATGTATGTACTGAAAGTGAAAATTATGTCTTTGCTTTTTTGTACTGGAAATTCAATACGTATTCAATCCGAGTCAAAACACCGATACACGCATCTTCCCTTTTTAGCTCTATTTTCATAATCTGCTGGATTTTCTTCATAATTATTTGTTGTGTTGCCCAGTGTGAGCTTCGTTCATTCTTTGGATTGTGTTTGGTAGATCTCAGAAAGTTTCTGGTTATATAGCCTTAGACTTCAAATTGTAATAGCAGCCTAATACTGAGCATCACATGTATAAAGTTTTAGCGACCGTTGAGGTCTTAAAGCCAAGTAATTTACATGAACACATACATAACTTTATTTCACTGTAGCTAGTAATTTGTTACAATTTGATGTTCAAAATTCCTTGTAATTTCATGCCATCATAACAATATCCACATAATGCGTTAATAAATGTCATATCTTTAAATTTAATCTGTGTAAATTGTGAGAAAATCAAAAATAATGTGCACAAGTTAAAAAAAAAAAAATCGTAAATGATAAAGAGGCAGGAAGTGCTTGTTGTGTTTTGTGAGTTTCAAAATGTAATATGGTAGCATATTTTTCTTTATTTTTGGAATATTGTACAGTGGTATCAGGAAGTAAATATGTATATCCTACAACACTATTCGTGGATGAATTATAATACACGAAATATTGGTCCAGAACATAGGATGCGTCGATCTAGCTATGTATGTCCGTTCGTTCTTTCGTCTGCCCATTTAAAATTGTAATCACGCTACAGGTCACAATTATTGGCCGATCCGAAATTTTGCATGAATGTAGGATTAGAATTAGAATAAGTCCACTGTTTTGGAAAATGTTCGAAAAATATTTTTTATTAATAATTAACGATGGATGTGTTTCATCCGACTTGGTGTTTAGGTCCCTCATATTCGTAATGTGCATTCGACAACAATGATATTTGGTAACAGATATCTCATAAAGCTCGGAAATACCTTTGCCAAATTTTATCGAGAATGGCTAGGATTTGGATATAGCACCCATACATATCCTTAATCCGATTTCAGGTTTATTGTGCAAATAATGGCTAATGTCAGCTCAAGTGGAGTGAATTCCGATACGTAAGTTTCCATTTTGTGCAACTCGGCTCCGATATATATTTCTTTAATACAATCCTTCTCCAAGTGATGTCATGCGCTTTATAGCAAAACATAACTGCTCTAAGACCAAATGTTGATAAGTAGTATGATATACATCAAATAAATTGCGGGAGATCTACTAAAAATGCATAGCGGTGTAGGGTCCCATATATATCTTTACTGGTTTTACGATTAGTAAATCTAAAGAATCCAATACGTTATATACCGCTTTATTTGGATTAAAATTGGGATCGACAATTTTAGGGTGTAATTTTATGCGAAGAATATATCTGAATGTGGGACAATATGTTTCAAAAATATATCTATGTACCTCATTTTTATTTCATTGAACGGACAAGCGTATAAACGACAAGTAAAAAAGCTGTAAATTCGGCCGGGACGAACTTTGAATACCCTCCACCTTTTTGTACAAATTTGACAATTAAAAAAAAAAAATAAAATCCGTTGAAAATTCTGTTAAAATCTTAAAAATACCGAATGTAGCCGTATATTAGGGTCTATACGACGACGTGCGTAATTTTAAAAAAAAATCTGTTTATAATGAAGCTAAAATCGTCAAAATATCGAATATAGGGAGGTACCATGGGGGTTATAAAACGTGGGCCTGCACAGACAATTTTCTGGCATAGGCTGTAGTATCCATTACAAGCTTCAAATTCAAAATGTGAAATAATTCCGTTAAATAATGTCGCTAAGATCATCAAAATACCGAATATCGGGGATCCGTTATATAGTGGCTATTCGAAGACGGGGACCCGCACCGACAACATTTTCTGTCATAGGCTGTAGTATTTATTACGAACTTCAAATACTAAATTTGAAAAAATTCTGGTAAATAATGTCTCAAAAATCATCAAAATACCCAATATCGGGAGGTACCGTTGTATGGGGGCTATACGAAGACCTACATGGCCCATTTTCTGTCTTAAACCGTAGTATCAATTACGAACTTTAAATACCAATTTTGAAACAATTCCGGTAAATAATGTCGCTAAAATAATCAAAATACCGCATATCGGGAGGTACCGTTATAAATTCCGCCAATGGACGGGATCGACTTTATCAGCACATTATAAAATATTAGATCCTTTCCCCTCTTTCATCCGACCCAATAATTTTTGTTCCACCCGGAGTACTAGAGCAATTCTAATTCCCTCCGTCTTGTAATTCTTACGTTTTGACATCTTTGGCAACATAACCAAAACCCTAAATACCAACTAAATCACTGTCTCCTGCCTCCTCCGCTGCTAATCTTGGCCAAAAACAACACAACAATTGTTGCCACTTCAATCGCATCGTTTATCTCTGTCTGTGCAAATGTTTGGGTATCGCCATTGTCACAGATTGTTTGAGTTTGTTGCGATTAAAATGTAATTAAATTATTTACGTTAAATCGCTTTTTTGCGAGCGATTGGAGCGTTGAAGTGTTGACGACTATGGCTATGTAAACAGTGGCAGTCGAAGCAGCAGCAACAACAAAGATAGCAGCAGCAATAACGACAACAGCCAGCTACTAGCCAGAACTTGGTGAGGACTTTTCTTGCCAGCAATGGGGTAATGACAATACAATTACAACAATGTGAAACACAACACAAAAACAATGAGACTTACACACACACATACATACATCTGTACATCTACATATTAGCAACATTTAGACGTTAAACGTCATAGCAAACTTCTCTGTTCCGCACTCAGTTTTGGCACACAAAACACTACAGTGACAACAACAACAAAAACAACAACAACAACAAAAGTTAAACAAATGTTATTCTTGAATAGTAACTTTGCACATAACATTTTTATCCTTTTACGTCTTCCGTTGAGATGTTTTCACTGCTCCTCTCTCTCCCCCTCCTCCTTTCTTCTGCTACCTTGTTGTTTTTGTTTACACTGTTGAATGTCGTTCGTTGGTTCGGTCGGTATGAAATGGAGGGGTTTTGACAGCTTGTTTGCTGAGTTAGCACCCCTCTTGTTTTCACAACGACTTAATTTTTGCATATGGATATTCTGTTTTTTTTTCGTTGCTTCCTGTCAACGTTGTTTGTTTGCTGCTGCTTTCGAGAGGACGAAATGAGAAGAATGTTTACGAGAAGTGTTATGTACATATGGTATTAAATATGGAGCGAGAGAGCGTGAGTATGTCTTGCAAGGCGTTTGGAGATTGAAGGCCCCTGACAATCATCTCTAAAAGAGACTGTAATGGGAAATCAGAAGTGAATTTTTAGAATACTACATCAAATACCAAAATGACTTTTATGCCCTCCACCATACACCGTATGGAGGGTATATAATGTTCGTTATTCCGTTTGTAACTCATCGAAATAATAATTTTAGACCCAACAAGGAATATATATTGTTGATCAGCGTAAAATTCTAAGGCAATTTAGCAACGTCCGTCCGTTTGTTGTAATCAGGCTACATTCAAAACGAATTAAGAAATGAAACTAAAATTTTGCACAGATGTGTCTTTTGTCTGCAGGCAGGTCAAGTTCGAAGGTGGTTTATATCGCTCCACGATATCGTATAGCTCCCATATAAAGGCACCTCCCGATATTCGGTATTTTGACGGTTTTAGCCACATTTTATAACGGAATTGTTTGAAAATTGGAACAAGGAGTTTCTTGTGACTTATTTATCCCCTAGAAGAGAATTATCTATATAGGTCCATGATATCGTATGGCCCCTAATAAAGGTGCCCCCGATATTCTGTATTTTTACGTTTCAGCTAAGTTTTTCAATGGAATTGTCTTAAAATCTACACAAGGGGTTACTTTTGAGTTCTTTACCCCTTAGAAGAGAATTGTGTAAATAGGTCCACGTTTTAGTATAGCGCCCATACATCGGTACCCAATTTATCTGAACTCTCTAAGCCAAGGGTGCCACTCGTGGTAAATTTCAAATGACTAGCTTTGATTATTTATTTATTTTTTCGTAATATCAAATGACGAGTTTCCAAAAATTCAAGCTTATTTCAAAACTGTAAGACCAAAGTGACACTTATGCAAAATTTCGAACTTATATCATCTCTGAATATGGACCATATTAAACCAACCTCCTGGTAACTTTCGTACAAAAGTCGTCATTCGTTTTTTCTTCACTTTAAAGGCCTTCACGTTGGTGTTGTTTATTTTTCCTCCTCAATGTTTATTCAATGTTGGTATGTGTACATTATTTCACATAACAAGAAAGTATGTACATACAGATGCACAAAATATAAGCGAAGTACTTATGAAGCGATTTGAACAAATGTGCCAATATAATACAAGAACAAAGATTCCATTTCCAGTTTCTGGTTCTTTTTTTTTGTTTTTTTGGTTTGCCGTCAAAATTTATGATTATTTTTTTCGACTTACACGAACACACACACATGCACACAAGTTGTTAATACAAACATATGTGGTAAGTAAGATGTGAACAAATTAATACGATTTAAGTTAAAGGGTATTAGCAAGGAAATAACGGTGGAACATAATGGTTCAATAACGGGGGTTATTACATTTTAATTACATGGTTGAATTTTATGGAAGGAAGGAAGGAAGGAAGGTAGAGATTTTATTTGGGTATTAAATACGTTTTAAAGAAATAAAACAACAGTTAAAAGGCTGTTAACGGTGGTCTGATATTTAAAAATGAGATTCTCTTAAAACCAAGTCTTATATTTTACTGAATGGATTGTGTGCATGAAACCTTTTTTATACCCTACACCGTACTATGGAGGGTATATTAATTTTGTCATTCCGTTTGTAACTCCTCGAAATACTCATGTCAGACCCAACAAAGTATATATATTCTTGATCAGCGTAAAATTCTAAAACGATTTAGCCATGTCAGTCTGTCTGTCTGTGTGTCTGTCTTCTTGTCTGTCCGTTTATCTGTCTGTTGTAATCATGCTATCTTCCGAACAAATTGAGATAGAAGGCTAAAATTTTGCGCACATGTATATTTTTTCATTAGGCAGGTTAAGTTCGTAAATGGGCCATGTATGTCCAAGTTATCATATAGCCCCCATATAACGGTACCTCCCGATATTCGGTATTTTGATGATTTTAGCGACATTATTCACCGGAATTGTTTCAAATTTGGCATTTGAAGTTCGTAATGGATACTACAGCCTAAGACAGAAAATTACCTGTGCAGGTCCACGTCTTCGTATAGCCCCCATATACCGTACCCCCCGATATTCGGTATTTTAATGATTTTAGCGAAATTATTTACCGGAATTGTTTCAAATTTCGCATGTGAAGTTCGTAATATATACTTCATCCCATGCCAGAAAATTGTCTGTGCATATAACATATAACAGTACCCTCTATATTCGGTATTTTGATGATTTTAGCTACATTATAAACAGATTTTTCTTCAAGTTTCGCATTTAAATATTGTAATAACTTATGACAAAAGTTGCCTATGCAGGTCCACGTCGTCGTATAGACATAAGGTATTTTTAAGATTTTAACAGAATTTTTAACGGATTTCATTTATTTATTATTTAGTTGTTGCAAAATGGTCAGGCTTTTCCCTTTGTTGTTGTTTTTATAAAAACAACGTTTGTTTATTAGTGGAGAACGATGGTAATGTTTACCAGGGGGTAAGGCAGGGAATACCTAGGTTTCGGAAAGAGCCACCAATCCTCATCAGTTCCCTTGTTTTTGTCTGGGATATTCTCCCCAGAAGTTATTTTAAAAATAACTTCTATGACAAAAAACATTTTTTACCCAAGTGACGAGATCGTAAGCTCAATAGAAGAGGAACCAAAGAATTATATAAAACTAAAATTCTTTTGGAAAGTCTTCTAAATCTTACAACCGCACTTATAAACATTTTCATCTTTCTCCACTTGTTATGCTTTCGTTCAACCTGAACGAAGTAGCATAACCATGTAAGTTGGTTTTGTCTGTTACAACAAAAACCCCTTCGTCGACCGTGCCTTGTCTATAAATAGAACAGTGTGGCTTGTTTGTTCGGGATACCGTAGTATTTTGTTGTTGCAAAATGGTCAGGCTTTTCCCTTTATTGTTGTTTTTATAAAAACAACGTTTGTTTATTAGTGGAGAACGATGGTAATGTTTACCAGGGGGTAAGGCAGGGAATACCTAGGTTTCGGAAAGAGCCACCAATCCTCATCAGTTCCCTTGTTTTTGTCTGGGATATTCTCCCCAGACGTTATTTTAAAAATAACTTCTATGACAAAAAACATTTTTTACCCAAGTGACGAGATCGTAAGCTCAATAGAAGAGGAACGAAAGAATTATATAAAACTAAAATTCTTTTGGAAAGTCTTCTAAATCTTACAACCGCACTTATAAACATTTACATCTTTCTCCACTTGTTATGCTTTCGTTAAACCTGAACGAAGTAGCATAACCATGTAAGTTGGTTTTGTCTGTTACAACAAAAACCCCTTCGTCGACCGTGCCTTGTCTATAAATAGAACAGTGTGGCTTGTTTGTTCGGGATACCGTAGTATTTTGTTGTTGCAAAATGGTCAGGCTTTTCCCTTTATTGTTGTTTTTATAAAAACAACGTTTGTTTATTAGTGGAGAACGATGGTAATGTTTACCAGGGGGTAAGGCAGGGAATACCTAGGTTTCGGAAAGAGCCACCAATCCTCATCAGTTCCCTTGTTTTTGTCTGGGATATTCTCCCCAGACGTTATTTTAAAAATAACTTCTATGACAAAAAACATTTTTTACCCAAGTGACGAGATCGTAAGCTCAATAGAAGAGGAACGAAAGAATTATATAAAACTAAAATTCTTTTGGAAAGTCTTCTAAATCTTACAACCGCACTTATACCCCTGGTAAACATTACCATCGTTCTCCACTAATAAACAAACGTTGTTTTTATAAAAACAACAATAAAGGGAAAAGCCTGACCATTTTGCAACAACAAAATACTACGGTATCCCGAACAAACAAGCCACACTGTTCTATTTATTATTTATTTATTTTTTTTTTTTTTGGAAATTGCCAAATTTGTGCCAAATGGTGGAGGGTATTAAAAGTTCGGCCCGGCCGAACTTACAGTTTCTTACTTGTTTAGTCATTAGTTTGTCATATCGTTTGTAACACCTCGAAATACACATTTTAGACCCCGCAAAGTATATATATTCTTGATCAGCATAAAATTCTATGTCGATTTAACGATGTCCGCCTGTCTATCCCTCTGTGGAAATCACTCTAGCTTCCGAACGAAATGAAGTAGATTAATAAAATTTTACTCAAATGTGTATTATGTCTGCCGGACTTTTGGTATTGAAAATGGGTGATGTAGGTTCACGTTTTGGTATAGCCTCCATATAATGGTACCTCCCTATATTCGGTATTTTGATGATTTTAGCGACATTATTAACTGGAAATGTTTCAAATTTGTATTCAAAGTTCGTAATGAATACTACAGCCTATGACCGAAAATTGCCTGTGCAGGTCCACGTCTTCGAATGGCCCCAATATAACGGTACCTCCCAATATTCGGTATTTTGAGTTTAGCGTCATTATTCTCCGGAGTAGTTTCAAATTACGTATTTAGAGTTCGTAATGGGAACTACAGTCTGTGGCAGAAAATTGTCTATGAAGGTCCTGGTCTCCGTGTAGGCCCCATATATCAGTATTCGATATTTTGACAATTTTAGGTACAATAGCCACTGAAATTGTTTGAGATGTCGTATTTGAAGTTCGTAATGGATGCTACAGCCTGTGACAGAAAATTGTGTACGCTGGTCCAGGTCTTCGCACAGCTCCGATATAAAGGTACCACCCTATATACGATATTTTAATGATTTTAGCTAGGATTTGAATATGAAAAACAATGCCTATATAGGTCCACTTCTTATGGACCCCAATATAACCCCAATAAAATTTTAACAGAATTTTTTAAGGATTTTATTTTTTGAAAATTTCCAAAAGTTCAGCCCAGTCGAACTTACTGCTTTTTAAATTGTTTTTTTTTTTTTTTATAAAAAACATTATTAATTGATTAGTGAAGAAAGGCAAGTAAACAGAAAAAATTTGGAATCTCTTTCTAAATCTTACAATAGCACTGACAACCAGGGAAGATCAAACGTCAGGCGACGTCTACTATATGATATCTTACTTCACTATGCATTTTATGTAGAGCTCCCGTAACAAAAGAATTTATTTGAAGAGGATCATACCACCTATCAACATTTGGCTTTAGAGCAGTTACAGTTTGCTATAGAGTTCATGATATTACTTGAAGGAATCAAGTAAGCAAAGGCTACAGTCGTGCGGGGCCGACCAAGTGATAGTCTACAACACTACAGTATGTTAAAAGCCCCCTTATGACCGGATCTATTTGGGAAGAATTCGCTTTTGAAATTATGTCATAGAGCACTGCTCAGATATTACCCTTAGCATTTTGACCAGGGACATTTGTTCAATATTTACACACTCCGTCGTGCATTTAGTTGTTATGGTCTATTTTACAGCTAAATATAATCCGATGGTCATCCAAAATGCTAGACTTCTTCCCAGTCCTTAACTCTCTTATCATGACAAATCCCGTTGTTGTTGGTTTCAATTGTGTGATCAGAATTTGTTCTCTGTTTTTGATTTATCTGAATCCCTAAAGACTTTGCGATCATCTCCAAATGCAAGAGGCCCCCCTGTAACCCTCAGATCACAATCTCTCAATATAATTAGCTTCTACGATATTGGTCTATATTCGCCAACGAAATCAGCATAAAAATGTCAGAAGTTTGCCATTTGTGTATTTTGGATTTCGCCTGTAAGTTATTTTTAGTGTTTCGGTGGAATGGAAATGTAGGTATTTTTTCACACAAAAGTAGTGGTCCATTCTACCCGCTGTCCTAAACTCTAACTTCATGCGAGGATCGAACGATAATTGCAATCTGTATATAATAACCCCAACCTGTGCTGTAATGTGATAAAATATTGCAAAATGTACAATTCAATATTATAAGTCTAACTGAATTGACAAAATTTGTCAAAATCGGTCCAGACATTCCTTTGTATATACACATTGTATATATTTCCCTATATACATCCGATATATTTACTATCGGTACCAAAGTAACGGTAAGAATTGACCTGTTAGTCTATTTGTGATTTCGCCGGGATTAAAAACATTCGTGGTTTAATGGAAATTTTGACGTTTATTTAACACAAATGTTACAGTCTATTTCACCCACCATGACCAAAATTGGCAGGCTTTTGTCCAGCCATAAGCTCTAGCTCCATGCTAACTTTCGCTTCGATTGGTCTATACTTGCGACCTGTAGAGCAACTGCAAAATCAGGAAATTTTTAAATTTTTGGTCCATTTTAACACCTAAATATTCGGCTTCTATTCCGGCGATAGCACCACCTCCATTCTAAATTTCGTGAAGATCGGGCCATAATTGTGACCTGTAGAGTGATTACAAATTAACATGGACAGACGGACGGTAGGGCGGACGGAGATATATAGCTAGATTGACTCAGCTCGGCCAGATAGGAAGATCCATATATACTTTCCTATGTGAGAAACCAACATTTTGAGGTGTTACATAATTTTTGGCCCAATCAAACTTATAATACCCCCAACACATAGTGTTGTAGGGTATGAAAATGTAAAAATTATGGCATTTGACTTTGTTGCAGATTTTTTTATCTCACCCTGTATGTCAAATTTTGAAAATTGGTCTATTTAAGGTAGAAGAGTGGGGTTCTAATAGAGATTCCGATAAATATAGCGTCTCCTATAGCGTTGCCTAAGCAAATTTTGGACCAAGTATTCAATGTAGTAAGCTTTATGCCATTTCAAACTGAGTCAAATAAGTCAGTGAACACTTTAACATCATAGTTAAATAAATTTCAGTACTAATACATATCCCTACTGACTATTGTAAATTTTGAAAATTTAAACCCACTGTTTGTTTTCGGAACGCCAAATTAACGACAAAGTAGCGAAACTGACATAAGTTGCTGTCATCGGAAGAAATATTTTTTTCAGCAGCTTAAATTTGTCTTAGACAAGTAATATTTGTTTTTAAGTGGATTTGAAACGTCTAACATGGCAAATTAACAAAAATAAACATTCGTGAAAAAACAAGTGCATTCGAAAACACTTACATATAAATCCATTTCATTTAACATTGATTTAACGAATTTTAAAAATTCGAAACATAAACCTCTTAAGAATTCAAAAAATGTTATTTAATATTTTAAACATTTACCCCCTCAAGATTAAATTATTTCACATTCAATCAATCAACACTTAAAGCAATTAAAATATTTATAATCTTATTGAAATATTAATTAGTTCGAATATAATCACTTTCCTCCTTGCCTGCATGCTTGGCAACAACCATACGCCATCGACAGAACAACACTAGATCTACATGTTCGTTGGCAACCATAACATCAAACATTTTCTCCAGCATTTCATTTCAAAGTAATTTCCTTATGCTTGTGGAAATGTGGCTGCATATTTTACATACGCATCCTTCATGGCATCGATCCCATCTGTCGAGAAGTGTGATGATGGTAACATGAGCTCGGAAGCAATTAATTGTATTCCAAAGATACTAATTGAATTTTAGCTATGAATAACATACAAATTATAATGGACTGATGGATGTAGGTGGGGGTGGGGTAGCCTGGTAAAATGATAGCAGGCATTTCAAGCTTTTGGCAAGTGAAGGGAGAAGGGGGGTCTAGGGTTGGGGAGTTGTTGCAGAACAATAATATTTAAACTTGGAACGCATACAAGACTAGAGATGTTATTCGCATTCGTCTCATGTTATTCTCACACATTTATACACAGTCACACTCACACATACACCCGACTTGACATAATTACTAGGGTCAGACCAGTTAGAATGACTAGCAGTTGCATTTTAACATATTTAGTAAACCACAAAATTGCGGTCAACTTAGTTTTGTTTGACCGACCAGTTAGGGTGTCATATATCACTTGCGGTCCTAAATGGACATTTCAGTTTACAAATGGTATGCTTGTTGTTGTTGTTGTACGTTGAAGGCCATGCAATATATCGGCATTCGGTATGCATGAGTTGATGGGATAATGTGCATTTATCTTAAATAACGGTGGCCAATAATTGCAGGATCATGACCAATATTAAAGAGGAAATCGAAGTGTGAAAGACGGTATCGGGTCAGAAAAATATAAGTTAGGGCTGGTATCAGCCCTTACATGTACAATCTGGTAAAAGTACCGAATAAAGAATGTGCCAAAATCCACCCCGTTTTTCATATTACGAGTTTTGGCGGCTTAAACCGATTTTGATCAAATATGACATAGTTTCATATACTCAAAGTTCGTTTGTGCCAATAGGATGAGGATATTTAAGGGAGCTATATCTTAATCACAACCGATCTCGACTAATTTAGGCATGGGTATTTCCAAGCTGCAGCTGATCTTTTGTACAGAAAATCATGATTTTCACAAAATCTCTCTGTTCTTGGTATCTTGGGACGCAATATCAAATCGGAGCAAACACATGTATGAAAGAGAGAGTAACTTTCCCCCACCCGGTAAACATTGTGTATGTCCATTCTATAGGAAATCGAAAATCATGAAATCAAGCGACCTAACCTTCTACTCCATTGAACGCTGAAAAGCTACTGACTGTGTGCAAAGTAAATTTGTTGTTGGTAAACAAGTGAACAGTGGTGAGTTATCGATGATGACTTTTATTCACAGAACTATTATTGTGTGCGAGGTGTGTTGAATTTCACATGAGCCGTGCTGTGTTGGGGGTATTATAAGTTTGATTGGGGCAAACATTATGTAACACCTCGAAGTATTGGTCTCCGACATAGGGTGAGATAAAAAACTGGGACATACTTCAGACACAATAGTCCAACGGATTGGTATCCAGAGATTTTGGTAGCCATTATGGAAATGAAGCGAGGAACCTCATTTTGTAACCATTCTTGGGTAGCGCGTGCTGAGTCCTGTTGGAATGTCCAAGGTCTGCGGGCAAAATGTTTGCGTGCCCAAGGCTTAAATACACCCTCCATAATATTTTCGTAACAATATTCGGAATTTATTCTGATTAACGGTCGATTAATACGAGCGGAGAGCGGCCAGCGCTTGATTTCTGGAGGCCAACCAAAGGTGCACATTTTCAGCTGACCTTTTTGGCGATTAAACACGATCATTTTGTTTGTTTACAATCTGCTGGACAACGAATGTTTTCTCATCGGAGAAAACCAAATTTGGCAGCTCCGAGCTCATATTTCAATATTTGCCGAATGACATTTTGCGATATGTTCAGCTCACGAGCCATTTTTCGGCAACTGCTCATCGGAGAAAACCAAATTTGGCAGTTCGGCAAGGCGAAGCAACTCTTTAGCTCTTTTGACTCTATTTTCTTTCTCTTGCCGTGTAAGTTCTTACATTTTTGGAATTTCAATGGCTTTACCCCGAGCTCATTTTTCAATATTAGTCGAATGGAATATTGCGATATGTTCAGCTCACGAGCCATTTTTCGGCCACCACGATTTCGATCGTACCATTTCTGCTGATGTTGTTGTTTTGTTCCGTCCACTTCGTTGACATCGGGCTACGCTACCAATATCACGGTATCGAGCGATGGTACGAGACACAAAAGATTTATTCACATTTAAATATTGAAGTGCCCTAGCGGTGGCCACATGTGGTTTTCCAGCCAAATATAAAGAAATCACACTATCACGCTTGAATTCCATCACGAATAACTTTTTTTTTTTTGGGAAATTTCCCCTCAAATGCTTTTTGTGCGCTTGTAAAAAATAAAATGAACTGCCACTGGAATAATTTGAACAGCTGTCGGACAGTGGCTTAGAAATGACAGCAGTCCGAAGTTGGTTGCAGTTTTTTCATCTCACCCTGTATATGAAACATTCAATCTCGCCGAGCTAAGTTGATCTAACTATGTATGTCCGTTTGTCCATCTACAGGTCGCAATTATGGCTCGATTCTCACGAAATAAAAAATGTGGGTGGGGTTGGGGTCAGAATAGAATCCTATTGTTTTTGGAGATGATCGCACAATATTTAGGGGTTGCAATGGATCAAGTTTTCCTGATATTGCAGTTGCTCTATAGGCCACAATTATGAACCAATCGATGCAGAAATTTGCATGGAGTTAGAGTTCAGGGCAGAAGCCAACTAATTTGAATGGTAATCGGACAATATTTAGCGGGTAAGTTAAACCATTTATGCCAAGAAATACGTACATTTTCACTAAACCGCGAATATTTTTAATCACGGCGAAAATACAAATACATAAAAAAAGGTCAGTTCTGACCATTACAGTGATGCTAATAGCCAATATATGGGGTATGTAGCAAAATAGGTACAATATATATGTAAAATAAATAGATCTTAATTATTAGGTTTATAAGTCATGAAACACTGGACAGATTTTCACAATTCGCAATGATATATTTTCAGAAAAGGATAATATCTAAGAAAATTGCGTAAAAATGTGACAATAAAATAGTAAATATTTTTCCTTAAATTTTTTCAATTTCTGTCATATTTTATATCGCATGCGATTTTTTCAATTTGACTTACAATTTTGAATTATACATTTTCTTAAATTTTTTTACAACCTGCAACACTATGAGTTTGGGGGTATTATATACAGGTCGCAATCAAAGTGCAATTCTCACGAAAGTTTGCATTGGGTAGGGTTAGGGTCAGAATTAAAGCCTATCGTGTTTAAAGATGTACATTTAGGGGTTCAATCTGACCAAAAAATTAAAATTTTCTTGATTTTGCAGTCGCTCTACATGTCTCAGTTAAAAACCAATCGACACGGCATTTTGAATGAGAAGAGAGTTAGGGACAGAGAATACGTTTAGCATTTTGGATGACCATTGGAATATATTTAGCTGTAAAATTGGCCACCACTTTCGTGTGAAATTGTTTTGAATACCTAGTAACACGACGCAGAGTGTAAATATTTTTGAAATGTCCCCGGTAAAAAAGCTAAGGGTAGGACCCTATGACATCATATCAGAAACGAAATCTTGCAAAAAGGATTTGGGCATAAGTGACCTTTCAACATATTTTAGTGGTACGAAGTGGGAAATTTTCAAAAAAAAAAAAAAAACAAAGTTCAAAAGCATTAAGTTCGGCCGGGCCGAACTTTGAATATACTCCACCATTTGGAACGAATTTGGACATTTTCAAAAAATAAAATCCTTAAAAAATCTGCTAAATTTTAAAAATACCGAATATAGCCGTTACATTGGGGTCTATACGACGTGGACTTACATAGGCATTGTTTGTCATAAGCCATTACCATATTCAAATTCGAAACTTGACATAAACGGTAAATAATGTAGCTAAAATCATCAAAATATCGTATATAAGGAGGTGACATTAAATTGAAGCTGTGCGAAGACCTGGACCAGCATAGACAATTTTCTGTCACAGGCTGTAGCATCCATTACGAACTTCAAATACGACATCTCAAACAATTTCGGTGAGTATTGTACCTAAAATCGTCAAAATACCGAATATAGGGAGGTACTGATATATGATACCTATACGAAGACATGGACCTGCATAGATAATTTTCTGTCACAAGCTGTAGTTCCCATTACAAACTTCAAATACCAAATTTGAAACAATTCCGGTGAATAATGTCGTTAAAATCACCGAAATACCGAATATCGGGAGGTACCGATATATGGGGGTTATACGAGGACGTGGACCTGCATAGGCAATTTTCTGTCATCCATTACGAATTTCAAATACCAAATTTGAAACAATTCCGGTGAATAATGTCGCTAATATAATCAAAATACCGAATATCGGGAGGTGCCGTTATATGGGAGCTATACGAAGACCTTCACAGAAAATTTTCTATCTAAAGCTAAAGTATCTATTACGAACTTCAAATACCAAATTTGAAACAGTTCCGGTGACTAATGTCGCTAAAATCATTAAAATACCAAATATTGGGAGGTACTGTTGTATGGGGGCTATAGGAAAACTTGTACCTGCATAGATAATTTTCTCTCATAGGCTGTGGTATCCATTACGAACTTCAAATACCAAATTTTAAGTAATTCCGGTGAATAATGTCGGTAAAATCATCAAAATACCATATATAGGGAGGTACATTTATATGGGGGCTATACTTAAGCGTGGACTATAAAAAACGTGAGCTATAAAAGGACTTCAAGTCATAGAGGAGCTCGCCATAGAAGACCCGAACAAGGACATTTTGGCATAGCAAACCTTAAGAAGAACTTGTAGCCATAAAAAGAGCTGTACAAGGACTTCAAAAATAAAAGACCTACAAATAAACTTCCTGCCATAAAATAGCTCTAAAAGAACTTCTGAATAGAAGAATACGATGACGGGAATCTGCATAGATAACTTTTATCAAAAGCCTTTACAATATTCAAATACGGAACTTGAAAAAAAAATGGTGAATGAATCAATAAATAACAAGTTAAAAAGCAGTAAGTTCGGCCGGGCCGAACTTTGAATACCCTCCACCATTTGGAACGAATTTTAAAAAATTTTAAAAATACCGAATATAGTTGTTATATTGGGGTCTGTATGACATGGACCTACATAGTCGTTGTTTGTCATAATGGCATATTGAAATTCGAAACTTGAAATAAATGGTGAATAATGTAGCTAAAATCATCAAAATATCGTATATAGGGAAGTACGGTAATATCGGAGCTGTGCGAAGACCTGGACCAGCATAGACATAGACATAGACTATCACAGGCTATAGCATCCATAACGAACTTCAAATACGACATCTCAAAAAATTTCGGTGGGTATTGTACCTACAGGATATAGGGAGGTACTGATATATGGGGCCTATACGAAGACCTGTACCTGCATAGACAATTTTCTGTCACAGAATGTAGTTTCCATTACGAACTCTAAATACGTAATTTGAAACAATTCCGTTAAATAATGACGCTAAAATCATCAAAATACCGAATTTTGGGAGGTACCGTTATATGGGGGCTATACGAAGACGTGGACCTGCACAGACAATTTTTTGTCATAGGCTGTAGTATCCATTACGAATCTCAAATACCAAATTTGAAACAATTCCGGTGAATAATGTCGCTAAAATCATCAAAATACCAAATATTGGGAGGTACCGTTATATAAAGGCTATTCCTGAACGTGGACCTATATAACCCATTTTCAATACAAAAAGTCCTGCAGACATAATATACATTTGAGTAAAATTGTATCAACCTACTTCATTTCGTTCGGGAGCTAGAGTGATTTCCACAGACGGACAGACAGACAGGAGGACGGACATTGGCATAACAAATTTGACACGAAGAAAAAAATATTTAACTGTTGTTGCTGGATTGTTAAATATTTTTTTCCCGTAAAATATGAATTTTATTTCAGCAAAAAAGTATATATTTTATAATAATGCTCCATCGCCATAGGCAGTTTTCACAAAAGTTATCTTCCAAAATTTATAATTGTCTATGTAAAAAAAAAACAAATCTATATAAAATACACTCACTTCTACATTCCATAGTTAATGGTATATCCTGAAAAGAAATATTTCGAATTTATTCTGTTCTCTTCCTATGACAGGACTAACGATGAACAAATGCAACAAATTACAAGTGATAAATTGCCATTTTATAATTGAGAGACTATGAGGCAAGAGAGGATATATGGGTATGTCCCTCTGTGTGTTAACAAAAGTACGAACTTGAATTTGTAGTAAAAACATCGTTTGAAAACGTTTCTAAAACTCTGTGGTCGTCGTCGTCGTCATCGTCGCCTTTGCATTGTAATTACATTTGTTTCCTGGAGTGTGCCTAGAGTGTTGCCAAAGAAAAATTACCATTTTTTTGCTCGATTTTTCGCCCGGAGAGTCGGAAACTATTCTGGAGTGCAACTATTCGTAGTTACAAATTACAAATTCAAGTTAATCGTAGAGCACAGTTCGTGAGACTGAGGTGATTAAGAAAAGAAGAAAGGAATAGAACATCATGGAAGGGTTTTCAGCAATACAATAAATTCAAATAATTTCTCCTTGAATTGCATATTGCAATGCAGCACAATGTTGGTCATGACTAAATTGCAGTTGTGTATTGTGTCTGTCTGTGTGTGTGCTGAGATAAAGGATAACATAAAAGATTCTCGTAAGAAGAAACCCCTTAACTTCTATGCGGAAAATATATTGCATTCGCTAGAACATAATATTATTATCCCGCGTATCTCTTCTGCCGCTATGCAACTCTTTGACTTTTGTCTCTGCCAATTGTTGTTGAGAGTTAGAAGTCCTGCATGTAAATAAAATTAGTACCAAGTTTTGCTACAGCTGCCCTGCTCTGCTGTTCTCTCTGCCAGCTGAAGGCCAAAGTTAAGAAACGTAAATCAAAGACAATAAATTACCCACGATGCGTTCTTGAGAGTTCCACATGGTTGGAGTTTTAACTGCTGCTGGTTGTATCGCATCGACTTTCTTGTTCTTCGACTTCTTCTTCCTCTTTGTCGTGAAAGAGAAATAGAGAGAAGGAATCACCATTACGTTAAAGTTCATTGGAAGTTTATTTTTATTGCCGTCTATTAGCAATCTATTATTTGCCCTAGAAGTTCTATTTTAGCATGTTTTAAATGAAAATTTATTATAATTTAGCGCACGTTTTTCTGTGTGTGAGGGTGGGGTGCGGGGTCACAAAGTTAAATACATGTATACGATGTAATAAATTAGAGGTCAAGAACGGAGACAAAAGCAAGGACATCTCGAAATTAGACGAAAGTGGAGTGGAAGAAGAAAGGAAGACGGGCAAAATAAAAAAAATTTGCCAAATAGTTCCTCTAGGTTTCTTCTGTGGCTATATCGTAATTTTTTGGACCTATTGCCCTCGGAGATCAATGAAATTAATAGAAATGGGTTTTTTCAAATATTTTCATAATTGCAATGAACCTAATATTCGTAAATATTTTCAAAATATTTCCACGACCATGAATTGCTGACTCTTAGGATTCGTTTTCCAAATTGTGGATTTTTATAACCTACAACATTATGGGGTGGGGGGTACTATAAGTTTGATTGGGCCAAAACTTATGTAACTCCTCGAAATATTCCTATCTCGCCGAGCTGAGGTGACCTAGCTATTTATGTCCGTCCCTCCGTCTGTCCATGTTAAATTGTAATCACACTACAGGTCGCAATTATGGCCCGATCCTGGCGAAACCAGAAATTGAGGTGGGGTTAGGGTCACAATAGAAGCTTATTGCTTTTGGAAATGATCGCAAAATGTTTATGGCTTGAAATTGAGAAAAAAAATCTACTGATTTTGCTGTTGCTCTAAAGGCTACAATTATAAACCAATCGATGCGGAAGATGCCAACAAATTTGGACGGTCATCGAACAATATTTAGCGGCCAAATTAACCATAACTTCTAAGTCAAAAATACGAAAATTTCCACTGAACTACAAATATTTTCAAACCCAGCGATATCACAAAAACATTAAATGGTCACTACTGACCATTACAGTTATGCGCATAGCCAAGATATCGGATATATACAGGTTGAGATGAAAAAACTGCAATCAATTTCAGACTGCTGTCATTTCAAAGCCACTCTTCCGACAGCTGTTAAAATTATTCCAGTGACAGCTCATAATATTGTTTACAAGCGTACAAAAGCATTTTCGTGAGAAAAAAGTTATTCGTGATGGAATTCATGCATGATAGTGTGATTTCCCTATATTTGGCTGGAAAACTACAAGTGGCTATCTTTAGAGCACTCCAGCATTTAAATGTGAATAAGTCTTTTGTGTCTTGTACCATCGCTCGTCGCCGTGATACTGGTAGGGTAGCCCGACGTCAAGGAAGTGGACGGAACAAAACACCAACATCAGCAGAAATGGTTCAAACAGTGAAGGAGCGACTTGAACGAAACCCCCGTCGCAATGGCCGAAAAATGTCTCGTGAGTTGAACATATCGCAATATTCCATTCTGCAAATATTGAAAAATGAGCTCGGGATAAAACCATTGAAATTCCAAAAAGTGCAAGCACTTATACCGCAACAGAAAGATAATAGATCAATAAAGCTAAAGAGTTGCTTCGCTTGGTCGAAAGTGGTGAACTGCCGAATTTGGTTTTCTCCGATGAGAAAACATTCGTTGTCCAGCAGTTTTTAAACAAACAAAATGATCGTGTTTATTTGCAAAAGAGATCAGCTGAAAATGTGCACCATCGGTTGGCTACAAGAACTCAAGCGCCGGCCATGGTGATGGTGTGGGCCGCCATAACAGCAGATGGTCGCTCTCTTCTCGTAATAATTCACCGTGGCATCAGAATAAATGCCGAAATGTGAAAATATGTGAAATTTCAAGTGTTGATGGGAAATTTTGAAATGTGCCAAGTCTGAATGGAATCGGATGTTAATTTCGCATCTTATGAGCTTCATGGGTATTCAAAATTTTGACCCTTTGTGTCACTAGAAATAATGGGATGTGTGTAATATGAAGAGAACCGGATATTTATTTCGGATTTTGTGATCGTTTTGGTTATTTAAAACGCTGAACATTTGTGGGGGAGGTACCAGAAGGAGGGGACCGATATATTCCATCTTCATACCAGACCTTGGGTTAAAAAGAAATATTGTGATGTGTGTAATTTTAAGACAATCGGACTCTTACATAACATTTTATGAGAGTTGTAATTATTTAAAATTTTGACCATTTGTGGGGGAGGTACTTGATGGAGTGGACCGATATTGTACATTTTCATACCTGACCTAGCACTGACGCAAATATTAGGATGTGCAAAGTTGGAGCAAAAACGGATTATCCTTTCACTTTCTGTTAAAAAAATATATTTTTTGAAAATTTCGATCTTTTGGGGGGAGGTACCAGAAGGAGTGGACCGATATTGCCCATCTCCGAAAATTTTACGATGTACCTAGTTCGGACCAAATAGGATGCTCCCTTCGAGAGTTATCGCACCAGCCAGCCAGACGGACGAACGGACATCGCTAGGTCGACTCCAAATGTTCTGAAACGGATTTGGTCCAAAGGGACCTAGGGTCTAAAACCATTATTTAGACTAGGCACGTTTTAATCGTATCAGTATAAAAAATCCCTGTTAATTCGTTTTGGTGCATCGAAAAACCATGTTTAGAAATCGACTTTGACAATCCTGTTGGACCTTAAAAAATATTGTTAAAAAATACACGTTAACAGGTCTGATAGTTCTTCACAAAAATTCCACGTTTTGAGGCCAATTCGTGCTTTACGGAATATATTAAAAATCCACGCTAATTGACCCGTTTGCCCTTCACAAAATATGAAAAAACAACCAAAATATTTGTAAGCCTAATATTTCTCCTTTTTTAAACCAATGCTAATATGTTTCCCAATATTTTTATAAAAATTTTTTAAAATGTGAAGCTTATACCTCCATGTAATCTATGTCCATAACTTGAGTGAAATTCTAGTTAAATACAATTTTAAATTTACTCTCATATCCTTACCATTTTATTACTTTAATTTCCCAATAAATCCACGATCACAACATTTAGCCTTTAACCAAATAAATCTTAAATCTTGTTAAATCGGTAAACAAGAAAAATCTCTTAACGCCACATCTCTCCCTCCCCTCCGCAACTCACAATATTTTAACCTTTAACGTAATACAACAAGTCTCATTAACACCTAGAAGCAATTGTTTGAACACCTACACAACGTACATTCACACACACACACACATTTAAACAGAGCACAAACCCCAAATGAATACAATTAACACCATAATGGGACACGCCCACAGCATCAGTCATCAAAGTACGTGGTGGGGAGAAAACGACAATGGCAACAACAACAACAATAGTCAGGTAAACCATGTTTTAAATGGAGGAGGGTGTCTACTGCACCGTATCACACCTCGTCCCCTCTCTCACACCGCTCTCCCATAATACGCATAAATTGCTATTTTAAGTGAAGTTACCATAATTAACAACTTGACAGCTGTAATTTCATTTATTTTCATTCGAAATATATCCTCTGTAATATATTTTTGCAATGAAATTTCCGCGGGATGAGACGAACTAATGGGATAGGGTTATACTGACATCGGGCAGCGAGCGGGCAATGGGGAAACTAGTTATTGGTTTTGTTGTTCTCAATATGACAAAGAGTTCGTTTGTGTGGGTGTGTGTGAGTGTGCTTTTTGCTTGGTGCCTCATCACTTCGCTCTGTTTATTTTCGATTTAATTGCTTGCATTGGGAGTTGTAATTATTTGTAATTGTTTAAACGTTAATAATGGCATTGCTAATTACGGCGATAATTTATTTGGAAAACCGAAGGCAAAAAAAATTTTTTTTTTTAATTTTAAAAACATATAATGTTGCGAGTTTCACACTCTTCAATGATGCCTTGAGTTGTATATATTTTAAAGACACCTTAATTCAAAAGGCAAGGTAACACACATTCCGCCACCTGAAGAAGCGGGGTTTTAGAGACCAAATACGTGATTGTTTTGTGTACAAGTTTCAGTGGATTTTTACAGATCTCGAATAGAGGAAGATGTTTGTATATTTGATTGTTGCCTTTTGGTAATTCATATACTCAACAAACGCTAAACAGAATTTTCTATAAATTTTGAAAGTATACTACAACATCGCCTAAAATTAACATAGTCTGTATAAGTTTTTGAAATTCCACTTGGAACTGGAGATACATAAAAAAAGGCAAATTATTGTTGTTGTTGTTGGCAAATTATTTGGTATCGAAAATAAATACGTTTTTATACCCTACTAAAAACGAGCTTCATCCAAATAACGGTTTTAATCTCCTTGGACCAAATCCATTTCAGGACATTTGGAGTCGATCAAGGTGTCCGTCCGTCCATATGTCTGTCAGTTTCGTTGGTGCGCACGAAAACTCTTGAAGGCAGTATACGATTTGGTCCAAACTTGGTACACCGCCATATTATTATCAAACTTAGATTGAGTTCGGAGATGGGCAATATCGGTCCACTTCTCCTGGTACCTCCCCCACAAACGATCGAAATTTAAAAAAACAATCTGCATAACATATCTTTTTGTGATGGAAATATTGAGATGTACTAAGATTGAATGGAATCGGATGTTAATTCCACGCTTTATGAGCTTCATTGATATTCAAAATGTCGACCCTTTGTGGGGGAGATACCAGAAGTAGTGGCCCAATATAACCATCTTCACACCAGATCTTTGGTTAACATAAATATTGTGATGTGTGTAATTTGAAGACAATCGCACTCTTACATCACATTTTATAGGAGTTATAATTATTCAAAATTTTACCCTTTGTGGGGGAGGTACATGATGGAGTGGACCGATATTGTTCATTTTTGCACCTGACCAAAGTTGGAGCAAAATCGGATTATTATCCTTTCCCTTCTGTGCAGAAAATATTTTTTTTTTTAAATTTCGACCTTTTGTGGGGGAGGTACCAGAAGAAGTGCACCTATATATTCCATCTTCACACCAAGCCTTGGTCTTGAATCGATGTATTCCATCTTGGCATCAGACCTTGGATGAATAAAATTATTGGGATGTGTGTATTCTGAAGACAATCGGATTCTTACATCACATTTTATTAGAGTTGTAATTATTCAAAATTTTAAACCTTTCTGGGGGAGGTACTTCAAATAGTGGACCGATATTGTCCATTTTGCACCTGATCTACCATTGATGCAAAGAATTAGATTTGCAAAGTTGGAGCAAAATCGGATTACCGTTTCTCTTTCTGTGCAGAAAATATATTATTTTGAAAATTCGCATCTCTTGTGGGGGCCTATATTGCCCATCTCCGAACTCGATCTAAGTTTGACAAAAATATTGCGATGAACCAAGTTTGGATCAAATCGGATACTTCCTTCGAGAGTTATCGTGCGCACCAGCCAGCCAGCCAGACAGACGGACGGACATCGCTAGGTCGACACCAAATCTTCTGAAACGGATTTGATCCAAAGAGACCTAGGGTCTAAACCCGTTATTTCGATAAGGCACGTTTTGAGCGTATCAAATGATATATACCCTCTCTAGCCCCATATGGCTGAAGGTATAAATATATGCGTGAAAAAATTAAAAAACTTAAAAAAACAAGTAAGCAAATGCTATAGTCGTTCGGGGCCGACCATGTGATACCCTACAACATGTTAGAAAATGCTAAGGGTGATATCTGGGCAGTGCTTCGTGATATAATTTCAAAATCGAAATCTTCCAAAATGCATTTGGACATGAGGCATTTTTGAAGATTTCGCTTTTAAAATATGTCACGGAGCACTGCTCAGATATCACCCTTAGCATTTTTACCAGGGACATTTACCCAATATTTACGCACTCCGTCGTGCTGCTCTTGTTGTGGTCCATTTTACGGCTAAATATAATTCTATGGTCATCCAAAATGCCAAAATTTTGCCAATGCCAATTGTGTGATCAGGAAGTTTTTTCTGTTTTTGGTTCATTTGAGTCCCAAACTAGTTTGCGATCATCTCAAAAACCAAGACGCCCTTCTGTATCTCGAAATTTAGACTCAAATATATGATTTGCTTGTGTACGATATTTGGCAATATTCGATAAGGAAAACAGCATAAAAAAGCCAGAAGTTCGCCTATTGTGTATTTCGGATATCGCCTGTAAGTAATGTTAACTTTTCTTCACACAAAAGTAGTGGTCCATTCTACCCACCGTCCTAAATTTTAACTTCATGCCAGACTTCATGTCCTTTGGTTTCTAGTTATTACCTTTATAACGGCTGCAAAATCAGGAATATTCTTAGTTGTTGGTCCATTTCAACCCCTAATGATATTGCGGACATCTTTGAAAATAATTGGCCTTGCCCTTCTGACCCTAACCCCACCATTTTTGTGAGGATCGGCCGATAATTGGAATCTACATATAATAACCCCAACCTGTGTTGTGATGTGAAAAAATATTACAAAATGTACACTTCACAATTTTAAGTCAAATTGAAAATATCCCACGCCATAAAAAATATGAAAAAAATCACAAAACACAACAAAATCGATATTGACATTTTTTATGCGTTATTTTTAAATGTTATTATTTTACGCCAAGAGGGCATTCTGAATCGACAAAATTCCAGACATTATTGAGATATAATCATTCTAGCTTAAATTCCTTTAAATTGTATACACACATTGAATATCTTTCGCTATATACATCCATATATATACACTCGGCTTCTACGTAATGGTCGGAATTTACCTGTTCGCCTATTTGTGATTTCGCCGGGATTAAAAATATTCGCGATTTAATGGAAAAGTTGACTTTTATTTAATACAAATGTTATGGTCTATTTCACCCACTAAATATTATCCGATGACCATCAAAATTGGAAGGCTTCTGCCCACCCCTAAACTCATATAGCATATGTGGGAAACCAATATTTGTAGGTGTTAAAAAATTTTTAGCTCAACCTAACTTATAATACCCCCCACTTATAGTGTTATAGGGTATAATAATTTTCATAAAAAAGGTCATAATTTTTTAAAAAAATTTTTTCAAGGACTTTCAAGTATAATTTTTGGATATTGCAAAAAAGTCAGTATTTCCTGACAATATTTATATTTTTGCCTAAAACAAAATTTTTCAAGGAAAACTCATTTCCACTACCTGCTAAAATGCGAGTCCTGGATCTTAAAAAATAACGGGCCTCCCGTCCTATTTTAAGGGACTTCCTGGCCACTTATAAATCAGGAATTTATACACATAGTTCTGAAGGAATTCTAGGTCGTATAACGGACTTCTCGGCTTTACATGAATCCTGGTTTAAAAACATAACTAATTAAAAATATAACCAGAGGCTATAGCCGTGCGGGGCTGACCGTTTAGAGGAAGATATTAGTAAAGCTATAGCACAATGGACGTACATCCAATTTTTCGGTCCAAAACTCTTTCAATGTCTCCATATTTAAACCATAGAAGTCAACAACCGAATTTCGGTAAACCTTAACCTGAAAACCAAAGTTTGAAAACCAAGTTTTGTAATATTTAGTACTCTAGACACCAACATTCTAGACACCAACCGACATTAAAAATTAGTAACATTTTGATCAACTATCAAGTTTTAATATTCCCACCTTATTCCTTCAGCCAATACAAAATTAAGTACTTTTTGTACAAATATAAAACACATTTTCCAGACCATCTCCATATCATAATTCCAGATACCAACATAGAATTGAATACCAAATCTCAGGATTCTAGCTTTATTCTTCACCCAATAGCAAATTTACTACCATTTAATATTTTTCGTACAAATGTGGGACACATTTTCAAACAGCCGGCCAAACTTCCAACACATTCACAATCAGTAATCGAAATATCAAATTTCTGAATTTTATTTCTATCCCTTCAAAAAAATAGCAAATATAGTACCTCCTCGACCTTTTCGCCCCAGAAGCTACCCTCATATCAAGTTTCAGAATTCTGATTCCATTCCTTAATGCCACAAATATTTAAATGAAATAAATTTAATTCCGCAAACAAAAAAAGTTGCGGCCAACATTTGTCACTTTAAAGTCACTTGCACGAAGAGATAATGCCTGTCGTTCGTTCGTTCTCCCAAGTGCACTCTTCAATTTACTGGAAACTCTTTTCTTGTTTAATATTAGCTTAGATTAGGGCCATTCATTAACGACGACGATGACGACGACGACCCAATTCCTCTAACATTGCTTGGCACTTACGATTTCTTGGAATTCGAGAACTAGACCACTGCTGATGCTGCCTTTGTCTTCTTTAATTTACCATGGAGTCCCTTAAATTCCATTCATTTTTCTGTGTGTTTAAATGAATTTATGGTCTTTCCCTCCGTAATTAGTTAGAGAGAGAGAGAGAGAGACATAGAATGAGAGTTAAATATAAGAAGAGTCAAAGACAAAGCCAATTACATTTGTCAGGATGCATTCTGCATTTGCTATTCACAATGGGCGGATGGGTGGGTGTTTGGTGCGTTTGTCTGTCCGTGGTATTTGCTGCAACAAACTACTAAGTTGGAGAGGAATGATTTTTTTTTTGTTATTTTAGAGAAGAATTATTTTTATTCATGAAGTACAGTGAATTTGGTGGACAATATTTCATGGGCCATGAAATTATTAATCGAGGAGAATTTTTGGGAACATATTTCAAGGACTCCTAATGACACAATTGGGGATTATTCGGGAATATGTTTTTAATACCGAATTTTGAACATTGTTGATTGGACTTTAATGTTTACCATTGGACCAATGTTTACCTAGGACCAAGCCAAGAATCGTGGATTTCTTAACATACCCATAGTGGTGAATGAATATAAATGAATTCAAGGATCATTAGTGCTAGAGTAATGGGTTATTTTTTGCATTTTTTGAATAAGCATCAGATCTAAAACCACTCTTTTTTATACCCTCGACCATAGTAAGTATGGAGGTTTGAGATACCAGCCACTGCATCAAAAAATCTGCATATAGGTCCACATTCATCAAAAAATTTTGCATATAGGTCCACATGTTGGTATAGCTCCATATAATGGTAGTTCCCGATATTCGGAATTATTTAAATTTTTTTATTTGGATTTCGTAAAGGATTATACTCCTGTAGCAGATTATACTCCTGTAGTAGACATATTTTTATATGAGTTACTTTCCAAGTTGTGGAGTGTATAAAAAGTATGGACCGGCCGAACCTTACTACTGCTTTACTTGTTCAGTATTGCTACCATGAGAAAATCTACATCTTAAAGGATCATTAAAACTAAACTTGTTAAGACCGGTGGCTTCTCAAGGATATTTTTCGCTAATACTTTTTCAACATTGCCATCGTGGCTTTAAGAAATTTCCTATGCCGAAAAATGCAAATTGGACCATACAATTAAACCTCAGGGCGTATGATTATTGATAAAATATTTATTATGGATCATACGCTCCCCAGCCCAAAAACAAAATTTTATTAAAAAGAAAATACTAAAATTAATTTTCAACAAGCAAAAATGCTCCTAGGTTCGGTCGAGCTTTTGATACCCTTCACCCTTTCGAAGGAAGACAAAAAATTAAAAAAGAACAAGTTAAAAAGAATAAATCGGTTTGGCCGACAGATGTATACCCCAGCCAATGTTCGATAATTTAAATAGAGTTTTGACTTCTGTTATGATTATTCAAACTGTTGACCCTCTATGGAGTAGATTCCAAAGGAGTGGGAAAATATTGTCCATTTCGTATCGAACATAAATATATATGATAAAAATATTGGGATGTGCTAGGACTATGTAGACTACCTCCACCACTTTACAGGTTGAGATAAAAAAACTCCACAGTCGAACGCATTTTAGAATAAGTTTAGATAGATCGAATTGGTCACCTTTTGCACGAATTATGGCCTTCAAACGACCAATGAAACACACTAGCCGAATGTGGCTCTGCTGTACTTTAGCGCATTCCCGGCGAAACGCTTTCTTGAGGTGATCGAAACTTTTGTATTTTTTAGTGCCAACCTTTGTTTCTAAAATGCTCCAGACACAAAAGTTCAACGGATGCGAGAAAATGCTGCAAATGAAGCGAGGAACCTCATTTTGTAACCATTCTTGGGTGGTGCGTGCTGATTGCGATGGTGCTGAGTCCTGTTGGAATGTCCAAGGTCTGCGGCCAAAATGTTTGCATGCCCAAGGCTTTAATACACCCTCCAGAATATTTTGGCGATAATATTCGGCATTTATTCTGATGCCACGGTCGATTAATATGAGCGGAGAGCGACCATCGGCTGTTATGGCCGCCCACATCATCACCATGGCCGGCGCTTGAGTTCTGGTGGCCAACCGAAGGTGCACATTTTCAGCTGACCTCTTTGGCAAGTAAACATGATCAGTTTGTTTTTTTACAAACTGCTGGACAACGAATGTCTTCTCATCGGAGAAAACCAAATGCGGCATTTTACCACTTTCGTCCAACCGAAGCAACTCTTTAGCTCTTTTGAGTCTATTTTCTTTCTGTAGCATTGCACCGAGCTCATTTTTCAATATTTTCCGAATGGAATATTGAGATATGTTTAGCTAACGAGCCATTTATCGGCCACAGCGACGCAGATTTCAATGAAGTCGCTTCTTTACTTTTCGAACCATTTCTGCTGATGTTGTGTTTTCTTCCGTCCATTTCCCTGACGTCGAGCTAGGCTACCAGTATCACGGTAACGAGCGATGGTACGAGACACAAAGGATTTATTCACATTTAAATGCTGAAATGCTCTAACGATAGCCACATGTGGTTTTCCAGCCAAATATAAGGAAATCACACTTGAATTCCATCACGAATATATTTTTTTCTGGAAAATGCTTACCAAACTGCTTTTGTACGCTTGTAAACAATACAATGAGCTGTCACTGGAACAATTTTAACAGCTGTCGGACGAGTGGTTTAGAAATGAAAGCAGTCTGAACATGGTTGCAGTTTTTGCATCTCACCCTGTATACTCTCTCTAGCCATAGGGTTGAGAGTATAAAAGAGGAGTACAACGATGTATTAAACAACGCAAAAACACTGAGCGTATGATTAATTATAAAATATGAATTAGTACTCATACGCTCAGTAGTTGAAATAAAAACAACTCCAATGCAACCACTGTCCCACTCTCTACCAGCTTCTTCCTGTCTCTGTTCGAACTTTGTTGGCAATGCTATGTTTTCTGGAGGAGTCACAAAAGATCATGTCGTCTGGGGACAAATACTTCTTCTTCTTCCAATTCTGGCCCTTTAACATGCCTTGCCTGTTAGATGAATAGCTAAGGGAGCTGTTCGAGTACAACAGAATGCATTGTTGTAGTTTGTTTTAGTTGGCTAAATATATATTCGGTTTTTATTTTCTTTTCTCAGTTGTTGTTGTTGTTGGCTGCACTTCGTTTAAGCACATTTTGTCTTTAGGCCTTAAGTGTTATTTTGAGTCCTGGCTAAAGTGAAAAACATAAAACTTTGCTGTTGTGTGGAATAAAAAATGATTAATTTGCAAGAATGGCCAGTGAATTATTTTATTTCAATTTGATGTTGGTGAAGGGAAGAAGATTTGAATGTTATATTTTTGGAATTAGTAATTAATTTCAATGGTGCCCTATAGGCAATATTTTATCTGGCCGAGAAGTTTTCCTAGAAGTCTTTTTTTATACCCTACAACATTATGTGTTGGGGGTATTAAAAGTTTGATTGGGCCAAAAATTATGTAACACCACGAAATATTGGTTTCCCACATAGGAAAGTATATATGGATCTTCCTATCTCGCCGAGCTGAGTCGATCTAGCTATGTATGTCCGTCTGTCCGTCTGTCCGTTTGTCCGTTTGTCCGTCTGTCCATGTTAATTTGTAATCACTCTACAGGTCGCAATTATGGCCCGATCTTAACGAAATTTAGAATGGAGGTGGGGATAGGGTCAGAATATAACCCTATTTCTTTTGGAGATGATCGCATAATATTAAGGTCGCAATTATAGACCAATCAAAGCGGAAGTTAGCATGGGGCTTAGAGCTTAGGGCTGGGCAGAAGCCTTCCAATTTTGATGGTCATCGGGTAATATTTAGTGGGTGAAATATGCCACAACATTTGTGTTAAATAAAAGTCAAATTTTCCATTAAACGGCGAATATTTTTAATCCCGGCGAAATCACAAATAGACGAACAGGTCAATTCTGACCATTATGTAGACGCCGATAGTAAATATATCGGTTATATATAGCGAAATATATACAATGTGTATATACAAAGGAAGGGGATGTTAGTTAGAATGGTTATATCTCATGAATGGCTGGACCGATTTTGACAAATGTTGTTAATTCAGAATGCCCTCTTGACATGAAAGTATAAAATCTAAAAATATCGCTGAAAAATATGCCAATAATAATGTTGATATAGATATTGTAGTATTTTGTGACATATTTTTATTTTTTCAATTTTTTTTTTTTCAATTTGACTTATAATATTTTGTAATATTTTTTCACCTTACAACACAGGTTGGGGTTATTATATAACGATTGCGAATACCGTCTGATCCTCACGAAAATTTTCGCAAGTGTAGGGTTGGGCTCAGAAGGTCTAGGCCTATTGTTTTCAAAGATGTCCGCAATATATTAGGGGTTGAAATGGACAAACAACTAAATATTTTCCTGGTTTTGCAGCCGTTATAAAGGTCACAAATAAAAACCAAAGGACACAATATCTCGAATAAAGTAAGAGTTTGGGACAGCGGGTAAAATGGACCACTTTGTGTGAAAAAATACCAGCGTTACTTACAGGCGATATCCGTAATTTGGATATACAGAGGGGCTTCTTGCTTTTGGAGATGATTGCAAAATATTTAGAGGTTCAAATTAACCAAAAACAGAAATGTTTTTCCGATCACACAATTGAAGCCAATCGACACGCCTGTGAAGAGAGTTAAGGACAGCGAAGAATTCTAGCATTTTGGATGACCATTGGATTATATTTAGCTGTAAAATGGACTACAACAACTAACAGCCCGATGAAGTGCATAAATGTTGGGCAAATGTCCTTATTCAAAATTCTAATTTCAAAATCGAAATCTTGCAAAATGGATTTGGACATAAGGGGTCTTCTAACAAATTGTAGTGTTGTAGGGTATAACATAGTCGGCCCTGCACGACTATAGCCTTTGCTTACTTGTTTAAGATTGAAAACACTTCAGAAATGTTTATAACAAGTTTTTATCATTTATCGATTATGGTAATTTATCAAATGTGCAGTTACTTGGAAGTAACTATTTTACCCGCTAAATATAGCTTTATGGCCATTAAAAATAGTAGATTACATCCTGTCCTGTCCTAAACTCTAATGTCTTGTAAAATTACATGCCTGTTGGTCTTTAATTGTGACCTGTAAAGCGATTGTAAATCAAGTTTAAGCTCTAGATATTTTGCGATCATCTCCTAAAGCAATATGCTTCTATTCTGATTATAACCCCACCTCCAATTTCGTAAGGAGCATGCCATAATTGCGACCTGTTGCGTGACAACAAAATTAACATGGACAGAAGGGCAAAAATAATTAAAAAAAAAATCGAGGTTGGAAAACTTAAAGTCCTCTTCAACAGTTACATAAAAATCGACGATTGAAGCTCTGATAATTCTTCTCAAGAAACTATTTACAAATCCTTGTTTGGAACACATAAATTTCTTTTTAAAAGATCCAAGATCCATCCAAGATTAAAACACTAATATTCCTTTAGAAAAAACTTTAAACCTCAAATCCATTCCTCCAAAAAAAAAAAAAAAAAAAAAAAAAAAATCAATATAAAATTTTATTGACATTCATAAGTATTCTTTATAAAATTAAAGCTTGGAAGAGTGACAATCTTTGAAAAAAAAAAAAAAAAAAAAATAAATAAATGAATAAAAATCAACTCTTGAAATACTGAGTCCTTTAAAAAAATTCTTTATAAAATCCACGCTAGGTACATTGATAGTCTGTGAAAAAAACTTTAAAAAATCCAAGTTGAAAATATTGTTGGTCCTTAAATCTTTATAAATTACACTCTTGCAATATGGAAAAACATTATTTATGAACCGACCGCAGGTTATAGATGGTCCCTGAAAAAATTCTATATTAAAACCAGTAAAGAAAGTCTTAAAGTCGGGCGGCGCCGACTTTATGATACCCTACACCACTTTGCTAATTAAGTAGAGCTCCACATAACAATTAAAAGTTTTTATGGGAGAATTCAATCATACACGCTATGATTATAATTATAATTTAAAGTTCAAAGGACTAAATTCGGAATTGTATTGCCCATTTGGTGCACAATTAATTTGAAATCGGATAAAGATATATATGGGAGTTATATCCAAATCTGAACCGATCTCGATAAACTTTGGCAAAGATATTTCTGAGCTGTATTTGATATATTTCCCTGAATATCGTTGTTACAGAGTGCATATTACGGTTGTGGGTACCAAATATAACAAATCGGATGAATAATATATATGGAAGCTATAACTATATCTGAACCGATCTGAACCAAATTTGACATACTAGCTACTAGACTCAATTCGGTCGTAAGTGCCAAATTCCATCCCATTTGGACAAATATTAGACGTTTGGTGCACAATAAAAGGTAAATCGGACGATGTTATATATGGGAGCTATATCCAAATCTGAACGGATCTCGATACAATTTAGCAAATGTATTTCTGAGCTGTATTTGATATATTTCCCCAAATATTGTTGTTGCATAGTGCATATTACGGTGGCGGTGGACAAAAATAACAAATCGGATGAACAATATATATGGGAGCTATAGCTATATCTGAACCGATTTCGATCAAATTTGGCATACATATTTTCAGGCCTAATATGGGTGTATGTGCAAAATTCCATACAATTCGGGCTGATATTACACGTTTGGTGCACAATAAAAGTCAAATCGGACGAAGATATATATGGGAGCTATATCCAAATTTTGACCGATTATCTCCAATTTCAATAGGGTTCGTCCTTAGGCCAAACAAAAGACCTTTGCAAAATTTCATCTGGATCGGGCAATAAATGCGACCTGTACTTTGTTTACAAAAATACATGGACAGACGGACGGACGGACGGACGGACGGACAGACGGACGGACAGACGGACGGACGGACATGCATAAATCGACTCAGAATGTGATTCTATGCAGATCATCAAAAGGAACTATGGGTCTATCTCGTTTCCTTCTGCCTGTTACAAACAAATGCACAAAGACATAATACCCTGACCACCTTGTGGTGTAGGGTATAATTATGGATTTGAATATGAAAAAATCTTTAAAAAAAACTTTAAAAGTCTAGGCTTGGAACATAGAAAATCTTTGAAAAAATTTTCAAAAGTCTAGGTTTTGGACGTAGAAAATCCTTCAAAATTTATAGTCCTTAAAAACTCTTTAAAAAATCCACGCTTAGTGTACTGATAGTTCATGATAACAATACTTTATAAAATCCACACTTGGAGCACTCATAGTCCTTCAATTTATTTTTATAAAATCCATGATAGGCACACATGTAGTCTTTAAAAAATCCGAGCCGGAAGGATTGTTTGTTCATAAAAAATTATTCTTTATAAAATCTACTCTCCTTTACAAAATGTTATATAAAAATCAATTATTAGAACATGGAAAGTCATTGACAAATTCTTCAAAAGTGTAGGCTTGGAACATAACAATTTCTTGAAAAATATTTTTTTATAAAATACATGCTGAGAACATTTATAGTCCATAAAACAATCATTAAACAAGTAAGCAAAGGCTATAGTCGTGCGGGGCCGACCATGTGATAGTCTACAACACTACAATATATTAGAAGCCTCTTTATGGCCAAATCCATTTTGGAAGATTACTGCAAAATCACCATTATTGGCACATTTCTATGAAATTTTTTAGATTTTTTTCTCTTGTGTTAAGAGGGCATTCTAAATTGACAAAATTTGTCAAAATCGGTTCAGCCATTCTTGAGATATATGCATTCTTGCTAACATCCCCTTCCATTGTATATTTACATTGTATATATTTCCCGATATATATCAGATATATTTACTATCGGCATCTACGTAACGGTCAGAATTGACCTCTTCATCTATTGTGATTTCGCCGGGATAAAAATATTCGCGGTTTAATGAAAAATTTTACTTTTATTTAACACAAATGCTATGGTCTGTTTCACCCACTAAATGTTACCCGATGACCATCAAAATTCGAAGACTTCTGGCCAGCCCTAAGATTTAGCCCCATGCTAACTTCCGCGTCGATTGGTCTATAACTGCGACCTGTAAAGCAACTGCAAAATCAGGAATTTTTTCAGTATTTGGTCCATTTCAACCCCTAAATATTATGCGATCATTTCCAAAAGCAATAGGGTTCTATTCTGGCCCAGACCCCACCTCGATTTTAAATTTCGTAAAGATCGGACCTGTAGAGTGATTACAATTTAACTGGACAGACGGGCGGACGGACATACATAGCTATATCGACTCATCTCGGCGAGATAGGAAGATCCATACATACTTTCCTATGTGGGAAACCAATATTTCGAGGTGTTACATAATTTTTGGCTCAATCAAACTTATAATACCCCCAACACATAGTGTTGTAGGGTATAAAAATTCACACTTGGTGCACTTCTGGTTCATGAAAACAATTCTAAATAAAATCCAAGCTTAAAACATTGATAGTGCTTGAAAAAATTCTTTAAAAAATCCACACTTGGAACACCTTAAAAAAAAAAAAAAATAAATAAATAAAATCCAAGCATGGAACACTGATGGTCCTTGAAATAATTAATTTAAAATCCAACATTGGAACACGGATGGTCCTTGAAAAAATTACTTTAAAATCCAAACTTAAGAGCCACACAATGGAGACCCTGATGGTCCTTGAAAAAAAATCTTTATAAGATCAAAGTTTGGAACAGTGATAATCCTTAAAAAAATCCACGACTGAGACCCTGTTAGTCATTGTAAAAATTCTCTATTAAAATACGTTTGTAATACTAAAATTCCTAGAAAGTATTTAAAAATCCATGATTGGAACAGTGATAGTCCTTAAAAAAAGGTATTTATAAAATCCACACTATGAACTCTAGTCCTTGAAAAAGTCTTTATAAAATCCACAAAAGGAACACCAATGGTCCTTAAAAAAAATACCTTTAAAATCAACGGGTGAAACACTGATAGTCCTTGAAAAATTCTTTATAAATTTTAAGACTGAAGCCGTGTTGGCCGACTGGAACACTGATAGTCCTTGAAAAAATTCTTTATAAAATTCACACTAGGAACACAGATGGTCTTCGAAAAAACTCTTTAAAATCAACGGGTGAAACCCGCATAGTCCTTGAATAATTCTTTATAAGTTTTAAGTATGAAACAGTTAATGGCTTTAAAAAAATTATTATAAATCCGTCATTGGAACACTTATAATAAGTAAAAAATAAACACTGATAGACTTTTTAAAAATCTGATAGCCCTATAGAAAATTGCCTGAAAATACACGCATGGAATTCTGATGGTGCTTGAAACAAATTCTTTATAAAATTTACGATTGGCATCAATCGTTTGGTATACGCAAAAAAGAATGTTTAGAAAAACCACGCTTGGTATACGAAAAAAAATATATATTTATAAAACCCACGTCTAGAACTCTAAAATAGCCTTGTCAAAAATACTTCAGACGCAAGTAACTATGAAATTTCAAAAATTTAACCAAAAAAAGTTCTACGATTGGAACATTGAAATTTCTTAAGTTTCGTAAATAGCCCCCTTGGTTTTTGCCTGGAATATTCTCCACAGATTTTTTCAAAGAACAAATCTCTGAAAAAGCTTCAACAAACTTTCAAACCTCACCCATGTCCTAATTTAATGTTCCTTAAGTAGGCTTCTATAAAAAAGAAACATAAACAAATTAATAATTCCCTTCGAAGCTCAATTTCACTTTCATTCCTCATTGCTCTACTCCACTTTTTTAACGATTTTCCTTTCTTTCATATTTCTGTGATAAATTATTCATCTTAAATAAATCGGAGTAAATATTCGCACATTTAAGCCTTTAAGAGAATAAAATATTAAAGCGTCGGAACCCCCAAAAGTTTTGGTGTCCTAATTACTCATTATTTTACCACCAGAAGCAAATGTCTGTTTGAGAATAACAGCAAGCCGACTGGCAGGCCGAACAGCTGAGCCAGCAGTGGTTTAAACACACACTCGCACACAAACACACCTGGCATAAACCAGGCGAATAACAAAACGGCTAAGGGTATTTGTAGTGTAAAGCAAATGATGGTGCTCGGTTTCCGTTGCCCCCACTGCTACTAAAAGCCATGGATGGCATCGGCCAAATGCCAGTGGACATTGGGACAATATGCAAATGTCGTTGTTGTTTTTTTTTCTCTGTTCGCCATCTGTTTTAATTTCTTTTGGACCATACAAGCCACTGACTGAGGTAAGCGTGTGGCTGTCGTCAGTGTATGATGTTGTTCTCGTCATTTCTCTCTAGAAATACCAGACGACATCAGTAAACCATTTTTTTTTTGGGGTAGCACTTGATATGATAACTCCAAAATGAATGTGAACAAGAAGAAAACCCCAAACTATCAACAACGTCAATGCTGACTTGAAACTTGGTAAGAAAGGCGAAAAACAAAATGTCAGGTGAAAAAAATTGAATAATGCCTTAGTGAATGCATAAACGAATGACGTTGAGTTTTTTTCCAAATTCTGTTTATATGCGGCGACGCTTGTGTTTCACTGGAAATAAAAGCTTCAAGTGTCAACAGCCAACAGCAGTGGTCATAGCCCCGTTTCATTTGCGTTTTGTTTGTTTTTTCGTTGTTTTATGTTTTCGCTCTCCGTTTCTGTGCCGTACATTGAATTTTTTGGCCGAACGCTGTGTAATTTAATATCATCAGAGGACATACTTTGAGTTGAATATAGCTTTGCTTGTTTGTTTGTGATTTTTTTGAGGGGTTTGAGGATGAAGAGGGTTAAATTTTGTGGATAGTTTATTAATTGTGGGGAATGGTTTGATAATCCGTTTAGAATTTCATATTAAGAACACAGAAAGTCATTCACAAAACAATTTGAAACCAGTAAAGACAGTCTTAAAGTCGGACGGGGCCGACTTTGTGATACCCTACACCACTTTGCTAATTTAGTAGAGCTTCGCATAACAATTAAAGTTTTTATGGGAGAATTCAATCGTACACCCTATGATTACAATTATAATTAAAATTTCAAAGGACTTAATATGCCGAAGCATTTGTATCTTCTAAATTCGGACTTGTACACATAATTAATTTGAAATCTAATAAAGATATATATGGGAGCCATATCCAAATCGAAACCGATCTCGGTAAAATTTGGAAAATATATTTCTGTGCTGTATTTGATATATTTCCCTGAATATCGTTGTTACGGAGTGCATACTACGTCTGTGGGTAACAAATATAAAAAATCGGATGAACAGTATATATGGGAGCTATATCTATATCTGAACCGATCTTTACCAAATTTGGCATACTAACTTAATTCGGTAGTGCCAAATTCCATCCCATTTGGAAAAATATTAGACGTTTGGTGCACAATAAAATGTAAATCGGACGAAGTTATATATGGGAGTTATATCCAAATCTGAACCGATCTCGATAAATTTAGCAAATGTATTTCTGAGCTGCATTTGATATATTTCCCCAAAATATTGTTGTCACAGATAGCATATTATGGCTGCGGAGGACAAAAATAACAAATCGGATGAACAATATATATGGCAGCTATAGCTATATTTCTATCAAATTTGGTATACTTATTTTCAGGCCTAATTTGGTTATATGTGTAAAATTCCATACTATTTGGGCTGATATTACACGTTTGGTGCACAATAAAAGGCAAATCGGACGATGATATATATGGGACCTATCTAAATTTCTACCGATTATCTCCAACTTCAATAGGTTTCGTCCTTGGGACAAACAAATGATTTGTGCGAAATTTCATCGGGATAGGGCAATAAATGCGATCTGTACTTTGTTTACAAAAATACATGGACAGACAGACGGACGGACGGACAGACGAACGGATAAATTGACTCAGAATGCAGATCATCAAAAGGAACTATGGGTCTATCTCGTTTCCTTTTGCCTGTTACAAACAAATGCACAAAGACATAATACCCTGACCACCTTGTGGTGTAGGGTATAAATATTCACGCTTTGGAGTATGGAGTCCTTAGAAAAATGCCTTAAAAATTCGTTAGAAGCAGCGATAGTCTTTCATAAATTTATTTAAAATTTCTTTACAGAAACTCTATCAAAAATGCAAGTTTAAAGCACCGATAGTCCTTAAAAAAAATCTTAGAAAAATCAGCGTTAAGAGCACTAGTAGACTTTCACGTTCAGAGCACCCATAGTCCTTCGGAAAAAAATCCATTAAAAGCTCCACGTTCGGATCACCCATAATCCTTCGGAAACGTCCCTTAAAAACTCCACATTCGGAGCAACCATAGTGTTTCGGAAAAATCCCTTAAAAATTTCACATTCGGAGCAACCATAGTCCTTGGGAAAAAATTCGTTAAATGTCCACGTTCGAAGCATCCATAGTCCTTCGGAATAATTCTTTATCAACTTCCCGTTTGGTACACCCATAGTCCTTCGGAAAAATTCCTTATAACTCCACTTTCGGAGCACCCATAGTCCTTCGGAATAATTCTTTACCAACTTCACGTTTGGTACACCCATATTCCTTCGGAAAAATCTTTTAAAAACTCCACGTTTGGGAAGATCCATAGTCCTTCGGAAAAGTCCTTTAAAAACTTCACGTTTGGGAAGATCCATAGTCCTTTGAAAACTCCACGTTTGGTACACCCATAGTCTTTCGGAAAAATCCTTTAAAAACTCAGCGTTCGGAGAGGTCCATAGTCCTTCGGAAAAATCTTTCAGAAACTCCGCGTTCATATTTCTTCGGAAAAATCCTTTAAAAACTCCCCGTCTGGAGAAATTAATAATCCTTCGGGAAAATCTTTGAAAAACTCCACGTTCAGGGAACGCTGAAGGTCCTTGAAAAAATAACTCTGGAAACACAAAAAGTCCTTAAGAACTATTATTTAAAAAATCCACGCTTGGAACACAGGAGGTCCTTGAAAAAAATCTTTATAAAATCCGCGCTTGGAACACAGGAGGTCCTTGAAAATATTCTTTATAAAATCCGCGCTTGGAACACAGGAGATCCTTGAAAATATTCTTTATAAAATCCACGCTTGGAACATTGGAGGTCCTTGAAAATAATCTTTATAAAACGCACGCTTGGAACATTGGAGGTCCTTGAAAATATTCTTTATAAAACGCACGCTTGGAACACTGGAGGTCCTAAAAAAATATTCTGTATAAAACCCACGCTTGGAACATTGGAGGTCCTTGAAATTATTCTTTATAAAATCCACGCTTGGAACATTGGAGGTCCTTGAAAATATTCTTTATTAAATCCACGCTTGGAACATTGGAGGCCCTTGAAAATATTCTTTATTAAATCCACGCTTGGAACACTGGAGGCCCTTGAAAATATTCTTTATAGAATCCACGCTTGGAACACTGGAGGTCCTTGAAAATATTCTTTATAAAAATCCACGCTTGGAACACTGAAGGTCCTTGAAAAATAACATTAAAAAAATCCACGATTGGATCACTGGAGGTCTTTGAAAAATATTATTCAAAAAATACACGCTTGGATCACTGAAGGTCCTTGAAAAATAACATTAAAAAAATCCACGATTGGATCACTGGAGGTCTTTGAAAAACCAGTAAAGACAGTCTTAAAGTCGGACGGGGCCGACTTTGTGATACCCTACACCACTTTGCTAATTTAGTAGAGCTTCGCATAACAATTAAAGTTTTTATGGGAGAATTCAATCGTACACCCTATGATTACAATTATAATTAAAATTTCAAAGGACTTAATATGCCGAAGCATTTGTATCTTCTAAATTCGGACTTGTACACATAATTAATTTGAAATCTAATAAAGATATATATGGGAGCCATATCCAAATCGAAACCGATCTCGGTAAAATTTGGCAAATATATTTCTGTGCTGTATTTGATATATTTCCCTGAATATCGTTGTTACGGAGTGCATACTACGTCTGTGGGTAACAAATATAAAAAATCGGATGAACAGTATATATGGGAGCTATATCTATATCTGAACCGATCTTTACCAAATTTGACATACTAACTTAATTCGGTAGTGCCAAATTCCATCCCATTTGGAAAAATATTAGACGTTTGGTGCACAATAAAATGTAAATCGGACGAAGTTATATATGGGAGCTATATCCAAATCTGAACCGATCTCGATAAATTTAGCAAATGTATTTCTGAGCTGCATTTGATATATTTCCCCAAAATATTGTTGTCACAGATAGCATATTATGGCTGCGGAGGACAAAAATAACAAATCGGATGAACAATATATATGGCAGCTATAGCTATATTTCTATCAAATTTGGTATACTTATTTTCAGGCCTAATTTGGTTATATGTGTAAAATTCCATACTATTTGGGCTGATATTACACGTTTGGTGCACAATAAAAGGCAAATCGGACGATGATATATATGGGAGCTATCTAAATTTCTACCGATTATCTCCAACTTCAATAGGTTTCGTCCTTGGGACAAACAAATGATTTGTGCGAAATTTCATCGGGATAGGGCAATAAATGCGATCTGTACTTTGTTTACAAAAATACATGGACAGACAGACGGACGGACGGACAGACGAACGGATAAATTGACTCAGAATGCAGATCATCAAAAGGAACTATGGGTCTATCTCGTTTCCTTTTGCCTGTTACAAACAAATGCACAAAGACATAATACCCTGACCACCTTGTGGTGTAGGGTATAAATATTCACGCTTTGGAGTATCGAGTCCTTAGAAAAATGCCTTAAAAATTCGTTAGAAGCAGCGATAGTCTTTCATAAATTTATTTAAAATTTCTTTACAGAAACTCTATCAAAAATGCAAGTTTAAAGCACCGATAGTCCTTAAAAAAAATCTTAGAAAAATCAGCGTTAAGAGCACTAGTAGACTTTCACGTTCAGAGCACCCATAGTCCTTCGGAAAAAAATCCATTAAAAGCTCCACGTTCGGATCACCCATAATCCTTCGGAAACGTCCCTTAAAAACTCCACATTCGGAGCAACCATAGTGTTTCGGAAAAATCCCTTAAAAATTTCACATTCGGAGCAACCATAGTCCTTGGGAAAAAATTCGTTAAATGTCCACGTTCGAAGCATCCATAGTCCTTCGGAATAATTCTTTATCAACTTCCCGTTTGGTACACCCATAGTCCTTCGGAAAAATTCCTTATAACTCCACTTTCGGAGCACCCATAGTCCTTCGGAATAATTCTTTACCAACTTCACGTTTGGTACACCCATATTCCTTCGGAAAAATCTTTTAAAAACTCCACGTTTGGGAAGATCCATAGTCCTTCGGAAAAGTCCTTTAAAAACTTCACGTTTGGGAAGATCCATAGTCCTTTGAAAACTCCACGTTTGGTACACCCATAGTCTTTCGGAAAAATCCTTTAAAAACTCAGCGTTCGGAGAGGTCCATAGTCCTTCGGAAAAATCTTTCAGAAACTCCGCGTTCATATTTCTTCGGAAAAATCCTTTAAAAACTCCCCGTCTGGAGAAATTAATAATCCTTCGGGAAAATCTTTGAAAAACTCCACGTTCAGGGAACGCTGAAGGTCCTTGAAAAAATAACTCTGGAAACACAAAAAGTCCTTAAGAACTATTATTTAAAAAATCCACGCTTGGAACACAGGAGGTCCTTGAAAAAAATCTTTATAAAATCCGCGCTTGGAACACAGGAGGTCCTTGAAAATATTCTTTATAAAATCCGCGCTTGGAACACAGGAGGTCCTTGAAAATATTCTTTATAAAATCCACGCTTGGAACACTGGAGGTCCTAAAAAAATATTCTGTATAAAACCCACGCTTGGAACATTGGAGGTCCTTGAAATTATTCTTTATAAAATCCACGCTTGGAACATTGGAGGTCCTTGAAAATATTCTTTATTAAATCCACGCTTGGAACATTGGAGGCCCTTGAAAATATTCTTTATTAAATCCACGCTTGGAACACTGGAGGCCCTTGAAAATATTCTTTATAGAATCCACGCTTGGAACACTGGAGGTCCTTGAAAATATTCTTTATAAAAATCCACGCTTGGAACACTGAAGGTCCTTGAAAAATAACATTAAAAAAATCCACGATTGGATCACTGGAGGACTTTGAAAAATATTATTCAAAAAATACACGCTTGGATCACTGAAGGTCCTTGAAAAATAACATTAAAAAAATCCACGATTGGATCACTGGAGGTCTTTGAAAAATATTATTTAAGAAATCCACGCTTGGATCGCTTGAGGTCTTTGAAAAATATTATTTAAAAAATTCAAGCTAGGAGCACTGATGGTTCTTGAAAAAATTCTTCAAAAAATCCTCGCTTGGATCACTGAAGTCCTTGAAAAATATTATTCAAAAAATACACGCTTGGATCACTGAAGGTCCTTGAAAAATAACATTTAAAAACCCCACGATTGGATCTCTGGAGGTCTTTATCACTGGAGGTCCTTGAAAAATATTATTCAAAAATTCACGCTTGGACCACTGGAGGTCCTTGAAAAATATTATTTAAAAATTCACGCTTGGACCACTGGAGGTCCTTGAAAAATATTATTTAAAAAATCCACGCTTAGGTGAAGGTCATTGAAAAATATTATTTAAAAAATCCACGCTTAGGTGAAGGTTCTTGAAAAATATTATTTAAAAAATCCACGCTTAGGTGAAGGTCATTGAAAAATATTATTTAAAAAATCCACGCTTAGGTGAAGGTTCTTGAAAAATATTATTTAAAAAATCCACGCTTAGATGAAGGTCCTTGAAAAATATTATTTAAAAATTCCACGCTAAGGTGAAGGTCCTTGAAAAATATTATTTAAAGAATCCACGCTTGGAACAGTCGAGGTCCTTGAAAAATATTATTTAAAAAATCCACGCTGGGATCACTGAATGTCCTTGAAAAATATTATTTAAAGAATCCACGCTTGGAACAGTCGAGGACCTTGAAAAATATTATTTAAAAAATCCACGCCTAGTATAGAGAAGGTCCTTGAAAAATATTATCTAAAAAACCACGCCTAGAAAAGTGAAGGTCCTTGAAAAATATTATTTAAAAAATCCACACTTGGACCACTAAAGGTCCTTGAAAAATATTTTTTAAAAAATCCACGCCTAGAATAGTGAAGGTTCTTGAAAAAATATTATTTAAAAAATCCCCGCTTGGAACAATGGAGGTCCTTGAAAAATATTATTTAAAATATCCACGCTTAGAATAGTGAAGGTCTTTGAAAAAATATTATTTAAAAAATCCACGCCTGGGAGATAGAAGATCCTTGACAAAAAATCTTTAGAAAAGCCATGTTTAGAACCCCTACAACCCCAAAATCCTCATTAATCCAATACTTCCACATCAACTCATCGCAAACAAATTATAGTTAACCATTAAAAAATAACCTCAAACAAGCAAACCTGCAGGGCCCTGGCCAAAGGATTTCCCATAAGATATTTTTTTGAGCTATTTGTGAGCTGTGTGAAAACTGTAACCTGGTTATTATTTTCACTTTTGTTTTGTTTGATAGACGATGGACGATGTCCGCTGGACGAAGAATCGGAAGAGAAAATGAAGAACACAAAAATATTTGTTCACAAATAACCGTCACTTCATAAAAACGGCGACTGACCCAGCTTTGGCGTTTCGGTCCGGTTCCGTTGTCGTGCCTGCCCTGTGAGCGCGGAGCTTTGCTCGGGGCTCTGGATGGAAGCGAGCAAAACAAAACCAAGTGTTGTTGACATTTTGCATAATGACCCTTTAAGGCAGCACCTTTAATTATGATAATGTTATTACTTCAAGTAGTGGTATTTCGTTCGTACTGTAGCTTTTGTTCTCCTTTTTTGGACGATGGGAGTCCTTATTCTCTTCTCGTGTCGTTGCTGTTGTTGTTATATTCGATGTTAGGTGTTTTTTTTTATACCCTACAACACTATGTGTTGGGGGTATTATAAGTTTGATTGGGCCAGAATTTATGTAACACCGCGAAATATTGGTTTCCCATATAGGAAAGTATATATGGATCTTCCTAGCTCGCCGAGCTGAGTCGATCTAGCTATGTATGTCCGTCCGTCCGTCTGTCCGTCTGTCCGTCTGTCCATGTTAATTTGTAATCACGCTACAGGTCGCAATTATGGCCCGATCTTTACGAAATTTAGAATGGAGGTGGGGTTAAGGTCAGAATAGAACCCTATTTCTTTAGAAGATCATCGCATAATATTTAGGGGTTGAAATGGACCAAATACTGAAAAAATGTCGGATTTTGCAATAGCTATACAGGTCGCAATTATAGACCAATCGACGCGGAATTTCGAATGTGGCTAGAGTTTAGGGCGGGGAAGAAGTCTACCAATTAGGGTGGTCATCGGATAATATTTATCGGGTAAAATAGACCATATCTTTTGTGTTGAAAAAATTCAAAATTTTTCATTAAACCGCTAATATTTTAAATCCCGGCGAAATCACAAAGCAATGACAAGCTTACTTCTGATCTTTACATTGATGTTAACATTCAACAAATCGGATATATAGCAAAATATGTGCGATATATATGTCTATCAAAGAAGATATGCTTGAAATATCTCTCATATGTCGGGAACGGTTGAACTGATTTCGACAGTTCTCATTAATTCAGAATGGTCTCTTGGCAGGAAAGAAAAAACGTCTTAAAAAATCGCATAGAAATATCTCTCTAAAGATGAAAATATTGATTTTGTAAAATTTTCTCATATTTTTTCAATTTTGTCATATTTTTGGCATATTTTCATTTTGAATTAAACATTTGGTTATATTTCTACAGCTAACAAAACTAAGTAGTTAGGATATCAGGATATCATATACAGATCTCATTTATGACCCGATCCTTACGAAATTTTGCATGGGGATAAGATGAGGGTCAGAATAGAAGCCTACTCTTTTTGGAGATGATCGCCATATATTTAGGGGTTGAAATGGACCAAAAAACTGCAAAATTGTCGGCAGGTCGTAATTATCGCCCGATCCTCACGCACATTTGAATGGGGGTTACCGCACATTTCAAAAGCCAAGCAGTTTTGGATGGCCAACCAAAAATATTCAATGTGTGAAGGAGTTTGCCAACTTTTGTAGACAAAATACGAAAATGTCCATTCCAGTGACGTTTTGGAGAATTCACAAATACAGGAAAGACGCACTTCTGACTATTTCGTTAACGCTGATTTCACTGAAGAATATAGTCAAATGTCTGTATCTCATATAGATGCGTTTCAGTCAAAAACCAATAATAAATGTTAATCTTTTGCCACTTCTAAGATATTATAGGTCTTTGGGAAATATTGGTTCCATATCTAGGAAGACCATTTACCAATAAATTAGAAATGAGCAAATTAGTTTAAGGTGCTATTATTCGAAAATTAGAGAACAAAACCTGATGGTTTTCTTATATTATTTGTCACAATATCTTGTGGAATTCTTTCGAGTATCTCGCCTATATAAACTATATCATTTATTATAGTGTTGTAGGGTATTCAACGGTCGACCCCGCTCGACTGTAGCCTTTGCTTACTTGTTTTTTTTTTGTTATTGTGGTCATCATTGCAGCTGCCACTGCTGGATTGGCGTTGCTGCTGCTGTTGTTCACTTGTGTGTTTTACAATTTCAAGTGGTTGTTGTTATTTTTTTTGTTGCTGCAGTGTCATTATACTTTCATGTGATATGGGAAATTTAGCCTCAACTCAAAAAGAGTAAAAGTGTTCTTCCCATAATGATATTTAAATATGTTTGGTGGACGAAGGAAAAAAGCCGTGTAATGTCATATGCCAAAATGGGGTTGTATTTGCAATTAAGCACTTATATGCTTCTTACGAGAGAGGTTTTAGTGTTGCCTTGGCGGATTTTGTGCTTCTACCAACATTTCCATTGAAATTCAACAAAAACTAGGTTTGTATGTCAAATAAGAGACTGAAGTGTAGGCGCCTAAATTCACTTAGGACGACTGAAATATCAAGAAATATGGTCTCATCTTAAAGTTCTCCATTTAAAGAAATGTCGTGTTGGAAATAAACTTTCCAGGTGAAGTGATTAGAAACATGATAATTCAAGTGCCAGTAAATCTTCAAGATTTCGAGGTATAGATTGCCCATTCTATAGATTTTGGCCAAAATAGTTTAAATTAGCAATACATTTACAGGATGAGATAAACAAACTGCAACAAACTCAAACGCCATAACTTTTACATTTCTTTTTATACCCTACACCACAAGGTGGTCAGGGTATTATGTCTTTGAGCATTTGTTTGTAACAGGCAAAAGGAAATGAGATAGACCCATAGTTCCTTATGATGATCTGCATAGAATCACATTCTGAGTCGATTTACTCATGTCCGTCCGTCCGACCGTCTGTCATGTATTTTTGTAAACAAAGTACAGTTCGCATTTATTGCCCTATCCAGATGAAATTTTGTAGAAATCATTTGTTTGGCCTAAGGACGAACCCTATTGAAATTGGAGATAATCGGTCAAAATTTAGATATAGCACCATATATATATATCTTCGTCCGATTTGCCTTTTATTGTGAAACAAACGTGTAATATCAGTCCAAATGGTATGGAATTTTGCACATACAACCAAATTAGGTCTGAAAATAAGTATGCCAAATTTGATCGAAATCGGTTGAGATATAGCTCCCATATATATTGTTCATCCGATTTGTTTTTTTTTTCCTCCGCAGCCGTAATATGCACTCTGTAACAACAATATTTGGGGAAATGTAGCAAATACAGCTCAGAAATACATTTGCTAAATTTTATCTAGATCGGTTTAGATTTGGATATAGCTCCCGTATATAACTTCGTCCGATTTGCCTTTTATTGTGCACCAAACGTCTAATATTTGTCCAAATGGGATGGAATTTGGCACTTACGACCGAATTGAGTCTAGAAGCTAGTATGTCAAATATGGTAAAAATCGGGTCAGATATAGCTATAGCTCCCATATATATTGTTCATCCGATTTGTTATTTTTTTTCCTCCGCAGCCGTAATATGCACTCCGTAACAGCGATATTCAGGGAAGTATATCAAATACAGCTCAGAAATACATTTGCTAAATTTTATCGAGATTGGTTCAGATTTGTATATAGCTCCCATATATATCTTAATCCGATTTCAAATTAATTGTGCACCAAATGGGCAATACAAGTCCGAATTTAAAAGATACAAATGCTTCGGCATATTTAGTCCTTTGAACTTTTAATTATAGTTATAATCATAGCTTGTATGATTGAATTCTCCCATAAAAACTTTTAATTGGTATGTGGAGCTCTACTAAATTAGCAAAGTGGTGTAGGGTATCACATAGACTTTCTTTACTGGTTTAATTTTATTAAATGAAAGCAAAAAATGTCGGAAATAGCATCAAATTCTAGAATAAGTTTAGATTTGTTCGAATTGGTCACCTTTGGCACGAATTATGGCCTTCAAACGGCCAATGAAACCGTCACACGCTGCCCGAATGTTGCTCTGCAGTATTTTGGAGCATTCCCGACCAGGTGATTGCGTGAGGTGATCGAAACTTTAGTATTTTTTAGGAACCAGGACGTACGTCACCCAAGAATGGTTACAATACCATTCTTGGGTGGCACGTTCTGAGTGCGATGATGCTGAGTCCTGTCGGAATGTTCAAGGTCTGCGGCCAAAATGTTTGCATGCTCAAGCCTTTAATACACCCTCCAAAATATTTTCGAGATAAAGTTCGGCATTTATTCTGATGCCACTGTCGATGTATACGAGCGGAGAGCGACCATTGGCTTTTATTGCGGCACACACCATCACCATGGCAGGCGCTTGAGTTCTGGTGGCCAACCGAAGGTGCACATTTTCAGCTGACCTCATTGGCAAGTAAACTCGATCCCTTTGTTTCTTTACAAACTGCTGGACAAAGCATGTTTTTTCATCGGAGAACACAAAATTCGGCCACTTTCGGCCAAGCGAAGCAACTCTCCACCTCTTCTAAGTCTATTTTCTTTCTGTTGCGGTGTAAGTTTTTGCACTTTTTGGAATTTCAAAGGCTTTACCCCGAGCTAATTTTTCAATATTTGCCGAATGGAATATTGCGATATGTTCAGCTCACGAGCCATTTTTTCGGCCACTGCGATGAGGGTTTCGACCAAGTCGCTTCTTTGTTTTGGAAACATTTCTGCTGATGTTGCTATTTTCTTCCGTCCACTTCCTTGACGTCAGCCTACGCTACCAGTATCAAGGTAACGAGGGATGATACGAGACACAAAAGATTTATTTACAATTAAATGCTGGAGTGCTCTAACGATAGCCACTTGTGATCTTCCAGCCAAATATAAAGAAATAACACTATCACGCTTGAATTCCATTACGAATAACTATTTTTCTGGAAAATTCTCACCAAAATGCTTTTTTACGCTTGTAAACAATATAATGAGCAGTCTGAAGTTGGTTGCTGTTTTTTCGACTCGTCCTGTATTTAGAATTGTCTGTTAATAAAGAACATACACTTTATGGGGTGTTTGGCTCAGAGGGGCTCCACCGATGGGAGTAATGATATATAACAAGTTAAAAAGTATCAGTCAGTATTGCCGCCAGAGATATACCCTCAGCCTATGTTCGATTATCTAAATATATTTTGACTAGTGTTAAGGTTATTCAAACGTTTGACCCTCTATGGAGCAGATCCCGAAGGAATCGGCCAATATTGCCCATTTCCTATCGGACCCAAAATATGATATAAATATTTCGACAGATGTGCCAAGTCTAAATGGAATCGGATATTATTTTGGCGATTCATGAGCTTCATGGGTACTCAAAATTTCAATATTTTGTGGGGGAGGTACTTGATGGAGAGGACCGATATTGTCCATTTTCACACCTGTCCTAGCACTGACGCAAATATTAGGATTCGCAAAGTCGGAGCAAATTCGGATTAGCCTTTCTCTTTCTGTGCAAAAAATTTGTTTTTTTTTTTTTAAATTTCGACCTTTTGTGGGGGAGGTACCAGAAGGAGTGGACCGATATTGTTCATCTTAACACCAGACCTTGGGTTAATATAAATATTGGGATGTGTGAAATTTGAAGACAGTCGTACTCTTACATAACATTTTATGAGAGTTGTAATTATTCAAAATTTTGACCATTTGTGGGGGAGGTACTTGATGGAGTGGACCGATATTGCCCATTTTCACACCTGAACTAGCACTGACGCAAATATTAGGATTTGCAAAGTTGGAGCAAATTCGAATTATCCTTTCTCTTTCTGTGCAAAGAATATATTTTTTGAACATTTCGACCTTTTGTGGGGGAGGTACCAGAAGGAGTGGACCGATATTGTTCATCTTAACACCAGACCTTGGGTTAATATAAATATTGGGATGTGTGAAATTTGAAGACAGTCGTACTCTTACATAACATTTTATGAGAGTTGTAATTATTCAAAATTTTGACCATTTGTGGGGGAGGTACTTGATGGAGTGGACCGATATTGCCCATTTTCACACCTGAACTAGCACTGACGCAAATATTAGGATTTGCAAAGTTGGAGCAAATTCGAATTATCCTTTCTCTTTCTGTGCAAAGAATATATTTTTTGAACATTTCGACCTTTTGTGGGGGAGGTACCAGAAGGAGTGGACCGATATTGTTCATCTTAACACCAGACCTTGGGTTAATATAAATATTGGGATGTGTGAAATTTGAAGACAGTCGTACTCTTACATAACATTTTATGAGAGTTGTAATTATTCAAAATTTTGACCATTTGTGGGGGAGGTACTTGATGGAGTGGACCGATATTGCCCATTTTCACACCTGAACTAGCACTGACGCAAATATTAGGATTTGCAAAGTTGGAGCAAATTCGAATTATCCTTTCTCTTTCTGTGCAAAGAATATATTTTTTGAACATTTCGACCTTTTGTGGGGGAGGTACCAGAAGGAGTGGACCGATATTGCCCATCTCCGAACTCGATCTAAGTTTGACAAAAATATTACGTTCTAGCCAATTTGGACCAAATCGGATACTCCCTTCGAGAGTTATCGTGCGCACCAGCCAGCCAGACAGACAGACACACAGACGGACGGACGGACGGACGGACGGTCGGACATCGATAGATCGACTCCAAATGTTCTGAAACGGATTTGGTCCAAAGAGACCTAGGGTCTAAAACCGTTATTTCGACGAGGCACGTTTTGGCCGTATCAAATGATATATACCCTCTGTAGCCATATGGCTGAGGGTATGAAAAGATATAAAACACATGAGTTTTTCTTAATATAATATTGAACTATTTATTCTTAGGTTGGTAAGTGGTAACGATATTACCTGCGGCAACAATATGCCTCTCTATACACAACGATATATGCTTGCAAACGATATTGCAGGTGTATTCTGTCCGAAAGACAGTGAAATACCACTTTATGTCTAAAGGAGGCGGCAAAACAAGTGACAAATAATTACTCGTTAAAATGTCAAAGGCGCTAGCACAAGGTTGCAATAAACCGAATCGCATACATTTTAACAAATAATTAAGGACCAAACCAGGGGTCAATAAAAATCAATATTTAATGCAAATCTACATTAAACATGGGGTCTCCAAAATATACTTCGATGTGTAGAACCAAATACGTATGCCAAATTACAGCAAATATGGTAGCAAATGACAAGCGAAACCAAACTTAAGCTGGCACAGTTATATGGGTTATATCTAAACATGGACCGGTTTTTACCATTTTGAATACCAAATATTAATCTGCTAAAGGTGCTCTTCGGTTGGAAGACGTGCTGCTAGATGACTGTTAGAAGGTCTATTTTATTATTCTTCTGGTGATAGAAATTATCTGCCCTTTAATAGATGAATTGCAAATTATTCAAAATATTTTCGCAGCTCAATTGGGCAAAGCACAACAATTTCCCAAAGTCCATAACTACAACAACAAGAAATATTGTAATTTTGTTAAGTAGTTTGATGTTAAGTTTATGTCAGTGTCTAACAACAACGGACAACAATTGCAATACAAAAGACCAACATTGTTGAATGATAACAACTAATAAGAAGAACTGCAGCAATAACAAGGACAACGTTGCTACGTTGGTAACTCCTCGATGTTGTGGCATCAGCAACAATTGCCAACTTAAGAAGGACCCAAAACATCTCGAGAAAAATGGTAGCAGAGAAGAGGGCGGACGGACGGAGGGACGATAAATACCACATTTTAAACATGTTTAGTGTTTTGTACGAAATAAAACCTCTACAAGCCGAAAGGAAAACAATGGAAAAACTCAAAAAAAAAAAAAAAACAACAACCAAACACCAACATGAGGAAAACAAAAGCATTACAACAATAGCTACAATGAGCTAGAGCAACATGTAACTAAAAATAAGGACAATAAAAATAAACTTTTTCCAAACAATTTTGCATGTCTTACAACAATCTTTATCTTGTAAAAATTTAACCGAACGAGCGACCGACCGACCAATGAAGAATGGCAGTTAGGAAAAAAATGACACGACAGTTTGGTACACGAAAACGATGAACTTTTTATGTGGCCTATATTTTCTCTATGATATGGGGTTTTGTTTAAAGTCCTAAATAGTGTACGTTTAGCAATTGTTTCAGGTTGGTCTTACCCAGAATTTCATGAGATCTATGTTGAGGAATAGATATCATAATAGGAATTACTTGTTGGTCGACAAAGCCCAAAATTTTGGGCACCTCTATTTATACCCTGCCATAAGGCTGGAGAGCGTATATATTAGTTGATACGGCCAAAACATACCTCATCGATATAAAGGTTTTAGACACTAGGTCTCTTTGACCACATCCGTTACAGGACATTTAGAGTCCATATAGCAATATCCGTCCGTCTGTCTGGCTGGCTGGTGCGTATGATTACTCTCGAAGGGAGTATCCGATTTGGTCCAAAATTGGTACATGGTAATATATTTGTCAAACTAAGGTCGAGTTCGGAGATGGGCAATATCGGTCCACTCCTTCTGGCACCTCCCCCTCAAAATGTCAACATTTTCAAAGAAAATAATTGACTGCACAAAAAGAGAAAGGATAAACCGATTTTGCTCCAACTTTGCAAATCCGAATATTTACGTCAGTGCTAGATCAGGTGCGAAAATGGACAATATCGTGTGCCCACTACATCATGTGCCTCCGACATCAAGGCTCAACATTTTGAATAATTATAACACTTATAAAGTGTGATACACGATTCCGATTGTCTTCAAATTACACACATTACATAACTTTTAATAACCCAAGGTCTGGTGTGAAGATGGAATACTCCTTCCACTCCTTCTGATAACTCCCCCACAAAGGGTCGAAATTTTTAAAGAAAAATATACTTTTTTCTGCACAGAAAGAGAAAGGATAATCGAATTTTGCTCCAACTTTGCAAATCTTAATATTTGTATCAGTGCTAGGTCAGGTGTGGAAATGGACAATATCGGTCCACTCCATCAAGTACCTCCCCTACAAATTGTCAAAATTTTGAATAATTACAACCCTCGTAAAATGTGATGTAAGAGTCCGATTGTCTTCAATCCACATCCCAATATTTATATTAACCCAAGGTCTGGCGTTAAGATGAACAATATCGGTCCACTCCTTCTGGTACCTCCCCCACAAAAGGTCGAAATGTTCAAAAAATATATTTTTTGCACAGAAAGAGAAAGGATAATCCGATTCTGCTCAAACTTTGCAAATCCTAATATTTGCGTCAGTGCTAGGTCAGGTGTGGAAATGGACAATATCGGTCCACTCCATCAAGTAATGGTCAAAATTTTGAATAATTACAATCTCATTAAATGTGATGTAAGAGTCCGATTGTCTTCAAATTTCACACATACCAATATTTATATTAACTCAAGGTCTGGTGTGAAGGGGGAATGCATCGGTCCACTCCTTCTGGTACCTCCTCCACAAAATATTGAAATTTTGAGTACCCATGTAGCTCATAAAATGCCAAATTAACATCCGATTCCATTTAGACGTGGCACATCTGTCGAAATATTTATATAATATTTTTAGGTCCGATAGGAAATGGGCAATATTGACCCATTCCTTCGGGATCTGCTCCATAGAGGGTCAAACGTTTGAATAATCTTAACACTAGTCAAAATATATTTAAATAATCGAACATAGGCTGAGGGTATATATCTGGCGGCAATACCGACTGATACTTTTTAACTTGTTTAAATCCTAAATAGTGTACATTTAGCAATTATTTCAGGTTGGTCTTGCCCACAATTTCATGAGATCTATGTTGAGGAATAGATATCATAATAGGCATTACTTGTAGGTCGACAATGCCTACAATTTAGGCACCTCTATTTATACTCTGCCATAAGGCTGGAGAGCGTATATATCAGTTGACACGGCCAAAAAACATACCTCATCGATATAAAGGTTTTAGACACTAGATCTCTTTGACCACATCCGTTACAGGACATTTAGAGTCGATCTAGCAATATCCGTCCGTCCGTCCGTCTGTCTGGCTGGCTGGTGCGCATGATTACTCTCGAAGGGAGTATCCGATTTGGTCCAAAATTGGTACATTGTAATATATTTGTCAAAGTAAGATCGAGTTCGGAGATGGGAAATATCGGTCCACTCCTTCTGGTACCTCCCCCACAAAATGTCAATAGTTTCAAAGAAAATAATTTACTACACAAAAAGAGAATAGATAATCGAATTTTGCTCCAACTTTGCAAATCCTAATATTTGCTTTAATGCTAGGTCAGTTGCGAAAATAGACAACATTTTCGGTCCACACCATCAAGTACCTCACCCACAAAGGTCAAAATTTTGAATAATTATATTATTATAAAATATGTGATTTAAGTGTCCGATTGTCTTCAAATTACAGACAACATAATATTTTTATAAACCCAAGATCTAGTGTGAAGATGGAATATATCAGTCCATTCCTTCCCAACAAAAGATCGAAATTTTGAATATCAATAAAGCTCATAAAATGCGAAATTAATATTCGATTCCACTTAGACTTGGCATATGTGAATATTTCTATCAACGAAGTATCTGTTATAAAGATGGTAGAGGTCCGACCATTCCTTCTGGTACCTTCCCCACAAAGGGTCAACATTTTGAATAGCCCAAACGTTTATAAAATCCGAAATAAGCATCAGGTTCTCTTTATACTTCAAACATTCCATTATGTCTACAAACACAATATCTACTTGGATATATCGCTCCACTCCCTTTGGTACCTACCCACAAAGGCTTCAAATCTTGTTGCAGTTTTTTTATTTCACCCTGCATACCCACTCTAGCCATGTGTCTGAGGGTATAATTATCCATAAATGAAAAAATGAAAATATAATTATTTCTCTGTGCGACAAAAGCCTATCTCTCAAGGTCTTCTCCATCAATAGTAGAGATGGTGACAATCAACAGAAGGCCTTTTACTACTACTACTGACTATAGAAAATAGTTTAAGTTCAACCAGCAATGTTAGAAGATTATTCTAATAGCTCTCGTTGCATGTTGACAATTGTTAAGACCACAAGGGTGTTGCTTTTCAAGTTATAATTAAAGAGTTGTTAATGATTTTCTTACCTTTTTCCATTTTTTTCTATTGTCTGCATAGTCCTTATTGAAGTTGTAAAATTTTTGGCATTTTGTGGTTGCAGTCAACGCTGATTGCAATGTGAAAAATTTGCTGCTCTCCTCAAGGTGGAGATAAAGAATTGTGTTTTGTCTCCTTTGAAGTTGGAAACCTGTAAAGAGAAAAAATCTTAGTATAAGTATTTATCTACCGATTTAAAGTGATCGAGAAACAACTATATATTATGTGCGATGAGCTCTTGATAAAATAATAGGTTGTTATCCTCGTTTTGTAATGGGTATTACTCCTGGTAGCCAAAATAGGCTTTCGGTTTGAACATGGAAAATTGCAATTTTTCATCGTGAGTTACTGATCCTGCTATTACTTCTGGTAGCAAAAATAGGCTTTCGGTTTGAACATGGAAAATTGCAATTTTTCAACGTGAGTTACTGATCCTGCTTGACACTGATAAGTTCGTTACTATTACTTAAGAGATTCGACTAAAATTGGAAACATAGTAGAAAACAGTTTTTATATGTGACCTCCAACTGTCGTTCTTTTTTTATAGATCTCTTTGTAGTCTCCGATATGTAAGGACATTATACTGAAAACAAGTAAGCAAAGGCTACAGTCGAGCGGGGCCGACCGTTAAATACCCTACAACACTATAATAAACGATACGGTTTATATAGGCGAGATACTCGAAAGAATTCCACAAGATATTGTGACAAATAATAAAAGAAAACCATCAGGTTCCGTTCTCTATTTTTCGAATAATAGCAACTTGAACTAATTGCTCATTTCCAATTTATTGGTAGTTGTTGCACGTAAATGGTCTTCCTAGATCTGGAACCAATATTTCCCAAAGACCTATAATCTCTCAGAGTTGGCAAAAGATTAACATTTATTATTGGTTTTTGACTGAAACGCATCTATATGAGATACAGACATTTGACTATATTCTTCAACGAAATCGGCGTTAACGAAATAGTCAGAAGTGCGTCTTTCCTGTATTTGTGAATTCTCCAAAAAGTCACTGGAATGGACATTTTCGTATTTTGTCTATAAAAGTTGGCAAACTATTTTACACATTGAATATTTTTGGATGGCCATCCGAAACTGCTTGGCTTTTGCAATGTGCGGTAACCCCCATTCAAATGTGCGTGAGAATCGGGCGATAATTACGACCTGCCGACAATTTTGCAGTTTTTTGGGCCATTTCAACCCCTAAATATATGGCGATCATCTCCAAAAAGATTAGGCTTCTCTTCTGACCCTCATCTTATCCCCATGCAAAATTTCATAAGGATCGGACCATAAAGGCGATCAGTATATGATATCCTGATATCCTAACTACTTAGTTTTGTTAGTTGTAGAAATATTACCAAATGTTTAATTCAAAATGAAAATATGCCAAAAAAATATGACAAAATTGAAAAAATATGAGAAAATTTACAAAATCAATATTTTCATCTTTAGAGAGATATTTTTATGCGATTTTTTTAGACGTTTTTTCTTTCCTGCCAAGAGGCCATTCTGAATTAATGAGAACTGTCGAAATCAGTTCAGCCGTTCTCGACATATAAGAGATCTTTCAGGCATATCTTCTTTGATAGACATATATATCGCACATATTTTGCTATATATTCAATTTGTTGGATCTTAACATCAATGTAAAGATCAGAAGTAAGCTTGTCATGGCTTTGTGGTTTCACCGGGATTTAAAATATTCGCGGTTTAATGAAAAATTTTGAATTTTTTCAACAAAAAAAAAAAAAACAAAATTTTAGCCGCTAATTATTATCCGCTGACCATCCAAATTGGTAGGCTTCTTCCCCGCCCTAAACTCTAGCTACATGCGAAATTCCGCGTCGATTGGTCTATAATTGCGACCTGTATAGCTACTGCAAAATACGACATTTTTTCAGTATTTGGTCCATTTCAACCCCTAAACATTTGGCGATCATCTCCAAAAGAAATAGGGTTCTATTCTGACATTAACCCCACCTACATTTTAAATTTCGTGAAGATCGGGCCATAATTGCGACCTGTAGAGTGATTACAAATTAACATGGACAGACGGACAGACGGACAGACGGACAGACGGACGGACGGACATACATAGCTAGATCGACTCAGCTCGGCGAGCTAGGAAGATCCATATATACTTTCCTATATGGGAAACCAATATTTCGAGGTGTTACATAAATTCTGGCCCAATCAAACTTATAATACCCCCAACACATAGTGTTGTAGGGTATAAAAACATTAAATTTTGCGACATTAAATTGTCGTAATACACTTACATGTGTTCATATAAGTGTTTGTGTGTGTGTGTGTGCACATTTTTTTCAATAACAACATTTTTTGCACATTTTTATCGCTTTTCTTTTGTTTTGTTTCTTTCTCGCCATTTACATTTTCACTTTTGTGTGTTTCTTTCATAAATTTTATTGTACAACTGAATAAACAATGTGTAAAATTTTAATTCCATCTGATACAATGTAAACATGAGTGGTTGTTGTTGTTGTTTTTTTTTTTCAGCAATGTAACCATGTGTGTGTACGAGTGTGTGTATGAGTATTTATAAATGCAACAACTTTTATTTTTGTTGCTCTGTGTGTTTGCTTAAAGTATTTCCATATTTTGACCTTTCGACAGTATTGTTGTCATCTGGTGGTCGGTCAAAAGTTCCACACACACACACATACGCGTGCATGCACATATATCACAGAGGTCTTGTTTTAATTCTTTTGCCTGTTAATATCTACCACCAGTTAAGCTGTTTCAGTTTTTTTTTTTTTTTGGAGGGACGAGGTAGGGATATTGGAAATATTAAATAAATAAATAAGTATAAATCAGAAAGGCAATTTTTTTAAATGTTGTTGGGATTTCGTTTCATTGAATTTTTAGGGAGATCTGATTTTGATTTGAGGGTCAAGTTAATGTAACAGTTAGCTATTGGAAATATAAATGGAGAAATTTGCAAACAAATGTTGGTCTTTTATTTTTTTTTATTTTTGAAAGGTCGTCAAAAGGTATTCTATGGATCTATGGCTTTTTTGGGGATCCTTTGTGGCAAATATACCCTTTTTGGAACATCCATATCTAAAAGTATTTACAAAAATTCTCTCTTTACAGGAACTCTTTGGATGGGAGTCCTTTTAGAGGTCTTCTGTGTATAAAATTCCTTTAACAGATCTGGTCTACAGGCCTTCTGTGGCTAGAGCACCTTTTACAAGTCCTTTATGGCGAAAAGACCTTTAACAGGTCCTCTGTGACTGGAGGATATTTTAGAGGTCTTCTATGGGTAAAAGTCTTTATACAGGTCATCTATGGCAAGGGAACCTTTTACAGGTTTTTTTTTTAAGCTGGAAGTTTCTCTACAGGAAAGAAGTGGAAAGAAGTCCTTTTACAGGTCTCCTATGACTAGAAGTCCCCCAAAATCTCTTCGATAGGCAGAAGTCTTTCGACAGGTTCCTTTGGCTAGAAAATCTTATACAGGTGTCCTTTGGCTAAAAGACCATTCTTTGGTGTTCTATGGCGAGAAGTCTTTCAACTAGTCTTGTATGTCTAAAAGCCCTTCGACTGATTTTCTATTGCGAGGAGACCTTCTACACGTGTCCTATGTTAAGAGTTTTTCTAAAGGTTCTCTATAACCCAAAAATTCCTTTTACAGGTCTCCTATGACTAGAAGTCTTTTTACAGATATTCTATGGCTGAAGCCCTTCTACACGTCTTTTATGGCTAGGAGTCCTTCAAAAGGTCTTTTATGATCAGATGTCCTGCGAGAAGTCTCCTATGGCTAGAAAATCTTCTAAAGGTGTCTTATGGCTTAAAGTCCCTCAGAATGTCTTCTGTGACTAGAAATCCTTTAACAGGTCCTCTTAAGCTAGAAATCCGTCTACACGTGTTCTATGGCCAAGATTTCTTCTACAGGACTCCCATGACCAGAAGTAGTTATATACGTATTCTGTGGTACTCATTCTACAGGTACTTTATTTCTAGAAGACCCTCTACGCACCTACCATTTATAGTCCTTCTACAGGTATCCTATATCTTGAAGTCCTATCGGAATTCTATAGCTACAGGACCTCCTGCAGGATTTCTATGGCTAGAAATCTTTCTACAGATCTTTTATGGCTAGGGGACCTTCAGCGGCTCTTTCACAGCTTGAATTCCTTCTGCACGTCTTCTATGACTGGAAGTCCTTTTACAGGTCTTCTATCGCTAGATGATCTCCTGTAATATATATATTATGACTGTAAGGCCTTCTATAGGTCCCCTAAAGCTTGAAGTCCTTTTAAAGCTCTTCTATGTCTAGAAATATTTTTACAGGTCCAGAGGACCGTCTAGAGATAATATACCTCTAGACGGACCATAAGGACTTCTATATAGAATACATGTTCAAGCTTCAAGACAGGTATTCTATATAGAAGTCCTTATGGTTAGAAGATTTTCTGCAGATCTTCCATCGTCAAAAGACCTTTTACAGGTTGTCAATGGCAAGCAGTCTTTCTACATATCTTCAATGACAAACAGTCCTTCTACAGGTCTGCTTGCTACTGCAGTGATGTAATACCATTTTATAGCTAGAAGTCATATTTCAGGTCGTTCTTCTATCACTATAAGTACTTCTACCAGTCTCCCATGGCTGGAGGGCCTCATACAGGTCCCCTATGGCTAGAAGTCCTTCTACAGGTCTTCTATAACAAGAAGTACTTTTACAGCTTTTCTACGGCTAAAAGTCCTTTTACTGGCCTTCTATGTCAAAAATATTCTTCTACCGGCCCTCTGTGGCTAGAAGACCTTTTACCGGTATTCTATGCCTAGAAGTCCTTCTACAGGTCTTTTATGTATAGAGATCCTTCTTCAGGTCTTCTCTGACTATAAATTCTTTTACAGGACTTCTATAGCTAGAAGTCCTTCTACAGGTCTTCCATGGCGAAAAGTTCTTTTACAGGGGTTTTGTGGCGAAAAGTCCTTCTACAAGTCTTCTATGACTAGAGGTTAATCTACACGTCTCCTATGGCTAAAAGCCATTTTAAAGGTCATCTACCGCTCCTCTATGTCTAGAAACAGTTCCTGTATGACTAAAAGTCTTTCAATGGGTCTTCCTCCTTCTGAACATTTTCTATGGCACGATGTCCGTTTGTACGTGTTATTTAGCTAGATGTTCTTCTACAGGTCGTGGATAGAAGTTGTTGTGTTATGGCTAGAAGACCTTATAAAGGTCATGTATGGCGAGAAGTCATTTTACAGCACTCCTACGGCTTCTACTTTCTCTCTCCTTTAAGAAGCCAATAAGATTAAGACATTCTTATCGCCAAGTTAAAAAGAGGAGTGAAAACCCCACCGACTTCAGCGAACGAAGACATCATTGTTATAAAGTCATAACTCTCCGCAAGAAAAATCTCAAAAGCATAAAATAACCAAATATATAAATTTTCACTCATAATTTACCGCTATCGCAAAAGCACGCTCACACGCACACACACTTGCACACATAACTCATACTCGTTCATTTATACGGGGGACCAAACAACGTGAAAAAGTTTTCACATGTGATGGCCAAAGTTTAAGGTGCGTATTATGTATGGGGATAGTATGTGTGTGTGGGAATGTGTGTAGGGGAAAAATGGCGTTAAATAAAAGTCGATTCTCATTTTTCATGGCGCGCTCGCACACACACTCACACACGGTACATGTGGCACCAATTATGTCGACATTTATGAGTCGTGTTTGGATCAAGTGCTCGTTTATCACTGTCATTGTTTCGAACAGTGAAAAGAGCATCAAACCAAATGGCAAAAGTTGATGTTGCCTGCTGCACGGTTACTACCACTGTTGCTGCTCCTGCCACCACACCACACACAACACCTTTCGTGGAGATTGAAGAGAGTAATAACCAAAAATACAACAAAGAAATCAACAAAAAATTACCAGCGTAAATTACGACTGCTGCGTATTGTTGTTGCTGGACACGTAAATATGAAAATGTTACCAATATTAACGCCATGAGAATCGGGGACAAGCCGGAACAATCTCTACGACAAACTATATATTTGTATGGTATGTTAATTGCTAGTGTCGCTTGAATTAACGACTGCATGGGAAAGGTGAAGGGAACAATGGGAATATTGAGAATAAATATTGAAACCTTAACATGTAATTATGTTAGGAAATGGGCAAATTTGGGATACCATCTAAATATAAAATCGGAAAAATATAGATTGAGGGAGAATTGTTTCAAATTTCGCATTTGAAGTTCGGAATAGGTACCACAGATTATGACGAAAAAAAGGAAATGCTTATGCAGGTCCATGTCTTCGTATAGTCCCCTTATAACGGTTTTCGTTTAAGCGGTATTTTCGACAGATCTACGCATTTTTATACCTTCCACCACAGTATATATATTTTTGATCAGCATAAAATTCTATGTTGATTTAGCGATGTCTGGCCGTCTGTGGAAATCACAACTGAAGTAGGTTTATAAAATTTTTCTCAAAAATATATTATGTCTGCAGGACATTTGGTATTGAAAATAGGCCATATGTAGGTCCACGATTTCGTATAGCCCCCATATAACGGTACCTCCCTATTTTCGGAATTTTTGTAATTTAAGCGACATTTTACCGGAAATGATTCAAATTTGGTATTTGAAGTTCGTAATGGATACTTTAGTCTAAGACAAAAAATTGTCTGTGCAGGTCTACGTCTGCATATAGACCCATATAACAGTACCTCCCGATATTCGGTATTTTGATGATTTTAGCGACATTACTAACCGGAATTGTTTGAAATTTGGTATTTAAAATTCGTAATGGGTGCAACAGCCTATGACAAAAAATTGTCGGTGTAGATCCACGTCTTCGTATAGGCCCAAAGGATGGTACCTCATATATTCGGTTTTTTTTTTTTGATTTTATTTTTTGATTTATTCATCAAATCTTTTTTCAAGTTTCACATTTAAATATTGTAAAGGCTTATGATAAAAGTTACTTTTGCAGGTCTACATCGTCGTACAGACCCTAATCTAACAGCTACATTCGGTATTTTTAAGATTTTTGCAGAATTTTTAACGGATTTAATTTTTTTTTTTTTTTGGAAATTTGCCAAATTCGTTCCAATTGATGGAGGGTATTCAAAGTTCGGCCCGATCGAACGTACAGCTTTTTTATTTGTTCAAGTTATGGTCTTTATATTATTGAATTATTAAATTGGTGGGATTTTGACCACTCCAAAACTCTAGGCCCGAACTAAATTCTATGTCTAGAAGCCCTTCTATAGGTATTTTATTATCAGAAGTTATTTTAGAGCCATTTTACGGCGGGAAGTTGGTTTATAGGTCTTTTATGTTTGAAATCCTTTTACAGCTCTTTTATGGCTACACGTTCTTCTAAAGGTCTTCTATGCCAAAATGTCCTTTAGGTCTTTTATGGCGAGAAGTCATTTTACAGCTCTTCTATGATTAGAAGTCCCTTTATAGCTCCTCTATGGCTAGAGGATTTTTACAAGTCCTCTATGACAAGAACTACTTCTACAGGTCTTCACGTCGATTGGTCTATAATTTTGACCTCATAACAACTACAAAATCAAGAATTTCTTCTGTTTTTGGTCAATTTCAGCCCCTAAATATTTTGGGATTAACTCCCCAACAACAGGCTTCTATTGTTATCTTAACCCAACCTCCTTGCAAAATTTCGTGAGGATCGGGACACACTTGCGACATGTAGAGTGATTATAAATTAATATGAACAGACAGACGGACACACAAAAATAGATCGGCTTAGCTCGGCAACATAGTATTGTAGGTTATAAATATGTTCAAGTCATTTATTATTTTTGGTTCGTAATTAGTATAAAACTATCTGAAAAACTTTCCGAATTTTTTGGTATTGGCTCAACATATTGTAGAGAGTACAAAAAGTTCACCCTGGAATAATTTCAAATCTTTTTCAAATATCGATCGTGTTGATTATATGGATCCAACATTATACCTCCGTTGCTTAAATATTTCAATTATATTGAGACGTTCGCTGTTTTCTCATTCCTTTATTTCCATCCACTGTTATCTACCTTATGTTGCTATAAAATAACCAAGACCAAACGAGCGACCGACCGACAACGAATGCACGCGGTTCTATTTATCATTTTTTTGTTCATGGGAACGACGTTGTGTCCATAGGTTGTTACTCGCTCTCCCTCTCTGTGGAATAATTTGTCCAGATTGCGTTTGACCATTTACCGGCATTCCGACATGGCAAAGGAAAGGAATGTGCAATATGACTAATTTATAAATGTAATTAATAACGAATAATTCTACAGATATACAGAGACAAGGGAAAAAAGTATATTTTGCTATTAACTGGGTGGCATTTAAAGCTGAGGTGTTTTTTTACCTTACAATAGTGTGTGTTGGGGGTATTATAAGTTTGATTGGGCGAAAGATTGTATAACACCTCGAAATATTGGTTTCCCACATAGGAAAGTATATATGGATCTTTCTATCTCGCCGAGCTGAGTCGATCCAGTTATGTATGTCCGTCCGTCCGTCTGTTGCAATTACTCTACAGGTCGCAATTATGGCCCGACCTTCACGAAGTTTAGAATGGAGGTGGGGCTAAAGCCAGAATAGAAGCCTATTCTGATCGCATACTGTTTAGGGGTTGAAATGGATCAACAACTGACAAATTTCCTGGTTTTGAAGTTGCTCTACAGGTCGCATTTATAGACCAATCGAAGCGGAAGTATAGGGCTAGAGCTTAGGGCTGGGCAGAAGCCTTCTAATTTTGATGGTCATCGGGTAATATTTAGTTGGTGAAATAGACCATATCATTTGTGTTAAATAAAAGTCAAATTTTCCATTAAACAGCGAATATTTTTAATCCCGGCGAAATCACAAATAGACAAACAGGTTAATTATGACTGTTACGTAGATGCCGATAGTAAATATATAGTATATATAGTAAATAAATATATATAGCGAAATATATACAATGTATGTATAAAATGTTCCTGATTTTGCTGCCGTTATAAAAGTCACAAATAGAAACCATAGGACACAAAATCTTGCATGAAGTGAGAGTTTAGGACAGCGGGTGGGATGGAACACTACTTTTGTGTGAAAAATACCAGCATTACTTACAGGCGATATTTGAAATACACAAAAGGCGTGACTTTTCTATGCTGATTTCATGTAGATGAGTCTAAATTTGGAGATACAGAGGGGCTTTTGGAGATGATCGCTAAATATTTAGGGGTTCAAATGAAGCAAAAATAGAAACAATTTCCTGATCACACAAGTGAAGGAAATCGTTACGCCTGAGAAGAGAGTTAAAGACAGTGAAGAAGTCTAGCATTTTGGATGACAATTATATTAAAATGTAAAATGGACCACAACAACTAACAGGTCATTTCTAAGCCACTCGTCCGACAAATGTTAAAATTATTCCGGTTACAGCTCATTTAATTGTTCACTAGTGTACGAAAACATTTTGGTGAGAATTTCCCAGAAAAAATCTTATTCGTGATGGAATTCAAGCGTGATAGTGTGATTTCTTCATATTTGGGTGGAATACAACAAGTGGCTATCGTTAGAGCACTTCAGCATTTAAATGTGAATAAATATTTTGTGTCTCGTACCATCGCTCGTTACCGTGATAAAGGTAGCATACCCCTACGTCATGGATATGGACGGAAGAAAACAACAACATCGGCACAAATGGTTTGAAAAGTAAAGAAGCGCCTTGATCGAAACCCGCGTTGCAGTAGCCGAAAAAACTGGCTCGTGAGCTGAACATATCGCAATATTCCATTCGGCAAATATTATCAAATGAGATCCATTGAAATTCCAGAAAGTGCATGAACTTACACCGCAACAGAAAACAAAAATAGACTCAAAAGAGCTAAGGAGTTGCTTCGCTTGGCCGAAAGTGTTGAACTACCTAATTTTGGTTTTTCCGATGAGAAAACATTCGTTGTCCAGCAGTTTGTAAAGAACAAAATTATCGTGTTTACTTGCCAAAGAGGTCAGCTGAAAATGTGCACCTTGGGTTGTCCACAAGATCTCAATCGCTAGCCATGGTGATGGTGTGAGCCGCCATAACAACTGATGGTCGTTATCCGCCCGTATTAATCGACCGTCGCATCAGCATGAATGCCGAATATTATCGCGAAAATATTCTGGAGGGAGTATTAAAGCCTTGGGCACGCAAACATTTTGGCCGCAGGCCTTGGATATTCCAACAGGGTTCGGCACTATCGCACTCAGCACGCGCCACCCAAGAATGATTACAAAATGAGGTTCCTCGCTTCATTTCCAGCGCAAAATGACCACAAAAATCTCTGGATACCAATACGTTGGACTATTGTGTCTGGAGTATTTTGGAAAGCAATGTTTTCACTAAAAAATAGTCGATCACCTCAATCAAGAACTTCGTCGGGAATGAGCCAAAGTACCGCAGACCAACATTCGGGCACTGTGTGATGGTTTTATTGGCCGTTTTAAGGCCATAATTCGTGCCAAAGGTGACCAATTCGAACAAATCTAAACTTATTCTAAAATTTAATGCTATTTCCGACATTTTTTGCTTTCATTCAATAAAATTAAAAAAAAAATGTAAAAATTATGGCGTTTGACTTTGTTGCAGTTTTTCACCCTGTATATAGCTTATATCTTGCTACAGTAGATAAAACACATTGTGATCTGCAAATGCCGAATTTCAAGCAGTTCCGCTGGAAACTGGATTTAAAATCTTCAAGGTACCAAATATGGGAATTTACAATGTTGTGCCACAGGTGGTGAAACCCATTGTAAGCACTTAAAACTGAATTTTTAAATATTCCATTAGAAAGAGTGGCTAATAATGTGAAAATACGAAAAAGCTTTCGAATGTGGGCCCTTTTTAATAACTAAACCTATTTATATGGTAAAAAATCAGATTCGAGAAAACCCTCTTTTATGTTATCGCCTGCAATTTACAGGCCTTAAGTTTTCGTTTGTGATTACTTTGAGTTAATAGATATTCTAATTTGCTTGAATTAATAGATATTTTAAATTGTCCATAACTCCTTCAATATTGAGTTTTCGGTGTTTTTAGCTACTATTTGAGATCCCTTTTCAGGCATGAAATATTGAATATTTTAAAATGGCCATAACTCTTTAAATGTTGAGTTTTCGAGGTTTAAGTTGTCATTTTAGATAATTTTTTCAGGCATGAAATATTGCATATTTTAAAATGGCCACAACTCGTTAAATATTGAGTTTACTGCGTTTTTAGCTACTATTTCACATCATTTTTTCAGGCATAGAATATTGAATATTTTAAAATGGCTATAACTTCTTAAACATTGATTTAACTTTCCCTTTTTGTGTTTCTACACCTTTTTCATAAAAATGTCTTTACTCCCTGACAAAACGCATTCTCTTTACTAACTATATTTCATTTTCAATATGTTGTGACTTATTTATACGAACGCTCAAAAATCATCATGCAAATGCAAATGTAATTTCATGATCAGTAAAAGCAAAAAAAGGTCAAAAGATATCATTTCAAAAAAAAAAAAAAAAAAAAAAAAACGCACACAAAATTTTCATTCATACAAAACCCACTTACATTGGTATCAACTTTTTGAAGTGGAGCTTCTTTGATTGCATTTTCATACACAAATGAAACATGCTCATTCACACACACACACACACAAACAGTCATATATAGAGAGAGAATGTTTTTTTACGACCGCTGTCCATGTCCAGATTCTTTGAATAAACCATGATTTTGTCTTTTGATGCCAGTGGCACAGAGCGAGAGAGAGAGAGAGAGAGAGCGAACAGAAACGCAAATAAGTTCAAAAAGTGCAAATTTTCTTTTCTTGTTGTTATGTCATGCCACAATTTACAGAACGCACCCACACATACATACGTATATGCAATGTCCCACAAACGAAGTCATCTTATATGTCATTCATTCATGCTATAAAGCAGGAGAGAGCGACAAAAAAGAGAAGAAAATTTCCAAAATATGAAGTGCACTGTAAAATCAGTCTTCTTTTACACGCATGCTTTTTTACGCTTTTTTATTTTTGCTTTGACTTTCATCAGTGACAATAAAGTTTGCACAAGGAATTATATTTTATCACAAACTGTATGTGTTCGAGGGGTGGGAGTGATAGAGGGAGGGGATGGAAATGGTTAGTTAACATCCCTATTCCTACATAGAATGGTATTTTAATAGAAATTCGTAGAAAATGTCCAATCTAATGCGAATATACCAATTAGCTTTTTTTTTAAATTCTTTTTAATTGGGTTCCAGAAATGTCAATCGAATGGTAGCATAAAATTAATAACACAATACGTTTAAAAAGTAAGGATTAATTTCAAGAAGAAAAAGGTAAGCAAGGCTACGGACGAGCGGGGCCGAAAAAATTTTCAGTAGGTCTGAAGCCCTTTGGACTGGAATGTACTAATCCCTCAAGATATTGGCATATGTAATTGGACTAATTAAGAGATCATTCTAAATATCAGGTTTGGTTCGCAAGCTGTTACAAATAACGCAATCAAATTTTATACCCTCCACCATACATGCTATATAACTCATCAAAATAATAATTTCAGACCCAAAAATGTATATTCAGCGTGAGATGAAAGAAATGCAACCAACTTCAGACTGCTGTCATTTCTAAGCCACTCGTCCGACAGCTGTCAAAATTATTCCAGTGACAGTTCATTATATTGTTTTCGAGCGTACAAAAGCATTTTGAGAAGAATTTTCCTGAAAAAAAGTTATTCCTGATGAAACTCATTGCTCGTTACTGTGATACTGGTAGCGTAGCCTGACGTCATGGAAGTGGACGGAAGAAAACAGCAACATCAGCAGAAATGGTTCGAAATGTAAAGGAGCGATTTGATCGAATCCCGCGTCGCAGTGGCCGAAAAATGGTTCGTGAGCTGATCATATCGCAATATTCCATTCGGCAAATATTGAAAAATGAGCTCGGGGTAAAGCCATTGAAATTCCAAAAAGTGCAAGAACTTACACCGCAACAGAAAGAAAATAGACTCAAAAGAACTAAAGAGTTGCTTCGCCTGGCCGAAAGTGGTGAACTGCCAAATTTGTTTTTCTCCTTCGGTTGGCCACCAGAACACAAGCGCCGGCCATGGTGAAGGTGTGGGCCGCCATTACAGCCGATGGTCGCTCTCCGCTTGTATTAATCCGCCGTGGCATCATAATAAATGCCAAATATTATAGCGAAAATATTCTGGAATGTATTGATGGATGTGTATTAATGCCTTGGGCTCGCAAACATTTTGACCGCAGACCTTGGACATTCCAACAGGAGTCAGCACCATCGCACTCAGCACGCACCAAAATAAGGTCCCTCGCTTCATTTCCAGCGCACAATGGCCACCAAAACCTCCGGATACCAATCCGTTGGACTATTGTGTGTGGAGTATTTTGGAATACAAAGTTGGCACTAACAAATACCAAAGTGCCGATCTCCTCAAGTAAGCGCTTCGCCCGGAATGGGCCAAAATATCGAAGACAACATTCGGGCAGCGTGTGACGGTTGCATTGACCGTTTGAAGGCCATAAGTTGACCAATTCGAACAAATCTAAACTTAATATAACATTTGATGCTATTTCCGAAATTTTTTGCTTTTATTCAATAAAATTTAAAAAAATACACCCTGAATATTTTGTATTGGGTGAAAGTATGGAGATAAAATTCTTAATTTTGATATTTATGTAACTGGTGGTATCTGTGTTGGAGATTTGACAGTGGTTTGCAAATGCGTCTTGAATTTGTACGAATAGTTTAAAATTTGGTGAAGGGATAGGGACTAGAATTCTCGAATTTGATATTGGGGTCTCTGATGAAATCGGGGATTGAGTTTTGGTGGTTAGTTTGGAAATGCTTCCTATATTAAATTTGGTATTGGGTTAAGGGATAAAGCTAGAATCCCGAAATATGATATTGTGGTCCTTGTTTGAATTTGGGATTGAGAGGTGGAGGTGGTATTGAAAATATATTTTATTATTGTACGAAAAGTACCGAATAGTACTATAATTGGTATTGTATGAAGGAATAGTGATACAATTCTTAACTTTGATGTTTACATTACTGATGGCATCTGTGTTTGAGATTGATCGTTTGTTCGGACATGCGTCCTATATTTGTTGCAAAAGTACCACCATTCTCTTGGGGGTTACAAATTTAATAGAATACCAAATTTTCTTTTCTTTTGGTTGGGAAAGTGGACTTGGAGGTACACTAATGTGGGGGCAATATTTAAATAAATGCTTATATGGGCAATTATCTGTAATATCTATCCCTGCCCCAGAGTAGCTTAACTACAATTTTTAGCTCCTACTAACTCCTACTCCTAAAATTGAAAATTTTATGAGAAGAGGTTTCCTATCCCCTTAGACATAAAGATGCCAAATAAGATCCAAAAAAATTAAAAAGTAGCTAAGACCCCGAAAATAACATAAATCATATGATGATTGTACCAAAAAGTGATCATTTTTTGCGAGGGTGGTTACTTCTCAAATTACCCAATTACCATTGAACGAAATCAGGATCAAAAATAGGGTTAAAATATAAAATATACTTCAAATCGGGTTGTACCCTTATGCGGGGGTTATGACCCATATCATGACCTGCCAAAGAGATTTGAGGTATTTTGAAAGTTTAGGAACAATTTCTGGAAGTATAGATCTTTTTTTTTAATAAACTTCCAATTCACTCTACTCTATTTTGCGTCCTTTATATTCGGTATTTGACTGATGGCAGTCCCAAATTTTGTCTAGAAGCAAACTTATACATTTTTTATGAAAACCGGTTCAGATTCATCTGCTTTGAAATGTAAGTCTTCCGTAATAAACACTCCATAACAACGAAATTGGATACAATATATCAAATCCTGCTTGCAAATACTTTGGCAAAATTTTGTCAAAATCGGTTCAGATTACTTGCAATATATCTTCCCTTATCATACCTACAAATTATGATTTCAATGTCCTTTGGCTTTTCATTACTCTTTTTTCCCCACATGTAATTTCCTTCTTTACGAAAGCGTTAAAAAAACACATTTACACCTGGGCTTTTCTTTTTCTATAAGGAACAAGTTTATAAACTTTTGTTGGAGATAAAAAAAATAACACAGAAGTCAGAGAATAACTGAAGGCTCAGAAAAGAACAGCAAAAAAATTGAAACTTCAAGTAGAGCCACAAACATGGAAAATAGTTGAACTGTAACTAACTTTACATTACTCAACGTTTCATCACACCAGCTTTTTTTGTGCATTTGTACGTATGTGAGAACTGTTGTAACTCAGAGGCAAGTGTTTTTCCATAGAAAACTCTAAGTGAGTTTGTTGGTAGCATCACCAAAAAAAAAGAAAGGCCCATGTACATGCAGGTGGGTCAAGTTTCAGGTGAGATGATAGAGGGTTGTTGTACAAATAAAGATAATACCTAATGTAGGTCTTAACAAGTAAACCAGTAAAGAAAGTCTTAAAGTCGGACGGGGCCGACTTTATGATACCCTACACCGCTTTTCTAATTTAGTAGATCTGCGCATAACAATTAAAAGTTCTTATGGGAGAATTCAATCATACACGCTATGAATATAATTATAATTTAAATTTCAAGCACTAAATATGCCGAAGCATTTGTATCTTTCAAATTCGGACTTGTATTGCCCATTTGGTGCACAATTAATTTGAAATTGGATAAAAATAAATATGGAAGCTATATCAAAATCGGAACCGATCTCGATAAAATTTGGCAAAGATATGTCTGAGCTGTATTTGATATATTTCCCTGAATATCGTTGTTACGGAGTGCATATTACGGCAGTGGGTAAAAAATATGACAAATCGGATGAACAGTATATATGGGAGCTATATCTATATCTGAACCGATCTTCACCAAATTTGACATACTAGCTTCTAGCAATTCGGTCGTAAGTGCCAAATTTCATCCAATTTGGGCAAATATTAGACGTTTGGTGTACAATCAAAGGTAAATCGGACGAAGTTATGTATGGGAGGTACATCCAAATTCGAACCGATCTCCATAAAATTTAGCAAATGTATTTCTGAGCTGTACTCATATATTTCCCCAAATATTCTTGTTACAGAGTGCATATTACGGCTGCGGAGGACAAAAACAACAAATCGGATGAACAATATATATGGGAGCTATAGCTATATCTGAACCGATTTCGATCAAATTTGGAACACTTATTTCTAGGTCCAATCTGATAGTACGTGCAAAATTCGATACTATTCGGACTGATATTACACGTTTGGTGCACAATAAAAGGCAAATCCGACGAAGATATGTATGGGAGCTATATCTAAATTTTGACCGATTATCTCCAATTCCAATAGAGTTCGTCCTTGGGCCAAACAAATGATTTGTGCAAAATTTCATCTGTATAGGGCAATAAATGCGAACTGTACTTTGTTTACAAAAATACATGGGCAGACGGACGGACATGCATAAATCGACTCAGAATGTGATTCTATGCAGATCATCAAAAGGAACTATGGGTCTATTTCGTTTCCTTTTGCCTGTTACAATCAAATGCACAAAGACATAATACCCTGACCACCTTGTGGTGTAGCAGCTAAGTTCAGCCGAGCCGAAATGTTAATACCCTCCACCATTTCGAAAAAAACTTGAAAAATTCAAAAAATTCTGAAAACTACCACTTAAATGAAAACCGTTATATGGGGACTATACGATAACGTGAACCTGCATACGCAATTTTTCGCCATAGATTGTAGTACCCATTAAGATCTTCAAATGGGGATTTTTTTACTATTCCAGTGAATAATGTCGCAAAAATCATGAGAATACCGAGTATGGGGAGGCACAGTCATATGGGGGCTATACAAGTAATAGTATACAAAGACGTGGACCTGAATAGACAATTTTCTGTCATGGGTTGAAGTATCTATTATCATCTTTCAATACGAAATTCGAAACAATTCTGGTATATAATGTCGCTAAAATTATCAAAATACCGAATATTGAGAGGTGCCGTTATATGGGAGCTAAACAAAAACGTGGACCGATATGGCCCATTTACGAACTTAACTTACCTACTGGTAAACTATGCATGTATGCAAAAGTTTAGCCTCAATCCGTTCGAAAGATATCGTGATTACAGCAGACAGTGAGGCGTTGGAACGTCTTAGAATTTTATGCTGATCCAGAATATCGTGTTGGAAGATGTAGGGTAGGGTTATGAATATTTCGAGGGGTTTCAAAGCTAATATACCCTCCATAGAATTTGAAAGCGGTCCTGTTATAAAAGTCCAGTAGAATACCTCCTTTCTGTAAAGGACAATAAATGGAAATTTATCTATGAAAGGCCTGTATAATTCTTTATACGTTATTTTGTATGTATATAACCACCCTTAATATGAAAACCTATCTTCAGAACCCGTAATCGATCTAAAAAAGGACTTAGCTTTGATTAATGGTTGTGAGAATTTTTCTTTATTGCTAGGAGACCTGAAAAAATCGTATTTTACAAAAGACAAGAAGACTTGTATTCTGCCAATGGAAGATACATTTTGGTCTATAAAAGACCTGAGCTCTTCTATAGAAAAACTTCTAACTACAGAGAACCTGTGAAAGGTCATTACTAATAAACTATTTGTAAAATGTCTTTAATCTATAAAGACGACCGAATGCCCTTTGTAAATAGAATACCTGACAAAGTCTGATGAAGGTCTTCTATTGTTAAGGGCTTTTGAAAATCTCTAACAAGGCTTTAAAATTTTAGAAAAAAATTGATCTTCCATCTACATGTAAGAATCGGTTATCTGTGCTGAATTATTATGCCCTTAAACGAAATCTGCCATTTAGACCTAAATTTGTTATCCTTATCTTTTGCGACCCACTTGAATGTTCATAATGTCTGGGTGACAAGTATTCCCAGATTTCCACAATAAAAAAGTTGAAACCAAACAAAATTGTTGAGGCAAAATTTCATTAGTTGTAAATTTGTTTAAGAAAACTTTTTTGACAAATTAGTTAAAATAACCTCATCTACAAAGGGGAGTTCATGGTGTGGAGTTACAGAAAAACAAAATAAAGCAAAGAAGCCTACATGAAACAAGTTTGGCTTTGTTGTAGGCACCTAAAGACGTAATGCAGTGAGTGAAGAGGTTAATTGTAGATTTGACAATGTTAAGTTGCGGATTTCGTCCAAAGGAGATCTAGATACTAGTGAAAGATTCTACGAACCTAAAATATATTTTATTATATATCAAATTGTCTAGTTTTTATACCCTCAGAAATATGGCTAAAGAGGGTATATACCATTTGATACGGTCAAAACGTGCCTAGACGAAATATCGGTTTTAGACCCTAAGTCTCTTTAGACCAAATCCGTTTCAGAAAATTCGGAGTCGATCTAGCGATGTCCGTCCGTCAGACTGTTCCTTCTGGTCAAGGTTTTGAATAACCAAAACATTTGTAAAATCCGAAATAAGCATAAGATTCTTTATGTGTTTCACACATACAAACCTTTTTGCTAACACAAGATCTGTCGTAAAATTGCAATATATCTGCGAACCCCTTCTGGTACCTCACCCACAAAGGGTCACAATTTTCAATACTTATATCTGTCGTAACTTGCGATTCAAGACGGCAATTTTTTACAATTTGCTATATCTAAATATTTATCTTAACCAGAAACCTGGGATGAATATGGAATTTATGATTTCGCATAAAATTGGATATAACCATTTGATTTTCTTATAATTTTGCCCATACCAATATATTTATCGTTATTAGATGAAGTATGAAAATGGAATACTTCAGGAACCTCACGTATATTTTAACATTTTCAAAAAAACCTAGTACGTCGCAATATTCACATCATATTTATTTAGGTCCGATACGAAATCAATAATAATTTCACACTCTTTCAAAACCCACTCCATAGAGGGTCAAGAGTTTGAATAATCATAACAGAAGTCAAAATATATTTAAATAATCGAACATTGGCTGAGGGTATACACCGATACCGACCGATTTTTTTTACTTGTTTCTCTTTGTTGGGAAGCAGGAGACATTTTCAGTGACGGTCGTCTACTAAAATTTTAATATTTCGGGTTTTATTATGTATGGTCCCACCTATATTTTTGGTAGTGCTAACATATAAAGGCACCCCCTGATTTGAGGCATTTAAAATGTTGCAGATATATTTATTGGCTAAACTCTAATCTGGTTTCCATTCTCGCAATCGATATTGAACATTTCCAAGAGGAAATTCACAAAAAAAACTTTGGTTCGAAAATTTTATTTTAAATAGGCTGCAAGTTTATATTTTAAAGAATGAATGGCAAATTTTTTCGACACTTTCGAGGGCTTTGATTACACCCAAAGCTCTAACCAAATTTAAATAATTTTACCATAGTTTAAACATTCACATGATGAAGGGTATATATACTGAGTCCGACCCAGTTAAATGTCGGTTTAAGTTGTAATTTTTAGTCTTCATACAATTCTCACTAAAATAAGAGTTTTCGTGTAATGACTGAATCTTTCTGCAGAAATTTACGAAAATAATAATAGCACATTTGAAAGGCACCTTGATGAGGTCGACTCCTAACCTCATCATAAAACGATGTAACTAAAGAAAGAAAAGGAAAACGCCGTGAAATGATGTTTCTCGTTCCGTAGCTGGAAGGGAACTCAATTTATTTACAGAACTTTCTTACATCTAATACAATTACACAAGCATTTATTTATTAATGCAAGCTGTGCATAAAATACCTAATGCACCCCACGCACACATTATGTTGCGGGAGAAATCGAAACGTACCTAGTTTGTGATCGACCCTTTCTTATCTTCTATTTATGGCCGTGACATTATTTATTACCGACCATAAACCTAGCATATGAAAAAACACATGGCTCTTAAAAATGAGATAAGATTTAACTAAACTATTTTTACAACAATTACAGTTTCTACAAGAGTAAACATACCTATTTCATTGAATTTTAGTGATCAAAAAATAACTAATTATTTTGTGTAACATGTCCATTTTAAAAGCATGAGTTGGTAAAAGATTTGTATTGAGCTAATATACTCTACTTTATAATATTTTATTTATTTATTTATTTTATTTATTTTATTTATTTTATTTATTTTATTTATTTATTTGTTTTATTTATTTTATTTATTTTATTTTATTTATTTATTTTTATTATTTATTTTTTAAAATATTTTCACTTTCTTACCCATTATTTTAATATCGGTGACGAAAATAAATTCAAATTTAGGAAGGAAAATCGAAATTTGAGTCATTGTGTATTAAAAGAAAATAACATCATATGAGAAAATTGCATTGAAAAATCAAATTCGAATTTAATGTCTCCCCAAAATATACAACAAGGTATACAGATGAATAAATTATACGTCTTAATACACTCCATGGTCCGTGTTATTAAAAATACATTATTATATGCTCCGCATTAAAATTACTTCCTATTATATTTTCCATGTGTCCTCTCTTGTGAATATATTTCAGTTCCCCTCAGTTTTATTCCACCCATCAACCGTAGAAAGCATTTTTGATACGCAAACTATTAACATTTTATGGTGGTTAATTACTACTTGGACAATTGTTGTCTAGTTTTCTTTGCTTTTTTCTTGGAAAAAAGCAGAAAATAAGTAATTACACTAAGTTTCTTAATTACGCATTTCGCATTTTTTCATGCAGCGACTACTACATCTTGGCCGTAGCTCCCACTTTTTTTGCAACAACAATAGTTATTGTCACTGTTTTTAAGTTAATGAAGTGATAAATACCAAAAGGAAAGATGATAGAAAGAAAAATGATGGCAAGATGTAAAGAAGATGCAAAGAGAAGTGTGTTTTTGCAAAACAACTTCTAATCATTAAAAATTGAACAAAAGTCTGGAATGTCATAGATAATGGAATTAAGTTAACGAATGATGTGAGGGGAAAAGAAAACAAAAACGCAAAATCAAGTAAGGAGATTGAAAGGAAGATTTTCTGTGTTAATATTTAAGTTAAGGGAAAGAAATTATGAACTTATTTTGGCATAGATGTTTATGAAAGTTAAACTAAAATGTCTTTAAGAATATTCTTCTTGGAACCTTTCTCGGAGATAAAATCAACTAAAATAGTCTTGAAAGTCCCACAAAATATTGGCTACTGAATAAAGAGTGCAAAAAGCATCTTAAAACTATTCCAAAAATTTTATAAATTTAGCCCATATAGCCCTACAAATTCATTGCCTTTTTTTCTAAAAATACTTCTCACAAATTCTTTTACCTCTCGATTACACTGTAAACCAAAGATCTCTATCAAATTTCAAAGTTCTATCTAAATATTGCGAAACATATATCAAACCAATATGGTAAAAACTATATCAGGGCCTAAACTACATTTGGCCAAAGAACCCAGAAATACTTTAGGGTTCTGAAAACGAGTTCTATTGAGTCTATCATCGAGTCATTTTCCACAACTAAGACTGGCCCTCGTACAGTGAAATTATGAGAAAATTTGCAGAGAATTGGGAAAAAATACTAAGTGTGTCAGAAATACACAAGTTTTTATACCCTCAGCCATATGGCTACAGAGGGTATATATCATTTGATACGACCAAAACTTGCATCATCAAAATAACGATTTTGAACCCTAGGTCTCTTTGAACCAAATCCGTTTTAGGTTATTTGGAGTCGATCTAGCGATGTCCGTCCGTCCGCCCGTCCGTCTGTCTATCTATCTGTCTGCTAGCTGGTGCGCACGATAACTCTCGAAGGGAGTATCCGATTTGGCCCAAACTCGTTCATCGTAATATAATTATCAAACTTAAATCGAGTTCGGCGATGGGCAACATCGGTTCACTCCTTATGGTACCTCGCCCACAAAAGGTCAAAATGTGCAAGGGAAATAATTTACCTCATATTAATAGAAAGGATCATTCGATTTTGTGCAATATTGTAAAGTCCCAATTTTTTTGTCAATTCCAGGTCGGGTGCGAAAATGGAGAATATAAACCCACCCCCTCTAGCATATCCCCCACAAAGGATTAAAATTTGGAATAATTATAACTCTTATAAAATAAAATAAGAGTCCGATCGTCTTCAAATTTCAAGCATCCTTGTATTTTTATTAATACAATATCTGATGTGAAGATGTGATATATCGGTCTACTCTTTCTGGTACTTCTCCCACAACGGGTCAAAATTTTGAATAATCATGAAACTCATAAATCGCAATATGAATATCCGATTCTTTTCGAAATCGGCAAATCTCAATACACTTATTAACTTAAGATCTGTTGTGAAGATGGGATATATCAGCCCACTCCTGCCGGTAGCTCCCCCTCAAAGGGTCAACAATTTGATTAACCAAAACCATCATAAAATGCGAAAAAATAACATTCAATGTTCTTCAAATTTCACTATCCCAAAATTTTATCTAATGAACTGCACAAATCTACAAGTCAAAATCTGGCACTTTGCAATATTTATATCTGACTTAGGTCAGATAAAAAATGAAAAATATTGGCACACCCCGTCTGTACCATCCTAATTAAGGGTCAACATTTTAATAATTATAATTGAAGTCAAAATTTATTTTTATAAACGGACATTGGCGGATGGTGTATATCTGTAGGCAAAACTGACTGATACTGTCTAAGTGGAGCTACTTACGTAATCAGGGAGAATAAAACTTTTTTAAAAAATATTTGTAAAAAAAATTAAAAAAAAATCTATGAAATTTTTGCATTTTGGAAAAGTCAATACCCCACGCCACTATGCATATTTAGTAGAGTAGTATAGCTATATCTGAACCGATTTTCTCCAAATGTTTCTAGACTGAACTCGGTCAGATGTCCCAAAATTCAGGTCATCAGAACTTGGCCATTTGGTGTACAATTTACCCGAAGTTGGTTGAAGATATATGGGAGCTATATCCAAATCTGTCTGGGCTGTATCTGAATCAAATATCATTCTTGTGGAGTGTACATTACGAATGTGAGGAACCGAAACATCAAATCGGATAAAAAATATATATGTAAGCTACTAAACATATTTTCACCGAATTCGATGTACTTGCTTCTGGACTGAATTCGATCGGATGTACCAAAACTCAGAACTTTTGGACAGATATTTGCCATTTGGTGCATAATTAACCCGAAATCAGTTGAATATATATAGGGAAGCTATATCCAAATCTGAACCGATCTTTACAAAATTTGATACACTTATTTAAGAGCTGTATCTGATATCTTGTACAAAAAATCATCGTATCTGAACGGATATTTGAACGGATTTACTGGTTTCTAGTCACTATTGCCAAAATTCTGTCAATTTGGGCTGGAGATATATGTGGGAGCTACATCGAAATCTGAACCGATCTTGACAAAATTTAAGGCACTTATTACTAAGCTGTATGTAATACCTGGTGCCAAAGATCATTGCTGTTGAGTGCATATTACGCATGCGAACCGATGAAACATATATATGGGAGCTATAGCTATATCTGAACCGATTTTGATGTACTTGCTTCTAGACCGAACTCGGAGCTATATCTAAATCTACACAACAAAAAATTTCAATAGGGTTCGTCCTTGAGCCAAACAAATATTGTTTGCAAAATTTCATTTCAATCGGATAATAAATGCGTCTTGCATTTTGTTTACAAGAATACATGGACCGACGGACTAACATGCATAAATCGACTTAGTCTATGAAGATCCTTGAAGGTAACAATAGGTCTATCTCGCTTCCTTCCATGTTACAAACAAATGCACAAAAACATAATACCCTTACCACTACGTGGTGTAAGGTGTAAATACAGAACAGATTTTATTTATATAAGATTTCTAATTTTATTGCTCATCCATGAAATTTAATCTATAAATTTTCCGTACTCTTGATGTTGATTAGTTTTTTAGATACATAAGGGAAGTATTGGTTACAATTTGTTATAAACTTTTGTTTTTTTTTTTGGAATTTTGAGTGGTTAACTTTGTAGATAACTGTTCTGGGTTTTTTAAAACATCTTTTTCATGTAATAATGAAAAAGGTTTCTCTCAAAATCTGATAGAAGTTTTAATATTTTGCATCATAATACAAGATTTGCTATGATGGCAAAACAATGCACAGTGGGCCTCTGTATCGTAAAAGAAAATGTGCAGAGATGTCCTTAGAAATAAAACATTTAAGAAGACAACAACTTTTCTTTGACATAAGGTAGCCAAGGAAGCTTATCTTATCTGTATAAAGGAAATTCGTAGACGGAAGAAGTAAAAATTTGGCTTAGATCGGTGGGACAGAATTTTAAATATCCTTCACCATTTTGTAGGAAATTGAAAAATTTCCAATAAATTCCGTCGAAAAAAACCGCTCAAAGGAAAATTGTTATGTGGGGGCTATTTGAAGACGTTGTTCTACATTTTTGTCAAAGGTTGTAGTACGAACTTTTTATACGAAATTTAAAACAATTCCTATAAAAAATTATCTAATATCATTAAAATACCGATTAAAGGCAGGTGTCATTATATGTGGGTTATATGATAAAGTCGACCAACCTGGATAATTTTCCAGATTGTTGTACTCATTACGAGCTTTAAATACGAAATTTAAAACAAATCCAGCCAAAAATGCCGCTAAAATTAAAAAAAAAACGGAAGGGTGGGGATAAGGTAGCGTTATATGGGAACTATTCGATATTATGGGCCTCAGAAGAAACTCATTGTGCGGATTTTCAAACAATTCCATTAATTAATTTGTAATTATATTTATACCCTAAACCACATAGCGGTAAGGGTATTATGTCTTTGTGCATTTGTTAGTAACATGGAGAAGCAAGCGAGATGGACCCATAGTTAATTTCGAAGATCTTCATAGAATCACTTTCTGAGTTGATTTATGCATATCAGTCCGTCCGTCTTTCCATGTATTTTTTGTGAACAAAATGCAGGCCGCATTTATTATCCGATTCAAATGAAATTTGCCAAACAATATTTGTTTGTCCCAAGGACAAACCCTATTGATTGGTAAGAATAGGTTCAAATTTAGATATAGCTTCCATACATATCTTCCACCGACTTCTGATTAATTGTGCACCAAATGACCAATATCAGTCCTGAATTTTGGCACATGCGACCGAACATCAAATTTGGTGAAAATCGGATAAAATATAGATATAGCTCCCATATATATGTTTCATCCGATTTGGAGTCTCAAGTAATGTGTCAACAATGATCTTTGATACCAGATATCAGATAAGGCTCTGAAATAAGTGTGTCAAATTTTATCGTGATCGGATCAGATATGGATATAGCTTCCATGTATATCTTCATCCGATTTCAGGTTTTTTGTGCACTAAATGGCTAATATAATTTCAAATGGACTGAATTTTGGCACTTCCAACGGAATAAAGCCTAAAACAAATGCTTCAAATTTTGGTGAAAATCGATTCAGTTATTGCTATAGCTCCCATTCATATGTTTCATTCGAGTTGGTGTTTAAATTTCTAACATGCGTAATATACCGGACATCAGATACAGCTCGAAAATACCTCTGGCAAATTTTATCGAAATCGGTTTAGATTTTTATATACCTTCGATATACATCTTCATTCGATTATACGGTTACTTTCCACCATGTATTCGACCGGTATAACTATTGCTCCAATAAATAATTTTTAATTTAATTCTTATCGAAGTCATATTATGTTTTATACAGCGATTTGAATTGGCACTAGAGGTACAAAAGCCTCCGCCAAATTTGTTGAAAATCATTTCAGTTTTGGGTATAGTTCCCAAATTCAAATAAGGTTCATAGTTGGTATGATCCACTTCATATAAATTCCGAATGTATACAATTTTTTGTTACGGGAGCTCTACTTAATACGCCTAGTGTTGCAGGGTATCATATAGTCGGCCCACCCTATTTCTGACCTTTATAACTGGTTTTAATTTAAGTTTTTACTGAAACCCCTTCATAATGTCTTATATGATTAGATAAACTTTATATGTGTCCTAGTACTCTTTTCATATTTTTCTAAGATCAGAAGAACTATAAACAAGTATTTGTAGGAACAAATCAAAAAGCTTCCACTGCTCTAAAAATTGAAGACCTTTCAGATATTGTTTTCATTAAAAATCTTACTTAGTATTTGTAGGCGTTTTCAAGATATAATCTTAATAAAAACCCGTCCTAGAAATAAAGAACTTCTCAAATATGGTTTAAGATCATTAAAATATTTCAGTTGTCTTCCACTGTAGAAAATTACCTCTCAAGTTACTCTCTTCTCTTGTTGTGCAGCCATTTATTGCCACATAAAATTAGTTGCGGAATGTAAAAAGATATAGGAAGCAAATTTATCCTTCGCATCGTAACTATGTAACAGGGATAAGAAGCACTGCACTTGAGCTGACGTTGCGTCTGATGGAAAACAGAGAGGTTGAGTACGAAGAAATGTAAAGGTGGTGATGGTGGTGTTCTTGGCAGTGGTTAGTAACCATAGCTACTACCATTAATCTAAAATCTAATATGTAAAGTGTTGAAATTTCTCTTTACTTTACACTCATAAGTAGATGGGAACACCGTGGTGTATGCTTTCGTGCAAATATGTGTTTTAAGAGGGTTATGGCAGAAGAAATATTTTTTTATTCATATTCAAATTTTATTACGGGAATATAATAGAAAAATCAAATAAATAAAAAAAAAAATTCTTAGGATTTATTTGAATTTATTGGAGGTATATCCAATTCTTAATCGAATTTAACTAAATTTGAAGGAGACATTTTAATTGTTTATACCAAATAACATTCCTATAGAGTGCATGATATCACTTCGAGAAGTATTATATTAAAAAAAATATATATATATCGGATCCGAGTTCCACAAAAGGGAAACGTACGTCCCGAAATTCACTCCAGTTGGGCTGATTATTAGCCATTATATGCACAATAAAGCTGAAATCGGATTAAAGATACATACGGGAGCTATATCCAAATCTTATCCGTTCTAGATAAAATTTGACGAAGATATTTCCGAGCTCTATAAGCTATCTGGTTCCAAATATAATTGTTGTCGAATGCATATTACGTATTTGAGGGACTTAAACACCAAACGAAAGTGAGGGACTTAAGCACCAAAGCGGATGAAACATTCATATGGGAGCTATAGCTACATTTCAACCGATTTTCTCAAAATAGAGAAGCGTACAAAAGCATTTTGACGAGAATTTTCCAGAAAAAAAGTTGTTCGTGAGTTGTTCCGTGAGTAAGTGGACGGAAGAAGTGGACGGAAGAAAACAGCAACTTCAGCAGAAATGGTTCGAAAAATAAGGGAGCGACTTGATCGAAACCCGCGTCGCAGTGGCTCGTGACCTGAACTTATCACAATATTCCATTCGGCAAAAATTGAAAAATGAGTTCGGGGTAAAGCCATAGAAATTCCAAAAAGTGCAAGAAATTAGAAAAAATAGACTCAAAAGAGCTAAAGTGGTGAGCTGCCGAACTTGGTTTTCTCCGCTGAGAAAATATTTGTTGTCCAGCAGTTTTTAAACAAACAAAATGATCGTGTTTACCTGCCAAAGAGGTGCACCATTGGTTGGCCACCACAACTCAAGCGAGCGAAGCGGTGATGGTGTGGGCTGCCATAACAGCCGATGGTCGCTCTCCCTTCGTATTGATCGACCGTGGCATCAGAATAAATGGAGGGTGTATTGAAAGCTTGGGCACGCAAACATATTGGCAGACTTTGGACATTCCAACAGGACTCAGCACCATCGCACTCAGCACGCGCCACCCAAGAATGGTAACAAAATGAGGTTCCTCGCTGTATTTCCAGCGCTCAATGGCTACCAAAATCTATCCGTTGGACTATTGTGTCTGAAGTATTTTCGAAAGCAAGATTGGCACTAAAAAATACCAAAGTTTCGATCACTTCAAGCAAGTGCTTCGCCGGGAATGGGCCAAAATACCGCAGAGCAACATTCGGGCAGCGTGTGACGGTTTCATTGGCCGTAATTCGTGCCAAAGGTAAACAATTCGAACAAATCTGAACTTGTTCTTAAATTTGATGCTATTTCCGACATTTTTTGTTTTCATTTAATGAAATTTAAAAAAAAAAATTAAAAAATAACGGCGTTTGATTTTTTGCAATTTTTTTGTATCACCCTGTATTGTGATGTGTGTAATTTAAAGACAATCGAAATCTTATATCACATTTTATAAAACTTATAATTATTCAAAATTTTGACCCTTTGTGGGGATTTACTGGATGTAGTGGATCAATATGGTACATTTTCGCACCTAACGTAGCTCTATCGCAAATATTAGAATTTGCGAAGTTGGAGAAAAATCGGACTATCGTTTCTCCTTCTGTACAGAAAATATATTTTTTGAAAATTTCGACCTTTTGTGGGGGGGGGGGGGGGAGGGTGCAGAAGGAGTGGGCCGATATTACCCATCTCCGAACTCGATCTTAGTTTGACAAAAATATTACGATGTACCAAGTTTGGACCAAATCGGATACTCCCTTCGAGAGTTATCGTGCGAACCAGCCAGACAGATAGACGGACGGACGGACATCGCTGGATCGATTCCAAATGTCCTGAAACGGATTTGGTCCAAAGAGACCTAGGGTGTAAAACCGTTATTTCGATGAGGCACATTTTGGCCGTATCAAATGACATATACCCTCCGTATGTCTGAGGGTATAAAAAAAAAATAGTCCCTAAAATATTAACAAAATCCGCACCTGTTGAAGCGACAGTCCTTGTTTGGGTTTGGTGTACATCCTTATCCAATCTCCCTGTTTTGTGAAAAACACATTGTTAGTATATAATTATATAATATATTTGTCGAAATGGTCGGGTGCAACTTCGTCTATTCGTTTATCCGTAATATGAGGTTTCATCTGCTGCTGCTACCTCGAATGTTTACATGTCGGTCGTGTCGGTGTGTTTCGGTTCATTTTTTCTCCTTTGCGTTTCTTCGTTTGCTTTGGTTAGCTATAATACCATTCCCATAGGAAGATGCTAGCAGTTACTCCATGTAGGTGTATGTGTGCGTTTGTGTGAGTTTCCCAGAATGTGTCGTGGTAAACCCAAAACCGCGGCAATAAAAGTCTCGTATTATAAGAGCTTAAGATGTTAGATCTGATTTAGTTAACGCAAAAACAAAATATTAATTTTCAAAAGTTGTTAAGCAGAAACAGGGGGGCGAAAAAAAGGCTAAGCCTGAGCCAGAGCACTCAACGCTAATGTGTTTAGACGCGAAACAAGATTTCCATAGTGATTAGTGAGTAGCAGAAACTTAGTAGTTTATGTGCCATAAAGATTTTTGCTCGATTTTAATTAAACTTAATTCGAAATTTAATGAAATTAGAATATTAATGTCACCGATGGTATAAAGTTTCGTCTGGAGTGGAAGTATAAGACAATTTTTTTGTCAGAGGAAGATAGGAAATTTTATTTAGACAAAAATGGTGTGTATGATTCTTCGAGTGTTTTTAATTTAATAAGGAAAAAAGGAATTGAGAAAAATAGAAATGCATTTTGAGTTCAAGGATTTTCACATCTTAAAGCTTAATTTTTTGATAATATTCAAGGACTAACATGGAACAGAAGCGCATATATGTTTGTATAAATTGGCAGAGACTATTATGATTACAAAGGTGACTTAAAATCGGAAAAAAGCTTGAACCCTGTATATATAAACCAACAGTGACCTCAATTTCAAATTTTAGAAATTCAGATATCAACAGTGACCTTAATATCATATATCCGGATTTCATCTCTGTTATTTTTCCCATTACCAAATTTAGTACAATTATAATACGTACAGGGTAGCCCATATTCGACGGACCCATGGGCCCATTCCAATAGACGAGGCTTGTCCGCAGGCAACATTCTTTGCGTCAATTGAATTTTGTACGGGAACAAATGCAAATCAATGTGAATAATCCGTTGTAAAGTGGACCGAGGCATGTCCAACTGCTGAGAACGGCGTTTTTGGGATGTTCTTGGGGACCTCTCAATACTGGCTCGTACGGCAGCGATATTTTCGGCCGATCGCCTTGGTCGACTTTTATATGGCCTCTTCGGATTAGAAAGAGCCTTACCAGTCGAAATTTTTTCGTATAAACGCTTAATGGTGTTCTTAAAAGGCGCACTTCTCACATTTTTTAATGTTTTAAAAGCACGTTGAGTTTTCACAATTGACTTCTTCTGTTGAATGTAAATTTCAACTATTGCAGACCGATCTCGATATAATTTGGCAAAAACATTTCTGAGCTGTATTTGATATATTTCCTTGAATATCGTTGTTACGGAGTGCATATTACGGTTGTGGGTAACAAATATAACAAATCGGATGAACAATATATGGGAGCTATAGCTATATCTGAACCGATCTTCACCAAATCTGACACACTAGCTTCTAGACTCAATTCGTAAGTAAGTCGTAAGTGCCAAATCCCATCCCATTTAGACAAATATTAGACGTTTGGTGCACAATAAAATGTAAATCGGACGAAGTTATATATGGGAGCTATATCGAAATCTGAACCGATATCGATGAAATTTGGCAAAGATATTTCTGAGCTATTCTTGATATATTTCCTCAAATATTGTTGTTGCAGAGTGCATATTACGGCTGCGAAGGACAAAAATAACAAATCGGATGAACAATATATATGGGAGCTATACCTATATATATACCGATTTCGATCAAATTTGGCACACTTATTTTTTTAAGCCTAATTTGGATTTATATGCAAAATTCCATACTATTCGGGCTAATATTACACGTTTGGTACACAATAAAAGGTAAATCGGACGAAGATATATATGGGAGCTACATCTAAGTTTTGACCGATTATCTCCAATTTCAATAGGGTTCGTCCTTGGGCCAACCAAATGATCTATGCAAATTTTCATCTGGCTCGGGCAATAAATGCGACCCGTACTTTGTTCACAAAAATACATGGACAGACGGACAGAAGGACGGACGGACGGACGGACATGCATAAATCGACTCAGAATGTGATTCTATGCAGATCATCAAAAGCAACTATGGGTCTATCTCGTTTCCTTTTGCCTGTTACAAACAAATGCACAAAGACATAATACCCTGACCACCTTGTGGTGTAGGGTATAAAAAGTGACATCTTTACCAAATTTCTAGATTTCAGCTCAATTCCTTCCCTCAATACCAAATTTAGTACCACTGAGTACTTTTCAAACGATTATAGTACACATTTCCAAAACCACCTCAATATCTTAATTCTAAATATCAACAGAGATCTCAATATCAAATTTGAGGATTTAAAACCTATTCCTTCACCCAATAAAAAATGTAGTACCTTTAAGTATGTTTCATACCAATATAGGACGCTTTTTAAACCGCCAAATTTCAAATAAGTATCAAATTTCACAATTTTATCTCTCTCTCTCTCTCTCTCTTCAACCAATACCAAATATGTTACCATTCAGTACTTTTCACACCATTTTAGTACATATTCGCAAAATCAAGGCTGTATATCAAGCCCAGATAATAACACAGACCTCATTGTCAAATTTGAAGATTTCAACCCTAACCCTTCACTTAAAACCAAATTTAGTAGTATTTAATATTTTTCGTACGCATTTCCAAAACCACCTCCCCACCTCAATCCCAGATACCAACAGAGACTTTAATAGCAAATTTAAGGATTACAGTCTATCTCTTCACCCAACTCCCAATTTAGTACCATTTCGTACTTTTAGAATAACAGACACCAACAGTGACATCTATATCACAATTCATTCTATCCCCTTACCTAATACTCAATTTAGTGTATTTTAGTACTTTTCGTTCAATTATAGTATACATTTCCAAAATCACTCCCATATCTCAATTCCAGATACCTACAGAGACCTCAATATCTAATTTGAGGATTCCTTTCCCCTTGCCCAATCAACCAAATTTAGTACTTTTCGTACAATTATAGGACGCATTCCCAAGCCACCGCCAAATCTCAAACACAGATACCTTCAGCAATCTAAATATCAATATCAGAACATCTCTAACCATTCACACAATACCAAATACAGTACCATTCAGTACCTTTCGTGCAAATATATATATACCAAATTTCAGATTTGAAGTATTATACAGGGTGAGATGAAAAAACTGCAACCAACTGCAGACTGCTGTCATTTTAAGCCACTTGTCCGGCAACTGTTAAAATTATTCCAGTGAAAGCTCATTATATTGTTAACAAGCGTACAAAAGCATTTTGGTGACAATTTTCCAGAAAAAAAGGTATTCGTGATGAAATTTAAGCGTGATAGTGCGATATCTTTATATTTGGCTGGAAAACCACAAGTGGCTATCGTTAAAGCCCTCCAGAATTTAAATGTGAATAAATCTTTTTTGTAATCCACCATCGCTCGTCACCGTGCTACTGGTAGCGTAGCCCGACGTCGAGGAAGTGGACGGAAGAAAACAGTAACAACAGCAGGAAAGGTTCGAAAAGTAAAGAAGCGACTTGATCGAAACCCGCGCTGCAGTGGCCGAAAAATGGCTCGTGAGCTGAATATATCGTAATATTCCATTCGGCAAAAATCGAAAAATGAGATCGGGGTGAAGCCATTGAAATTCCAAAAAGTGAAAGAACTTACACCGCTATTTCCGCAGAAAGAAAATAGACTCAAAAGAGCTAAAGAGTTGCTCCGCTTGGGAGAAGTGAAAGTGGTGAACTGTCGAATTTGGTTTTCTCCGATGAGAAAACATTCGTTGTCCAGCAGTTTGTAAACAAACAAAATGATGGTGTTGACTTGCCAAAGTGGTCAGCTGAAAATGTACACCTTCGGTTGGCCACCAGAACTCAAGCGCCGGCAATGGTGATGGTGAAGACCGCCATAATAGCTAATGGTCGCTCTCCACTCGTATTAATCAACCGTGGCATTAGAATAAATGCCGAATATTATCGCGAAAATATTCTGGAGGGTGTACTAGAGCCTTGGGCACGCAAAAATTTTGGTCGCAGACCTTCGACATTCCAACAGGACTCAGCACGCGCCCCCCAAGAATGTTTACAAAATGAGGTTCCTCGCTTTATTTTCAGCGCACAACGGCCAAAATCACCGAATGCCAATCTGTTGGAATATTATTTCGTATTTCGGAAAGCAAGGTTTGCACTAAAAAATACCAAAGTGTCGATCACCTCAAGCAAGCGCTTCGCCGGGAATGGGCCAAAATACCGCAGAGCAACATTCGGGCAGCTTGTGACGGTTTTATTGGCCGTTTGAAGGCCATAATTCGTGCCAAAACGGGCCTATACGAAGACTTGGACCTGCACAGACAATTTTTTGTCATAGGCTGTTGAATGGATACAACTTTAAATACCAAATTTGAAACAATTCCGGTTAATAATGTCGCTAAAATCATCAAAATACCGAATATATGGAGGTACCGTTATATGGCGGTTATACGAAGACGTTTATCTGCACAGACTATTTTCTGTCTAAATTTGAAACAGTTCCGGTGAAAATTGTCGCTAAACTCATCAAAATACCGAATATCGGGAGGTACCGTTCTATGGGGGCTATACGAAGACGTGGATCTGCACAGACAATTTTTTGTCATAGGCTGTTGAATGGATACAACTTTAAATACCAAATTTGAAACATTTCCGGTTAATAATGTCGCTAAAATCATCAAAATACCGAATATATGGAGGTACCGTTATATGGCGGTTATACGAAGACGTTTATCTGCACAGACTATTTTCTGTCTAAATTTGAAACAGTTCCGGTGAAAATTGTCGCTAAACTCATCAAAATACCGAATATCGGGAGGTACCGTTCTATGGGGGCTATACGAAGACGTGGATCTGCACAGACAATTTTTTGTCATAGGCTGTGGTATCCATTACGAACTTTAAATACCGAATTTGAAACAATTCCGGTGAAAATTGTCGCTAAACTCATCAAAATACCGAATATCGGGAGGTACCGTTCTATGGGGGCTATACGAAGACGTGGACCTGCACAGACAATTTTCTGTCATGGGCTGTTGTATCCAATATTTTTTGAAGAGCCTACAATACGTGGATTTAAAAAAAAAATATTTTTTGGAGAGCCTACAACACGTGGATTTAAAAAAAAATATTTTTTGAAGAGCCTATAACACGTGGATTTAAAAAAAAATATTTTTTGAAGAGCCTACAGCACGTGGATTTTTTAAATTATATTTTTGAAGAGCCTACAATACGTGGATTAAAAAAAAAACAACAACACAGCCTACAACACTCGTTCGGCCCGGTCGAACTTAACGTTTTTACTTGTTTTAAGTATTATTTGGAAGAACATTTTATAATTAAAAATCGTGTGTTTTCCAATACATTTTTAAGGACTTCCGGGCAGAGAATCGATACTCTGATGTTTCAAGAACTACCCCATTCCAAATATTATACAAATACAAGCTTCGTTTTTTACCATAAAATGTAGTACATATTTTTCCCCAAAGCCATTGCGATGGATAAAAAATTATTTATTTGGCAGGTGAAATAAAATTGACAACATGTCATAGCAGTAATAATAACGATGCTATCAACTACTCCCCCAAAAGCGTACACGCCCACATTGTCAGACCATTTCGAATTGGCCATATCCGTTTTATTAAACGATAAATAGTTTACATTTCTCATACTTCAATGGTTGTTTGTTGTTATTATGTTGTCTTCTTTCCCGTTTGTCTTTCCTCCGGCATTTGTCTTCGGCATTCTTTGCCCAGCAAAGAAGGTGATCACATATTTTGTCATTGCTATGTGAGAGCATTGCTACGGGGAGCTATACAGTTCATTGCATTAGATACGGCTCATTTGTTTGATTGTGTACGAGTATGCTGAGCAAATATACGTTGGCTCGAAAGCTTTGCTTCACTCCATGTGCGGAGTGAATGGGAACCAACAACACCGAACATGCCTTAGGTTTTGTGTTTGATGTGCTTTATTTTGTTAGTTGCTCCTTCTTAAGGTGGAGACAATGGGGTCTAGAGGTGATTTTAGTTATGATAATTAATATAAACAAAGGAGTAGTGAAATAATTGACTGAAATTCAAAGCACAGAATAAACGGCTGAAGTTAGAATCTTGAAGTTTTGCATAAGGGTCAGTCTTAGAGCGTAGACGTGTGAAAAGACCTGGTTTTTGGAAATTCGGATTAAAGGGGTAGGAAAAAGTATTGAAGAAATGGAATGAGCTAGTTTTAAAATGGGAGTCACAGGATAGATGCACAAAAGGGTGTTTGAAAATTCGAATTTCAGGGTTACGAAAAGTTCTGAAATAGTACAAAACTTCTAAAATTGTAATATTTTTGTGTACGAAAAGAGCCTATAATTTGAAATTTTGTATGAGAATCAAGGTAAGTTTAATATATGAAGCTGGTTTTGGAAATGTGTACTAAGTGTACGAATTGTACAAAATGGTACTAAATTTGGAACATTTAGATTTAGGCTGAACGGATGAAGCTGGGATTTTGAAAGTATGTATTGGGGTGCGTTTTGATGGCAGGTTTGTGATAAAATTATGATTTTGAAAATGTGTACTAAAAGGGCACGAAAAGTTTTAAATAGTACTATACAGGGTTGCCCATATTCGACGAACCCATCTGGCAACGCCATAACTTTTGACAGAGATGTCACATCGCTTAATGACATACCGTGTTTGAAGCGTCAGTCCAAGCAGATTTTTACCATGAACCAATACACGCCACGCGAGCGCTCTGAAGTAGTTGAAATTTACATTCAACAGAAGAAGTCAATTGTGAAAACTCAACGTGCTTAAAACACATTAAAAAATGTGAGAAGTGAGCCTTCTAAGAACACCATTAAGCGTTTATACGAAAAATTTTCGACTGGTAAGGCTTTTTCTAATCCGAAGAGGCCATATAAAAGTCGACCAAGGCGATCGGCCGAGAATATCGCTACCGTACGAGCCAGTGTTGAGAGGTCTCCAAGAACATCCCAAAAACGCCGTTCTCAGCAGTTGGGCATGGCTCGGTCCACTTTACAACGGATTATTCGCATTGATTTGCATTTGTTCCCCTACAAAATTCAATTCACGCAAAGAATGTTGCCTGCGGACAAGCAATAAAGACAAGCCACAAACATGGGTCCGTCGAATATGGGCAACCCTGTATTTGGTACAATTTGGTATAGTGTTTGAAATCCAAAATTTTGAATAAGGGTCGCTTGTCATGCATAGCCTGGATATGTGGAGATGGTTCGGAAATGTGCATTATAATTGTACCAAATGTACTGAATGGTACTAAATTCTGTATTGGGTGAAGGAAAAGAGCAGAAATCCTCAAATTTGATATGGATGTCACTGTTTGTGCCAGTGGTTGAGAGAACGAGCTGCTTTTGCAAATACGTACTATAATTTTACTAAAGGTACCAAATTTGGTACAAATTGGAATTGTTTTGAACCGATAGATTTGGAACTCCGAAGTTTGGAATGATAGTTACTGATGGATTGCAGGATATATTCACCAAAGGATTTTTGGAAATTCGAACTTTAAAGTTGCAAACAGTTCTGAAATGGTACTAAACTTCTAAAATTGTACCATTTGGTATTATGTGAACAGATAGGGCTAAGAACATACAATTTGATATGATAATTCAGGTTAGAAAGTAGGTTCTATATTTGTAGGAAATTCGAAAATGTGTACTAACTAATTTGTACTAATGTGTAATAATTTTGCAAATAAGTACTAAGTAGTAATAAATGGTTGGAACAGTTAGGTTTAGGTTAAACGGATGAAACTGGAATTTTGAAATTTTGTATTGGGTGCCTTTTGATTGTAGGCTTTTGATCAAGAGGTGGTTTAGGGAAAATGTGTACCTTAGATTTGATATGGATGTCACTGTTGGTGCCAGTGGTTGAGAGAGCGAACTGTTTTTGCAAATACGTACTATAATTTTACTAAATGGTACTAAATTTGGTACAAACTTTAATTGTGTTAATCCGATAGAGCTGGAACTCTGAAATTTAGAATAAAAGTCAATGATGGAGTGCAGGATAAATGTACCCTCCACCGAAAAAGGTATGGAGGGTATATTAAGTTTGTCATTCCGTTTGTAACTCATCGAAATAATCATTTTAGACCCAACAAAGTATATATATTCTTGATCAGCGTAAAATTCTAAGACGATTTAGCCCTGTCCGTCTGTTGTAATCACGCTACAGTCTAAACGAATTAAGATAGGAAGCTAAAATTTTGCACAGATCTCTCTTTTGTCTGCAGGCAGGTCAAGTTCGAAGATTGGTCCACGATATCGTATAGCCCCCATGTAACGGTACCCCCCGCTATTCGGTATTTTGATGATTTTACCCACATTTTTCAACGGAATTGTCTGAAAATCCACACAAGGAGTTCCTTGTGGGTACTTTATACCTCGGCAGAGAATTATCAATATAGGTCCACAATATCGTATAGCCCCCATATAACGGTACCCCCCGATATTCGGTATTTTGATGATTTTACCCACATTTTTCAACGGAATTGTCTGAAAATCCACACAAGGAGTTCCTTGTGGGTACTTTATACCTCGGCAGAGAATTGTCCATATAGGTCCACAATATCGTATAGCCCCCATATAACGGTACCCCCCGATATTCGGTATTTTGATGATTTTACCCACATTTTTGAACGGAATTGTCTGAAAATCCACACAAGGAGTTCCTTGTGGGTTCTTTATACCTCGCCAGAGAATTATCTATATAGGTCCACAATATCGTATAGCCCCCATATAACGGTACCCCCCGATATTCGGTATTTTGCTGATTTTACCCACATTTTTGAACGGAATTGTCTGAAAATCCACACAAGGTGTTCCTTGTGGGTTCTTTATACCTCGCCAGAGAATTATCTATATAGGTCCACGATATCGTATAGCCCCCATGTAACGGTACCCCCGCTATTCGGTATTTTGATGATTTTACCCACATTTTTCAACGGAATTATCTGAAAATCCACACAAGGAGTTCCTTGTGGGTACTTTATACCTCAGCAGAGAATTGTCCATATAGGTCCACGATATCGTATAGCCCCCATGTAACGGTACCCCCCGATATTCGGTATTTTGATGGTTTTACCCACATTTTTCAACGGAATTGTCTGAAAATCCACACAAGGAGTTCCTTGTGGGTACTTTATACCTCGGCAGAGAATTGTTTATATAGGTCCACAATATCGTATAGCCCCCATATAACAGTACCCCCCGAAATTCGGTATTTTGAAGATTTTACCCACATTTTTGAACGGAATTGTCTGAAAATCCACACAAGGGGTTCCTTGTGGGTACTTTATACCTCGGCAGAGAATTATCTATATAGATCCACGATATTGTATAGCCCTCATATAACGGTATCCCCGATATTCGGTATTTTGATGTTTTTACCCATATTTTTCAACGGAATGGTCACAAGGGGTTCTTTGTACACAAGGGGTTCTTTGTGAGCACTTTACCCACCGACAGAGAATTCTCTATATAGGTTAACGATAACGTATAGCTCCCATATAACTGTACCCCGCGATATTCGGTATTTTGATGATTTTAGCCACATTTTCCAATCGTATTGTCTGAAAATCCACACACGGAGTTCCTTGTGAGTACTTTACACTCAGACATAGATTTGTCTTTATAGGTCCACAATATCGTATATCTATATAAAAGAATTTTTATTGGATTTTATTTTTTTGAAATTTTTCTAATTCGCTCCAAATGGTGGAGGGTATTCAAAGTTCGGCCCGGCCGAACTTACTGCTTTTTTACTTGTTTTTACACAAATTACAAAAATACTCATTGCAGTGAACCGTTATCACAACAACAGATCAGTAGTGTCCACTCATCACCGCCATTGGCGGCACATGTGATGTTGTGATAACCAAATTTTTGTAAAGAAGCTCCCGTTACTCCACCGCGAACACGTGGTATAAAGGCCATTCGATGACAGAATCGAAACAGTCAGTGCCAGATCTTGAAAGTGACAACATCGACTTCGGTAAGTAAACCAACATTGCATCGAAGCCCTGGGACATCCCTGTTCATCCTGAAAATATCCTTACCCATCCTGACGATGTCCTTGAAGGATTTGGTGGGAGTCCTTATATAGCCTTTGTAAGTCCTTTTATCAGCCTTTAGTACTTATTAAGGTCTCTTGCTGCCGTATCCTTGAACATCCTGCAGTGCTTGAGTACTTATTAAGGTCTACTGCAACCCTATCCTTGAATATCCTTGTATGCTTGAGTACTTATTAAGGTCTCTTGCTACCGTATCCTTGAATAACATGTAGTGCTTGAGTACTTATTAAGGTATCTTGCTACCGTATCCTTGAACATCCCGTAGTGCTTGAGTAACTTACCTATCCTGTCGACGTCCTGAAGGATCTTGTGGGAGTCCTTAGATATCCTTTGTGATTCTTTTTATCATTCTTGAGTACTTATCAAGGTCTCTTGCAACCGTATCCTTAAATATCCTTGTAGTTCTTGAGTACTTATTAAGGTCTCTTGCTATCTTATGCTTGAAAATCCTGTAGTGCTTGAGTACTTATTAAGGTCTCTTGCAACCGGATCCTTGCATATCCTGTAGTGCTGGATTACTTATTAATGTCTCTTGCAACTGTATCCTTGAATATCCTTGTAGTTCCTGAGTACTTATTAAGGTCTCTTGCAACTGTATCCTTGAATATCCTTGTAGTGCTTGAGTACTTATTAAGAACTCTTGCAACCGTATCCCTGAATATCCTTGTAATACTTATTAAGGTATCTTGCAACCGTATCCCTGAATATCCTTGTAGTGCTTGAGTACTTATTAAGGTCTCTTGCTGCCGTATCCCTGAAAATCCTGTAGTGCTTGAGTACTTATTAAGGTCTCTTGCAAGCGTATCCTTGCATATCCTGTAGTGCTTGATTACTTATTAATGTCTCTTGCAACTGTATCCTTGAATATCCTTGTAGAGCTTGAGTGCTTATTAAGGTCTCTTTCAACTGGTTCCTTAAATATCCTGTAGTGCTTTAGTATTTATTAAGGCCTCCTGCGACCGTATCCTAGATCCTTGTAGTCTGCGTGAGTACGTTTTAAGGCACCTTGCTACAGTATGCGTGAATATCCTGTAGCCTGCTTGAGTACATATCCAGGTCTCTCGCACTGATTTTCATCCCGAATCCTGAGCACCCAAATCCTATGTCCCGTTTCTTGAGTACTTATCCAGGTATCGAGTTGCAGAACCACTTCCAATCCCGGACCGGTATTATAAACATAATATAAGTATCTCTCGCAATAAAAAACATAATATCAAACTCAAGCCACTGATTTTCTCTTTCTGTTTCAACAAATAAAAATTTCTGTACGAACCCCTGCACCCCGGCGAGCTATCCAAGCCCAAGGGGAGAGATCTTGTCGTAACATGGGGTCCTTGTTCGTGGTTGGTTTGTGATAAAGGGGTGATTTGGGAAATGTGTACTTCAATGTCTACAAAGAAGTCCAATATTTGGTACAATTTGGTTTTGGGTGAACAGATAGTGCTTGAAATCTACAATTTTGTATTAGGGTCGCTCTTCATGTCTAGCCTGGATATATGGAGGTGGTTTTGGTAATGTGTACCATAATTGTACGAAAAGTAATGAATGGTACTATATTTGGTATAGGTTGAAGGGATAGAGATAACATTCTGGAATTTGATATTTAGATTACTGATGGTTTCTGTGTTTGAGATTTGGAGGATATATAAAAATTCGTCCTATATTTGTACGAAAAGTACTAAAAAGTACTAAATTTGGTATTTGGTGAAAGGATAGGGCTGGAATCCTCAAATTTGAAACATATGTCTTTGTTGGTATCTGGACCTGAAATATGGATGTGGTTTTGGAAATGTGTACTACACTTATACGTAAAGTACTTAATAGTAGAAGTGGTTTTGTAACCACAATTTAAAAGTAGGTCCAAAAAGACCCCTTTGGTGACTCCCTTGAGGATTAGAATTGTTGACAAAAAAATCCCCTATTGTTATCAGTAAAATACCTAATATCCACGGATTTTAATTCACCTTGATTGGAACATTTTAGGAATTTTGAAAACGTGGAACTTGCCCCTATGTGCAGGCTTTATATGTACAGTAGACAGGATTTTCTGTCTTCAGAGCTCTTTTAGAAGCATCTTTCCTCCATAAAGGACCTTGCAGAGAATGTTTTCTTAATATGCCATCGAAGACCAAGGCCATAGTACCAACGTCGCCCACTGTGCTTGACACATTCCTACACTCCTTGTAGATTTTAAAGCGAATCAAAGGCTCTGCACAGCCAATGCGGATGTACCATTTTCAACGTACAACAATCATTTTTCAATCAGCAAACAATTTAAAGACTTGGAGGCTATGCTCTGCTTCCAGCCAGGAGACAAAACTCTGCAACAGCAGCTACAAACAGAAGCGAATAGCAAAAGGCTGGACAAAAGTAAAGTTCCATGCAAAAAATAAGAGATATTTTAAAGTTTTGTTTTTTTTTTTCCCGTTTCTTCGACAGAGGCAAAAGACTGACTGACTAGTAACAACACGGAGACCACCTCTATCAGGAGTAGCGAAAAGCAACAAACGTTGGATAAGAGTTTATGCTTTGTTGCATTTGCTTTTTTACGTGGCGTGTTGTTGTTGTACACTTTGTTTGTGAGGCGAAACGAATTTGTCGGCTGATATCCGATTGCTACTTCATAAATTTATGATGGCCACTATGAGTTCATTTATCCAAGAGGGAAGAGGCGGAGGAGGAGGGTTGTGTTGTTCTTTAAAAAAAGGGGAGTGATTTCCTGTTTTCACATTCTGCACGGATATTTAAATTTAGTCATGGTTGTTGTTGTTGGAATTTTAAGGATTATGAATATATTTATGAATGGCAAAAGAGATTATAAACAAGAGTCTCATGTAAGGATAATTGGGATCTCAGAGAAATCTGATATACGATTTTTTTAGGCATTCCTGTGTTAGTTGCGGCATACACACAGTATTATGTGTTTAATGGGGTGCAATGAAAGAAGGGTCATATATTTAAAAGACTCACTGAAAGAGTCAAAGATTTCAATTTTGAAAAACGTAGGTTTTACTTTTTAGGGTCAGACTTCCTGAAAATTAGTCAAGGAATGTTTTTGTTTTTAAAAAATGGCTGTACAGAAATCTTAGATTTTTGAGAAATATATTTTAAGGCCTTTCCCGTCATTAATAAATAATATTTTAAAAGAATATTGGCAACAAAGTCAGAAGCTATAATTTTCACATTTTTTTTTTAAATTTAAAAAAAAAATGTCGGAAATATCATCAAATTTTAGAACAACTTCAGATTTGTTCGAATTGGTCAGCTTGGCACGAATTATGGCTTTCAAACGGCCACAGAAACTGTCACACGCTGCCCGAATGTTGCTCTGCGGTATTTTAGCTCATTCCCGGCGAACTCTTGTTTGAGCGGATCGACACATTTGTATTTTTTAGTGCCAACCTTGCTTTCCAAAATACTCCAGACACAATAGTCCAACGTATTGGTATCCGGAGATGAAGCGAGGTACTTCATTTTATAGCCATTCTTGGGTGGTGCGTGCTAAGTGCGATGGTGCTGACTCCTGTTGGAGTGCCCAAGGTCTGCGGCTAAAATGTTTGCATGCCCAAGGCTTTAATACACCCTCCAGAATATTTTCGCGATATTATTCGGCATTTATCTATTAATACGAGCGGAGACGAACATCGGCTGTTATGGCGGCCCACACCATCACCATAGTCGGCGCTTGAGTTCGCATATTTTCTGCTGACCTCTTTGGCAAGTGTTTACTTTGTTTTTTTACATTTTGTTTAACTGCTTGACAACGAATGTTTTCTCATCGGAGAAAACCAAATTCGGCAGTTCACCACTTTCGGCCAAGCGAAGCAACTCTTTAGGTGTAAGTTCTTGCACTTTTTGGAATTTCAATGGCTTTACCCTGAGCTCTATTTTCCACATTTGCCGAATGGAATATTGCGATATGTTCAGCTCACGAGCCATTTTTCGGCCACTGCGATGCGGGTTTCGATTAAGTCGCTTCATTATTTTTCGAATCATTTCTGCTGATGTAGCTGTTTTCTCCCGTCCACTTCCTTGACGTCGGGCCAAGTTACCTGTATCGTGGTAACGAGCGATGCTACGAGACACAAAATATTTATTTACAATTAAATGCTGGAGTGCTCTAACGATAGCCACTTGTGGTTTTCCAGCCAAATATAAAGAAATCACACTATAGCGATTGAATTACATCACGAATAACTTTTTTTCTGGAAAATTCTCACCAAAATGCTTTTGTACGCTTGTAAAGAATATAGTGAGCTGTCACTAGAATAATTTTAATAGCTGTCGGACGAGTGGCTTAGAAATGATAGCAGTCTGAAGTTGGTTGCAGTTTTTTATCTCACGCTGTAAATGCCAAATGAATGCTAATTAAGTTGTGATTGTTTGATAAAATGTTTAAATCGCGATATATTAATTAACAGAAATTTTACGCAGTTAAGGATTAATTCCTTTAAGAGGCTGGCTTGCCAAAATACAGGTTATTTTATTGATTTTGTTGAAAAATGGATTTAACCCTTAGACATTTCCAAAATCGATAGTTAATCAAGTTTAACACTTAAAGGATAGAGCAGTATATATCAAATTCAAGACCTGAAAAATGTGACGGTTCTGTTGTCTTCTTTAAAAAAAAATAAAATAATAATAATAATAAATAAATAAATAAATAAACAATAGACTTTGCTCATTACCAGACACTTTTATGATAGCAAAATGTGGCTTTGCACCTTGCTCAGAGTCTATCTTAGATTTAAATCTATTGACAATAATTTAATGGTTGGGTTTCACTTCTGGCACAAAACAAGCTTCTGCACATTTTTGGAAAAATGTAAGGAATTGTTCCTTTTTTGCCCTTCCTGTAACATAAAAATCATAAAATTCGTGCTATTTTTTAAAAGGAATCTTTCTTAAATAAATTCAAATCAACATCCATTCAACAATATCAACAAAAAGCTTATAATAAATTTATTAAATTTATCTAATTTGAAAAACATGTTTTTCACTCAACGTTTATCCCATTCCACGAATGATGAGACTCAGCTAACTTGGGGGCAAAGTAAATGTTGTTTTTTTTTTTTTAATAAAATGAAAATGTTGTTGAAATGCTTAGACAACTGCTGCAAGACGAAGAAATGGAACAACAGCTAGCTGAAGTCGTATCCTCATCATCATCATTATGTATTCTTTCCTGTGCTATAATGCTAAAGTGTTTCAGTTGCGTTTTTAATATTTCATAATTCCCATTTATTTAAGCAAATGTTGAATGAACCTTAACAGAAAATGTACAGCTTCGCCTCACCTCGGATGGAGAAGAAGACAACGACGACGACAAAGGTAGCAAATATTTACCTGGAAATGTGTTCATTCTTATTTGAATCTCTAGTACTTCTTCTCCTCATCTTCTCTCCGTTTTCTTCCCACACATTCCATTCATTGCCTTAGATATGCAAGCGTAAAAATTAAATATTTACATAGACGAAAAACGAGAGAGAGAAAAAAATGTTTACCATAAAAATGAACACTGAATTTTATATGCGAATGGCAAAGAAAGGCTGTTGCACGGCATGAAATGTTGCAAAGAAAATCGCACACACATACACACAGAAGCCACTGAAATCAAGACAATCTCAGAATATCAAGAAGTTGTTAAATCTAATGTTGATCTATCCAAATCACAGAGACACACATACGCATACAAAAATCATGTAAGGTGAACAAACATTGATATTTATGCAGACGACATTAGAAAATTGAATATGTAATTTTAATAAAATAGAAATGTATGTGTTGCACAATAGTAATTTCATATTTTCTTGGTGCGTAATTTCAATGAAAATAATTTGCGTATATATATAAATTATTATTTATATGTACCTCATCTAAAAATTTAATGTTATGTAGAGTACTACACCCTGCTGAATCAAAGATATCAAGTAAAAGCCATCTCAATTGAAACACTAAACAGCAAAGACCATAGACGTGCGGGCCGACCATGTGATACCCTACAACACTACAATATGGTAGAAGTCCCCTTATGTCCAAATCCATTTTGGAAGATTTCGCTTTTGAAATTATGTCATGGAGCACCGCCCAGATATTACACTTAGCATTTTGAACAGGGACATTTGCCCAATATTTACGCACTTCGTCGTACTGTTAGCTGTTGTGGTCCATTTTACAGCTAAATATAATCCAATGGTCATCTAAAATGCTAGAATTCTTGCCTGTCCCTAACTCTTTTCTCAGGCGTGTCGATTGGCTTCAATTGTGTGATCAGGAATTTTTTCTTTTTTTGGTTTTTGTTCATCTCCAAAAGTAGAAGGCGTTGGCAAAATTAGAAACATTTTTAGTTGTTGATCTATTTCAACACCTAAATGTATTACCTACATCTGTCAAAACAGCCCTTCTGAGCCTAACCCTACCCTTTTGTAAGGTGAAACCTGTGTTGTAAGGTGAAAAAATATTACAAAATGTGTACTTCAAATTATAAGTCAAATTGAAAAAATCGCATGCGAGAAAAAATATGACAAATGCTACAAAATACTACAAAATCTATATTAACATCATTATTGGCAACTTTTTATGCGTGTTTTTAGATTTTATTTTCTTATGCAAAGAGGGCATTCTAAATTGACAAAATTTGTCAAAATTGGTACAGCCATTCTTGAGATATAAGCCTTCTAGCTAACATCCCCTTCCACAATTTATATATATTCGTTATATATATCCGATATATTTACTATCGGCATCTATGTAACGGTCAGAATTGACCTGTTCGTCTATTTGTGATTTCGCTGGGATTAAAAATATTCGCGGTTTAATGGAAAATTTGACTTTTATTTAACACAAATGTTGTGGCCTCTTTCACCCACTAAATATTACCCGATGACCATCAAAATTGGAAGGCTTCTGCCCAGCCCTAAGCTCTAGCTCCATGCTAACTTCCGCTTCGATTGGTCTATAATTGCGACCTGTAGAGCAACTGCAAAATCAGGAATTTTTTTCCGTTTTTTGGTGCATTTCAACCCCTATATATTATGCGATCATCTCCAAAAGAAATAGGGTTCTATTCTGATCCTAGCCCCACCTCCATTCTAAATTTCATGAAGATCGGACCATAATTGCGACCTGTAGAGCGATTACAAATTAACATGGACTGACGGACGGACGGGCATACATAGCTAGATCGACTCAACTCGGCGAGATATGAAGATCCATATATACTTTCCTATGTGGAAAACCAATATTTCGTGGTGTTAGGGTATAAAAATAAAAATTTCATACATCCACTCACAGAAAAAAAAAAAAAAAACAAATAAAAAAGTATTAGTCGGTTTTGCCAACAGATGTATAAGTTCAGTCCGTCATCGACTATTTAAATATCAGTCATATGGCTACAGAGAGTAGATATCATTTGATACGACCAAACCGTGCATATTCGAAAAAAACGGTTTTAGATCCTAGGTCTTTTTGGACCAAATCCATTTCAGGGCATTTGGAGTCGATCTAGAGATGTCCATCCGTATGGCTGGATCCAAACTTGGTACATCGTTATGTTATAGTCAAACTTAGATCGAGTTCGGAGATGGGCAATATCGGTCCACTCCTTCTGGTACCTCCCCCACAAATGGTCAAAAGTTTCATAGAAAATAATTGATCCCAAAAAAAAAACAAGAAAGGATCATTGAATTTAGTTCACCTGACAATATTTTCGTCACTGCTAGTTCGGACAAGATCGCCCCACTCCTTCTTTTACCTTCCCCACAAAGATTCAACATTTTGAATAATGGCAACGCCTATATAATGTGAAAGAAGAATTCGGTAATCTTCAAGTTTTGCATCTCCCAATATTTCCAACAACTCTTTTAAGATTTTTTAAATCGAAATTTTAATTTTGAAGATTCTTCTATAATATAGTTCCTATAAAGCAGATTTCAGTACTGTTTATCACCCCGTCTTGTCTTATGTCTCGTCTCGTGCAACATATATGCAACTTTTCAAAATTCTAGCCATAAGATTTAGCAAAAACAAAAACATTGTTCTTAGTAGTAGAATAATAATGGTAAGATAAATAATGGACAAATCTTCGTTAATTACTTAAATTTACATGAGTAATTCATGACGTATGATATTTTTTTACGCACATAAATTCAATACGCATACGATCTGGGGCCCTAAATAACATTGAATATTTTCACAAACATGCGATTTCTAATTTGTAAGGTCAGCAAGCACCCTTTTTATGCTTTCCCCCCACTTAAAAGTGATGTTTATGACTTACAAATATTATGTTAACACACTCACATATCGCCACACATTTTTTCAAAGAATTTACCCGAACACTGTTAACCCTTATGGTATCTAGTGCTAATTACAACAATAATGACCTTTGCTTTGATTTCTATGACGTGCTTGAGCTGAAGTGCCAATCATACATCAGTTATCGCAAATCTCTCTTCGCTCCTCGCCATCGGACTCTGCAACAACGGATAAATTCAAACAATAAAATCCATTAAAATCAATCCAAAACGTGATAGAAATAACAAATAACCGACGATGGGGAAAAATATACCCAGAAACAATTGCAACAAGTGCAGGAAAAAAATCCATGCCAATATCCCATCCATTCCAATACATAAAATATAATGTGCTACATGTAATAGGCCATAAAAAAAGGGTCAATGGGTGAAAAAAAAAAAAAATAATAAATCCGCACTCAATGGGAACCGTACAATTGCCTGTGAACAATGGAATAGTTAATGTTGTTTGATTATGAATTATTAAATATTATGGATGGATGTTGTGATTTTGAATGAAATGTGATGCATGTTGTAGGGATGAATTTATAGAAAGCGGAGATAACGGCTATAAAAATAATATATATGATAGATATTCAATGGAATTATGTAACCAAAAATATAATGAAGTATATTTTAATTTTACATCTGGTTCATATTATTTATTCGATTCTGCCTTAAAAATGAAAAGTAAAATTTATTATTATTTTGTTTACAATAATTTAAAACAAGTATGCAAAGGCTATAGTCGTGCAGGGCCGACCATGTGATATCCTACACCACTACAATATGTTAGAAGCCCACTTATGTCCAAATCCCTTTGGAAGATTTCGCTTTTGAAATTATGGTACGGAGCACTGCCCACATAAGCCCACAGGGACATTTGCCCAATACTTACGCAAGTTGTTGTGGTTCATTTTACAGTTAAATATAATTCAATGGTCATCCAAAACGCTAGACTTCCTGCCTGTCTTAACTCTCTTCTCATACAAAATTCCGTGACGATAGGTTTCAATTGTGTGATCAGGAATTTTTTTCTGATTTGTTCATTTGAAACCCTAAATATTTTGCGATCATCTCAAAAAGCAAGAGGCCCTCTGTATCTCCAAATTTAGACCCATCTATATGATTTGCTTTTCTACGATATTTTGCTATATTCGTCCACGAAATCAGCATAAAAAAGCCAGAAAGTTCAGCTTTTGTGTATTTCGGATATCGCCTGTAAGAAATGCTGGTATTTTTTCACACAAAGGTTGTGGTCCATTGCACCCGCTGTTCTAAACTCAAACTTCATGCGAGATATGGTGTCCTTTGGTTTTTATTTGTGACCTTTATAACGGCTGCAAAATTAGGAACATTTTTAGTTCTTGGTCTATTTCAACCTTTAAATATATTGCGGACATTTTTGGAAAAAAATAGGCATAGCCCTTCAGAGCCTAACCCTACCCTCTGAAAAATTTCGTGAGGTTCAGACAATAATTTCAATTTGTATATAATAACCCCAACCTGTGTTGTAAGGTGAAAAAATATTACAAAATGAACACTCCAATATTCTAAGTCAAATTGAAAAAATCGCATGCGATAAAAAATTTCAAAATCTCAAAATATGTCACAAAATACTACGAAATCTATACATCATTTTTGGAATCTTTTTATGTGATTTTTTTAGGTTTATTACTTTTATGCCTTTTATTTTATACTTTTATTCTGAATCGATAAAATTTGTCAAATTCGGTCCAGCCATTTTTGAGATATAAGTATTCTATCTAACATCCCCTTCCTTTATATATATACATTGTATATATTTCGCTATATATATCCGATATATTTACTATCGGCATCAACGTAACGATCAGAATTGACCTGTTCGTCTATTTGTGATTTCGCCGGGATTAAAAATATTCGCGGTTTAATGGAAAAATTGACTTTTATTTAATACAAATGTTATGGTCTATTTCACCCACTAAATATTACCCGATGACCATCGGACAGACGGACGGACGGACATACATGGCTAGATCAACTCAGCTCGGCGAGATAGGAAGAGCCATATAAACTTTCCTATGTGGGAAGCCAATATTTCGAGGTGTTACATAATTGTTGGCCCAATCAAACTTATAATACCCCCAAACAAATAGTGTTGTAGGGAATAAAGAAGGATCAAAGAATTTGTAACATAAAATATTCCCTATTTTTATATGGAAAGGAGGGTAAATTTATCAAGCCGCTTGCAACATCCCTCTATATTCATCCTAGGCCCCACAAAGTATATATATTCATAATCAGCATTGTATTGTGAAAATTATATATATCGATCCCATAGAACTGTACCTCCAGATATTCGGTATTTTGATGATTTTTGCCACATTTTTCCACGAATTTGTCTATAAATTGGTATTTGTGTATCCTAATAGGTTCTAGCTCGTGTGGCGAAACATTGAATGTATAGGTCCACGTTTTGGTATAGTCCCCATACAACGGTACCTGCCGATATTCGGTATTTTGATGATTTTTGCCATATTTTTTCACGGATTTATCTAAAAATTGGTATTTGTGGGTCATAATAGGTTCTAGCTCGTGTGGCGAAATATTGCATGTAAAGGTCCACGTTTCGATATAGCCCTCATATAACTATACCTCGCGATATTCGGTATTTAGATGAAAAAAATTGGTATTTGTAGTTCATAATGGGTTCTATCCCAGTGGCTGGGGGTTCTTTGGCAAAATGTTATTAAGGCCCTTTCATAGGTTTGGCCATATTACATGGTTAAGAGAAATATTGAGATACAAGAAGTTCAATGAAAGTTTATAATTTTCACCTCTTTGAATTGAAGGTACTAGAAGGAGTGAGCCGATATATCCTATCTTCTCACCAGATCTTATGGGAGAACTTCCTAAAAGGAGTGGTCCTATATTTTCCATCTTCACACAAGTTCTGGTTTAAGTAGAAAAATGGGCTATGTGAAATTTTGAAGGAATTGAATGCTCAATTCGCGTTTTATTATCATTATGGTTATTTGTGGGAGACGTACCAAAAACTATGGGTGGATATCTAACAAGTACACCACAAATATAGTGTTAATAGAAATATTGAGATGTGCAGAGTTTGAAATCTGATGCTCATTTCGCGTTTTTTTCGCAAAAGATCTTTTTTTGGTAGAAATATTGGAATGTGAGAAATTTAAAGAGAATCGGATTCTTATTTATTATTTCAGATGAGTTATAATTATTCCAAAATGTTAACGTTTTGATGAGAATGTACTTGATGGGGTGGACAGATATTGTCCATTTGCGCACCTTACCTAGAACTGACCAAAATATTGCGATTTGCAATTTTTGTACAAAACCGAGTATTCCATTCTCACTCCGTACCGTAAATTATTTTCTATGAAAATGGTGTCCTCTTGTGGGGGAGGTACAAGAAGGAGTGTACCTATATTGCCGAACCGTATCTAAGTTTGACAATAATATTACGAGCTATCAAGTTTGGATGAAATCGGATAATTTTTCGAGAACTATCTACGGGTATCCCGTTATCGACTCCAAATGTTCTGAAATGGATTTGGTTTTGAAATTGGATTATTCCTCTGGTACCTCCACCACAAGGGGGTCAACGTTTGGAATATCCATTAAGCTCATAAAACGCGAAATTAACGTCCGATTCCATTCAGACTTGGTAAATCTCAATATTTCCATCAAAACAAGATCTTTTATAAAGATGGTAGATATCGGACTATCTCTTATGGTACCTATCCCACATAGGGTTCAAAATTTTGAAAAACAGAACTATCAAAGAAAAAGAAATAAGCATCGAACTCTCTTCAAAATTCACACATACAAACATTTTTGCTAACACAGGATCTGGTACCTCAAAATTTTCAAACTTTTGTCTGTCATAACTTGCGACACAAGTCAGCGATTCTTTACAACTTTATATATCAAAACAATTTTTCTCAACCAGATACCCAAGATGAATATGAAATTTATGACGTATATCCCAAAATTTCAAGCAACCCATAAATATGAGATTTATTTGTCCACTAGCAATTACAAATTAGTATCTTCAGAGTTGAAATTAGCGTCCGATCATCCACAAAATAGTTAAAAATATCACATTAAGATGCTTTTACATATACTATTTAATAATTTAAGAATTGAGCATCATTAGTAGAAAAGTAAAACTTTTTCTAAGCATGTAGTTCTCATCAGGTTGTAAATATGCCAATGTTTTCTCCTTTGTTTCTCATATTTTCTTTTCACATTTCACAATATTATCTTTTCGCAGATGTTAAACATTGTTCGCTGTTTTTGTTTTTTTTTTCTTCGTTACTGTTTTTCTCCTCCTAATTTATTCTGCATTAACAAGTGTTTTCATTAACGTTTGTTATATATCTTTGTTTTCTTGTATACTAATTTGTTTTTTATATTAATAAGCGTGGGTATGTGTGTGTGTTTATACCATATAGCTGGTCAGTAGTGGCATTAGGTTTACAACAACAGCCCTGCAAATATTTACAAAGGGCAAAACGAACGCTAATTTTCTCAAGTTGTTGAAATATTTGCCATATTTTTCCCCCTGTCCTTATATGCCGTAGAACATTTATGTGGAATGAACTGAAATCCTCACACATACATGCATACAGACACACACTAGAACAAACCATAAAGATGTTAATTTAGTGAATGTTAAATATGTAGCCTTGCGGAAAATCTATGTAATTGTACAATCATATGTTAGGATGAGCTTTATATTGAGTCGACTATCTGGGTATTCGTTGAAAGGGAAGATGGAAGCGAAAGGAGCTGTGTGTTGCTGTTAATTAAATATCTTCCCTAGGATAGTCAGGAAGAGAGAAGAAATATTTTTCGGAATGAATTTAAGAAAAGTGACTGCCTTCTGTTATGTTCCAAATAAAAAGGCAACTTATTGCTAAAGCAGTTTACCGAATATTTTTCAAGAACAAAAATAGGAATATTCTTAGATTTTTTTAAAGAATATTTTTCAAGCTCCAACTGACCCAAATTTTTTTTCAAATCTTTAAGGACCAACAAGTCAATAGTAGTGGACCATTTGTTAAGAATATTTTCAAGGGCCAACAGGACAATATTCGTAAATCTATAAATAATGGTTTCAAGGACATTTTTTCTCTCAAGGAGGACATTTTTTCTCTCAAGGACCATCACACAAATATTCGTGGATTTTTTTTGGGATTTTTGTCAAGGACCAATGAACAAATATTCGTTAATTTTATAAAGAATATTTTTCAACGACCCACAGACCAATATTTGTAGGTCTTGTAAAGAATATTTTCAAGGACCAAATGACCAAAATCGGTGGATCTTTTTTCCTGGGACTAACAGACATATATTCGTGGATTATTTTTAGAATAATTTTCAAGGACCAATAGCCTAATATTCGTGGTTTTTTTAGGATTAATTTTCAAGGACCAATAACCCAATATTCGTGGATTTTTAAAGAGAAATTTTCAGGGATCAACAGCCTAATATTCGTGGAATTTTTAAAGTGTATTTTTCAAGGACCAAGAGAAAAAAAATCTTGAACTTTTTAAAGAATATTTTTCAAGGATCGATAGACATATATTTTTCAAGGATCTACAGACATATATTCGTGTTTTTTTTAAGAAATATTTTTCAGGAACCAACAGACAAATATTCGTGATTTTTCAAAGATCTTTTTCCCGGTACTAACAGACCAATATTCTTAAAGAATATACTTGAAGGACCAACATCCTAATATTCTTGCATTTTTTAAAGAATATTTCTGAAGAACCAACAGCTTAATACTCTTGAATTTTTTAAAGAGTATTTCTGAAGGATATACAGACATATATTCGCGGATTTTTAAATAATATTTTTAAGGATATACAGACATATATTCATGGATTTTTAAAGAATATTTTCAAGAATATACAGACATATATTCGTGAATTTTTAGAGAATATCTTTTAAGGACCCACAGGCCAATATTCATAGGTCTTTTAAAGATTATTTTCAAGGACCAACAGACCAACACTTGTGGATTTTTTAAAGAATATCTTTCAAGTACCCACAGGCCAATATTCATAGGCCTTTTAAAGATTATTTTCAAGGACCAACAGACCAACACTAGTCGATTTTTTAAATATTTTTTCCTGGGACTAACAGGCCAATATTCGTGGATATTTTAAGGAATATTTTTCAGGATTATTTTATAAAAATAATTTTCAAGGACCAAAAGCCTAATCTTCGTGGATTTCTTAAAAAAATAATTTTTAAGGACCAATATTCGTGGATTTTTTAAATAATAATTTTCAAGGACCAATATTCGTAGATTTTTTGAAGAATAATTTTCAAGGACCAATATTCGTGGATTTTTTGAAGAATAATTTTCAAGGACCAATATTCGTGGATTTTTTGAAGAATAATTTTCAAGAACCAATATTTGTGGATTTTTTGAAGAATAATTTTCAAGTACCAATATTCGTGGATTTTTTGAAGAATAATTTTCAAGGACCAACATTTTTTAAAAGATATTTTTCAGGGAAAAACATACCTACATCTGTTGAAATTTGTTAGAACATTTTTCAAAGACAAGCCAAAAAAAAATCGTGGACTTTTTTAAAAAGATTTTTTAAGGATCAGCAGACCAAAATTCGAGGATTTTCAAGGACCCACTGATCAACACTCTTGAATATTTTTAAATTATATTTTTCAAAGATAAACATACAATTAACCGGCATTTTATAAATAGTATTTTTCGAGAACCAACAGGAATATATTCGAGAATTTTTCAAGGACCAACTAACCGATTTTTTAAGGAATATTTTTTAATTTCAATAAGCAAATTTTTCTTTCAGCTTTAGGTTCGGATTTTAAACGCGAAATATCGGATTTTAATAAAGGAAAAAACCTTTATTATCATCCGATATTTCGCAATGGGTTACTTTGCATCTTCAGGCAGATCTACAAAATTTGTTTTTTTGTAGATCTCCCTGAAGATGCACTGTAACCAATTGCAAAATGTCGGATTTTAATAAAGGAAAAAACCCAGACCTAAAGCTCAAAGAAAAACTTACTTATTGAAATTATATTAGACAAAGTCGAATAAAAAACGAACTCGAATAATATTTTTTAAGGTTGGACAGAAAAAAATCCGAGGATTTTTTACAGAACTTTTTTCAAAGACCATCAGTATAATATTCGTGGATTATTTTAAAGAATATTTTTCGAGGACTAAAAGGCCAAAATGGGTTTTTTTAAGAATCTTTAGTAAGAATGAACCAGTAAGTCAATAGGTCAATATTCGTGGAATATTTTAAAGATTATTTTTTAAGAAAGAACCAGTAAGTAAATAGGTCAATATTCGTGGAATATTTTAAAGAATATTTTGTAAGGAACAACTGACCAACACTCGCGGATTTTTTAAAGAGTATCCTTCAAGGACCAACAAGCCAATTTTTGTGGATTTTTTTAAGATTCGTGGATTTTTCAACGACCAAAAGCCAGTATTCTTGAATTTTATAAAGATTATTTTTCGAGGACCAACTGGCCAATATTTGTGGAGTTTTCATATAATATTTTTGAAAAACCAACTGAGAAAAACTCTTGGAAATTTTAGAGAATATTTTTAAAGAGCGAAAGGCCAATATTCTGGGATTCTTTTCAGAATTTTTTTTTAAGGACCATTAGACCAATGTTAGTCTAACGGTCAACAGGTTAATATTCGTCGATTTTTTAAAAAATATTTTCTATGACCAAGAGGCCAATTTTCGTGGATATTTTAAAGAATATTTTTCAAGGACCAACAGGCCAGACTCGTGGATAATTTAATGAAAAAATTTCAAGGACCAACACTCATGTAAATTTTAAAAAATATTTTTGGAGGGATGGATTAGATTTTTTCAACATTCGTGGATATTTTAATGAATATTTTTGGAGGGATGGATGGATTGGATTTTTTTTTAATATTTTTCAAGTAACAACTGACGAACACTGGTGGATATTTTAATGAACGTTTTTCAAGGACCAATACTCGTGGATATTTTAAGGAATATTTTTGGAAGGATGGGTTGAATTTTTTTAAGAATATTTTTTGAGAGCCAACAGCCCAATATTTTTTGATTTTTTTTTTTTAAAGAATATTTTTTAAGGACCAATAGGTCAATATTCGTGGATTTCTTAAAGAGTATCCTTCAAACACCAACAGACCATTATTCGCAGATTTTTCCAAGGACCAATATGCCAATATTCGTGGTGTGTGGCTAAAGGTTCAGCAACCTTTACCAATTTACTCTTTAGGTCCATTTTCCGTACTTTATACTCGAAGTTCAAAATCTTTATTAAATTGCTTTGTGGTGAGTGACTGGCTGATATACCAATGCACTAACAGTATTATGACAGTACTACATTTATCAAAATATACCCTTATTATAACTTCATAAGAATATCAAATTTCATCGGTTTTCCTAAAATATCCATTTTCGCCTAATATCGAAGTTAATAACAGTTTAACTTTAGCACTTGATTGCTGTTGCACATAATGCCGAACGTCAAATATGAGATAAAAGTCAAAGGTAAAAACATGACCTCATTTCCCCAAACCATCATCGGACAACATCAACACCAGCAACAACCATCGCACACAACAATTTTATTAATGAATATTTGTGCATGATTCAAACATGGTCCATTTGCCTCATGTTTTCATTTCACTGACCGAATAGCATAACACACAAACAGCAACAACTAGAGTTTCAAAAATCAAGTCTAAAAAAATTGGAAAAATTTTCATAATGTTTTTGTGGTGTTCTCATTTTTTTTTTTTTTTTTTTTTTTGTAACACGATGAATTTTGTCGCTTCTGTTTTGTTTTTAAAGCCAATTTTTAATAATTATAAACACACCATTGAACATTGCTCATACGCCATACGTCGTAGTTGATTGGATGGTTGGCTGTTTGGATGGACGGTTGGACGGATAGATGGATTTATGTTGTTACTAGTATTTGTAGTTGGCTGCCACAGCAGCTACTGGTTGTCTGTCTCCCTTTCTGTCTTTTTGCTATTTTAGCTGATGAAGCAAGTGATGCTGAATATGGTAGCTGTAGTTGATGTTGATGATGACGGCGGTGCTGCTGTTGCAGTTTCCTGATATTAACTGCTGTTGTTGTTGTTGTTGTAGTAACAACAAAAGTTTTTAGTTAGTTATGTGTTGTAACACCAGTACTTGCAACCAGTCAGCCATTAAGCAAGCTGACACCAACTGGCGATGGCACGCTCATGTTGTTGTTCCATCAGTTTGCGAAGATAATAGCATCAAACAGGACCATCCAGCCAGGCAGTGACCGTTAGTAATACCATATTGCAGACAAAGTCGCTCAAACACACACGCACACATGTATAGAGTGATAGAGAGCAGTACATTCAATGACACAAAGTTATATACAACCCATGCTTTCTAATTTAGATAAATGTTTGCAACTACTGTTCAGAGCGCTTCGGACACAGACTGACACTGTCGGAACTCGGCAAATAATGAAGACGAACAATGAGAGCCACTATGAGGAACAGTTGCGACTTTTGTGATGAGGGGAAATTGTGATTTGTTTCACTTGGCGATGACAAATGCCGGCAACGACAAGACAAGGGAGAGAAGTAATGGCTATTAAAAGTGCAATTTAATTAAACAGCTTTCCAAATATGTGGCAGGACAGCAAGGAAATTTCGGTAGTTTGACCCAAATAATTTTTATTTGGAAAAGGTTATTTTTGATAGTATCGTCATTAAAAAAAGAAGACTAAAAATTAATACATACATCATACTCTCTAACTGAGTTTACCCCATATGACTAGAAACCCGCCTCAAAATAAATTTCAAGGACCTCCTGACTAATATTAGGATTTCTAATGAATTTTTCTCAAGAAACAACAGACCAATATTCGTGGACTTTTTAGGAAATATTGTTGAAGGACCGACAGGCCAATGTAGTCGTGGATTTTTAAAGAATATTTTTGAAGGACCAACAGACCAGAATTCGTGGATTTTTCAAGAATATTTTTCAAGGACCAACGGGCCAAAATTCGCAGATTTTTTTAAAGAATATTTTTGAAGGATCGACAGTCTAATATTCGTGTATTTTTTATGAATATTCGTAGATTGTTTAGATAATATTTTTCAAGGACCAATAGACCAATATTCGTGGATTTTTTAAAGAATATTTTTCAAGGACCAATAGACCAATATTCTTGGATTTTTTAAAGAATATTTTTCAAGGACCAATAGACCAATATTCGTGGATTTTTTAAAGAATATTTTTAAAGGACCAATATTCGTGGATTTTTGAAAGAATATTTTTCAAGGACCAATATTCGTGGATTTTTTAAAGAATATTTTTCAAGGACCAATATTCGTGGATTTTTTAAAGAATATTTTTCAAGGACCAATATTCGTGGATTTTTTAAAAAATATTTTTCAAGGACCAACAGGCCAAGATTCGTGGATTTTTTAAAGAATATTTCTGAAGGACCAACAGACCAATTGACCAATATTCGTGAATTTTTTAAAGAATATTTTCCAAGGACCAATAGACAAATATTCGTGGATTTTTTTAGATTATGTTTGAAGGACCAATAGAAAAATATTAGTGGGTTTTTTAAAGAATATTTTTCAAGAAGGAAGTGGACGGAAGAAAACAGCGAAATCAGCAGAAATGGTTCGAAAAGTAAAGAAACCACTTGATTGAAACCCGCGTCCAATACTCCATTCGGCAAATATTGAAAAATGAGCTCGGGTAATGCCTTTGAAATTTCAAAAATAAAAAAAGATGATCGTGTTTACTTGCCAAAGAGATCAGCTGAAAATGTGCACCTTCGGTTGGCCACCAGAACTCAAGCGCCAGCCATGGGCTTGCAAACATTTTGGCCGCAGGCCTTGGACAATCCAACAGGACTCAGCACACGCCATCCAAGAATGGTAAAAAAATGAGGTTCCTCGCTTCATTTCCTGCGCACAATTGCCACCAAAATCTCCGGATACCAATCCGTTGGACTATTGTGTCTGGAGTATTTTGGAAAGCAAGGTTGGCATTAAAAATATCAGAGTGCCAATCACCTCAAGCAAGCGCTTCGCTCACCAACATATGTAAAAAAATAGATCTAAGTTACTCTGCTTTTAAGTCAAGAACCGCTGAACTAATTTATATTAAAAAATTATAAGATCTAAGAAAATCCCGTAAAAATATGGCAATAAAAAATTAAATATTTTGTGTTACATTCTTTCAATTTTTGGCCGTAATTTTTATCGTATGCGAGTTTTTTCAATTTGACTTACACTTTAAAATCGTATATTTTCTAAAGTTTTTCTACACCTCGTAACACTATTTGTTGAGGGTATTACATACAGATCACAATTATCGTCGGCACCTCACAAAATTTTAAATTGAGGTAGGGTTTGATTTAGAATTAAAGCCCATTATTCTTGAAGATGTTTAGGTTCAAATGGACCAACAAAATTAAAATTTTCCTGAATTTGCAGTCGCTCTACAGGTCACAATTGAAAACCAATCGGCACGGGTTTTTTTTATGGGCAGAGAGTTAAGGCAGGGAAGAAATATCGCAATTTTTATTGGCCATTCGATTTTTTTAACTGTAAAAAGCACACAAATTTCGAGTGAAATTGATTTGAATATCTAAAACAATACGACGAAGTGCGGAAATATTCGGCAAATGCCTCCGGTCAAAAACTAAAGGGTAATATTTGGGCGGGGCTAAAACAACACGACGGAGTGCGTAAATATGCGGCAAATGCCTCCGATCAAAAACTGAAGGGTAATATTTGGGCAGGGCTCTATGACATTATTTCAGAAACTAAATCTTCCACAATGAATTTGGACATAAGGGGGTTTCCAACATATTGTAGTGTTGTATGATATCACATGGTCGGCTCCGCACGACTATAGCCTTTGCTTATTTTTTTTTATTTTGGATTATATTCAACTATGGGTTTGGGTATACACCTTAAAAAAAATCGCCAATAGTTATGATATGTTGGCTATATATATAGCAATATTTCGTAATACTTTTGGACTAAGGTCCCTGATATGCTTGACTACATTTAGTCACGTTTTTTGCAATACTCCTCCATATTTGGCCCATGGCCCTTAATATTTTGGGGTATTGTCATTGATAGTTTGCGCTTTATGCAATCATATTTGGCCAACAATATTTTTGGCTTATATTCTGCAATATATTGAACTATGTTCTTTAATATTTTAGGCTATTTTTTTTTTTTATAAATTTAAATCACATTTTAATAAAATGCAGTGTGAACATCAAAACAAAATCACCCATTCGATATGGTAATATGGGTATTGCATGTCTATGTTTATTTATTTTTTCGCAACTTGTTTATTAAATTATTGATAGTATGTGCTTTTGTAAATATTGAAATTTATGCGCAGCAGCTTACCCTCTTCATACACAGACACAAACGCACACACACAATTTACATACACATATCTAGTGATGTATTGCTGCACAAATAGGTCGTTTGATGTTTTACAAATAATTGGCAAAATGTGTATATCATTGATGTGACTGCTGCTGTTGTAGTTGTTGCTGCTGCTGCATATTATGACAATTAGTAGATATGTAAACATCACATGTCGCGTATATATATTTACAACATACGCATCAATAAGTATGTCAAACGGGAATGACGATGTCTGACTGCCAGTGACTATGTTTATCTGTGGTTTATAATTTAACCACTTTGTGGCAGTTTAATATTCGCGCACACACACATACATAGGTAGACATACAGCCATGGTTTGACATCGATTTATATCATTTGGGTATTTTGTTAATTTAATTGAACTCTTTTCAATATTCCATTTTCATTGGAATTGTATGCTCAATAAAATACCCTACAGGGGATATAATTGGGTAGGTCAACGGGATGTCTCCCATAAAAGAGCACCTTTTATATTTTTTCGGTAGGAGGACCCATCAAAAAAGCAATTATAAAAGTGGGTGGTCCCAATGAAGGTCAGAAAGGTATTTCACACGACTCCCACAACAGAGAGAGCTTCTTAGGGTCTTCCTTCAATAGAAAATCTTCTAAATAGCATCAATGTGGAGGATAAGTTCTTATCTTATATCTTTAAGAAAATCGTTCATCTAATATTCTAAAAGTTACTTGAGAAGCGAAAAAGAAAGTCGTTGTTATGCTTGGAAAAAAAGACTTTCTTTTTCCCATTTTCGTAGGGTATTACCACATTTGCCCGACATTTTCCATTCAATTTCTTTCTTCACCTACCATACTTACAATTCCGTCGATGCATTGCCATGTTAATGCATTCACAAAGATAACGCAAAAATTATGTTAATAAATTAACCACATTTTATGGTTGTCATGAACGCATGTTATCATTTCGTTTGTGTGTGTGTTTTTTTCATACTATTAGTACTTAAATTTATATGTCGATAATTTGTTTAATTAACTTAAAACTTTAAATCATTTATTGGATGGCGGTCAGTGTGGTCAAGAAATCCAATTGATTTGTAATATCAATTATGACAGTGTGGTTGAGTTTAAAAAAAGTTCTACAGAATAAACTTCAGAGGGACAAACAACAGGAAAATAATTAATTTAACACATAAACTATTGATCCTTGAGAATATCCTTTAAAAAAATCCATGAATATTGGTCTCATATCTATTGAAAAATATTTTTTAAGAAATCGATGAATATTGACATTTTGGTCCTAGAAAAATATTATTTAAAAAATCCACAAATGTTGGTCTTCTAGTCCTTGAAAAATATTTTTCAAAAAATCCACGAATATTGGTGTGTTGGTCCTTGAAAAATATTATTCAAAAAAATCTATTACCAGTAGTCGTTTGATCAGTAAAAAATATTATTTAAAAATAGATCTGCTGTCCTTGAAAAAATATCCTTTAAAAATTCTTCAAAACATCAACAATGAATATTGGTCTGTTTGTCCTTAATATTTAGAAAATCCAGGAATATTGACCAGTTGGTCCTTGGGAAAATATTTTTTAAAAATTCACGAATATTGGAATATTGGTCCTTGAAAATAGCTCTTCAAAAAATCCTCGAACTTTAGTCTGATATTCTTAAAAAAAATCCACAAAAGTTATTCTTTAAGTCTTTCAAAAATATTCTTAAAAAATTAACGAATATTGGTCTATTGGTTCTTGAAAAATATTCTTTAAAAAATCCACGAATATTGGTCTATTGGTTCTTGGAAAATATTCTTTAAGAAATCTAGGAATTGATCCTCGAAAAATATTCTTTAAAAAAATCCACGAATATTGGAAAATATTCTTTAAGAAAACTAGGAATTGGTGCTTGAAAATATTACTTAAAAAATCTCCGAGTATTAGTCTATTGGTGCTTGAAAAATATTCTTTAAAAAATATACGAATATTGATCTATTGGTCCTTGAAAAATATTCTTTAAAATTCTACGAATATTGATCTATTGGTCCTTGGAAAATATTCTATAAAAAAATCCACGAATATTGATCTAGTGGTCCTTGAAAAATATTCTTTAAAAAATCCACGAATATTGATCTATTGGTCCTTGAAAAATATTCTTTAAAAATCCACGAATATTGGTCCTTGAAAAATATTCTTTAAAAAATCCACAAATATTGGTCTTTTAAAAATATTCTTTAGAAAATCAACGAATATTGGTGTATTGGTCCTTGAAAAATATTCTTTAAAATATCCACGAATATTGGTCTGTTGGTCCTTAAAAATATTCTTTAAAAAATCCACGAATATTGGCCTGCTAGTCCTTAAAGAAAATTCTTTAAAAATCCATAAATACTTGTCTGTTGGTCTTTGAAGAAAATTCTTTAAAAAAACCACGAATATTGATCTGTTAGTCCTTGAAGAAAATTTTTTAAAAATCCATGAATACTGGTCTGTTGGTCTTTGAAGAAAATTCTTTAAAAAATCCACGAATATTGGTCTGTTGGTCCTTGAAAAATATTCTTTAAAAATCCGCGAATATTGGTCTGTTGGTCCTTGAAAAATATTCTTTAAAAAATCCAAAAATATTGGTCTATTGGTCCTTGAAAAATATTCTTTAAAAAATCCAAAAATATTGGTCTATTGGTCCTTGAAAAATATTCTTTAAAATATCCACGAATATTGGCCTATTGGTCCCTGAAAAATATTCTTTAAAAAATCCACGAATATTGGCCTATTGGTCCCTGAAAAATATTCTTTAAAAAAATCTACGAATATTGGCCTATTGGTCCCTGAAAAATATTCTTTAAAATATCCACGAATATTGTTGTATTGGTCCTTGAAAAACATTCTTTAAAATATCCACGAATATTGGTGTATTGGTCCTTGAAAAATATTCTTTAAAATATCCACGAATATTGGCCTATTGGTCCCTGAAAAATATTCATTAAAATGTCCACGAATATTGGCCTGTTGGTCCTTGAAAAATATTCCTTAAAATATCCACGAATATTGGCCTATTGGTCCCTGAAAAATATTCATTAAAATGTCCACGAATATTGGCCTGTTGGTCCTTGAAAAATATTCCTTAAAAAAACAACGAATATTGGTCTGCTGGTCCTTTAAAAATATTCTTTAAAAAATCCACGAATATTGATCTATTGGTCCTTAAAAAATATTCTTTAAAAAATCCACGAATATTGATCTATTGGTCCTTGAAAAATATTCTTTAAAAAATCCACGAATATTGATCTATTGGTCCTTGAAAAATATTCTATAAAAAATCCATGAATATTGATCTATTGGCCCTTGAAAAATATTCTTTAAAAAATCCACGAATATTGATCTATTGGTCCTTGAAAAATATTATTTAAAATTCTACGAATATTGATCTATTGGTCCTTGGAAAATATTCTATAAAAAAAATCCACGAATATTGATCTATTGGTCCTTGAAAAATATTCTTTAAAAAATCCACGAATATTGATCTATTGGTCCTTGAAAAATATTATTTAAAAATCCACGAATATTGGTCCTTGAAAAATATTCTTTAAAAAATTCACAAATATTGGTCCTTGAAAAATATTCTTCAAAAAATCCACGAATATTGGTCTGTTGCACCTTGAAAAATATTGTTTAAAATATCCACGAATATTGGTCTGTTTGTCCTTGAAAAATATTTTTTAAAAAATCCACGAATAGTGGTCCATTGCTCCTTGAAGAATATTCTTTAAAAAATACATGAATGTTGGTCTATTGGTCCCTAAAAATATTTTTTAAAAAATAATAATATTGAATAATATTCTCATAAATGGTCGTTAGTCCTTAACGAATATTGGTTTATTTGTCTTTGTCATTGATTTTTTTTTAAATCGTTGAAAATAGTTTTTAAAAAAGCCACAAATATCGGTTTCAAAAATAATAGTTCTCTTAGCTTTTTTTTGTAATTTTAATCAATATATTTTTGTCCTTTATTTTTTTATTATTTAATTTAATTTAATTTCATGCGCAACATTTATTTCCATTTAATATATTTTTTTTTTTTTTTTGTTTTTCATGTAGAAAATAAACATTAAAAGGCCAATCAACTTATCTCGAAATAAAATAATTAAATAAGAAGAGATTATTACAGCATTGCAATGTGGCTTGTTCTCTCTTTCACGTTTAATTGATGCTGTTGTTGCTGTTTTTATTGTTGTATGTTTTGTCCATTGCATTTTGCCCATTTTCCATTGCAATATTGGCCATTAATTTTATGAATTAACAAAATTTATTTAAAAAAATCAATTCGATATGGCTGTGGATTTGCAAATGGAAATAAAACTATTAAAGGGTAATTATGAGAGAAGAGAAAAAAACGAATGAACAACAACAAATTAAACACATTTTTTATTAGCTGGTAAGGCTATTACAGTTAAATAATGAGGAGTATTTAATGGATACAATTTATATATGCGAAAGCTTTAAGGTCGTGGTTGTAGGAGAAACATGAAGAGGGTTTACTATGTTGTTTAAGAGAAAGGAGATATGTTTAAACATGGGTTTAATAAAAGCAGAGAGACTTTTGGCTCCGCTATTAACAAATGTCAAAATATGAAATATTATTTAGGAAAAAAAGGCCCATTTTTATGATAACCTTTTTTATAGAAAATTGAAAATAAGACCATTCACATTTGTTGGGGCTTTCAAATAATTTAAATTCCAAATTACAGTTCATTCTTTTAGACATTATAGCTACACCAAAGTTAATTTTTTTGATGTAATGCGAACAGATTACTCCTTTACTGTAGCCCAATATATAAAAAAATGGTCCAAAATATTGCTTGCATAATGTCGAAAATAGCAATGACCATAGCCCAAAATACCAATGCCTATAAGTCACAACGCGGTCAATTTGATTTATCCCCATTTAATAGTACTGTCCATAATTCTAACATGTCCTTCAAAAAATTAGAAATTAATGCTTTGCAATTTAATTTAAAAAAATACACTATTGTACCTCTGTTAGTTCTTTGGATTTCATTTAAACAAAAACGGCGTTTAACCAACGGCATTTAACCAACGGCGAAACGCGTCGCATAGTGGTGAGTGTGTGATAGTGTCTATCTGGCTTTCCTTTTCACTACAAATTTCAGATCATTAAGCTCGTCTCGAAAGAGAAAACAAACACATAAATCATCAAAGTTTTTCTTGTTTTAAATTAGGTACTTTATTCACTTTTTAAAAACCTAAAACATAAAACCAAAATTCATTTTTATATAAAAATAATGTTTGGTAAAGCCAATTAACCCAATTTTGGCTTGGACAAAACAAAAGCAACTCTGTTGTACATTCATATAACCGCTGCAATTTCAGTTGTTTTTACTGTGATATTTATCGCTTTTTGCTTCCTTCGACAATTTCGATTGTCATAAATCCATTTTGAGAAGTTTTTTACAACAGTATGTGTTTTTCTTTTCGTTTTTTAAGTACTGCCCAAAATTTTAAAAATGGCTAGAAGCAAATACAGTACCTGAATAAAACGGCAAATTATCAGTGACTATCAAAACAACATATCACAGAAAATGATTTCCGAGAAATATTTCATAAATATTTATGTGATTTCATAATTATTTCTGTATACTAAGTCGGTTTTTTGAAACTGGATCAGTAGTAACAGTCTATAACGGATGAAGGCCGTGAAAAACTTCAGCCCGTACTGATCCACAAATTGTGAGAGAAATAAAAAAAAAAACTATTTAAAAGTTCAACTGGATTGGTGAGAGAGCAATCATTGGATATAAGCTCGAGATCAGTGCGTAGATGAGTAGTGGCAGTTGGTCTGCATGCCCGTAAGACATCAAAAAACCATTTATATCTGAAAAAATCAAAAAGGCTTTCGGAAACGATAATATTAAGTGGAATCAAGCTCAATGGAAAAAAACATTATTTCTGGGATGAGTCTACGTTTAATATTAAAGGCTCAGACGTGAAAAAATTTACGGTGAGAAGGCCAAAAATGAAGGACTCAAGCCGCAGTATTGCAAAGGTACAGTGAAGTATGAGGGAGGGTCAAAAATTGCGTGTCGCTGTTTTTCTTTCTATGGACTTGGGCCTATCCATAAAATAAAGGAAGTTGTGGATCGATTTGTTTACATAGATGTTTTGGACATCACGTTGTTCCCTTATGCTGAGTAAAATATTGGGCTGATTTGTGTGTTTCAGCATGACAATGATCCCAAACTTGTATCAAAACTTGTCAAAAAATTGATTGCGGGAGTCAAAAATTCATGTTTTGTTATGGCCGGCACAATCACCTGACCTAAACTCCTTAGAAAGCCTTTGGAGTATCGTAGATAGGAAGATCAAGAGAGATTCGGAAATAAATAAGCACAACATTTTCTAAAGAATTCGGGGTGCCTGGGAAAGCACACCCAAGGATCAAATTGTGCGTGTTATAGATTCAATGCCTCGTAGGTGTGCAGCTGCTATCAAAAATAATGGTTATGCTATCGACTACTAGCCAAAATTTAATTATTTTAAAATAAAAAATCAAAAGTTGCTTTAGTTTTGACCAAGCAAAAATTGGGTCATTTAAATTGGGTCACATATTATTTTTCGTTCAAACTTATTTTTGTATTTTTATTTTTAGTTTCTTGAAAGTGAATTAAACCCCTCATTTAAAACTGGAAAAATAATTACGATTTGTTCATTTTTGTAAAAGTTACAGGACATTTATTGTCTTTGCGATTTAAGTTGCTTTAGTTTTGGCCACCAGTGTATATCTTTATCCGATTTCAAATTAATTGTGCACCAAATGGGCAATACAATTCCGAATTTAAAAGATACAAATGCTTCGGCATATTTAGTCCTTTGAACTTTAAATAATAATTGTAATCATAACGTGTATGATTAAATTCTCCCAAAAAATCTTTTAATTGTTATGTGGAGCTCTATTAAAGTAGCAAAGTGGTGTAGGGTATCATAAAGTCGGTCCGGCCCGACTATAGGATTTTCTTTACTAGTTTTTTTTTAATTTCCAATTATATTTTCGCAAATCCTTCAAAAAAATCTAGCATTTGCTTCTGCAAGTCCTTCAAATTAAGGAAAAGACAGACAGGGTGTCAGCCACACATGGAAATGTGAAATTTTCAACTTCAATTTTTTTTCCATCAAACCTTTATCTTCGACTTGAAATTTTCCCCAAACAGTGTATTTTTCCTGTTCATCAATGTGCTGGGGTTGTATCGCTGCTGCTGCTGCTGCTGCTGCCGTAACCAAAAAGCCAGAGCATTTCATGAATACTTTTCAATAACCATCAAAAAAGATTATTTCGCCTAAAGCCAGTAATTGTGGTTGGTTTAATGTCGAAACCGAAGAATATTTTCGACTTTGAAATAAGAAATGCGAAATAGCAGAAGAAAAAAAACGGAATACAAATCTGAAGCCAGGGAAAGTTTTATGAATTTCATGATGAAAAAACAATAAAAACAACAACAATTGGAAAAAAGGCAACCAACAGAAACTAAGAACAGAAATCGAGAAGACAAAAGAAGAAAATTACCAAAAATGCCTAAGGTCATGTATTTATGAGCAGATGCAACTGAATATTTAAGTATTTTTTCGAAAAAAAAATCGATGGAGATGAAGAAAAAAAATTCATAAAAACAACAGAAAACAGCAACAACATGTAGTAGTAGATATACAGTAACAAAACATCCATGTCTGAGTCTGAAGGGCGATACATGAAATGACGAGTTGGTCAAGAAGCATTTTCCGAAAAAAAGAAAAGAATTCAAAATCTTTCCCAGAACTGTTTATGTGTATTGTATGGTATTTTTTTTGTGATTATCATGTTGTTTTTGTTTTCGTTGTTGCTTTCATTATTTTCTGCTCTGTTGTTTATGTGCATTTTTTTCGGTTTGGTTTTGTTTTGTTTGCCTTTGGCTGTAATTTCTGATTATGCCAAAATCTCTATTACAATAAGGATGATACACAGGATACACAGTATTTGATGGATATCAGACATCACGTCTTGGCATTCGATAAATTGATTCGATAATGTATTTTAAGGAAAAAAAATATAACCAAATCCTGGAAGCAAATCGAAATAATTTAAGACAGATAATATGGTAATAAGCCTAATGGATTTATTTTAAAAAAACATTTTTGGTGAGGAGAATGGGTATTCTAGAGGAGAACATAAAAGTGGCAGAACCAAGTCTGTGAAGAGGAAATAATCGATATATATATAAACGAATAGTGAAATTACTGACTGATAGTCAATGCCCACATGAAACGACTGAAACTAGAATCTTGAAAATGAGAAATTTGTACTAAAAGGGTACGAAAAATTTACTTAAAATTTAATACTATGTATTGGACTAAGGGCATGGGCAAGAATTCTGAAATTTGGAACGAGGGTCGCTAATGGAGTGCAGGATAGATGTACCAAAGGGATATTGCGAATTGTAACTATAAGGTTATGAAAAGTTCTAAAATGATGTAACGTGATGATTTCATCACATACATTAGTACAAACAAACAACCGCACCTATTGCAAAATTATAACAACCTCAACGGCCACTGCAGGAATACAAGCAATGCGATTTCGGTGGTATGCCGTTCACAGCATAAGGCAAAGAATTCGCAATGACTTGATAGGACCGGTCACATATAGGAGGCTTGCTACTGCAGGGGGCTTGCCGTCCTCCGACTAACAAAGCGTTAGACGTGAATAATTTTTCCAAGACTGGGAAAAATATTTCCGACTGCGGCTCGCTGTTCCGCAGGAGTTTCGTCTCGCTGTATCACAAGAGCTCTGGCTCGCTGTTCCACAGGAGTTTCGACTCGACTAGTTACCTCGCTTCTGTAGACGACCCGAATAACAAAACCCGGTTGCGGAACCCGAACGAGGCCCGATGCATCCACGAAGACATAGACTTCGGTTGCCGAACCTGAACGAGTCCCGATTCATCTGGAAAGCCTAACGCATCGGTTACCGAATCAACCCTTAACGAGCTGCCTAACCCGAACGAATCTCAATCCGCCTATGAAGAGATGGACAGCTGCTCCTAAGGATTTCCGCTGTGAATTTCTAGCTTTTATATCACATGTCGTCAGTCTGCCTCCGAAGCCTTATAATTCGTGATCGTCAACAATCCTCATAACCCGAACACAAACGTAGTAATTCCTGATCGTCGATCACAAGTACCGATTACCTTCAAATCGTCAACATCCCGCATCACCCGAAGGCAATCATAGTAATTCCTGATAACAGTTAAACCGTCGACAACCGACGACCACAAGTTCCCGATTACCTTAAAATCGTCAACGTCAGCATCACTCGAACGCAACTTCGTAGTTCTCGATCTTCTTTACCCCGACATCATCATTCCCGATTGTCCACCAGTCGTAGTCCTTTTTGCCTACTATACGAGTAAACATCGAATACCGATCATCAATTAAACATCATTACTTTGAACCCACGAACACCTGCGAAGTCCATTCGCCATCCTATATTCCATTTTTAACTTATCGTATTTCACCCCGAGTAGATTGTGATTTAGCATTAAAGTTCAATAAAACATCAGATTTTTACCCCCAGGAAAGGGAGAAATCTAATCTTATTATTTAATAAGGTTTTGTGGGTCCTAATGGAGACCCTGATTATAGCTGAGCTTATTTCAGCCGACGAGAAAACAACGTTACAATGATACTAAACTTCTTCAATAGTACCATTTCGTATTATGAGATCGGATAGAGCTAACAACTTGAAATTTTGTATGGTATATATGGAGGTGGTATTGGAAATGTGTACTAAGTGTGCGAACTGTACTAAATGGTACTAAATTTGGAACAGTTTGGTTAAGGATGAACATATGAAGCTGGAACTTTAAAATTTTGTATTGGGGTCCCTGTTTGTTGCAGCTTTGTGATAAAGAGGCGGTTTTGGGAATGTGTACTGCAAGTACACGAAAAGTACTAAACAGTACTATATTTGGTATTGGTTTAACATATTGTGCTCGAAATCTGAAATTTGGTATTAAGGTCACTGATCAAGTATAACTTGGATATATAGACATGGTTTGGGAAATGTGTACTATAATTGTACGAAAATTACTGAACGGAACTATATTTGGTATTGGGTGAAGGTATATTGATAAAATTCTGAAAGTTTATATTTACAAATATTACTGGATTTGATATTGAGGTCTGTGGTGGTATCTGGAATTAAGATAAGGAGGTGGTTTTGGAAATATGGACTATAATTTTACGAAAATTACTAAATAGTATTAAATTGAGTATTAGGTGAAGGAATAGAGCTAAAATACTGAAATTTGACACAGATGTTACTGTTGGTGTCGGGAGTTAAGATATGAAGGTGGTTTTGGAAATGTGTACTAAAATTGGTCGAAAAGTTCCAAGTTGTACCAAATTGGGCAATCGGCGAAGGAATTGAGCTCAAATCCTAATATTTGACATTGATTTCACTCTTGGTGTCTATGGTAAAGATATGGAAGTGGTTTTGGAAATGTGTACTCAAATTGTACGAAAAATACTAAATAGTACTACATTTGCATTGGGTGAACGTATACATCTAAAATCCTGAAATTTGATGTCTATGTCACTATTGACATCTGTTGTTAAGAATGGAGGTGGTTTTGGAGTTGCGTACTATAATTATTCGCAAAGTACTATGTGGTACTAAATCGGGCATTGGGTGAATGTATATAGCTGGAATCCCGAAAATTTATATGGTTGTTACTATTGATGTCTGTGGTTGAGGGAAGGAGCTGGTATCGGATATGAGTACCGTAATTGTACTAAATGGTGATACATTTAGTAATGGTGGAAATTACTGAGCTCAAATCCGGAGATTTACTGTTGCGGTCACTGTTGGTGCCTGAAATTGAGATATGGGTGCGGTTTTAGAAATATGTGCTAAAATCGTACGAAAATAACTAATTAGTACCAAATTTATTAGATGAAGAAAAAGAGCTGGAATCCCGAAATTTGATCTGGATGTCACTATTGGTGTCTGTGGTTGAGAGAAGGAGCTGGTGTTGGATGTGCGTACTGTAAGTGTACTAAATGGTACTTAATTTGGTAATGGGTGAAATAACTGAACTAAAATGCAGAAATTGCATATTAAGGCTACCCTTGGTATCTGAGGTATAGATAAAAAACTAATTGCTACTTAATTTGGTATTGGGTGAAGGAATATAGCTGGTATGAAAAAAATCTATATGGACGTTACTGTTTGTAGTTGAGAAAAGAAGGTGGTTTTGGAAATGCTTACTATGAAAAGTGAAAAATGCCCGAAAGTGCAAGTGTGCGTTGAGTGCTGAAGTTTTGAAATTTTATGTTGAGGTCACTGTAGGTTCCTAGGGTATACATGCGGAGACGTTAAGTTAGATTGGAACCGAAAAAATGGATGTGGGTCCACTGTGCAATGTTTTAGAAATTTCCTCATCGGTAAACTGTTATCCTCTCCGGAAGAAGGAACAACTGAAATTTTATATAAAACCTCGAGAGACTGAAAATTTTGTACAATGTACGAAGAATTGATTAAAAGTTACATCAAACAGAACAAATTGTGCATTTTGAGTACTTAAAAGCCTTACGCGAACTCTTGGAACGAATCTCAAATTTAAAGGTGAACTTTTCGTTGACGAATTACTTCGCTACTTATTATTGGATTTTTTTTTTTTGGACATGATGACAGGTTACCGGAAAATTTTTTGAGCATAGGGGAGATTTCTAAAAATCACAGCGACTTTCAGAACTCTTTTTTCTAATCACAATTTGTTTATTGTATAAATATGCCCAATACTGAACTATGGTTTAGAAGACCATATGGTTCAGTAGATCATAATCTACAAATTGACATAAAAGTTGACTGTTTCTTATTTTTCTGACAATATTTGGTGCCTTTTGTTATAAATTGCTATAGTAAATTCTCTTAAAAACATTTTAGAATTTGTTTTTTATAAAAATATTGCAATTTACCTGACAATAGACCTTTTATTGGCGCAAAAATACCAAATCTAAGTATAATTGAACAATTTAAACATATTTATTATTAAGTTACAATATTGGAATAGAAAATTCAATTTTTTTATTCCATTTCTATGTTGTGTACAATGTATGTTCCCTTTAGAGAACCATATTTCCTGAGAAACGAATACTTATCTAATGTTGAAATGTTTTCCTATTATATTTTTCCCTATCCTTAAAAGAACATAATTCAAAGAGTTGTCCTTATGGTTGAGTTTGTGTTTTTTCTTTCTCTTGTTCTCATCTCTAAACTCGTACATGGTCTTTCAGCTCAACCGTATGAACTCGTACAACGAGTGTGGCAAAGTTTTTTCCTCTGTGGGAATATCTTTAGTAAGCAATATATTTACTTAGATTGTGGTGTTGGATATTAAGTTGGGGTTGGATATTGAGTTAAATTTTTTAAACTAACCCCCCATTGAGGAGAGGAAATTTAAAATACAACACAATTTCGGCGGTCGCTTGAAAAAGAAGAATTAAGAAATTAACAAACCACGAATATGGTTGTTTTCTCAAAAAATCAAAAGGCACAACTCTGGTAAATTTTCAAAATGTCCTAAAATCACATATTCCTTGAAGATGTCTTAAATAAATATTTTTCAAGAACAAATCGTGCATTTGTTAAGGACTAATTCCTCATTTGCCGAATACCAATCGTGTTTTTTATGAACAAAATTTAAATTACTTTTCGAATTCACGACCAAATAATGTACAAAAAACTAGCGGTCCACAAAAAATTAGGAGTATTTTTGTCATTAAAAAGTATATCTATAAAAATACAATTGGAGCTCCAATGGTATCTGTTTTGAAACGCTAATAAAACTTTTGTAATATTTGAAAACAAATTTCTTTCCAACTCTACCAATAAACCACTCTTAATTCGTGAATAAAATATTCTTAAAGGAGTCGATTTGATTTTTTTTTTTAATCCGGGATTACGATTTAGTTTCCCTGAAGTGAAATTTTGCAAAAAACACGATTATATCTTCAAAGCCATTTGAATGAATTTGTACAATTTTTAAACCTTGAACCTTGAAAAACAAATTTTCAAAGCCCGTTTTTTTTAAATCCCTCATTTTTAAATCCATTGGAAATAATTGGCCAGAAAGTTGAGGAAAAATCCTTGTTTTTCATAAGTCATAAAATTCAAAATAATTTCTTAAAAAATCTACGATTGGTGGTCAGTATTTTTTTAAACACGATTTTATAGGGATAACGTCAAAGGCAGATATATTCTTCATCAAACTTTGCTAGAAGTCGCCAAAGAAAAGAAATCTCTATTTCTAATGTATATCAAAAAATATTTGCAATAATGTTCCCAAAAATCCGAGAACATTTCATAATTTTTATATCCTCAGTCATATGGCTAGTTTTACTCTCAGCCAAAAGGTGTCTCATTGAAATAACGGTTTTAGAGCCTAGGTTTCTTTGAACAAAATCCGTTTCAGGACATTTGGAGTCGATCTAGCCATGTCCGTCCGTCTGCTTGACTGGGGCTCACGATAACTCTTAAAGGGAGTATCCGATTTGGTCCAAACTTGGTACATCGTAATATTATTATCAAACTTTGATAGAGATCGGAGATTGGCAATATCGGTCCACTCCTTCTGGTACTTCCCCCACAATAGGTTTGATTTTTTGTTTCTACTAACACAATATCAGCTGTGAAGATGGGATATATCGGCGCACTGATTCTGGTACCTCCCGCGCAAAGGGATAAAAATGTTGAATATCCATGGAGCTCATAAAACGTGAAATTAACATCAGATTCCATTCAAACTTGGCACATCTCAATATTTCCATCAACACAAAATATTTTATAATCTTTTATAAAAATGGTAGATATTGAAAGGAGTTTAGTTTAGTTTAGTTTAAACGAAATGCGTCAAAGCAAACCAGTAAGGAAAAGTCAAAAGTGGGGCGGGCCAACTATATGATACCCTACACCACTGTGCAAATTTAGTAGAGCTCCCATAACAAATGCATTTATTTGAAGTAGATCATACCACCTATCAACATTTGGCTTTAGAGCAGTTACAGTTTGGTATGAGAGGGAGCTAATATATCCAATTCTGAATAAATTTTCACAAAATTTGACGGTGTGCATGATATCACTTCGAGAAGGATTCACGAAATTCACTCCATTTTGACTGATATTAGCTATTCTTTGCACAATAAACCTGAAATCGGACTAGGGATATATATGGGAGCTATATGCAAATCATAGACAATCTCGATAAAATTTGGCAAAAGTATTTCTGAGCCCTTTGTGGGACTTAAATCGCCAAATCGACTGAAACAAATATATGGGAGCTATAGCTATATCAGAACCGATTTTCTCCACATTTGACGTACTTGCTTCTCGACAGAATTCGGTCGGATGTATAAAATTTCAAGTCGTTTGGACTCATATTGGCTATTTGATGACCAATAAACCCGAAATCGACCGAAAATATGTATAGGAGCTAGATCCGAAACTAGACCGATCTTGACAAAATCTGATACACCTATTTCAAAGCTGTATCTGATATCTTGTACCAAAAATCGTACTTTAAACCCCAAATCGGATAAAACATATAGAAATATAGATTTACACCAAATTTGAAGTACTGGTTTTAGGGTGAATTCAATCGTAATTACCAAAATTCGGTGCAGTTTGGCTGATATTAGCCATATGGAGCACAATATTTGATAGAGGTATTTTCAAGCAGTATCTGATGTCCGGTACAAAATATCATTCTTGTGGAGTGCATATTACGCATGTGAGGGACTTAAAACTCCAAATCGGATGAAAAATATATATTGGAGCTATATCTATATCGGAACTGATTTACTCCAAATTTGATATACTTCTTCTAGACTGAATTCGGTGGGATGTACCAAAATTTAGTTCATTAGGACTTATATATTGCCTCTTTGGTGCTCAATTAACCCGAAATCGGTTGAAGATATATGGGAGCTATATCTAAATCTGATCCGATTACCCCCAATTTTAATAGGGTTCGTCCTTGGGCCAAACATATATTGTTTCCACAATTTCATATCAATTGGATAATTTTTTTCACAAGACGGACGGACTGACATGCATAAATCGACTCAAAAAGTGAGTCTGTGAAGATCCTCAAAAGTAGCTATGGGTCTATCTCGCTTAATTCTTCCTGTTGCAAACAAATGCACAAAAACAATACCCTTGCGACTATGTGGTGTAGGGTATAAAAATATTCTAACCAAAATTTCATTATAGGTCTGTCTCAGAACTATTTGTTTATATTTGTGGCCGTAAATAATAAATGTTTCAAAGCTCGAAAGAATAGAAAAATAGTTCATATCAAGTTTCATTTTAAGTCTCTGACCAAAAAACTGTACCCATAATATGCAGCAGTTCTAATGGCTCCTATATGTGTTTCTTATACCCTTCACCATACATAGTATAGTTCGTCATTCCCTTTGTAACTCATCGAAATAATAATTTTAGACCTAACGAAGTATATATGTATATTTTTGATCAGCGTAAAATTTTTAGTCAAAACGAATAAAGACAGGAAGCTAAAAATGTTCCACAGATCAGTCCTTTTTCTGCAGGCAGGTCAATATCGTAGATGGGCTATATGGGTCCATGATATCATATCATAGCCCCCATATTCGGTATTTTGATGGTTGCAGCAACACTTTTCAATGAAGTCGTCTGAAAATCCACACTAGAAGTTCGTTCTAAGCACTTTACCCCCAGAAATAGAATTATTTATATAGGTCCACAATATCGTATAACCACGATATTCGGTATTTTGATTTTTTTGGGACATAATTCAAGGGAAATTTTTCAAATTTCGTATTCAGAGTACGTTATCTTATGACAAAAAAATTCGTATGCTGGCCCACGTCTTCGTATAGCTTCCATATAACGTTACCTCCCTATATTCAGTATTTTGATGATTTTAGCGACATTCTTTCATTTCATATTTAGAGTTTGTAATGAGCAGTACTGTCTATGAAACACAATTGTCTATGCAGGTCCAGGTCTGCGTTGTTTTTTCTACGCTATAGTTTATGGGTATTCTTTTTCAAAATTAATTTAAAACAAGTATACAAAGGCTATAGTCATGCGGGGTCGACCATGTGATACCCTACAACACTACAATATGTCCAAATCAAGTTTGGAAGATTTCGCGGAGCACTGCACAGATCGTTTCAGTTGTGTGATCAGGAATGTTTTTCTGTTTTTGGTTCATTTGAACCGCTAAGAGTTTTGAGATCATATCGAAAAGCAAGAGGCCCCTCTGTATCTCCAAAGTGAGACTCATCTATATGATTTGCTTGTCTACGATATTTGGTTAGTGGTCCATTCTAGATTCTAACTTCATAGGAGATTTCGTGCCCCTAGGTTTTTATTTGTGACCTTTATAACGGATGCAAAATTAGGAAAATTTTTAGTTGTTGGTCCATTTCAACCCCTAAATATATGGCGGACCTCTTTAAAAACAATAGGCCTAGCCTTTCTGGTCCTAATCCTAACCTTGTAAAAATTTTCGTGAGGATCGGATGATAATTGAAATCTGTATATAATAACCCCAACCTGTGTTGTAAAGTGAAAAAATATTACAAAATATAAACTTCAATATTAGAAGTGAAAATGAAAAAAATGGGATGCGATAAAAAATATGAAAAAATTAAAAATGTCACAAAATACTACAAAATCTATATTAACATCATTATAGGCGTATTTTTATGCGTTTTTTAGATTTTATACTTTTATGCCAAGAGGGCATTCTGAATTGACAAAATTTGACAAAATCGGTCTAGCCATTCTTGAGATATATGCATTCTAGAAAACATCTCCTTCCTTTGTATATATACATCTATATATATAAATGAAAGTTGTGTTAGTTACTACGCTTATAACTTAAGAACCGCTGAACTGATTTTAATGATTCATACAAATTCGGAATTGTCTCTTATCCGAAAAGGATAATATCCAAAAAAATCGCGTAAAAATGTGATATATTAACATTTTCATTTTGACTTTTCAAATGTACAATAGTAATGTTTTATTTTGCATGATTTTTTTCCATTTTGACTTACTTTTTTCTAATGTACATTTGTAGTGTTTTTTTATATTTTATTTTTGAATTCGAATATTTATACCAATTTATTTAATTGACTTGATTTCTTGAGAACTGAAATTGATGTGGTGGCGAAACGGAATAGATGATACCGAAATAATTTAATGCGGTCACACCAAAGTTAAAAGAAAATTACTTTTTCAAAATCGTTAAAAAGAAACACGAAAAAAGAGATCTCATTGCAACAATTCTCAAAACGGGAAAATATCGAAAAAAAATTGCAATGGAATTGAATTTTAAAATAAAAGTACATTCTATTGACAAACTTTGTAAGGATCTTTAAACAGTTGCTGTAAAAAATCAGCGAACAAGTTAAAGATTTTTTCAATTTGTTATTCTTCTTTTGTCAATTTTTTTTTTTCAATTTGTAATATCATATTGAATTCAGTGGATTTTTTGTGAACAAAATAAAGAATAATTTTTCACTATATATAATTTTTCACCAAAAAAATGAAATAAGTGCGAAATACGATGGTAACTGACATCTACCTTTCAACTCCAGGGCCTACATCGTGCTTCAGCTGGAAGATGCGCAGACATTTAAACAAACAAAAATGACCGAAAAAGACTAATGGGGCTTATTTCAGAGCGTGGCCCTACTTCTTTCATGTAACAATAATCCGTCCAATGAGAGCTCAAAATGCAAAAATTTTTGGGAGTACAATCAGTAAAATACCAAATATAAAGGGTGCAAAATAGTAGAGCGAATGGGACTTTTAGTAAGAAAAGGATTTCTATCCTTCCAAAAATTCTGCCTGAACATTTAAGATACCTTAAATCGCTTTAGCAGGTCATGATATCGATCATAAATAATCATCGTATGATTTAAGCCATTTTTGGAGTCTTCGCCATTTTCTTCTATTTTTGGCCCTTATTTGGCATCTTTGTTTCTAAGGGGGGTAGAGAACCTCTTCGCATAAAATTTTCGGAGTAGGGCCCATATTGGTCTTGACCACTAAAAAATTTTATTTATGCTACCCTGGGGTAAGGAACCATCGTACAGATAATTGCCACATAGAAATTTATTCATGTAAAGTCCCCACATTGGAGTATCCCCAAGTCCACTTTCACATCTAATGTGTGGTCAGAAAAGAAAAATTTGTATTCTATTGAATTTGTAACCCCCAAGAGAATAGTGGTTGGGAACGTAGATTTGGGATATACATCTATATGAAATAAATTGTGAAAACATGAACAAATTACAAATATAAGAAAGTAGCACGGGACCGAATATTTGTTGAATCGTCATTAAATTATACTATGATGAAAAATATGGACTCCAACTTACAATTTAAATGGCAAATAAAATTAATTCCCATCTTACGGTAATGGATGTAAAATAGCTATATTTTGATTTGGCCTCTATTTGTCATCTTGGATTATAAGGGGTGAAGAAAGTTTTCAATGTAGGTCGATGTTTCGCATTTTACCATATTTCAAAGGATTTGGCTAAAAATGAGTATTTGGTGATGAAAATCTTACACAAAAATTTCAACATATCTACAAATTTTAGGATTTTCTCCATGTAATAGTATCCCCTCAAGTCCACCTTTTGGCGGACAAACAGACCGACATGGTTAGGGGGACTTATGAGGACTCTAATGCACAATCTGAGGTGCTAATGGGTTCAAAAAAGTAATTAACTTTGCCTATTCTTAAATCAATTAGCCCTCAATTACGAGTTGTACAAAGTACAGTAAATTCCAAATTACTGCTCATTTGACTAAAAATTAAAAACTAATCGACCAGTACGTGAATATTTATAACATTCATATCTTTGAATAATCATGCTTTGACAAATATGCATAATAGACAAAAACTATGGGCCGGCAACGCGGACCGGGCCAGCTAGTAGTATATATTTCGATATATACATACGATATATTTAATGTAGGCATCTACGTAACGGTCAAAATTGATCGTTCGTCTATTTGTAATTTCGCCGGGTTAAATTTTTTCAGGTTTTAATGTAAAATTTTACTTTTATTTAACGCAAATGTCATGGTCTGTTTCACACACTAAATATTAACCGATGACCATCAAAATTGGAAAGCTTCTGTCCAGCCTTAAGTTCTAGCCCCATGGTAATTTACGCGTCGATTGGTCCATAATTGCGACCTGTAGAGCAATTGCAAAATCAGGATTTTTTCAGTTTTTGGTCAATTTCGAGCCCTAAATATTATGCGAACATCTCCAAAAGAAATAGGGTTCTATTCTGACTTTAACCCCACCTCTATTCTAAATTTCGTGAAGATAGAATGATTAGAGTGATTACAAATCAACATGGACAGACGGACCTGTAGAGTGATTACAAATTAACATGGACAGACGGACGGACGGACATACATAGCTAGATCGACTCTTCTCGGCGATATAGGGAGATCCATATATACTTTCCTATGTGGGAAACCAATATTTCAAGGTGTTACACAATTTTTGGCCCAATCAAACTTATAATACCCCCAACACATAGTTTGTAGGGTATAAAAATTGTTCAAATTTTGTGTCCTATGACAAAAAAAAAATCGTATGCAGGTCCACGTCTTCGTATAGCTTCCATATAACGTTACGTCCCTATATTCAGTATTTTGATGATTTTAGCGATATTCTTCATCGGAGTTTCATTTCATATTTAGAGTTCGTAACGAGCAATACTGTCTATGAAAGGCAATTGTCTAGGCAGGTCCAGGTCTGCGTTGTTTTTATTTAGACTATATTTTATGGGTATTATTTTTCAAAATTAATTTAAAAAAAAATCCTATTTACCCACCTTAATACTCAGTGCCAGCAAACATATATATGAGCAGGCAAAGTAAATATATGACATATTTAAATATACTACATAATATTTTTTACACACATACTGGCACACAAACAAAAGCGTTTTCTTTCAATGTGTGCCATACCATAAATATAATTTATATGCACATGTATTGAACGTTCGCACACACATATACGAGTATAAATGTAATAACAAACTATATGGATTTATGTGTGTGTGTGTGTGCATGTATGTCCGTTTGTACAAGTGAGTGGAAATTAATGGAAAACGTATTACACATACAATGCAAAAACATGTTATGTCGGTGGCATTAAAGCAGGGTTTAGGGGGTTAGCTATCTAGCTAGTTTGAGCTTGTGCCCCAGTCATGTATGTCCTGTCGCCTGCACGAGTGTGTGTGTGTGCGATCTGGTATTTGTATTATAATGCATGATTTGTGCATTGTACGTGTCAAATGCAAAAAATCATATATTTATTTGAATTTGAATTTCACTATGGATTTCTATTTCGTTTCACTTTGCATAGGACGACGATGACTACTACCACTACTACTACTACCCTTTTTATGGTAATTTATGAAAGTGAGTTTTTTCTCTCTCTCTCTCTGCTTTCGTTGCTGTTTTATTTCAGATCTGAACATAGGACCCCGTTTGCACAAATGGGTAGTTTATCAAAGAAGTGGTAGAAATAAAAAATGATTTTCAAGCTAATGTTGAATGTAATCTGCAATCTGTAGATGAAAACTAATGAAGCATATCAAATGCGAATAGTTTATGGCTGTAATGTGAACCAACGAAACTTAAAAAAAAAAAAAAACGATTTAAATGAGCTATTTTGGAGGTCACATCAGGGGAATTAAAGGTAATTCGTTCAAAAGATTTAAATGAATGGACATAACTTAGGTATTAAAAATATCAGTGCGCTTTGAACGTAATTAGAGGAGTATGGGGGCATACCAAAAAATTCCGGATTATATATTTAACATGTTAGACTTCTAAATTCGTAGGCTATGATATCTGATAATTTTTTTTGTATATTTTGTTTATAATTTTGTTCCATATTTTGATGCTGCTTATACTCCTATTGAGCCCAACGTACACATATTTATTATTTCACACACATGCAATACCCTGTACCATTACTGTTGTTGAGAAAAAAGCAAAATGCACACTTACATTATCAACAAACTCCTACATAATTTCCTCCTTTTATAATATATTTTCTTATTTAGACATATAACACACATGAGGATAACTCGGACAGTTTGAAGGCAAAGTTTTAATTCCCTCGAACCATCGTCGATTCCTTCAATGGAGGAAAATGACTGTTGTAATAAAATAACGAATGTCCTTTCAAAATTCACTAAATTAATTATTATTTTCACCCAAAAAGTATTTTAACGAGTAAAAAAGCTGTAAGTTCGGCCATGGCCGAACTTTGAAGAAATTTCAAAATTCTCGAAAAATATAACATTCGATTTTTAGATATTTAATTCGACCTTTGTTATATATTTTTACAAATTCAAATTTAATAAAAAATGAGCTCGAGGTCTTTGTTGTTGTTTAATTATTTATTATTTTCGATATTTCGTCCTCCAACGGAAGACATCATCAGGAACAATACTGTTTAAACATATAACAAAATTTTACAAAATATCGCTGAGCTTCGACGCCGACCTTGTGTTGCTGCCATCTGTTTTGTTTGTTTGAGTGACAAAACAGATGGCAGCAACACAAGGTCGGCGTCGAAGCTCAGCGATATTTTGTAAAATTTTGTTATATGTTTAAACAGAATTGTTCCTGATGATGTCTTCCGTTGGAGGACGAAATATCGAAAATAATAAATAATTAAACAACAACAAAGACCTCGAGCTCATTTTTTATTAAATTTGAATTTGTAAAAATATATAACATTCGCCAAAAATTCTGTTACCATTTTAAAATACCGAATATAGCCGTACGACGTGTACCTGCATAGACATTGATTGTCAAAAGCCATTACCATATTCAAATTCGAAACTTGAAATAAACGGTGAATAATAATAAGCCAAAATCAATAAAATACCGTATATAGGGAGGTACCGTTATATAAGAGCTATGCGAAAACCTGCACAGACAATTTTCTGTCAAAGGCTGTACCTTCCATTACGAACTTCAAATACGACATCTCAAACAATTTCGGTGAGAATTGTACCTAAAATCGTCAAAATACCGAATATAAAGAAGTACCGATGTATGGGGCCTATACGAAGATCTGGACCTGCATAGGCAATTTTCTGTCACAGACTGTAGTTCCCATTACGAACTCTAAATACGTAATTTGAAACTACTACGGTGAATAATGACGCTAAAATCATCAAAATACCGAATATAGGTAGGTACTGTTATATGGGGGCTATACGAAGACGCGGACCTGCACAGACAATTTTCTGTCATAGACTATAGTATTCATTACAAACTTCATATACCAAATTTGAAACAATTCCGGGGAATATTGTCGCTAAAATCATTAAAAAACCGAATATCGGGAGGTACCCTTATATGGGGGCTATACAAAGACATGGACCTGTACAGACAATCTCCAGTCATAGGCTGTAGTATCCATTACGAATTTCAAATACCGAATTTGAAACAAATCCGGTGAATAGTGTCGCTAAAATCATCAAAATACCGAATATCGAGAGGTACCGTTATATGGGGGCTATACCAAAACGTGGGCCTACATGGCCCATTTTCAATACCAAAAGTCCTGCAGACAAAATAAACATTTGAGTAAAGTTTTATCTATCTTCTTCATTTGGTTCGGAAGCCAGAGTTGATTTCGGCAGACGTATAGACGGACAGACGACGGTCAAAACGTGCCTAGTAGAAATAACAGATTTAGACCCCAGGTCTCTTTGGACCAAATCCGTTTCACAACATTTGGAGTCCATCTAGCGTTGTCCGTCCGTCTGACTGTCTGTCTGGCTGGTGCGTACGATAACTCTCGAAGGGAGTATCCGATTTGGTCTAAACTGGGTACATCGTAATATTTTTGTCAAACTTAGATCGAGTTCGGAAATGGGCAATATCGGTCAACTCCTCCTGGTACCTCCCCCAAAAAGATCGAAATTTTCAAAAAAAAAATTTTTTTTGCACGGAAAGAGAAAGGTTAATCCGATTTTGCCCAAACTTTACAAATCCTAATATTTGCGTTAATGATACGTCAGGTGCGAAAATTGTATCTTTTATATTTTTTATATTATCGGTCCACTGCATCAATTATCTCCCCCACAAACGGTCAAATGTGATGTAAGAGTCCGATTGTCTTTAAATTTCACACATCTCAAAATTGTTATTAAATCAAGATCTGGTGAAAAGATGGAATATGTCTGTCTACTGCTTCTAGTACCTCCCCCACAAAGGTCGAAATTAAGAATATCCATGAAGCTCATGAAACGCGAAATTAACATCCGATTCCATTTAGACTTGGCACATCTGAATATTTCTATCAACACATGATCTGTTATAAAAACGTTAGAGGTCGAACCCTTCTTTCTGGTACCTCCCCCCCCCCACAAAGGGTCAAAGTTTTGATATAAAATCTGAAATAAGCATCAGGTTCTCTTTATATTTCACACATCCCATTATTTCTACTAACACAAGATCTGTTGTGAAGATGGGATATATCGGTCCACTCCTTCTGATACCTCTCCCACAAAGGCTCAAAATTTTTCTCTCATCCAGAAACCTGGAATGAATAAAGAATTTATGATTTCGAATAAAATTGAATATTAATGTTCAATATTTTTGTAATTCATATAAAGAGAATGAAGTAAGTAACCAATATAGTCTAAACCTGGCACGTCACAATATTTATATCATATTTATTCAGGTGCGATACGAAATTAACAATATTGACCCATTCCTTCGGAACCTACTCCATCGAGGGCCAACAATTTGAATAATCTGAACAGTGGTCAAAATCTATTTAAATAATCGAACATTGGCAGAGGGTATACATCTTTCGGCAAACTGACTGAAACTTTTAAAGTAGTTAAAATATATTAGAAGGTCTTTCCAATTAAAAAAATCCCTATTCGACAAGAAATTTTGAAATTAGTTTCTTTCAAGACTTTTTTTAATTAAGACATGTAAAGAATTTTTTGAAAATAGATGATTCATAGGATGAAGTGAAGTTCAGACAAATTTGCATTTTCTAAATGTTGGTATTCTTATATCTTGTGTAACCCTCCCCCAGATCAAAGAGACTGGCAAACTTAACATTGTTATTCTGAGGTAGTACAGATTCTTGACTCATTTGCGAATTACCCAGAAAACAAAACTCACTTCATCTCCTGTGTATCTTCTTTGAATGTTGATTCATAAAGCCTTCTTTCATATCCTTAGATGAAACAAGATTTCAGACATTTAAAAGCTTATCTCATAAAATAACTTTTGAATTTTTCGGACATTTTCAAAAGCTTAAGTCATAAAACAACTTTCGATATCATGTCTTAAGTTATACAACTATTCAACAATTTGAGTATATAAGTATTGGCTTAGTTTCGTTTCTTTTTTTCTGTTTTGAATGCCAAACAAATCCCATAACTCACATAAAACATATTTGCTTTTTTGCTAAACTCGTATCTTTTTTTTGATGCTTGCATTTCTTTGAGAAGGTGTATGTGTTGGTGTGTGTGTTTGAGTATGTACGACCTTTTGAATGCATAGATAGTTTGAAATATTTTCATTCTTGTATTCAGTTTGCTTTTTTTATTCAAAGTTTAAAGATGAAACAATAGTTCATCCGTGTTGGTTCGATTCTCCGTTCGCTTCTTTTTGTCTCGCACCAACAACCACAACCATAGGAAGCGGATATTGATGCAATCTGTACCGTAACAAGAGCACGTTGTTGTTGCCGTACCGTTACCACCATCACACACACACACAAACCAAATGAAAATATCGACCAATTGAAGCAATCTCTTGCTCTCGGAGATGAAGATAAAGGCGAAGGAGAAACAGAAACTCAACTCAGCGGAAGATGAGAATGAAAATGCTCTGGCTGCCAAAGATAAAAGGCAACAGCAAAACGAAAAAAAACTTTTGTTTATTCAATGGATCAATGAAGTTAAATTGTAATGATATTTCTTTGTCGATAAACAAATGCGAATAAATAAAAAAGAAGGAAATTACCAGAAGGGAAATACGTTTAATACGTACCGAAAGAAGAGCAGCAAAAAAAAAAAATTGTAACATCAACAGACAAAAAGAGCTAAAGTGCTATCGGATTTTATAGGTTACACATTAAATGCATTTGGAGAAATGGATTTAATAAATTGGAATGAAAGACAGACAGGACATGCCGATGGCAGTTGTGGTCGATACGCACATAGCTGTAGAGATTGAGGTCTGAGTTGAAAATATCACCATGACCTCTTGAGTGGAAAAAAAGAATAAGTTTAATTAATAGCATTGAAAGAGGATAAAGTATGGAGTCTGAGTAGAAAATATTCCCGTCAACCCAAAATGTAAACAAGTAAGCGAAGGCTACAGTCGAGCGGGGCCGACCGTTGAATACCCTACAACACTATAATAAACGATACAGTTTATATAGGCGAGATACTCGAAAGAATTCCACAAGATATTGTGACAAATAATAAAAGAAAACCATCAGGTTTCGTTCTCTAATGTTCAAATAATAGCAGCTTAAACTAATTTGCTCATTTCCAATTTATTGGTTGATTTTGCACTTAAATGGTCTTCCTAGATCTATAACCAATATTTCCTAAAGACCTATAATCTCTCAGAAGTGGCAAAAGATTGACATTTATTATTGGTTTTTGACTAAAACGCATCTATATGAGATACAGACATTTGACTATATTCTTCAACGAAATCAGCGTTAACGAAGTAGTCAGAAGTGCGTCTTTCCTGTATTTGTGAATTCTCCAAAAAGTCACTGGAATGGACATTTTCGTATTTAGTCTACAAAAGTTGGCAAACTATTTCACACATTGAATATTTTTGGATGACCATCCGAAACTTCTTGGCTTTTGCAATGTCCGGTAACCCCCATTCAAATGTGCGTGAGGATCGGGCGATAATTACGACCTGCCGACAATTTTGCAGTTTTTTGGTCCATTTCAACCCCTAAATATACGGCGATCATCTCCAAAAAGAGTAGGCTTCTATTCTGACCCTCATCTTATCCCCATGCAAAATTTCGTAAGGATCGGGCCATAAATTTGATCTGTATATGATATCCTGATATCCTAACTACTTAGTTTTGTTAGCTGTAGAAATATTACCAAATGTTTAATTAAAAATGAAAATATGCCAAAAATATGACAAAATTGAAAAAATATGAGAAAATGTTACAAAATCAATATTTTCATCTTTAGAGAGATATTTTTATGCGATTTTTTTAGATGTTTTTTGTTTCCGGCCAAGAGGCCATTCTGAATTAATGAGAACTGTCGAAATCAGTTCAGCCGTTCTCGACATAAAATAGATCTTTCAAGCATATCTTCTTTGATAGACATATATATCGCAGATATTTTGCTATATATTCGATTTGTTGGATCTTAACATCAATGTAAAGATCAGAAGTAACCTTGTCATGACTTTGTGATTTCGCCGGGATTTAAAATATTCGCGGTTTAATGAAAAATTTTGAATTTTTCAACAAAAAAGATATGGTCTATTTTAGCCGCTAAATATTATCCAATGACCACCCAAATTGGTAAGCTTCTTCCCCGCCCTAAACTCTAGCTACATGCGAAATTCCGCGTCGATTGGTCTATAATTGCAACCTGTATAGCTACTGCAAAATCCGACATTTTTTCAGTATTTGGTCCATTTCAACCCCTAAACATTTGGCAATCATCTCCAAAAGAAATAGGGTTCTATTCTGACCTTAACCCCACCTGCATTTTAAATTTCGTGAAGATCGGGCCATAATTGCGACCTGTAGAGTGATTACAAATTAACATGGACAGACGGACAGACGGACAGACGGACGGACGGACATACATAGCTAGATCGACTCAGCTCGGCGAGCTAGGAAGATCCATATATTCTTTCCTATATGGGAAACCAATATTTCGAGGTGTTACATAAATTCTGGCCCAATCAAACTTATAATACCCCCAACACATAGTGTTGTAGGGTATAAAAATTGATGCTATTTTCGACATTTTTTGCTTTCACTCAATTAAATTTAAGAAAATTTAAAACTATGGCGTTTGACTTTGTTGCAGTTTTTTTTTTATCTCAGCCTATATTCAAATCGTAGCCGTTCTCGATATAAATTTAAAAAAGGAATTCCCGAGCTTTATAAGATATCTGGTACCAAATATCATCGCTGTCGAATGCATGTTACGAATGTGAGGGACCAAATCAGATGAAACACGTGAAACATAATGTACTTGCTTCTAGACTGAACTGGGCCTGATATGCTGGGTCATTTGGACTGGTATTGGCTATTTGGTGCACAATTAACCCGAAATCGGTTCAGGATATATGGAAGCTATATCGAAATCTTAACCGATCTTGACAAAATTTGATACATTTATTGCAGAGCTGCATCTGATATTTGGTACCAAAGAACATTGTTGTGGAATGCATATTGCGGTTGTGAGGGACTTAAACACCAAATCAGATGAAACATATAAATGGGAGCTATAGCTATATCTGATCCGATTTTCAGCAAATTTAATGTACTTGCTTCTAGACTGAACTGTGCCGGATATGCCAAAATTCAGGTCATGTGGATTGATCTTGATATTGGCTATTTGGTGCACAATTAACATAAATCGGTTGAATATATATGTGGGAGCTATATATCCAAATCTGAACCGATCTTGACAAAATTTGACTCAATTATTTCAGGGCTATATCTGATATTTGGTACCAAAGATCATTATTGTGGAATGCATATTACGCTTGTGAGGGACTTTAAACCCCAAATCGGATAAAACTTATATATGGGAGCTATAGCTTTATCTGAAACGATTTTCACCAAATTTGAAGTACTGGTTTATAGGATGAATTCAGTCCATTTGGGCTGATATTAGCCATTTTTTGCACAATAAACCTGATATCGGATAAAGATATATGTGGGAGCTATATCCAAATCTGACCTGATCTCGATAAAATTGGCCAGAGGTATTTTCAAGCAGTATCTGATGTTTGGTACCAAATATAATTCTTCTGGAGTGCATATTACGCATGTGGGGGACTTAAAACTCCAATTCGGATGAAAGATATACATGGGAGCTATAGCTATATCTGAACCGATTTTCTCCAAACTTCATGTACCTGCTTTTAGCCTGGATTCGGTGGGATGTATTAAAATACAGGTTATTTGGACTTATATTAGCCATTTGGTGCTCAATTAACCAGAAATTGGTTGATCCGATTATGAACAATTTCAATGGGATTTGTCCTTGGGCCAAACAAATATTGTTTGGAAAATTTCATCTCAATCGGATAATAAATGCGACCTGCACTTTCTTCACTAGAGGTGGGACGGACGGACTGACATGCATAAATCGACTCAAAAACAGATTCTATGAAGATCTTGAAAAGTAATTATGGGTCTATCTCGCTTTCTTCTCCATGTTACAAACAAATGCACAAAGACCTAATACCCTTACCACTATGTGGCGTAGGGTATAAAAAAAATAATAACATTGAAAGTTGAAAGAGTCCAGAATAATCCTAGGATTTCATCAACCAAAAATATGAATAAAATAAATATTTTTAATATATAAAATTATTCTCCTGGCATCCCTTCCCCCAAAAACCCTCAAATTTTCTAAAGTTCATCAAAAAAAAATTCTCTCCTTGATGAACAAAAAAAAAAAAAAAAAAACCAAACGTGTCACAAAAATATTATTCAAACTCACCAGACCCTGTTAAGATGCATGCCTGGCCAGTTTCAACTTTGTGCCTTTGCTTCGACGCTTGGAGTCCTCTGTGGTGTTTTTTTTGCATTGCATCTACATGTCCTCTGCTATCTGTCCTTTCAATACTCTCTTTTTCTCTGGAGTATGTTTTACACCATTAATTTAGTTTGCTTAACAACATCAAGCTGTTTGCGGGACAATGACATCACATATCCGGTAGCATATTTTTCGTTTTTGTTTTGCTTGTCACTTTGGTTTGCTAATGATTGTAGAAGTTTTTTTTGGTGCACATTTGAAAAGTTATCACTGGAAGAAAAAAGCAAAAATTTTAACATGAAAAATCAAAATTAAATATATATGAAAGAGTAGTTAATAACTGAGTGACAGACCGACCGAAAATCAACGCCCAAACGAAACGGCTGAAACTAGAATCTTGATAGTTTTCACGAGGATCAGCCTTGGTTCGTAGGTGTGTAAAAAGGCTGGGTTTTTGAAACTCTTACTAAAAGGATACGAAAAGTACTAACAATTAAATTCTTTGTCATGGTATAGAATGGGCGATAATTCTGAAATTTGGAATGAGGTCCACTAATGGTGTACAGGATAAATGTACGAAAAGGTTTTTGGAAATTCGAACTTTACGGTTATGAAAAGTTCTAAAATTGTACCATTTGGTGTTATATGAATTGATATGGCTAACAATTTGAAATTTGGTATGAGAATCAAGGTTGGTTTTAGAAATGTGTACTAAATGTGCGAACTGTACCAAATGGTACTAAATTTGCAAGAGTTTGATTTAGGGAACTCGGATGAAGCTGGAATTTTAAAATTTTGAATTGGGACACCAATTGTAGGTGGTAGGTTTGTGAAGAGGTGATTTTGGTAATGCGCACTACAAGTGAACAAAAAGTACTAAATAGCACTAAATTTGCTACAATGTGGTATTGGTTGAACATATAGTGCTTAAAATCTGAAATTTGGTATTAGGATCGCTGTTAATGTATATCCTGGACATATGGAGGTGATTCCGGAAATGTGTACTATAATCGTGCGAAATGTAGTGAATGGTACTAAATTTGGTATTGGGTAAAAAATAGTGCTTGATATGTGAAATTTTGGTATTAGATTCCCTATTCATGTGTAGCCTAGATATATGAAGGTGGTTTTCTAAATGTGTACTATACTTGTGTACAAAGTACTGAATTATACTATATTTGGTATTAAGTAAAGCGATGGGGCTTCATTCCTCAAATTTGACATTGAGTTCCCTATTGGGATCTGTGATTGAGAGATGGACGTAGTTCTGGAATTGTGTAATAATTGTACGAAAAGCACCAAATGGTACTAAATTTGGTATTCGGTGTAGGAATAATGCTGAAATCTTATATGGTTGTCACTGTTGGTGTTTGTACTAAAAATATGGAGGTGCTTTTGGAAATGCGTTACATATTTGTACGAAAAGTACTAAATGATACATAATTTGATATTGGGTGAGGGGATAGGGATAAAATACTCAAATTTAATATTAAGCGCTCAGTTGGAATCTGGAATAAAATGTGGATGTGGTTTTGGAAATGTGTACTCTAATAGTACGAAAATACTAAATAGCAACAAATTTGATATTGGGTGAAGGGATAGAAAAATAAATTCTGAAAATAAATATTTATATTACTGATGGTATCTGTGTTTGAAATATGGCAGTGCTTTGGAAATTCGTCCTATATATGTACAAAAAGTACTAAATGGTACTAAATTTGGTATTGGGTGAAGTGATAGGGATTGAACCCCTAAAATTTAATATTTGTGCCTTTTTTGTTATCTAGGATTGAAATATGTAGGTGATTTTGGGAAATGTTTACTATAATTGTACGAAGTACAAATTTTTTGTAAGGTGAGGGAATTGTGTTAAAATTTGATATAAATGTCACAGTTGGTGTATGAAGTTAATATATGAAGGTGGTTTGGGATATGTGTACTATAATTCCGAAAAGTACTAAATTTTACTAAATTTGGTATTGAGAGAAGGAATAGACTTGCAAATTGCAAAATTTGCTATGCATATCGCTGTTGGTGCCAGTGATTGAAGGATTGAGCTGATTTTGGAAATGCATACAGTAACTATGGGGAAAGTACTAAATAGGACTAAGTTTGGAATTGGGTGAAAGGATAAAGTTGGAATTAAAAAATATGATATGGACGTCACAGTTGGTATTTGTGAATGAGTTAAGGTGCGGGTTTTGGATATGCGTACTGCTACTGTACCCAGTTGTACTAAATTTGACAAAGGGGGAAATTACAGACCTGAAAACTTCAAATTAGATTTTGGTATTGGTATCTGTCTTCAAGATTTGAAGAGAAAGAAATAAAATTTAGAAATTTGATATTTAAATTACTGATGGTATCTTTGTTTGAGATTTGTCGGTGGTTGGGGAATGAGTTCTATATTTATACGAAAAAAAGTAAATGGCACTAGATGTTGTTGACATTGAAGTAGTAGTGGACAGAAAAAATTGGATGTGGGCTCATTGTGCTACAGTTTTACCAATATCCTCCTTGTTTATGTTTTTTCAATATTTACTGAATGAAATATTGTGATATGATCAGCTCGCGACCCATTTTTCGACCACTGCGAAGCGGGTTTCGATCAAGTCGCTACTTTACTTTTCGAACCATTTCTGCTGATGTTGGTGTTTTCTTCCGTTCTCTTCCTTGATGGTAATGATCGATGGTACGAGACACACGAAAAGATTTATTCACATTTAAATGCTGGAGTGCTCTAACTATAGCCACTTGTAGTTTTCCAGCCAAATATAAAGAAATCACACAATCGCGCTTGAATTCCATCACGAATAACTTTTTTTTCTGGAAAATTCTTACCAAAATGCTTTTGTACGCTTGTAAACAATATAATGAGCTGTAGCTGGAATAATTTTAACAACCGTCGGACGAGAAGCTTAGAAATGGCAGTAGGCTGAAATTGGCTGCAGTTTTTCTTATCTCACCCTGTATTGCTGTAGCCTATCACATGACCGGCCCCTTTGCCTAATTGTTTTTATTGTAATTATTTCAATCTAACGATTCGAAGTGGCATAAATAATTGGATACTCCTTTTTTTATCCAAGTAATTTATTTGCTCTAACTTTTTAATTAAAAATTTCCTTATGTCAACCAACTGCAGTTTCCGTGCTATTAACTATGAGTCTTCGAGATTAAAATCGCCAAAATTTTCCACAAAGTGAATAGTTTGGTAAACATTTTAGACTTATTCAAGTGATGCTGATGAAGATGATGATAATGATACGGTCCAAAACTTAAGTAAACACATCGCATGTCAACACAAAACTCAATTAGATAAGCAATATTCAAACGTCCGACGATATCCGCCGCTTAAAGTGTGTTTAACCAAAGATCCGGGTAAGTATGACTCGAGGCAAAGCAATTAGGGTTATTGAAATGACAAAATTGGCGTTTGAATAAAAATGAAATGCCTAAATAAACATGATAGGCTTCTTCGTCATATGTTTGTCAAAGTGATTAAATATATTATGAGATCAATGCAATGATATGTCGGTGGATTATAAGGGCAATCATCACACATTCGAACATGTTCGATTCAACAGTTTTTTTTTTTTTTTTGTTCAAATAAATGAAATGTAATGGCAAAAGGAAAAATAACTATTTGCTCACATTTCAACCTGTTTCGACGAGAGAATGAGAAACATGTAGGCAATTTTACTTCATGGGGAAAAAAACTAATTAACATAATCGATGAGAGCAGTCTACAAACTATTTTCTCTAATTACGTAGTAGCTGAAGTAGAAAATAAGTATGCGAAGAAATGGAAATTTCATTTTTAGTCATTATAGACAAAATTCAATTACGAGCAAGTAACTCAAAAAAGGCCGTATATTAAGTCTTCATTTGATCTTCTTACATGTGGATATTTCCCATGAATATTCGTTTGTAAGTAAAGCGCAACCAGCGTGGTCTCCTCTAAAATAATCCGTGGAAAGATATTCTGCAGATAACATAAACTTCTTCTTCGTTGATTCGATATCATGTAATAGTGCGTATCTTGATAGCATATTGGTGATCTTGTATGGTTGGGTGACCCTTCATTGGGTGGCCTTACATAGGAAAAAGATTCCTTACGATGTCTGTCTATGTGAATGCTGGAGAAATTTCTGTAGTGAGGACAAAATAAATATCAAGGTGAAATTACGTAAAGGTAAAAATTTCATTCAAGAAACCTCTTAGAGATTTTTTATCAATAGAGGCCTAACTACTTATGAATAAATAAGTAAAAAAGCTGTAAGTTCGGCCGGGCCGAACTTTGAATAAACTCCATCATTTTTAGCGATTTTGTCAATTTTCAAAAAAAAAATAGTGGATCTGTACAGACAATTTTCTGTATTAGGCTGTAGAATCCATTACGAACTTAAAATCCCAAATTTAAAACAATTTCGGTGTATAATGTCGTTAAAATCATCAAAATTCCGAATATCGGGAGGTACCGATATATGGGCTCTACGAAGACGTGGACCTGAACAGAACATTTTCTCTTAAAGGCTGTAGTATCTATTACGAACTTCAAATACCATAATTAAAAACAATTCCTGATCAAATCATCAAAATACCGGATATCGGGAGGTAACGTTATATGGGGGCTATACAAAGACATGGACCTGCACCGACAATTTTCTATCAAAGGGTGTAGTATCCATTACGAACTTCAAATCCACAATTTGAAACAATTCCGGTGAATAATGTCGCTTAAATCACCAAAATACCGAAAATAGGGAGGAACCGTTATATGGGGGCTACACCACAATGTGAACTTTCATTGCCTATTTTCAATACCAAAAGTCCTGCAGACATAATATAATAATATACATTTGATCGAAGCTAGAGTGATTTCCCCAGACGGACAGACGAACGGACAACGCTATATCGACATAGAATTTTGTGGGGTCTAAAATGTACAGGGTGAGATGAAAAAACTGCAACCAACTTCAGACTGCTGTCATTTCTAAGCCACTCGTCCTACAGCTGTTAAAATTATTCCAGTGACAGCTCAATATATTGTTTACAAGGGCACAAAACCATTATGGTGAGCGCGATTGTGTGATTTCTTTATATTTGCCTGGAAAACCACAAGTGGCTATCGTTAGAGCACTCCAACATTTAAATGTGAATAAATCTTTTGTGTATCGTGCCATCGCCCGTTACTGACACTGGTAGCTTAGCCTGGCGTCAAGGAAGTGGACGGAAGAAAACAGCAACATCAGCAGAAATGGTTCGAAAAGTAATGAAGTGACTTGACCGAAACCCGCGTCGCAGTGGCCGAAAAATGGCTCGTGAGCTGAACATATCGCAATATTCCATTCAGCAAATATTGAAAAATTAGCTCGGGGTAGAGCCATTGAAATACCAAAAAGTGCAAGAACTTAAACGGCAAAAGAAAGAAAATAGACTCAAAAGAGCTAAAGAGTTGCCGATTTTGCTTTTCTCCTTTGAGAAAACATTCGTTGTCCAAAGATCGTGTTTACTTGCCGAAGAGGTCAGCTGAAAATGTGCACCTTCGATTGGCCACCAGAACTCAAGCGCTAGCCATGGTGTGGTGTAAGCCGCCATAACAGCCAATGGTCGCTCTCGCTCCGCTTAATCGACCGTGACATCAGAATAAATGCCGAATATTATCGCGAAAATATTCTGGAGGGTGTATTAGGTCCTTGGGCTCGCAAACATTTTGGTCGCAGACCTTGGACATTCCAACAGGACTCAGCACCCGCCACCCATGAATGGTTACAAAATTAGGTTCTTCGTTTCATTTCCAGCGCACAATTGCCACCAAAATCTCCGGCTACCAATCCGTTGGACTGTTGTATCTGAAGTATTTTGGTAAGCAAGGTTGGCACTAAAAAATACCAAACTGTAGATCACCTCAAGCAAGCGCTTCGCCGGGAATGCGCCAAAATTCCGGCAGCGTGTGACGGTTCCATTGGCCGTTTGAAAGCCATAATTCGTGCCAAAGGTTACCAATGACCCACAATATATATATATATATATATATATATATATACATTCGAGATATATATATTCTTGACCAACATAAAATTCTATGTCGATTTAGCGATGTCCGTCCGTTTATCCGTCTGTCAGTTTCTCCGTCTGTGGAAATCACTCTAGCTACCGAACGAAATGAAGTAGTTTAAAATTTTACTTAAATGTATATTATGTCAGCAGAACTTTTGGTATTGAAAATGGGCCAGAATTGTTTCAAATTTGGTATTTGAAGTTCGTAATAGATACTACAGCCCATGACAAAAAATTGTCTGTTGAGGTCCACGTTTTGGTAAAGCCCCCATTTAATTGTATCTTAATGATTTTGGCGACATTATTCACCGATTTTTTTCAAGTTTCGCATTTGAATATATTAATGGCTTATGATAAAAGTTGTCTATGCAGATCCATGTCGTCGTATATACCCTAATATAACGCATGCATTAGATATTTGTAACATTTTATAAGAATGTTTACGTTTTTTTTTAAATTTCCAAATTTGTTACATAGGGTGGAGGTTAATAAAAGTTCGGCCCGTGCAATATTAAAAGAATGTTGTGATTTGAATGACATCAGTTTATGGTGAGGAGTGTTCAAATTAAATGTACTTTCAGCCGAAATATAACAATATATGAACCACCCCTTCCAGAAATAGAAAACAATAATTGTTTTTCTTTTCAAAATTGTTGTGTACTCAACCCTCATCTTACTTTCAAATAAAATATGAAATTAAATAAAACAATACTTCAACGAGAAAAAACCCCTTCAGGTATGACCGACTGGCTTCAGCTTCAGGTGAATGTTCTTTTTTTTAGCCGCCCACAAACACCGTACAATGTACACAGAAGATACAAAGAAAACACAAACAGAGCGATATGAGATACCAACATATTAACACACACAAAAGCACACACACATATATATAACAGGACGAATATCAACACCAACATCGTCATTGTCCTCATCCTCGTTGTGAGTGCAAGACGAAAGTAAACATCAGTCAAGTCAAGTGAAGTCAAAAACAAGCCAAACAGAAGAGGGGGAGTCATCATCAACAACAGCAACAATAACAACAAGTATGAGTTATATAAACATAGCGCTCTTAATTTTTTTTCGTGTTTATAATGTAAATAATGCCTGAAATTAATATTAACAAAGAGGTCTCAGTTTGTGTTGGGAAGATACAACACAGATAAGGATATGTGTACGTTTAAGTTCCGGTTTATTTAATAGTCACGGAAACAAGCAACAGATTACCTGGCATGTTGTAAAGCGAGCCATGCAACATATCATTCATACATTTATGTATGAATATTTATTAATGTGTGGATGGGTTAATTTATTGTAATAATTAACCTTTGGATTTTTTGGAATTCTGTCAAGCTTGTTTGGAAATTAGGTCCTATCGCTAAATTTCTTCATAAGCAATTCTAAAATAAGCAAACGAATTCTACAATGTTTTAATACAACTCAAATTAAAAACAAGTAAAAGAACTGTAAGTTCGGTCGGTCCGAATACCTTCTACCATTTGGAAAAAATGTGGTCATTTTCAAAAAAATAAAATGCGTTAAAAATGCTGTTAAAATTTAAAAATACCGAATATAGCCGTAGGTATACGACGACGTGGACCTGCATAGACAACTTTTGTCAGTCCAATATTCAAATGCGAAACTTAAAAAAATCGGTAAATAATGCAGCTCAAATCATCAAAATACCGAATATCGGGAGGTGCCGTTATATGAGGACGTGGACCTGCACAGACAATTTTTTATTATAGGCTGTAATATCCATTGCGAACTTCAAATACCAAATTTGAAACAATTCTGGTGAAAAATATCGCTAAAGTCATCAATATACCGAATACCGGGTGGTACCGTTATATGAAGGCTATGCGAAGACGTGGACCTTCGCAGACAATGTTCTATCATAGGCTGAAACAATTCCGGTTAATGAATCGTGAATTGACAGTTGCTGTTATATGAGGGCTATACGAAGACGTAGACCTGCACAGACAATTTTCTGTTATAGGCTGTAGTATCTATTACGAACTTCAAAAACCAAATTTGAAACATTTCAAAACAAAACATTTCCGGAGAATAATGTCGCTAAAATCATTTTCAATACAAAAAATCCTGCAGATATAATATATACATTTGAGTAATCAACCTACTTCATTTCGTTCGGAGGCTAAAGTGATTCCCATAGACAAACAGACAGACGGACATCGCTAAATCGACATAGAACTTTATTCTTATCCAGAATATATATATACTTTGTGGGCTCGGACCGTTTGTATGAAAACTCTGCGTATGAGTGATATGGCATTTATGAAATCACTCATACGTTTTCCTGAGCTATACACCAGATTCACACAACTCTATTTGTAACTCCGTTCCTACCACATTTATCTGCGATACGATTAGATTAGAAGTGGGGACAAGGTTCACATGCCTCGGCAGCACTTGGGGAGCTGATCGGCAGCACTTGGGGAGCTGATAAGGAAACCTTGTTGACCTCTTACAATGCGATAGGCTGATCTGTTGTAAACTATGCGGCTCCGCCAATGTTAGTGCTACGCAGTAGAAAAATATTCTATCCTGTCAGAATGCCATATCTTCATGATCTGGAGAGGTACAGAGGTATAAGAGAGAGCCTCTAGACCTTGTGACACAGGTCCACATGACACGCTGCACCTATTTCGCTGTCCAGCCAAACCTACTCACCTAACTCCAGTCTCGTTGTGGACCCAACCCGTACAGGTTGCATTCTTTTTGAGACTGGACTTATACGCAGAACCCGATTGAAAAGATTTAGATCGAACACAGTAGTATGAGCTGCTACAACAACAACAACACCAATATGTTGAGAGCCCCTCATGTCCAAATTCATATTGGAAGATTTCGTTTTTAAAATAATCTCTCAGAGACCTGCCCAATTGTTACCCTTAGCTACGTAGTGTTGTTAGATAATCAACTGATTGAGAGGAGTCAGATCGAAGACAGCAGTATGAGCCGCTACAAAAACAACAGCCAGACAGATCGACTCTAGATCGTCTTGAAATGTCCTGAAACGGATTAGGTCCAAATAGACCTGGGATCTAAAACCGTTTTTCCGTGAGCCACGATATATACCCTCGTTAGCCATATGGCTGGGGCTATAATGAGGAACATGCAAGATTAGTCCACGAAGATTGTTGTGATACACAAGGGGGCTATTCCAAAAAGGATTATTGAGTCGCATTTGGGAGACTTAAAGGATCCTTAAAGGAGGCCTTATCAGCTGTTAAATCCAGACACACAAAATATATTTACCTAGAATAATGGATCCATTTGAAGAGATCAAGGAACGAAAACATGAGCTGAATATTCAACTGTACACAAAGTAATTCGAAACCAGTAGCAATGCTTTAAATATAATATTCATTAAAAAAAATAGAAAAATGTCACAAAATTCTACAAATTCTATATTAACAACCTTATTGGCATCTTTTTATGCCATTTTTTTTTAATTTTATAATTTTATGCCAAGAGGCCATTCCGAATTGACAAAATTTGTCAAAATCGTTCTAGCCATTTTTGATATATAAGAATTCTATCTAACATCCTCTTCCTTTGAAAATATATACATTGTATATATTTCGCTATATATATCCGATATATTTACTATCGGCATCTACGAAACGGCCAGAATTAACCTGTTCGTATATTTGTGATTTCGCCGGAATTAAAAATATTCGCGGTTTAAGGGAAAATTTGACTTTTATTTAACACAAATGTTGTGGTCTATTTCACCCACTAAATATTATCCGATGACCATCAAAATTGGAAAGCTTCTGCCCAGCCCTAAGCTCCAGCCCCATGCTAACTGCCGCTTCGATTGGTCTATAATTGCAACCTGTAGAGCAACTGCAAAATCATGCAATTTTTCAGTTTTTGGTTCATTTCAACACCTAAATATTATGCAAAATTATTCTATTCTGCCCTTAGCCCCACAATAATTGCGACCTTTAGAGTGATTACAAATTAACATGGACAGACAGACACACGGACGGACGGACATACATAGCTAGATCGACTCAGCTCGGAGTGATAGGATAATCCATATATTCTTTCCTATCTGGGAAACCAATATTTCGAGGTGTTACATAATTTTTGGCTCAATCAAACTTATAATACCCCCAACACATAGTGTTGTAGGGTATAATTAAATTAAAAAAAAATATATATTAAGTTGTACGACAAATATCGTTTCAATTTCCTCTACTTAATATCGCCGGTGGGTGAAGATGGAAACCCAGCAAATTTTTTTTTTTTGGTTTCTTCTTGTTTCATAATCCTCTCCTGAAGCAAATTTTTTAATCTACATAGTAACTATATGTAGACACTTTGAGATCCGACCAAGTCCCGGTTTTTTCTAAGTATGCCTACAGCCCTACTTGTTAATAAATTTTGTTATGTAAGTTGTTAAGGAAATATTTCTCCCACGCGAATCTTGGCGTTTATAAATTATCCATGTTTGTGATAATTTGTTTTATAACATTTGACTGTTTTTCCTAGCAATATATTTATTAATATAACAACACCAGTAACCTTAGGGCAGACATAAAAATTGAAGATGAATTTAAAACAAAAACAAGTAAAAAAGCTGTAAGCTCGGCCGGGCCGAACTTTGAATGCCCTCCACCATTTGGTACAATTTGGGAATTTTCAAATAATTAAAATCCGTTAAAGATTCCGTTAAAATCTTAAAAATACCGACTGTAGCCATATATTATGGATCAATACGACGACGTGCACCTGCATACGCAACTATTGTCATAAGCCTGCACAGACGATATTCTGGCATAGGTTTTAGTATCCCGTACGAACTTGAAATACAAAATTTGAAATAATTCCTGTAAATAATGTGGCTAATATCATCAAAGTATCGAATATCGGGAGGTATCGTTATATGGAGGCTATACGAAGACGTGGACCTGCACAGACAATTTTCTGTCATGGGCTGTAGTATCCATTACGAACTTCAAATACCAAATTTGAAACAATTCCGGTGAATAATGTCGCTAAAATTATTAAAATACCGAATATCGGGACATGCCGTTATATGGGGGCTATACGAAACTGTGGACCTACATGTCCCATTTTCAATACCAAAAGTCCTGCAGGCATAATACACATTTGAGTAAAATTTTATCAATGTACTTTATTTCGTTCGGAAGCTAGAGTGATTTCAACAGCCCGACAGACTGATAGACGGACGGACATTGTTAAATCGACATAGAATGCTGCTCAAAAAAAAAAAAATAAAAAAAAAAAATAAAATATATATATATATATATATATATATATATATATATATATATATATATATATATATATATATATATATATATATACTTCGTGGGGTCGCCACGCCATCACTTACAGTTTTGGGTTTATGGGAACTTCCTTCATTGTTGATTAAATGACATTTGCAAAATATATTTTTATATATTTTCAAACCAACTTCCATATAATAATTCATATAGATAATTCATCAGTTGCCTAATTTTCTGTTCCAAAGAGCAAAGAATTTTTTTAAAAAAAAACGTTTTCTTTTTTTTCTCATTTCCCATTGAATAACAAATAAAGATGCGTATGTTTACTATTTCTAAACTTCCGAAAACTATTAAAGAACAATTTGTTTGTTTTCCTTTGCACCAAGTGAAGAAAAAGCCACAAGAAAAACAAAGCAAAACGGAAAAACACCCAAAGCCACCACCACTACCACCGACACAGGCCCTAACAGATGGTACTTCCATTTAATCAATACAAAATTCCCACGTTATTTTCTTTCGTATTTGTTGATAGTTTTCTGTTTTTCTTGCAAAAAAAAAAAAAAAAAAAATTACACATGACAGAAGAATGAAATGAAAAAAAAAAAAGGAAACGCATGAAAAACAAGCAAACCGAAAAAAGTAACTTTAACGATGTCTTAATTAATATGGAACTTTACGTTCAATATCAATGCCTACAGAGAGTGTTGAGAGGTGGTATGTAATGGAAATGAGGTAAATGTTAATGTAAGTTTATAAAAAGTGGTATTAAGGTGAGACCATCATTAAAATCTCATTATGAGAGTCCATTAACCAAATAATGTGTGATTTGATGCTATTACATAAAATACTGGATTTTCTAAAATAGGGGTTTTGAACTTACTAGAGTGCTTTTTGTGTTCTTGGAGGTAAATTAGACCAATTAAGGGATTATTGAAGTTATTAGTTTGGTTTCTTTACATGTAATTTTGCAAGGTATATTGAAGCTTTTAACTATTGGCCTACTGATAATTGATGGCAAACAAGTTCGCATTTACTCTTTTGGGGGTAATAATGCATAGCTGATTGTGGTTTTTAAAATATTGTTGAAATGAAAAATTCTCTTAATTTTGCAGCTGCTCCATAGGCCACAATTATGAACCAATCGACGCTGAAATTCGTCGGCAGTTAAAGTTCAGGGCTGGGTAGAAGCTAACCAATTTGGATGGCCATTGGACAATATTTAGCGGGTAAAATGAACCAAAACTTTTATGTGAAAAATACCAAAATTTCCACTAAACCGCGAATATTTTTAACCCCGGCCAAATCACAAATACATTGAAAGGTCACTTCCGACCATTACAGTGATGCTGATAGCCAAGCTATCGGATATGTAGCAGAATAGATAAAATAAATATGTAACGAAATAGATCTTAATTATTCTGCTTTCTGAATAAAGATCCGCTGGACTGATTTTCACATTTCTCATCAATTCGGAATGGTGTCTTGCCAGAAAAGTATAAAATCTAATAAAATCGCGTACATATATGACAATAAAACAGTAAATATTTTTTGTTTGATTTTATCACTTTCTGTCACAATTTTTATCGCATGCGATTTTTATACCCTACAACACTATGTGTTGGGGGTATTATAAGTTTGATTGGGCCAGAATTTATGTAACACCTCCAAATATTGGTTTCCCACATAGGAAAGTATATATGGATCTTCCTAGCTCGCCGAGCTGAGCCGATCTAGCTATGTATGTCAGTCCGTCCGTATGTCCGTCCGTCCGTCTGTCCATGTTAATTTGTAAATTTAGAATGGAGATGGGGCTAGGGTCAGAATAGAACCCTATTTCTTTTGGGGATGATTGCATAATATTTAGGGGTTGAAATGGACCAAAAACTGAAAAAATCCTGATTTTGCAGTTGCTCTACAGGTCGACGGAATTTCGCATGTAGCTAGAGTTTAGGGCGGGGAAGAAGCCTCCCAATTTGAGTGGTCATCGGATAATATTTAGCGGGTAAAATAGATCATATCTTTTGTGTTGAAAAATTCAAATTTTTTCAGTAAACCGCGAATATTTTAAGTCCCAGCGGATCGCATTTATGGCCCGATCCTTGCGAAATTTTGCAGGGGGATAAGATGAGGGTCAAAATAGATGCCTACTGTTTTTGGAGATGATCGCCATATATTTAGGGGTTGAAATGGACCAAAAAACTGCAAAATTGTCGGCAGGCCGTAGTTATCGCCCGATCCTCACGCACATTTGAATGGGGGTTAACGCACATTGTAAAAGCCAAGCAATTTCGGATGGCCATCCAAAAATATTCAATGTGTGAAATAGTTTGCCAACTTTTGTAGACAAAATACGAAAATATCCATTCTAGTGACTTTTTGGAGAATTCACAAATACAGGAAAGACGCACTTCTGACTATTTCGTTAAGGCTGATTTCGTTGGAGAATATAGTATAATGTCTGTATCTCATATAGATGCGTTTCGGTCAAAAACCAATAATAAATGTTAATCTTTTGCCACTTCTGAGATATTATAGGTCTTTGGGAAATATTGGTGCCAGATCTAGGAAGACCATTTAAGTGCAACATCTACCAATAAATTGGAAATGAGCGAATTAGTTTAAGTTGCTATTATTCGAAAATTAGAGAACGAAACCTGATGGTTTTCTTTTATTATTATTTTCACAATATCTTGTGGAATTCTTTCGAGTATCTCGCCTATATAAACTGTTTCATTTATTATAGTGTTGTAGGGTATTCAACGGTCGGCCCGCTCGACTGTAGCCTTTGCTTACTTTTTTTTGTTTGATTTTATCAATTTTTGTAACAATTTTTTATCGCATGCGATTTTTTTAATTCTATTTACAATTTTGAATTGTATAATTTCTAAAATATGGTTAGAGCACTCCAGCATTTAAATGTGAATAAATCTTTTGTGTCTCGTACCATCGCTCGTTATCGTGATACTGGTAGCGTATCCAGGCGTCAATGAAGTGAACGGAAGAAAACAACAACATCAGCATAAATGGTTTGAAAAGTAAAGAAGCGACTTAATCGAAACCCGCGTCGAAGTGGCCGAAAAATGGCTCGTGAGCTGAACATATCGCAATATTCTATTCGGCAAATATTGAAACATGAGCTCGGGGTAAAGCCATTGAAATTCCAAAAAATGCAAGAACTTACACTGCAACAGAAAGAAAATAGACTCAAAACAGCTAAATAGTTGTTTCGCTTGGCCGAAAGTGGTGAACTGCCGATGAGAAAACATTCGTTGTCCAGCAGTTTGTAAACAAACAAAATGATCGTGTTTACTTAGCCAAGAGGTCAGCTGAAAATGTGCACCTTCGGTTGGTCACCAGAACTCAAGCGCCGGCCATGGTGATGGTGTGGGCCGCCATAACAGCCGATAGTCGCTCTCCGCTCGTATTAATCGACTGTGACATCAAAATAAATGTCGAATATTATCGCGAAAATATTCCGGAGGGTGTATTAAAGCCTTGGGCACGCAAACATTTTGGCCGCAGACCTTGGACATTCCAACAAGTCTCAGCACCATCGCACTCAGCACGCGCCCCCAAGAATGGTTACAAAATGAGGTTCCTCGCTTCATTGCCAGCGCCACCAAAATCTCCGGCCACCAAAATCTCCGGATACCAATCCGATGGACTATTGTGTCTGGAGTATTTTGTAAAGCAAAGTAGGCATTAAAAAATTCTAAAGTGTCGATCAACTTAAGCAAGCGCTTCGCCGGGAATGGGCCAAAATACCGCAGAGCAACATTTGGGCAGCGTGTGACGGTTTCATTGGCCGTTTGAAGGCCATAATTCGTGCCAAAGGTGACCAATGCGAACAAATCTAGACTCAATCTAAAATTTGATGCTATTTCCGACATTCTTTGCTTCCATTCACTAAAATTAAAAAAAATGTAAAAAGTATGGCCTTTGACTTTTTTTGCTGTTTTTTTTATCTCACCTTGTATGTATGATTTTAGACCGAATTTGGTCGGATGTACCAAAAATTCAGGAGTTTTGGAATGATATTGGCCATTTGGTCCACAATTAACCCGAAATCGGTTGAAGATATATATGGGAGCTATATCCAAAGCTGAACCGATCTTAATACAGAAGTATTTCTTGGCAGAGGTATTTCTGGCCTTATATGATATCTTTTACTAAACATCATTCTTGTGGGATACATATTACGAATGTCGGGAACATAAACACCAAATCGGATGAAACATATATATGGCAGCTATACCTATATCTGATCCGATTTTCACTAAATTTAATGTACCTGCTTCTGGACTGAGTTCGATTGGATGTGGCAAAATTCAGGGCATTTGGACTTATATTGGCCATCTGGTGCACAATTAACCCGAAATCTTTTATCACCAATTTTAATAGGGTTTGTCCTTGGGCCAAAAAAATATTGTTTTGAAATTTTCGTGTCAATCGGATAACAAATGCTATCTACATTTTGTTCAGAAGAATATACGGACAGTCGGACGGACTGCTTGACATGCATAAATCGGCTCAGAAAGTGATTCTATGAAGATCCTCAAAAGTAACTACAACAAACAAAAACAAAAAGACATAATACCCTTACCACTATGTGGTGTAGGGTATAACAATTATTAGCATTTAAAGGATCTCCTAACCAAATATCCTGAAATATTAAAACATATTTTTAAGATTTGGGGACTGATACTTAAATTTTCCAGAAGATTCCTAGCGAAAAACCATTGACTGTTAAATAAAGAATTTTAAAAGATGTTAACATTTTTGAGGTTTTTTGGAAAAAGTAGTCTACTCCATGTCCAATATTCGGATGTTTTTTAAACAAGGTAATCTACTGCTTGCCAAGAACATCCCTTTATAACAAAAAAAAAAAAAAAAAAAAAAAAAAAAAAACACATAGGACATTATTTCAAGGAGTTATATATTCTTTAAATTTTTATGGAAAACATTTTTAATAATAATCGTTAAAGAAAAACAAGTTAGCAAAGGCTATAGTCGTGCGGGGCCGACCATGTGATACCCTACAACACTACAATTGGTTCGAAGTCCCCTTATGTCCAAATCCATTTAGAAGACTTAGTTTTTGAAATAATGTCAAAAATTTCGTGAGGATCGGATTGCGACATGGGTATAATAACCTCAAAACGTAGTGTTACGGAGTGTAAAAATCTAAAAAAATTTACCATTCAAAATTGGAAGTCAAATTGAAAAAATCGCATGCGATAAAAAATATGACAAAAATTGAAAAAAAAAACAATAACAATGAAACAAAAGGTAGTTACATTTTTATTGCTATATTTTTCCGCTAATTTCGTAGATGTTATCCGTTTCTGGCAAAAGACCATTCCGAATTAATGGGAATTGTGAAAATCGGCCCAGCGGTTCTTGACTTATAAGCAAAATAAATAAGATAGATATATATTGTACCTATTTTGCTATATATCCGATTTCTTGGCTATCAGAATCACATTAATGGTCAGAAGTGATCTTTTAACGTATTTGTGATTTGGCTGGGATTAAAAATATTCGCGGTTTAGTGGAAATTTTCCTATTTTCCTAAATAAGGTTAGGGTATATTTCACCCGCTAATTATTGTCGGATGGCCGCCCAAATTGGTAGGATTCTACCCACTTCTAAACTCTAACTCCATGTTAATTTGCGTGTCGATTGGTTCACAATTGTTGCCTATAGAAAATTTTCTGTTTTTGGTCCATTTCAACCCCTAAATATCGTGCGATCCACCGCCATTTTCAATTTCGTGAGGATCGGTTCATAATTGCGACCTGTAGCATGATTACAAATTAACATGGACAGGCGGACGGATGGACAACATAGCTAGATCGACTCATCTCGGCGAGATATGAAGATCCATATATACTTTCCTATGTGGGAAACCAATATTTCGAGGTACTACATAATTTTTGGCCCAATCAAACTTATAATAACTCCAACACATAGTGTTGTAGGGTATAAAAACAAAAGAGAAAATTTTATCGGTTTTTAGGTGGTGTTTTAAATCAATTATCATTTAACGTTGGGTACTAATTTAACCCCTTTAGTACCTATTTGACCCCCTCTGTATACTCCACACACATTTCAAATGGGAATCGCGCATACTTACTACATGAATATGCATTTAAATAATGCAATCCCAAGTACGGCAGGGAGCGATAGGCGGGTGTGTGTGTTTGTGTTCACCTAAAGGCAGTATGCAAATTTTAGATATTTTCCCATACACTTTTACACTGTGAGAGTTGCTGTCAGCTGCTGCATCTTATTACGAGAGCAAACCGACATTGGGTGTATGTGTTTGGGTGGGTGTGTTAGGAAAACAAATACAGGTTATTTGTTGCATCAGGGGCAGGACACACAGTCACACACACACGCCACACTCCAACAGACTTACAAAACTTCCAGAACATTATTGATGGTGTATGCATATGCATATATGGGCGACTAAGTGATGTGAGTAGTAAAAGCCCGGAACTCCTCCTCCCACATATTGGTTCACATTGTTGTTGTTCTTTGTAATGTAAGTGATGGTGGGTGTGGGGTTTTGCTATTTTATTTTAGTTGTGGTAATATACTTTTAAACAATGCGGCCCACATTCCTGCACACAATCTATAGAGATATTTTAAATATTCCCCACCAAATGTGCCATGGGGCGGGCGGTGTTGGGAATATTTTGTGCCACATCCACATACATCCACACATATATCATCGGCAGATTGTTTGTAGGTGTTCTTCTTCTGTGTGTTGATGTGTGTGCCAACGGGTCTCATATGTCCTTATTTGCATGCCGTAAAAATAAAGTTATGCATCTGTTAATGACAATAAGAATTTATTTTTAACGACAAGGTTTTCCTACTTACACCAATTTTCGAGGTTGACATTCATTTCAGTTTGGCTTGAATGGCTGCGAACAAAAAGTGAACGCTTGTCGTCTGCCTGGGATACAATGGAATGCAGGAACCCAAGAAAAGAGATCATTATGAATTTTAACCTATGGAGAAAACAGGAGGAATTGTTCTCTTTTTTTTTTGGTAGATGAAATATGGGGCGAACTAACATAATAAAGGGGAGACTTAAAGGAGGTTGTATACTTGGAAACATTTTGTGTCAGCAACTCCATTTTGAAGGTCAAGGGATGTTTTTGAAGAAAAAGCAATAGATTTAGGGATTTCGATGGAAGATTTAAGGTATAAAAAGTCGTTAATATTAGTGCCTAACGTCCAATTTATCGGGTTCAATCGAAATGAAAAAACATTTCGTTCTGTCAGAAAATATTTCGTTATATAAATTTAAGATCTGTGCAAGTATGTTAAACATTAAAATATATATTATTACAAAGAGCCTAAAATTCTGCAACCTGATTCAAATGTTTAGATACTACTTTAATGTATTTTATGTTGCCACCAAGAAATTTGTGGACATATTTCTGAAATTTATGATTTGTGGAGATATTTCAGTATATCTGAGTTTTTTGACCAAATACTGAAGTAATTGTTATAGAATATAATTAATTCTCACATTTTTTTTGGAAAAAAAGCTCATTTGATTTGTAAAATAAAAGAACTTGTAGGAAAATGTAAGACAACGCACGCAAAAAAGGCAATTACTGGCGTTCTTTTTCAAAACTTTTTACCAGACACATTTGATTGATCATTTTACTAGTTTATGTGCCATACCTTAGGGGCCATTTAAAATCTCTCCCTTTTAATGGTGGCAAAAATTACGGGAAAGTTCAATCACACGACAATCTATTTCAATTAAATTTTTCCAATAATTTAGAGGAAAATGCAGCAGATTATAAAAATAGAGCTTAAAAAGGAATACACGTGTATCGGCATTTTGAAGGTTCACATCGAAAAAGTAATCTTCAATGATTTTGGAAATTTTCAGAAAAAGATTTCTCGGAATCCGGGCATATTATGTCTTCGGCAAATGCGAAGAATTTTTTGGTAGACAATTTTAACGCTCAAGCCTCAACAAATGAGGTTCTTAGTCCTTTCTTAGATATATGGTTAAAACTCCCTTTAAAGGGGAAAGCAGGAAGTTAAAACAATTTACAAAATTATTTGTATATAGGTCATAGGAAATTACTCTACTATAGGCCATAGAAGACGTCAAAAGGGCTAAAGTCGTATTTTTTGTAAATTTATGCCAATTTATTTCCACAGAGCATCATTTTAGACATATGACGTCTGAGACAAAAAATTCTTTATTAAATTTCACTATAAGTCACCAAAGAAAAAATCTATATTTCCACTGAATATCAAAAAACTATTTGCATCAACGTTCCTAAAAAAACCGAAAATATTCCCTAGTATTCTAAACAACGTTTCACTTAATATCACGGGAAAAACGTATAATTTCTATGAAAATGCATTCAAAATTGGTGTGCTAAAAGTTAAAATTATATCTTTGCTGTTTTTATACCCTACACCACAAGGGGTCAGGGTATTATGTCTTTGTGCATTTGTTTGTAACAGGCAAAAGGAAACGAGATAGACCCATAGTTCCTTTTGATGATCTGCATAGAATCACTTTCTGAGTTGATTTATCCGTCCGTCCGTCCGTCTGTCCGTCCGTCCGTCCGTCCGTCTGTCCGTCCGTCCGTCCGTCCGTCTGTCCGTCCGTCCTTCTGTCCATGTATTCTTGTGAACAAAATGCAGGTCGCATTTATTATCCGATTGAGATGAAATTTTGCAAACAACATTTGTTTGGCCCAAGGACGAATCCTATTGAAATTGGAGATAATCGTTAAAAATGTAGATATAGCTCCTATATATATCTTCGTCCGATTTGCCTTTTATTGTGCACCGAACGTGTAATATCAGCCCGAATAGTATGGAATTTTGCACATACAACCAAATTAGGCCTGAAAATAAGTATGCCAAATTTTATCGAAATCGGTTCAGATATAACTATAGCTCCCATATATATTGTTCATCCGATTTGTTATTTTTGTCCTCCGCAGCCGTAATATGCACTCTGTGACAACAATATTTGGGGAAATATAACAAATACAGCTCAGAAATACATTTGCTAAATTTTATCGAGATCGGTTCAGATTTGAATATAGCTCAAATATATATAACTTCTTCCGATTTACCATTTATTGTACACCAAACGTCTAATATTTGTCCAAATGGGATGGAATTTGGCACATATTACCGAATTTAGTCTAGAAGGTAGTATGCCAAATTTGGTGAAGATCGGTTCAGATATAGTTATAGCTCCCATCCGATTCATCCGATTTATTGTATTTGTTACCCACAGCCATAATATGCACTCCGTAACAACGATATTCAGGGAAATATATGAAATACAGCTCAGAAATACCTTTGCCAAATTTTATCGAGATCGGTTCAGATTTGGATATAGTTACCATATATAATTTTATCCGATTTCAAATTAATTTCGCACCAAATGGGCAATACATGTCCGAATTTAAAATATACAAAAGCTTCGGCATATTTAGTCCTTTGAATTTTAAATTATAATTATAATCATAGCGTGTATGATTGAAAAAATTGTACTAGTGATTTAACACGTATCCAATCCGAGTCAAAATTTGCCTTTATATTTCATTCTTTGGGAAAATATGAAATTAGGAATTGCCCTAGATCGAATTTCATTGTGAGTCTGTGAACGAAAGAAATTTGTATATTCAATATGTACCATAAAAAAATATTATAAATTTTTGCTAATAGAAAACCTAGTTTTTCTGTGCGACTTAGATCTTTTTCCCAATTTAATGCAAATTTTCTTATCACTTTATTTTACAATAACCAGTCTGGGTTGTGGGAAATGCCTAGTTGACTTGTAAATGCTTGTTTTTCCAATCCAATTGGAGTTGTTTACACAATTTACTGCCAGATATATATATTTTGAACATCAACCCCAACAGAAGAAACTTGTCGAGGGCGACAAAAAATTAGGTCGCATTGTGAGTAAATATCGGATTTTAGCCACATTATATCAAGAAATTGTTTCAAATATGTTATTTATGCGTATAATTGGTTTTATCTTCTGAGGCACCTCGAATGGAGCTTTCGATATGGTTCAAACATTTGGCCGTATCAAATGATATACACCATCTGCAGCCATATGGGTAATGCCTCATCGAAATGACGTTTCAGGACATTTAGAGTCGATCTAGCGATGTATGTATGTCGATGCGCACGATAACTCCTGAAGGGAATATCTGATTTCGCCCAAACTTGGCCTCTCTTAATGTTATTATGAAACTTAGATCGAGTTCGGAGATGAGCAATATCGGCTCACTTCTTCTGGCACTTCCCCAACAAAAGGTCAAAATTTTCAAAAAATATTTTACTGCACAGAAAGAGAAAGGACATTACGATTTTGCTCCAACTTTGCAAATTCTAATATTTGTGTCAGTGCTAGGTCAGGTGCAAAAATTAACAACTTCGATTCACTCCATCAAGTACCTCCACCACAAATTATTAAAATTTTGAATAATTCTTATAAAATGTGATGTAAGTGTCTGATTGTCTTCAACTTACACACATCACAATATAATTATTAAACCAAGGTCTGGTGTAAAGATGAATATGTATCGGTTCACTCATTCTGATACCCCCTCTCAGAGGATCAACATTTTAAATATCCATGAAGCTCATTAAACGCGAAATTAACATCCGATTCCATTTAGACTTGGCAAATCTCAATACAGGGTTGCCCATATTCGACGGACCCATGTTTTTTTTTTTTTTTTTTAAATCAAAGAAAAAAATAAAAATTTGGCAATGTTAATCATTTTTGAATATGATATCTCTTAAATGGCCGCCTCTGGCGTTGATGACGTATTGTGCACTTTTTGCTGCATTTTCCATCGTTTTTGCCAACATTTCGGCCGGAATAGCGGCTATTTCTTCACGAATGTTGTCCTTGAGCTCTTCTACGGTCCTTGGCTTGTTAACGTAAACCTTTGACTTCAAATATCCCCAGAAGAAGAAGTCAGTCGGCGTCAAATCGGGCGAATGCGGTGGCCAGTCCAAATCACCACTTTTCGACATCAAACGGCCCGGAAACAAATTCTTCAGAAAATGGATTATTATGCGACTTGTGTGCGGTGGAGCGCCGTCTTGTTGAAACCAGAACTGCCTCATACGCTTTCAACGAATAATTGGCATCACAAAATTGTTCATCATGTCGCGATAACTCTCCTGATTGATGGTAACAGCATGACCATTTTCGTTTTGGAAGAAAAACGGCCCAATGACCGTTTTCTCACTAAACTGTGACTTTTTCTTCATGAAGAAGCACTTCTTGAATCTCCTGAGGATTTTCAGTGGCGTAAAAACGGCAATTTTGCTTATATACGGTCCCATTCAATGTGAAATGGGCTTCATCGGACATGACAATTTTGTTCCAAAATTGCTCGTCATCTTCGGCCATTTCGATGACTCTTTGGGCCCATTCCAATCGACGAGGCTTGTCCGCAGGCAACATTCTTTGCGTCAATTGAATTCTGTACGGGAACAAATGCAGCGATATTCTCGGCCGATCGCCTTGGTCGACTTTTATATGGCCTCTTCGAATTAGAAAGAGCCTGACGCGTCAAACGCGGTATGTCATTAAGCTATGTGACATCTCTGACAAAAGTTATGGCGTTGCCAGATGGGTCCGTCGAATATGGGCAACCCTGTATTTCTATCAGCACAAGATTTGTAATAAATATGGTAGAGATCGGACCATTCCTTCTGATGCCTCCCTCACAAAGGGTCAAAGGGTCAAGGGTTAATTAAAAATTAACCAAAACGATTATAAAATCCGAAATAAGCATACGGTTCTCTTCGGATTTCACACATCCCACTATTTCTACCAACACAGGATCAGCTGTGAAGATGGGATATCACATTTCATTCTCTCTGTTACCTCCCCCCAAAGGGTCAACAATTTGAATAATCATAACATAAATCTAAATATATTTAAATAGTCGAACATTGGCTGAGGGTATACATATGACGGCAAAATCGACTGATATTTTTTAACTTGTTTATAGAGATTTCGTTAAATTCAAATCAATTTTTACACGTATATACAATCATTTCTCATGCTGTTTTTCGCGTTTTTATGCCATTTTTAGACGATTTCAGAATGACAGATTTTTAAAATGCATTTTTGGCAAGTCCTCGGCAGTCGATTGCCTCATCGAGACATTTGTCCAATATATACATTTTTTTGCCTTTGATATGATTAATTTCAATATATATTTTAAAATTGACTTTTTCATAAAAACCCATTTTATTTAAAGTTAAATAACTTTTTAACACATACACACACACATATGTATATATTTATTAACATTTAATTTGATTACTGCTAAATAATTCTATTATTTTAATGCAAACTCATGCCGGCTTTATGTTTATATTATTCAATTCTTTATTCAGAATGAACTTGAGCGGCTTAACATTTGAACATTTCCAGCGATTATTATATAATTAATTCAATTCAAATTACATATGTATGCGTGTGTGTGTGTATGTATTTACTCCTTCCATGTGCATGTCGGAAGCGTATCTTCCGCTGTATGTAGATATGCATTTTTTTGTCTCAACTTAAATCAATTTAAATAAATGCGGGGGTATTATTCAAACATTTGCAATGTTTTCTTTCCACTTCGTGTATTCGGAAAATGCTAAAGGAAAACAGTGTAAAGGTTTACATGAAATACGGGAAAACGGATGAACTTTATTATGTTGTCGGTGATGAGTAGCAAGTTGGGGGGAGGGCATGAACAGTGTAATATAAACATGACTATTTGATAAAAAAAAGTCCAGACATTTTATTCCACAACATAAAAAGACTATAAAAAAGAACTTTAAATAACTTCCACAATTTGGAACGAATTTGGAAATTTTCAAAACTATAATCCGTTAAAATTTCTATTAAAAAAGCGAATATGGGGAGCTACGTTATATTGGAGTCTATACGAAGACGTGAACCTGCCTAGGCAATTTTTATCTAGGCCATTACAATATTCAAATACGAAACTTACAACAATTCTGGCGAATAGGAAAGGTATCGATATACAAATAAAAATGAATGAAATAAAAACAAGTAAAAAAACATTAAGTTCGGCCGGGCCAAACTTTTAATACCCTCCACCTTAGGGTAAAAGAAACAAAACCAAAAAAAACCATGAAAATGCCGAATATCGGGCGGTACCGTTATATGGGGGCTACACCAAAACGTGGACCTATAATTACAATGTTTCGCCACACGAACTAGGACCCATATTGACCCACAAATACCAATTTTTAGACAAATCAGTGAAAAAATGTGGAAAAAACCAACAAAATACCGAATATCGGGAGGTACCGTTATATGGAGGCTATATCAAATCATGGACCCATGCATGCAATGTTTCGCCACCGGAGCTGGAACCCATTATGACCAACAAATACCAATTTTCAGACAAATCCGTGAAAAAAGGTGGCAAAAATCATCCAATTACCGAATATCGGGAGGTACCGTTATATGGGGGCTATACCACAACGTGGACCTATACATGCAATGTTTTGCCACACCCTCAAGGATCCGTTATGACCTACAAATACCAATTTTCAGACAAATCCGTGAAAAAATGTGGCATAACTCATCAAAATACCGAATATCGGGAGGTACCGTTATATGGGGACTATACCAGAACGTGGACCGATATATCTCATTTTCAATACCAACGATCCTAGACACAATGCATATTGCTTTGCTCAATTTTGGCGCTCTACGTCAAATAATGTGGGCTGTATCGTGATTTCAACAGACAGACAGACATACGGACAGACAGACGGACATCGTTAAATCGACTAAGAATTTTATGCTGATTATGAATATATATACTTTATGGGGTCTAAGACGAATATTTAAGGATGTTACAAACGGAATGACAAAGTTAATATACCCTCCTTTCCTAGGTGGAGGGTATAAAAACTGCAACCAACTCAGGGTGAAGGCATTAAAATTCCAAAAAGTGCAAGAACTTACACCGCAACGGAAAGAAAATAGACTCAAAAGAGCTAAAGAGTTGCTTCGCTTGGCCAAAAGTGGTGAACAGTCGAATTTGGTTTCCTCCGATGAGGAAACATTTGCAAACAAACACAATGATCGTGTCTACTTGCCAAGGAGGTCAGCTGAAAATGTGCACCTTCGGTTGGCCACCAGAATTCAAGCACCGGCCATGGTGATGGTGTGGGCTGCCATAACAGCCGATGGTCGCTTTCCGCTCGTATTAATCGACAGTGACATCAGAGTGAATGCCGAATATTATCGCGATAATATTCTGGAAGGTGTATTAAAGCCTTGGGCAAGCAAAAATTTTGGCCGCAAACCTTGGACATTTCAACAGAACTCAGCACCATCGCACTCACCACGCGCCACCCAAGAATGGTTACAAAACGAGGTTCCTCACTTCATTTGCAGCGCACAATGACCAACAAAATCAATCATTGGCCGTTTGAAGGCCATAATTCGTGCCAAAGGTGACCAATTCGAACAGATCTAAACTTATTCTAAAATTTGATGCTATTTCCGAGTTTTTTGTTTTCATTCAATAAAAAAAAATATTTAAAAAAATTAAAATTATGGCGTTTGACTTTGTTGCAGTTTTTTTTTCTCGCCCTCTATGGGTGCTACACGTAGACCTGGACCTGCATAAGCCATTTATTGTCATAGGCTGTAGTACCTTTTGGGAACTTCATACGGGTTGTCCATATTCGACGGACCCATCTGGCAACGCCATAACTTTTGACAGAGATGTCACATCGCTTAATGACATACCGCGTTTGAAGCGTCAGTCCAAGCAGATTTTTACCATGAACCAATACACGCCACGCGAGCGCTCTGAAATAGTTGAAATTTACATTCAACAGAAGAAGTCAATTCTGAAAACTCAACGTGCTTTTAAAACATTAAAAAATTAAGCGTTTATACGTAAAATTTTCGACTGGTAAGACTCTTTCTAATCCGAAGCGGCCATATAAAAGTCGACCAAGGCGATCGGCCGAGAATATCGCTGCCGTACGAGCCAGTGTTGAGAGGTCCCCAAGAACATCCCAAAAACGCCGTTCTCAGCAGATGTGCATGGCTTTGTTCACTTTACAACGGATTATTCGCATTGATTTGCATTTGTTCCCGTACAAAATTCAATTGACGCAAAGAATGTTGCCTGCGGCCTCGTCGATTGGAATGGCCCCAAAGGTCCGTCGAATATGGGTAACCCTGTATACGAAATTTGAAATAAATTTTGGCGAATAATGTCCTTAAAATCATCAAAATGTAAAATATGGGGAGGTACCGTAAAATGATTGATAGTGAAAACCTGGACCTGCATAGGGAATTTTCCGGCATAGAAAGTAAAATACCGAATATAGGGAGGTGCTCTTATATGGGGCTTATACCTGTATAGCCCATTTTCAGTATCAAAAGTCCTGCAGAGTAAACACACATTTGAGCAAAATTTTTATCAACCTACTTCAATCCGTTCGGAAGCTAGAGTGATTCCCATGGACGGACAGCCAGACGGCTGGACATCGTTAAATCGACTTTGAATTTAATGCTGATCAGAATATATATACTTTCAGGGGTCTAAGATGTATACTTCGAGGTGTTGCAAACGGAATGACAAACATAAAATACCCTCCATACAATGGTGGAGGGTGTAACAATTTGCCCAAATAATCGAAAATAAAAAATGAACATTTTTTATTCCCTGTCCCTGACCCTGTCTTTGCAATAAATTCTTCTTTTCCCATTCACACCACTGTCCTCTGAGTCAGAGACACGACAATGATGGAGGGTTTAATGCTGTGCCCTGATGAGGATGCAACTGCCGCATGCATGCACGATGACAATCCAAAGGGAAGGGATTTAAACTTGATGCCGTTACATGATTTCCATGTTAATGGCGAATGAATGAAAAAAGAAAAGGAAAAAACAACACCAACTCAAGCAAATATCACTGCAAGGTGGTGGTGGCGGTGTTGGCCATGTTGGCTATGGGAAAAAAAACTTGTAGCAGAGGGTAATGCTACAATAACAAATGCAAATATCTTTTGTTAATGCAAAGTTGATGTTTCATATTTGTGCGTTGGATGTGTATGTGTGTGTTTCATTTTTTGCTTTTCTTCTTTCGAAACGTTGCTACATTTTTTCTCCTTTCACTTGCGATTTTGCTACTTGTGCTGGTATTGTTACTGTATATAATTAAATCAATGGAGTAGGAAATAATGGCAATAAAAACCTTCGAATAATTAAGGTGACGAGGTGGTAACTGTGTATTGGTGTGAAATACAGAAGTTAACCAATTTCAGTCGGTGTTTCGCCTCGTCCCCCATCAAGAGACCATTTATTATTAATTAAAACCTATTTTATTGACGTCTTTACACTATAATGTTAGTAGAAAACAAGTAAATAAGCTGTAAGTTCGGCCGAGCCGAACTTTGAATACCCTCCCCCATTTGGAACGAATTTGGCAATTCTCAAAAACAATAAAATCCGTTAAAACTTCTGTTCGAATCATAAAAATACCGAATGTAGCTATTATATTATCTTATATTATTATCTGTTATATTATCTTATATTATTATCTGTTTATAATGTAGCTAAATCATCAAAATATGGAATATAGGGAGGTACCATGGTGGTTATACAACGTGGATCTGCACAGACAATTTTTTGTCATAGGCTGTACTATCCATTACGAACTTTAAATGCGAAATTTGAAACAATTCCGGTAAATAATGTCGCTGAAATCATCAAAATACCGAATATCGGGAGTACCGTTATATGGGGGCTATACGATGACGTGGGCCTGCATGGCCCATTTTCTGTCTTAAGTAGTAGCATCTATTACGAACTTTAAATATTAATTTTAAAACAATTCCGGTAAAAAATGTCGCTAAAATCATCAGAATACCGAATATCGGGGAGTACCGTTATATGGGAGCTATACGAAGAACTGGACCTACATGGCCCATTTTCTGTCTTAAGCCGTGGCATCTATTACGAACTTTAAATATTAATTTTGAAACAATTCCGGCAAATAATGTGGCTAAAACCATCAAAACACTGAATATCGGGGGGGCAGAAGGACAGACGGACGGACGTTGATAAATCGACATAGAATTTCATGCTGATCAAGAATATATATATATATTAAAATTAATATTTCGAGGTGTTACAAACGCAATGACAAACTTAATATACCCTCCATACTATGGTGGAGGGTATAAAAAACAGATTTTATGAGAGTTATGAGTATTAAAAAAATTGAGGATTTTGTATTAGGATGCAGAAGGAGAAAATCGACACATCTACATGCCAGACCTAAGGATATCTTTTTGAGAGTCATTAACATTCAAAATTCTAAACTTATGGTAGCAGGTACCAACAGCAATAGGTCAATGTTTTCACTGTTTGCTGCTTTTTGGAATATAACAAGATCTCAGTTTCAACTAAATCTGCTACTACATTTTTATACCCTACAACACTATGTGTTGGGGGTATTATATATTATATGTTTGATTAGATTGAACCAAAAAAAATTTGTGCAAGACATAGAAAACTATACATGGATCTTCCTATCTCACCAAGCTTAAGTCGATCTAGGTGTGTATGCCCGTCCGTCTGTCCATGTTAATTTATAATCACGCTGCAGGTCGCGGCCCGATCTTCACGAAATTTTACATACGGGTGGGGTTATGGTCAGATTAGGCTTAGGCTTTTGAGGGAGATGATGGAAAAATATTAAGAGGTTAATATGGACCAAAAAGAGAAAAATTTCTTGATTTTGTAGTTGCGTACAGCTCACAATTATAGACCAATCGACTCGAAATTTAGCATGGCGCGAGGTTAGGACTTAGCAGAGGCTAATAATTTTGTTTGGTCATCGGACAATATTTAGCGGGGTAAGAAGGGGATGTTAGTTAGACACTCGTTGGATTGATTTTGACAATTCTCAAAAAATTCGGAGTGGCCTCTTGCCAGAAAATTATCAAATCTGAGAAAATCACGAAACAATTTTCCAATAAAAAAGTACATATTTATACCTTCCGCACAGTTCACAATTATAGACCAATCGACTCGGAATTTAGCATTGCGCTAAGTTATGGTTAAACAGAGGCTAACCATTTCATTTGGTCATTGGACAATATTTAGCGGGGAAAGAAGGGGGTGTTAGTTAGACACTCGCTGGACTGATTTTGACAATTCTCAAAAAATTCAGAGTGGCCTCTTGGCAGAAAATGATAAAATCTGAGAAAATCACGAAAAAATATTCCAATAAAAAAGTACATTTCTACACCTTCAGCCAAGGCATGATACGGCCAAAACGTGCTTCATCCAATTAACGGGTTTAGAAACTAGGTCTTTTTGTACTAAATCCGTTTCGGGACGTTTGGAATCGATCTAACGATGTCCGTCCGTCCATCCGTCTGGCTGCCTGGTGCGCATGATACCTCACGAAGAAAGTATCCGATTTGGTCTAAACTCGGTACATCGTAATATTATTCTGTAGATCGAGTTCAGAGATGGTCATTATCGGTTTACTCCTATATATTTTCTATATTTTCCAAAAAAAAAAAAAAAAAAAAAATATTTTACTGCGCAGAAAGAGAAAGAATATTCCGATTTTGCTTCAACTTTGCACATCCTAATATTTGCATTATTGACAACTTCGGTCCACATCATCAAGCAAACAAAAACTAAATACCCCCCCCCCCCCCCCCCACCACAAAAAAAAAAAAAAAAAAAAAACCGGTCGAAATTGTGAATAATTGTAACTGTTATAACATCAAATATATACAATGTGATCACAATATCTTTATTAACCTAAAACCGCGCTTGAAGATGGGATATATCGGTCACTCCTTCTGCTACCACCCCGCAAAGGGTCAAAATTTTAAATATCCATGAAGCTCATAAAATGCGAAATTAACATCCGATCTGTTGTGAAGGTGATACGTATCTGCGAACACCTTTCCCAAATGGTATAAATTCACATTTGGGGCCAAATCGATTGGAAAATATAGTCAAGACCCTTGAAATATGTAAAATGAGGAGGTAAATTTATGTTGGCGCCATTCCAATTAACCCGAAATCGGTTGAAAATATATCCAAACCTGATCAGATTTCGATAACATTTAACAGGGTATTTTTGAGCTCTATACATTATATGGTACCAAATATCATATGGTACCAAATATCATTACGCATGTGGGGGACCTAAAACCCAAAATCTGAACCGATTTTCACAAAATTTAATGTACTTGCTTCTAGACTGAATTCGGTCGGATGTGACAGTTATTTGGACTGATATGGGCCATTTGGTGCACAATAAACCTGGAATCAGTTAAAGACATATACGAGAGCTATATCTAAATTTGATCGGATTCTCACCAACATAAGTTGGGTTCGTCCCTAATAAATGCGACCAGCCGTTTGTTCGCAATCGATTTATGTTCACATGCATAAATCGACTCAGAAAGTTTTTCTATGAAGATCTTCAAAAGTATCTATGGGTCTATCTCGCTTCCCCTTCCCTGCAACAAACAAAAACAAAAAGACATAATACCCTTACCACTATGTGGTGTAAGGTATATCAAATCGACTGCACTATAATGATTTGATTCACTATCACATACATATATAATTTCTTGAGATAGATTACAATGTGGATACATACATAATTATGTATATGAGGCATTCTAAAAATGAATGTGTTATTTTGTCCAAAGTAAAGATAATATGAGTTTAAGATTAGATTGGTAAAGAAAACATGAAAACTGAATTGTTGTCATGTGTTTTTAAAGAATAACGCTTAAGGAGAAATTTGTAAAGACCGTATGACAATTTTAGTACACATCTCCAAAACAGCCTCCATGTCATAACCACAGGCGCCAATAGTGACATTTATATCAAGTTTCAGGATTTCAGCTCTATTCCTCCATACAATACTAAATTTAGTATTACTTAGTAATTTTCGTACAAATATAGGACACATTTCCAAACCACCGTCAAATCTAAATTCCAGACACCAACAGAGGCCTCAATATCAAACTTCGGGAATCCAGCTCTAACCCTTCACCCAATACTAAATTTAGTACTATTTAGTACCTTTCGTACAATTATAGCATACATTTTCAAAACCACCTCCGTATTTTAACTACAGACACCATCAGTGACATCTACATCAAATTTCAGTATTTCAGCTCTATTGCTTTACCAATACCAAATGTAGTACTATTTCCAAATCCACTGTTTTGATACTTTTAAAACAATTATAGTACACATTTCCAAAACCGCATCCATATCGAAATTCCACACACCAACATACCTCTATAAAAAAGTTTACCTACCTCTATATAATAAGTCCAGCCGTATGCATTCACCCAATACGAAATGAAGTACCATTTAGTAACTTTCGTTCAAATGTAGGACGCATTTCCAAACCACATCCAAAACTTAAACACAGATACAGAACAGATACTTCAGAATTTTTTCCCTATCCCTTCACCCCATACCAAATATAGTACAATTCAGTACTTTTCATTTAATTATAGAACACATTTCAGAAACCACCTCAATATGCCCAAGCTACATATTTTAATAGCATCCCTAATACCAAATTTCAGACTTCAACCACTATCTGATCACCTAATACTAAATTGTCAAAATATAGTACTATTTTGTACTTTTCGTGCACTTGAACTGAACTTATTCACCCTAAACCTATTTTTGCCAAATTTAGTACCACTCCGCACATTTGCCACATTAAGTACTCTTTGTTCATGTATCAAATTTACTTTTCATTATCATAACAAATTTCAAGTTTGGTACCATTTTAGCACTTTTCGTAACCTCAAAGTTCGAATTTACAAAATCTCTTTGAAATTAAGGTATTTAATTTAGGTATCTCTTTGAAATTAAGGTATATTTATTTAAATATATAAAATAAAGGTACTTTTTGAAAAAAAAAAAAAAAACTAAAGCAGCAGCAAGTTCTGCTGGGCCTAACTTTGATTATCCTCCACCATTTAGAACGAATTTGGAAATTTAAAAAAAAAAATAATAAATAAATAAAATAAAATTCCGTTAAAAAATGTGTTAAAATCTTAAAAAAAACAAATATAGGAAGTCGCTGAAGGGGTGAGATAAGTCTATACAGGGGTAGATAAAAAACCTGCAACAAAGTCAAACGCCATACTTTTTACACTTGTTTTAATTTTATTGAATGAAAGCAAAACATTTTGGAAATAGCATTAAATTTTAGAATAAGTTTAGATTTGTTCGAATTTGTCACTTTTGGCACGAATTATAAAACTGCCAATGAAATCGTCACACTCTGCCCGAATGTTGCTCTACGGTATTTTGGCTCATTCTCGGGGAAGCGCTTGCTTGAGGTGATCGACCCTTTGGTACTTTTTTAGTGCCAACCTTGCTTTCCAAAATACTTCAGACACAATAGTCCAACGGATTGGCATCCGGAGATTTTGAAGGCCATTATGAGCTGGAAATGAACAAGGAACCTCATTTTGTAACCATTCTTGGGTGACACGTGCAGAGTGCGATGGTGCTGAGTCCTGTTGGAATGTCAAAGGTCTGCGGCCAAAATGTTTGCGTGCCCAAAGCTTTAATAAACCATCCAGATTATTTTCGCGCAAATATTCGGCATATATTCTGATGCTACCCACTGTCGATTAATACGAGCGGAGAGCGACCATCGGCTATTATGGCGGCCCACACCATCACAATGGCCGGCGCTTGAGTTCTTGTGGCCAACCGAAGGTACACATTTTCAGCTGACCTCCTTGGCAAGTAAACACCATCATTTTGTTTGTTTACAAATTGCTGGACAACGAATGTTTTCTCATCAGAGAAAACCAAATTCGGCAGTTCACCACTTTCCGCCAAGCGAAGCAACTCTTTAGCTCTTTTGAGTGTATTTTCTTTCTACTGCGGTGTAAGTTCTTGCACTTTTTGTAATTTCAATGGCTTCACCCCGCGCTCATTTTTCAATATTTGCCGAATTGAATATTGCGATATGTTCACCTCACGAGTCATTTTTGGGCCACTGCGACGCGGGTTTCGATCAAGTCGCTTCTTTACTTTTCGAACCATTTCTGCTGATGTTGCTGTTATCTTCCTTCCTACTTCCTTGACGTCGCGCTACGCTACCAGTATCACGGTAACGAGCGATGGTTCGAGACACAAAAGATTTATTCACATTTAAATGCTGGAGTGCTCTAACGATAGCCACTTGTGGTTTTCCAGCCAAATATAAAAAAATCACGCTTGAATTCCATCACGAATAACATTTTTCTGTACAATTCTCACCAAAATGCTTTTGTACGCTTGTCAACAATATAATGAGCTGTCACTGGAATAAGTTTAACAGCTGTCGGTCGAGTGTCTTGGATATGACAGCAGTCAGAAGTTGGTTGCAGTTCTTTGGTCTCACCCTGTAGTGGTCCTCTAAGGCTATTTTTTGTACGTTGTTCAAAACTTTTTTAAAATAAGGTCAGAGCTATATGAATCGACGAAATCGACTACTTATTTTCTTCATGTGTTAATTAAATTTACGTAAACATTTTTTCCGATTTTATCATCAAAACACACATCATATTATTCCAGATAACCGTATGTCCTTAATTCATAGAATATCTCATACTACGCCTTTGTGCTATTCACAGCCAAAAATGTGTCAATATTAATTTTCCAAACCAGTAAACATTTTATGCCTAACCCCCATACCATTCTCTAACCCCCCATACCATCACCCATCTATGGTTAAAAGAGACCGCAACAAACAATAATACGGCCCTTTTTTACACTGACCCAAATCCGAAGGGGATACTCACCAGGATTTGGCTTCCTGTGGGGATTCTGTGGTTATACTACTACTGCTCCATAGCCTCTGCTGTCGGTAGTTTAGATAAAAAGGTGGCATTATTCTATGGCAGCTGAATAATATAACCTGTATCGTTCCTTATCATCATGATCTCTGGATGGTACCATTCGATGCGATGCTTATTTTCAATTTGTGGTCATCAATACGATTTTGAATTTGTGGTTGGTTGGTGAGGGAGGAAATGAAATACGGAAGAAGGTTAAATACGGAAGAAGGTATTTTCACAGAATATTTTTTCAAAGGACCGCAAGAGCCATAAGCGTGGATTTTTAAAGAATATTTTTTCAAAGGACCACAAGAGCCATAACCGTGGATTTTTAAAGAATATTTTTTCAAAGGACCACAAGAGCCCTAAGCGTGGATTTTTAAAGAATATTTTTTCAAAGGACCACAAGAGCCATAAGCGTGGATTTTTAAAGAATATTTTTTCAGAGGCCCACCAGAGCCATAAGCGTGCATTCTTAAAGAATATTTTTTCAGAGGACCACCAGAGCCATAAGCGTTGATTTTTAAAGACTATTTTTTTAAAGGACCGCCAGAGCCACAAGCGTGGACTTTTAAAGAATATTTTTTCAAAGGACCACCAGAGCCATAAGCGTGGATTTCCAAAGAATATTTTTTCAAAGGACCACAAGAACCATAAGTGTGGTTTTTTAAAGAATATTTTTTCAAAGGACCACCAGAGCCATAAGCGTGGATTTTTAAAGAATATTTTTTCAAAGGACCACCAGAGCCATAAGCGTGGATTTCCAAAGAATATTTTTTCAAAGGACCACAAGAACCATAAGTGTGGATTTTTAAAGAATATTTTTTCAAAGGACCACAATAGCCATAAGCGTGGATTTTTAAAGAATATTTTTTCAAAGGACCACCAGAGCCATAAGCGTGGATTTTTAAAGAATATTTTTTCAAAGGACCACCAGAGCCATAAGCGTGGATTTTTAAAGAATATTTTTTCAAAGGACCACCAGAGCCATAAGCGTGGATTTTTAAAGAATATTTTTTCAAAGGACCACCATAGCAATAAGCGTGGATTTTTAAATAATATTTTTTCAAAGGACCACACGAGCAATAAGCGTGGATTTTTAAATAATATTTTTTTCAAAGGACCACAAGAGCAATAAGCGTGGATTTTTAAGGAATATTTTTTCAAAGGACCACAAGAGCAATAAGCGTGGATTTTTAAAGAATATTTTTTCAAAGGACCACAAAAGCCATAAGCGTGGAATTTTAAAGAATATTTTTTCAAGGGACCACACGAGCCATAGGCGTAGATTTTTAAAGAATATTTTTTCAGAGGACCACCAGAGCCATAAGCGTGCATTTTTAAAGAATATTTGTTTAAGGGATTTTCACAAAATAATTGTTTAAGGATAATCAGAGTCATAAGCATGGAATTTTAAAGAATAGTTTTTTCCCTGGGCCTCCAGCTCTTCCATAGAGGATCCCTGGGCCTTCAGGTCGTCTATAGAGGGTCTCGAAAAAATGGCTCGTGAGCTGATCATATCGCAATATTCCATTCGGCAAATATTGAAAAATGAGCTCGCGGTAAAACCATTGAAGTACTAAAAAGTGAATGCACTTACACCGCCAAGGAAAAAATAGACTCAATAGAGCTAAAGAGTTTCTTCGTGAGTTTCTTGGCCGAAAGTGTTGAATTGCCGAATTTGGGTTTCTCCGATGAGAAAACATTTTTGTCCAGCTGTTTGTAAACAAACTAAATTATCGTGTTTACTTGCCAAAGAGGTCAGCTGAAAATGTGCACCTTCGGTTGGCCACCAGAACTCAAGCGTCGGATATGGTGATGGTGTGGGCCGCCATAACAGCCGATGGTCGCTCTCCGCGCGTATTAATCGTCCGTGGCATTAGAATAAATGCCGAATATTATCGCGAAAATATTCATTTCTAGCGCACAAGGGCCATTAAAATCACCGGATACCAATCCCTTGAACTATTGTTTCTGGAGTATTGTGGAAAGCAAGGTTGGCACTAATTTTTTTTTTAAATTCTGCATTTAAAAAGGACAATTTTTTGAAGGATATTCAGATTCTTGGAATATTTTTGAATGGTAATCAGGGCCTTTTTTTTGAAAAAACATATTTTTCAAAAAAAAAAATTCTTTCGAAACCAAGATAAATGCTTGATTATCCTTGGTTTTCGAAGTAATATTTTTTGAAGGATATCCAGGACTTTTGTCGTGGATTTTTGAAGAATATTTTTCGAAGTATAATGTGGGCTTTAATCGTGGTTGTAAAAAATATGACCTTTTATTGCGGATTTAGAAAAATATATTTTAAAGGGTAATCAGTGGTTTAATTGTGCATTTTCATAGAATGTTTTTTGAAGGATAATAAGGGCTATGATCGAAGAATTTTTAGATTTTTTTTGATGCTTGTGATTCTAATTGTGAATTTTTGAAAAATAATTTTTTTTTTTTTTAATTTTTTGTAGGCCAGCACAGCTATAACTGGGAATTTCTTGAAGGACAATTTTGGATTTTTAGGGACAAACAGATGTTTCGACGCGCTTTCAAGACTATAATTATGGGTTTTAAGGAACAATTATAGTGAATTTTTTAACAATCTTAAAGACGATTTCCCGAGGACTATTTTTATAGAAAATGTCGTGAAAGACTCTTAATTCAATTAAATCTATGTAATATCGTTTTACCCAATAAAAAATCAAAGTTATTCATTATTTAAGAAAAATATTTTTTCCGTTTCAGAAATTCTGTTGATGAATTTTCGTAAATTTTATTTTTCCCCAAAATTTTCTCAAGTAACCCGCAGGAAAACTTTCTTGCCGAAGAATTACGGTTTATCTACGCTGCAACTTGTTTCTTCTCTTTAGCCACATCATAATTTTAATCAGCCTGAATTGCATAAATTTTCCACCTTGCTGCATAAAGCTGTTTTTCTTTGCATTTCCTTTTAACGCAATATTTTAATTTTCCTAGAGGCAAGATGTGCAAGGGCGTAGTTACAGAAGGGATAAGTAAAGGGGGTATCTAACATTAGCTTACATAAAATATTTTCGCGAAATAAACGGTTTACAGTGCTGCATATACGAAAATGCTCTCATATTGTTTGGATTTTGGGAATAGGTTCCAGATCTATAACACTTGAGTCAATATTATACATTTGTCATAAACAGGAAAAAAAGTGAATATTGACCCCCCCCCCTTCTGCTACGCCCAACCCCTTAAGTTATTTTACAACAAACTGAATGCTTAATAAAATAATATTTCAACAACAGACAAAGTTTCGTTTTCTTTATCCTCCCCATTTTAAATCGCGAAGTTTTGGACAAATATTATTTTTAACCGCCAAAGAACGTTCGAATATTTAAATATTTGCCCTACGCTTGATTGTAACTTTATGCTGCACCCAAAAAAATGGATGGTAAAGAAAAAAAAAAACCTCAAAGAATAGTTGTGAATTACCATTGGCAGCGAAGTGAAATTCCAACAATTTGGGTGACGAAATGTTTTAACAAGAAGAAGAAACCAAAATACAAGTGAAACCATTAAAACTGTCGAATAAAATTGTTTATTTGACTCTGCCTATAACAGCATTCCAGATACGAGATTACAGGATATGACAGGATAGCTGGGGTAGCAGCTGTGCTATGCGTTGTCAAGTGTTTGAGTTTAAGATGACACCTCACATATCTTTGAATGACTTTGAGTTTTAAACTCATTTGTATTCTCTAAGGGACACTTGGTTACAGAATCCGGTGAGTAAGGAAAAAAAAAACTGCTGATGTGTTGTGTTGTTGTTGTTTTGTAGTTTTATTATTATAAAACTCATCAACATTGTTGTGTCTTTTTTCAGGATTAACGGATTATTAAAAAAATACTATAAATTTGGTTTTGACCAGTGCCAAATTATTCCCGATTCATCCAACAGCTGTATTTGATATATTTCCCCAAATATCGTTACTACGGATTCCAAATATATATATGGGAGCTATATACAAATATTAACCCATCTCGATAAAATTTAGCAAGGGTGTTTCTGAGTTATATTTAATATATTTCCCCCAATATCGTTGTTGGAGAGTGCGTATTACGTCTGCGGAGTAAAAATATAGCAAGTCGGATGAAGAATATATATGGCAGCTATATCTATATCTGCACCGATTTCGATCAAATTTGGCATACTTATTTTCTGGTCCAATCTGGTCCTATGTGCAAAATTTCATACTATTTGGGCTGATATTACAAGTTTCGTGCACAATATAAGGCAAATTGGACGAAAATATGTATGGGAGCTATACCTAAATTTTGAGCGATTTTCTCCAATTTAAACAGGGTTTGTCCTTGGGCTTGTTTGATAGTACAAAATATCATCTGAATCGGGCAATATATGCGACCTGTACTTTGCTTACCAAAATACGTGGACAGACGGACGGACTGACATGCATAAATCAACTCAGAATGTGATTCTATTCAGATCATCAAAAGGAACTATGGGTCTATCTCGTTTCCTTTTGCTTGTTACAAATAAATGCACAAAGACATAATACCCTGACCACCTTGTGGTGTAGGGTATAAAAAGTCAAACGTCGGGCGTGGACGACTATATGAAGTACCATACCACCATACTTTGGCTTTAGAGGAGTTATAATTTGTTTTCAGAGGAAACTAATATATGGGAGGTATATGTGAATCAATTTTAACCAGGTATGGCGGAGACATTTTTACCTTTTACACCATCTTCGAGAAGGATTATTAAAAAATATATATATCGGAGCCGAGTTCAACCAAATGGAAACGTTCGTCCGAAGTTCACTCCATATTGGTCTGATATTAGCCATCATTTGCAGAATAAACCTGAAATCGCAATAAGGATATATATGGGAGTTATATCCAAATCTAAGCCAATCTCGATAAAATTTGGCAAAGGTATTTTCAAGCTCTATAAAATATCTGGTACCAAATATCATTGTTGTGGAGAGCATATTACGCTTGTGAGGGACTTAAAATCCCTAATCGGATGACACATGCAGGTTGAGATGAAAAAAAAACTGCAACCAATTTCAGGCTGCTGTCATTTCTAAGCCACTCGTCCGACAGCTGTTAAAATTATTCCAGGGATAGCTGATTATATTGTTAACAAACGTAGGAAAGCATTTTGGTGAGAATTTTCCAGAAAAAAAGTTATTCGTGATGGAATTTAAGCGTGATAATGTGATTTCTTTATATTTGGTTGCAAAACCACAAGTGGCTATCGTTAGAGCACTCCTGCATTTAAATGCGAATAAATATTTTGTGTCTCGTAGCATCGCTCGTTACCGTGATACCGGTAGAGTAGCCCGACGTCAAGGAAGTGGACGGAAGAAAATAGCAATATCAGCAGAAATGGTTCGAAAAATAAAAAAGCGTCTTTATTGAAACCCGCGTCGCAGTGGCTAAAAAATGGCTCGTGAGCTGAACATATCACAATATTCCATTCGGCAAAAATTTTAAAAATGATCTCGGGGTAAAGCTATTGAAATTCCAAAAAGTGCAAGAACTTACACCGCAACAGAAAGAAAATAGACTCAAAAGAGCTAAAGAGTTGCTTCGCTTGGCCGAAAGTGTTCGACAATTGCCGAATTTGGTTTTCTCCGATGAGAAAACATTCCTTGTCCAGCAGTTTGTAAACAAACAAAATGGTCGTGTTTACTTGCCAAAGGGGTCAGCTGAAAATGTGCACCTTCAGTTAGCCACCAGAACTCAAGCGCCGGCCATGGTGATGGTGTGGGCCGCCATAACAACCGATGGTCGCTCTCCGCTCGTATTAATCGACCGTGGCATCAGAATAAATGCCGAATATTGATCGCGAAAATATTCTGGAGTCTTGGGCATGCAAACATTTTGGCCGCAGACCTTGGACATTCCAAGGGGTCTCAGCACCATCGCACTCAGCACGCGCCATCCAAAAATGGTTACAGAATGGTGTTTCCCGCTTCATTTCCAGTGCACAATGACCACCAAATCTCCGGATACCTCTCCATTAAACTATTGCGTCTGGAGTTTTTTTTGGAAAGCAAGGTTGGCACTAAAAAATACCAAAGTGTCGATCACCTCAAGCAAGGGCTTCGCCGGGAATGGGCCAAAATACCGCAGAGCAACATTCGGGCTGCGTGTGACGGTTTCATTGGACGTTTGAAGGCCATAATTCGTGCCAAAGATAACAAATTCAAACAAATCTAAACTTATTCTAAAATCTAATGCTATTTCCGACAATTCTTGCTTTTATGCAATACAATTTTAAAAAAAATTAAAAATTATGGCGTTTGACTTTGTTGCAGTTTTTATACCCTCCACCATACTATGGTGGTATACATTTTAGACCCCACAAAATATATATTCTTGATCAGCATAAAATTCTATTTCCCTTTAGCGATGTCCGTCCTTCTATCTGTTTTTAAGTCTGTGGAAATCATTCTAGCTTTTGAACGAATTAAAGTAGATTGATAAAATTGTGCTCAAATGTATATTATGTCTTCAGGACTTTTGGTATTGAAAATGGACCATGTACGTCCATTTTTTATTACAGCCACCATATATCGGTACCTCCCGACATTCGGTATTTTGATGATTTCAGCGACAATATTCACCGGAATCGTTTCGTATTTGGTATCAGAAATTCGGAACGGATACTACAGCCTAAGACAGAAAATTGTCTGTGCAGATCCACGTCTTCGTATAGCCCCCATTTAACGGTACCTCCCGATATTCGGAACTTTGTTGATTTTAGCGACATTATTCTCCGGAATTGTTTTAAATTTGGTATTTGAAGTTCGAAATGGATACTACAGCCTAAGACAGAAAATTGTCTGTGCAGGTCCACGTCTTCGTATAGCCCACATAAAATGGTAACTTCCGAAATTCGGTATTTTGATGATTTTAACTAATTATTCACCAATTTTTTTTAGGTTTCGCATTTGAATATTGTAATGGCTAATGATAAAAGTTACCTATGCAGGTCCAGGTCGTCGTATAGACCATAAAATAACAGCTAAATTCGGCATTTTCAAGATTTTAATAGAATTTTTAAGGGATTTTAATTTTATTGAGAATTGTTAAATTCGTTCCAAATGGTGATGGCCGGACCGAACTTACAGCTTTTTTAATTTTTTATATCTCACCCTGTATATATCTGTTCCGATTAAATAACCTTGTACACTGAATCCGGTCGGATGTGAAAAAAATCAGGTTATTTTGACTGATATTGGCCATTTGATGCACAATCAACGCGAAATAGGTTCAAGATATATATGGGAGCTATACCCAAATCTGAGCAGGCCTTGCCAAAATTTGGCAGAGGGCTGTATCGGATATTTGGTACCAAATACCATTCTGATGGGGTGCATATTACGAATATGAGAGACTTAATCATCATATCGAATGAAACATATATATGGGAGCTATAGCTATATCTGATATACTTGCTTCTAGACTGAATTGGGTCGGATCTGCCAAAATTCAGGCCTTTTCGACTGATATTGGCCATTTGGTGCACAATTAACCCGAAATCTGTTGAAGATATATATGGAAGCCATATCTAAATTTTAACCGATTCTCACCAATTTCAATAGGCTTCGGCCATGGGCCAATTTCATCTTAACCGAATAATAAATGCGACCAGCATTTGCTCACAAAAATACATGGACAGACGGAAGGACATACGGATTGACATGCATAAATCAACTAAGAAAGTGATTCTATGAAGATCCTCAAAAGTAAGTATGGATCTATATCGCTTCCATGTCCATGTTACATACAAATGCACAAAGACATAATACCCTTACCACTATGTGGGGTAGGGTATAATTATAAGGATAAATTATTGATAATCGATAAAGTGGGTGCTGGAATCCGCCAATATTTCGATGTGTTCGAAACTATTTGGCCCACTCAAACCTAAAATATTTTCACAACATAGTGTTATAATGATACGCACTAGTTGCAGTCCTGTGTATTATCTTTTCGATAAGCCTTTACTTCCAACTTCGCACATAAGTGTGTGTGTGTTTTTTTCGGTTTGTGTGTAACACAATCCTATACAACATATATACATACATACGTATGAATTCACAAGTACTCTCAAGTAACTACTACTGCTGATGCTGATGTTGGTGGTGGTGGTGGAGCTATCAAAAAATGCACTTGAAAATGTTAAAATGCAACACAATACAAGCTATTGCTATCAACAACAACAACAACAGCAACTACAACACAGCCAACCTATAAAAAATGCCACAAGGAACAACACACAAAGAAACAAACAACAACAACAAAAAACACAACTTGCATATGTAACTACCACAACCACTTCCAGTATCACATCTACCCATTTACTACTACTGCTGCTGCTACTGATGCCGAGTTGCTACTCGTCGTCGTAGCAGCAGCTCCTATTGCCATTTTAACTGGACATTTGAGATTTTTGACCATTTTTGCCAAAGTTTATTTTTATGCAGATTTTTATGGCAGTGCATTTGTATTCGTCCCTCCGTTCGTCCATGGTGCCCCTACCACCGATGTTACACAATTTGAATACGAGAAGAGAGAAAATCCATTTTACTCTTTGTGTGCCTTTAAGTGGCAGAGTGGACAATTTTGGGGTTTTTGTTGGAGTAACGAAGATTGTAGCTCTGTGAATGTCAGCGAGTGGACGTGAGGGAGATGGGTGGGAGGGTAGGTGGTTGTGTGTGTGTGCGCGCCCAACAATCTTGATGACAAAAGAAAAACTTTGCAAAATGGAAAAGTGATTATGAGATTAAGATAAATCTTGGCACGCACATATTCCACATGACAGATAAAGAAATAAAAAAATAATGGGTCAGAATCAAGTTTTCTCCTTCAAAATGTTATTGTTAATGTAATAGATTGTTACAATGGCAGGAATATGTTGTTGAATGTTGCGGATGAATGAGCAAATAATGGGAAGATTTTTTAAAATTTGCCAAAAGGAAATGTTGTGGTGGACATCTATGAAAATACGTTTAGTACAAGATTTTTACAAGTATCTCTTAACGAGGAAGTAAAAAAGAATTAATAACATTCATGGGCGGAAGACCCCTGCGAGTTCTTCCATATTCAGAAGATATTAGGCAAGCCCTCTGCAGGCAAAACCCAGCTAAATTTTGGTTGGCGAATGTGCCAATTTCAGTATTATAAGTGTACAAAATACTTTGTACATACTTTTGAGTGCGGTTGAGGCGCTGGGAAAAACTAGCAATAAACAATCAATATTCAAAAATTACATATTTCCCAGCCGACATAAAATACCACATGTGAACAATTCGGTGATCTTGTGCGCTGACGCATACGATAATGTGTCACATAATAAAGGTTATGACCCACACGCACAGATATCGATGCGCTCAGTAGATGCACAAGACCACTAGAATGAAATGATAAGCAGCCCTGCAATGTTCTCCATTCAATATTGGAATAGATAAATAAAATCAGAATTGAAACTACATCCAAAGAATAAGGTTGTTCTTTCTTTTCTCACATTTTATATTTGGTTCTTCGAGCCAAATACAAAGAATTGAAATAGCACCCTAACCAAGCGGTCGTGTTTCTTTTCTCACCGAACACAGAATAGAGTTGACAATCGAAGAGGGAGATTGGACTCTATTCTCCTTTACATTGGTCAATCGAGCCTTCACTTTTGTCAAAGTGAATCGAATTAGCGACCACAAAACGAAAATAGTAGGAGTTTTCCCCCACCAGTGCACAGTGGTCGAGGTCGCATGGGAACAGCGGCCAAAAATACTTTCAGTGCAGATATCAATATGAATCTTTGGTTATGGTACATTGATGGGATAAAAATAAAAAATGTGACAAAATGGATATGGTCGAAGCATGTTTTGGCATGGTCCCCTTACAACGTACCTCCCGAATAAGGGTTATTTGTCCAATTTTCGTCACATTTCTACACAAGATTGTTCTGTTATTTGACATTTTACGTTCTAAAGACCTAAAAAATAGTCTTACTGAAAATTATTTGGAACGGCCTGCCTTCAGGTAGAGTCCCTCTGTAAAGGTACCTCCAAAAAAGAAGTATTTTTATACAAATCAATTCCAAATTTGATTATTTTTTTGTAAACAAAATAGACAATGTTTTTGTAAACAAAATAAACAATTCAAAATAAAATTAAATCAAAGTTACTAATGGATATATATAAATTTCAGTGTTATTCAAGTAAATCAAATGCAGATTTTAATAATATATTTTATTGTTTGCTAACGTTCGCTGTCCCGTCATAAAAGGGTCAGAGCTCAGAAGAAAACGGTTAATAAGATCTGTGTTTGTTGAAACACGAGCATTTTTTCAGGTATGATTTAGTCGAAACTTTTTTATATATTTGTTGGCAGACTTCGCGGCCTCCCTATAATTCTCCAATCGATACAATGACATATTTTATAGAGTCGGGAGCATGTATTACAATTTTATGAACTGTGGGTGTAAGATAGTATCATGGGTATCTATTTGTTAACTCTTTACCAGTTTCCAGTGTAAAGTCCTTAAATTTTTTGACATTAATATGGCATCCGGAAGTCAAATCTTGTAACAATATTGAACACCTCTCATTTACATCTTTATCAATCCAAACAACAAAAACATATTCTATGACATATGACATATTTATGTCATTAGCACCATAGAATTGACAAAATTGCAGCGAAGTCACTTCAGTATATTGGGCATAACATACAAATCTGACAAAATCTGAAAGTTAAATTAGCACTTCAAGAATCTTAGGACCATTACTAATGGCGTGAAAAAAAATCACATTGGAGGATTCAGGGGGGAAAACAATTAAAACTTTAACTGAAATCCAATTTTATTTTCAAAATTAATCTTAAAGGCAACTTAGAATACTCACATCGTCTATATTATACCCAACTACTAAACACACAAATTACTGCACTAAAAATAAGTCAATAACTTGCTTGTCAATAATTATACCAAGATTTGTCTTTTTAAAGTGTATTTAATTTTGTAATACAGCTCTTTTTTTACTCTACTTTTTCACTGATCCCACTGAAAAAAGCAACTAACTGCATTTCCTCTTTTTTGATGCTATTCTCGAAGTGGGCCGTTAGAATGAAGCCAAGATTATTATGTTTTCTAAAAAGCTTAACCTCTTAAGAGTTAATGTGTACACATTTGATAATAAATATCTGATTTTAATTTTTTGAATTTTGGCCAATGGCAGCGACCACTGTGCAGTGGTAAGAGACTCACTACAAGCAGAAGTAGCTATTCTTCAAAAAAGAGGAGGATAGCTACCAATAAAAATCCGTTGAGGGATAAAATTATAAAGAGCCATAAGGGCAAAATTTAAACATATATATTTAAAAAAAAGACCCACGGGGCAAATTAAAAAAAAAAAAAACATAACGAAAAGAGGACAACAAAAGTCCCAATAAAACAAAAAAAATACAAATTTGAAAAGAGGACATCAAAAGTCCAAAATAAAAACATTTAAATTAAAAATGAATAAAAAAATTGAAGAAGATATCACCACTTTGGCAGACAATTTCCAGTTGTTAACGTCGACGTCAGCCTTTGAAAAGGTGAAACACGTCGCGGCATGGAAGGTACTGGTAGAAAATTCATATTACCAGTTACGACGGTACTTGAGGGTACACCACAAATATTTTCCAACCCATATGAAGACATTGTGCTGTGATGTGGATATGTGTATGTTATCGGCAATGAAGCTTTTAGCAACCCGGAGTCGCAATAACACAAACTTGGACATCGATGAAGAAATCGAAGATTCGATGAAACCTCCATTACGATGGATACTCTCGTGGAAGAAAACAGACAACTTAACTATGTCGAAACAAAGGAAGATTACGACAGAGAATTGGAAGATGGTTTGCACGAACAAATGCAAGCCTATGAAAATAATTTACAATCTCTGCAGGGACAAGCAATCGAATTGCGTTCTCAAATAATAATCGAAGTGGAAAAAGTGAAATGATATTGAGAAATGCGAAGGCCCACGAAAAATATTTGCTCGCCAAATCTGAAGAAAACCTGCGGGCCAAAGATGAACAATTCGAAGAAAAACATCGTGTTCAGGAAGATCAAGTGCAACATCTGAAAACGAAGTTAGAGAAAGTCAATGAAAAATTGGCTAGCTCAGAAAGAGCGCGGCAAGTCTTGGAAGCTGAGAGAGATGACCTGTCCAAACAACTGGCAGATGTAAAAGAGATGTAAAAGAGGAACTCTTTTAGAACGTAAATTTGGAGACAATTAGTTCAGATATAGCTACGGCTCCCATATATGTGTTTCATCCGATTTAGGGGTTTAAGCCCCTCATATGCGTAATATGCACTCCAGAAGAACGATATTTGGTACCGGATATCAGATAGTGCTCAAAAATACCTCTGACAAATTTTATCGAGATCGGTTCAGATATAGCAATAGCTTTCATATAAATATTTTATCCGATTTGGGGTTTAAGGTCCTCAGAAGCGTAATATGCATTCCACAACAATGATCTTGCCAGATACCAGATACAGCTCTGAAATAACTGTATCGAATTTTGTCAAGATCGGTTCAGATTTGGATATAGCCCTCATATATATCCCCAATATCAGTCCAAATGACCTGAATTTTGGCATATCCGACCGAATTCAGACTAGAAGCAAGTCCATCAAATTTAGAGAAAATCGATTCAGATATAGCTATAGCCAACATATATATGGTTGATCCGGTTTGGTGTTGAAGTCCCTTACATCCGTAATATGTAATCGACAACAGTGATATTTAGTACCAGATATCTTATAAAGCTCGGAACGGCAAAGATTTGGATATATCTTCCTTAATCCGATTTTAGGTTTATTGTACAAATAATGACCAACATCAGCTCAAAGGGAGAGAATTTCGGGACGTACGTTTCCATTTTGTGAACCTCGGCTCCGATATGTATTTTGTGGTGTGTGGACCGATAAATTCCATATTCACATCGGATCTCTGGTTTAGAGAAATATTTAGATAAACCAAGATTCACATTTTATATGAGTTAAGTTATTTCAATATTTAACACTTTGTGGAGGAGGTGCCACGAGGGGTGGTTCTATGTTCTCCGTCTTCACACCAGATTTTGTTTTAGTAGAAATATTTAGATGTGTGAATTTTTAAGAGGTTATTGAAAATGTTGACACATTGTGGGATGGGTACTAGAAGGAGTGAGCAAATATCTACCGCCTTCACAACAGATTTTCAATGTGCCGAATTTGAAAGGGATCGGATGCTCATTTCGCATTTTAAGAGCTCATGGCTATTCAAAATGACGCGTTGTGGGGGAGGTACCAGAGGGAATGGACCGATATATCCCATATTCGCATCTGATCTTGTGTTCATAATTAAGATATGTGAAATTTGAACACAAGCGGTTTCTTAAATATACCAAATTGTGACATTTTGTGGGGAAGGTACTTGATAGAGTGAACCTATATTGTCCATTTTCGCACTTGACCTTCCACTGACAGAAATATCAGGATTTGCAAAGCTTGCACAAAATTTAATAATCCTTTCTCTTTCTATGTGGTAAATTATTTTCTTTGAAAATTCTGACCTTTTCTGCGGGAGGTACCAGAAAGAGTGAAATAAAGTAGTCCATAAATCGATCTAAGTTTGACAATAACATTACGATGTACCAAGTTTGTATTAAATCGAAAACTTCTGTTTTTCGTGCGAACCAGCCAGCAGACAGACGGTCGGACGGATACCTCTATTTTGAAATGAATTTGGTCAAATGAGACCTAGGGTCTAAAAACCGTTATTTCGATGAGGTACGTTTTGGCCGTATAAAATGGTATACACCCTTTGTAGCCAGATGGCTGGGAGTATAAATATCATCAATGCCCAGGTGAGACGGCAGAAGCTAAGGTCTTTAAACGTTGCATGTGGGCTAATGTTGGTGGAAGGCATGTGTGTTTGGAAACTCGGACTAAAGGTGTATTAAAAACACTAAAACAAAAAAAAAAAAAAAAAAAAAAAAACAATTAAAAAAGCTGTAAGTTCGGCCGGACCGAACTTTGAATACACCCCACTATTTGGAACGAATTTGGCAATTTTCAAAAAAATAAATAAATAAAATCCGGTAAAGATTCTGTTAAAATCTTAAAAATACCGAATAGCCGTTATATTAGGGTCTGACCTGCATAGGCAACTTTTCTCATAAGCCATTACCATTTTCAAATGCGAAACTTGAGAAAAAAAAAATTGGTGAATAATGTACATAAAATCATCAAAATACCGAATATAAAGGGGCTATACCAAAACGTGGACCTGCACAGACAATTTTCTGTCATAGGATGTAGTATCCATTACGAACTTCAAATACCAAATTTGAAACAATTCCGGTGAATAATGTCGCTAATATAAAATACTGGATTCAGGGAGCTAAAGTCATATGAGGGCTATTCGAAGACGTGGACCTGCACAGATATTTTTTGTCTTATACTACAGCATCCATTGCGAACTTCAAATACTAAATTTGAAACAATTCCGGTGAATAATGTCGCAAAAATCATCAAAATACTGAGTATCGGGGGGTACCATTATATGGGGGCTATTCGTAGACGTGGACCTGCACAGAAAATTTTCCGTCATAGGCTATAGTATTTATTACGAGCTTCAAATACTAAATTTGAAATAGTTCCGGTTAATAATTTCTCTTAAATCATCAAAGTACCAAATATCGGGAGGTACCGTTATATGGGGGCTATACGAAGACGTAGACCTACATGGCTCATTTTCTGTCCCAAGATGTAGTATCTATTACGAACATCAAATACCAAATTTGAAAAAAAAAAATCGGTAAATAATGTCGCTAAAATCATCAAAATACTGAAAATGGGGGGTACCGTTATATGGGGGCTATACGAAGAAGTGGACCTACATGGCCCATTTTCTGTTTTATGCTGTAATACGAACTTCCTATACAAAATTTGAAACAAATCCAGTGAATAATGTCACTAAAATCATCAAAATACCGAATATCGGGAGGCACCGTTATATGGGCGCTATACCAAAACGTGGACCTACATGGCCCATTTTCAATACCAAACGTCCTGCTGATATAATATACATTTGAGGAAAATTTTATCCGCCTACTTCATTTGGTTTGGAAGCTAAAGTGATTTCCACAGACGGATAGATGGGCAGACGGACGGCCATCGCTTAATCGACAGAGAATTTTATGCTGATCAAGAATATATATACTTGGGGGCCTAAAATGTATATTTCGAGGTGTTAGAAAAGGAATGACAAACTTAATATGTCCTCCATACTATGGTGGAGGTGTTTTTGAAGATTGTCATAATTTGGTATTGCATGAACGGACACTGCTTGAAATCTGACATTTAGCATTGGGATTAGCTAGTTAGTCTGTAGGGTTGAAATTTGGAGGTGGTTTTGGGAAATAAGTACAAAAAGGTACAAGATGGTAAAAAGTTGGTATTTGGGTAAGAAATTGAGTTTGAAGTTTAGCATTAGGATCATCTTTTGCGTTGCATAGTTGATGCGGGGGAGGGGGGGAGGAGGTTGGAATGACGTACTATATACGAAACACTACGAAAAGTACTAAATAGTATTCATTTTTGTGCTGGAAATCATAAATTTGAAGTGAGAGTATTTGAAGTTGTCTAGGCTACACAAATGAAAGGGTTACAACAATATGCACTAAATTCGGTACCATTTGGAATTATGTGAACGGATAGTGGTAAAATCTTGAAATTTAAGACGAAGATCAATGTTTTGAAAGGGGTTTGATATAAGGGGGTGGTTTTGGAAAAATATACTGAGTGTAAGAACTGTACTAAATGGTACGAAATTTGATAAAATTCCACAATCACATGTGACATGACATAATCCTGCAATTTCATTATTAACATAATCCGATCAGATAGATTTTAATTAATCTATGAATATACAATATTGTTTTCCTGTCGATGGGTTATTTTTACATTTTTTTTTAATTTTCTATCAAATAAGCCCCATTTAGTTAACAACCTTAAAATGGAAACCAACAATCAACATCACAATTTACATCAAAAACAGTAACCGTCGATGTCGAAGTAATGCCACGAATACCGTTTTGCCTTCTTCTAGTTTCTCTAACATCTAAACTCGGAATCCTTGTTGCTGTTTGCGAGCTGAAATAAATTTTTAATTTACTTTAGAAGCCGACAGGCTCAGTAAATGCAATGCGAATATGCCTGGCCACTAACGGCGGCTGTAGTTTGGCGTCGCTGTTGTTGTCGATGTTATTTCCTCATCATGCGGTTGGAAATGCTAGTTGTTGGTATTTGATTTTCATGAAAATGAATTTTGAATTCAGTGCATTCCATTTATCTGCATTTATATTTTCATTTTTCTCCCATTTTTTCCCTTGCTATTTGTTAGTAAAATATAGTAGGTTGTGGTAGTTATTTTCCACTAAAAATGCACTAAGTACACATCAATTTGGTAGCAAATACCGAACCTTTTTTGGAGGTTGTTTTTCTTTTTTGTTCGTTTTTGGGTATCTAAACGTTGTTGATATAAATTCAATTAAACGGCACCATATTTACTTACCCACAGTACACTGGCAATTATTCAGTCATGCAAAAGTGCCTCTTTGGACGTGATGCGGATGCCTGAAAAGAGAACGAAAACATCATTATTTATATATAGTGGCAAAAAAAAAAAAAAAAAAAAAAAAATATGTGTAGAATGAAATGAATATTTGATTTTTTATGGACCGGGTATTTTGATGAAGAAATGTCAAAAGTATTTTTTTATACCCTCCACCATAGTATGGAGGGTATATTAAGTTTGTCATTCCGTTTGTAACACCTCGAAATATATATTTTAAATCCCTCAAAGTATATATATTCTTGATCAGCATAAAATTCTACGTCGATCTAGCGATGTCCGTCCGTCTGTCCGCCTGTGGAAATCACTCTAGCTTCCGAACGAATTGAAGTAGGTTGATAAAATTTTACTCAAATATATATTAAATCTGCAGGACTTTTGGTATTGAAAATGGCCATGTATGTTCACAGTTTGGTATAGCCCCCATATAATAGTAGCTCCCTATTTTCGGATTTTTGTTATTTAAGCGACATTATTCAACGAAAATGTTTCAAATATAGTATTTAAAGTTCGTTATAGATTCTACAGCCTATGACAGAAAATTTACGGTGCAGATCCAAGCCTTCGTATAGCTCCAATATAACGACACCTCCTGATGATCGATATTTTAATGATTTTAGCGACATTATACATCGAAATTTTTATCAAATTTGGTATTTGAAGTTAGTAATGGATACATTAACCTATGTTCCTCGTCTTCGTTTTGTCCCATTATAACGGTTTTCACTTAAACGGTATTTTTCGACGATTTATTTTTTTTTTTAATTCCTTCCAAATGGTGGAGGGCAGTAAACATTTGGCCAGACCGAAGTTAGATGTTTCCTTATTTGTTTAAGGGTTAATTTTTAAAATTTGGTATTGGGTTATGGGTTTAAAAGTCAAGTGCCTCCTCGTTTCAACATTTTAAAAACAGTTTAAATAATTTGACTATTTTAATAATTTTTCTGGCCATATATTTAAAAATATTTTTCAAAAATCATGAGGCACGTAGAGGCATGTTCAAGAACTTCTGGCAATCGTCAATTAAAAAAAAAAAGAAATAAAAATTAAATTTGGTATTTGAAGTTCGTAATGGATACTACAGCCTAGGACAAAAAATTGTCTGTGCGGGTCATCGTTTTGGTATAGCCTCCATATAGTGGTACCTCCCTATATTCGGTATTTTGATGATTTTAGTTATGTTGTTCACCTTTTTTTTTAAGTTTCGTGATATAAAAAACAGCAACAAAGTCAGACGTCATATTTTTACATTTTTTTTTAATTTTATGGAATGAAAGCAAAAAATGTCGGAAATAGCATCAACTTTTAGAATGAGTATAGATTTCTTCGAAGTGGTCACCTTTGGTTCGAAGTATGGCCTTCAAACGGCCAATGAAACCGTCACACGCTGCCCGATTGTTGCTCTGCCGTATTTTGGCCCATTCCCAACGAAGTGCTTGCTTGAGGTGATCGACACTTTGCTATTTTTTAGTGCAAACCTTGCCTTCCAAAATACTTCAGACACAATAGTCCAAAGGATTGGTATCCGGAGATTTTTTGGTGGCCGTTGTGTGCTGGAAATGAAGAGAGAAACGTCATTTTGTAACCATTCTTGGGTGGCCCGTGCTGAGTCCTGTTGGAATCTACAAGGTCTGCGGCCAAAATGTTTGCGTGACCAAGACTTCAATACACCCTCAAGAATATATTCGCGATAAATTTAGTACAAAATGAATTTGGAGGAACGGATGGAGCTGGAATCCTGAAATTTGAAATTAACATACAGGCGGAGTGTAGGATTGGAATATGATGGCAGTTTTTGAAACTTATACTTATGTGCACGAAAAGTACTAAATGGTACTAAATTTGGTACAATTTCGATTTGGGTAAACCGATAGCGCTGAAATTCGGAAATTTAAATAAAAACATAACTATTGCCTGGTAGCACTGAAGATGTAGGTAGTTTTGGAAATTCATACTTGTGTGCACTAAATGTTACTAAATTTTGTACAATTTGGATTTGGGTGAACCATTGGATATGTACTCAATAAAGTACAATTTGTATTGTACTAAATAAAAATATTACAACGTGCCAGATTTGGACTAAATATACTACTTCCTACAAATTTTTGGAAAATGTGGAAATATGCGTAAGGTAACAGATATAGCGGAACGATGTATTCCATTTTCATAATTCAGCTTATACAGACAAAAATATATAATATGTGCAAGATTTGAAGGAAGTCGAACACTTAAATCCAATTTTATGGCAAATCATAAATTTCGGTAAATTCCATATTCATATTCAGAGAAGCAATTTGTGAAGAATCGGCGATTATTTTGCTTTCTTTGAGCGTTTTGTTTTTCAAAATCTTCAACCCTATCTAGGGAAAGTAGTAGAAGAAATGGTCCGATTTCTACAATTTTTATAACAGATCTTGTGTAAATGGAAATATCGAGATGCACTAGGTCTGAATGGAATCGAATGTTAATTTCGCGTTTTATGAGCACCATGGATATTCAAAATGTTGGGGAGGAACTAGAACGAGTGGACCGATACATCCCATTTTCACACTAGAACTTGGGTAAATAAAAATATTGTGATGTGTGTAGGTTGGAAGACAATCGGACACTTACATCACATTTTATAGAAGTTATAATTATTTAAAATTTTGACACTTTGTGGGAGAGGTACTTCATTCAGTGGACCAATATTGTCTATTTTCTCACCTGACGTAGCACTGATGCAAATATTACGATTCGCAAAGTTGGAGCAAAATCGGATTATCCTTTCTCTTTCTGTGCAGTAAATTATTTCTTTAAAAAATTTTGAAATTTTGTGTGGGAGGTACCGAAAGGAGTGGATCGATATTGTCCACCTCCGAACTAGATCTAACTTTGACAATAATATTAGGATGTACCGAGTTTGGATCAAATCGGATACTCCCTTTGAGAGTTCTCGTGCACATCAGCCAGGCAGATAGACCGACGGACGGACGGACATCGCTAGATCGACTCCAAATTTCCTGAAACGGATTTAGTCCAAAGAAACCCAGAGTCCAAAACCGTTATTTCTATGAGGCATGTTTTGGCCGTCGACATTGAAATAGTTTGGGACAGAAAAATTGAATATTGGTTTTACTAATATCCTCATCGGTAAACTTCAAAATGAAAAGTTTTGAAGACTTATGGGTGTAAGATGTGAACATTGTCCTATTATTCTTTCCGAAAAATGAAAGACTTGAATAATGTATAAAACCTTGAAAGTCAGAAAATTTAGCATGATGTAAGTTTTGATACAAAAACAAAAAATTTAAACTGAACTGAACTGATGCATTTTGTGTACAAAAAATCCGATCTGTAGGAACAAATCTAAATTTTTAAGGTGAACTTTTCGCTAACGAAATAGTGGGCATTGCTGACAATAATATGAAGATTATTTTGTTCGAAAATTGTTGACCTATATTGATAACGTGCACCTATATTAAAATGTTTTCGATTGAATGAATCTGTAATTTAGAATTTTTTTAACAATAACAGGATTTTCTGTAAATGTTTTTTTTTTTTTTTTTTCACAGAGTGAACGTCTAGGTCCTGCACTCTTCTATGATGCCAGATAATAACCAATTCTAATTCTAAAAGGCAATCTTGTGCATTTTAGAGCTATATTTTTCCATATTGACAGCTTAAACGAAATCCTTAATCTTTACATTTGCATTATTACAATTTGTTTGGCAAATTCTCCTGTAGCACTTATCCGAAGTATTGTTATCCTTTTGGTCAGATTACCCTTTTCAATGTCGATTTGTATTGGTATTATGTCCAATAAAATATTTGTTTTTCTGTTTATCTGATTATAGTTTGTTTTATGGTACCTGGTCTAGCACCGCCATAATTTAGGAAAAAAAGGAAAATAAGCTGACATGTGGTATGTAAATTTACATTTTCTTTTTCTATTTTTCTTATCACACGAAACCTATCTGGCCAAGGAAAAGACATACAAATAATGTGTCGAAATGTAACACCTTGTGCGATAAGCGGAGCAATAAATTGAATGGATTGGAAATGTTAAATATTTGATATTTACAATGAGATACATAAGATAGAAGCTTAAGACGATTCAAATATTGGCGGATATTTAAGGGTGCCACAGAGGAAAATTTAACGATGTTATAAAGAAGAAAAGAGAAATATTATAATATTCTGAAACTTGATTTAAATCTTAAATTTCCCTGTTACGAAATTAAATATACGAGTATATATGTTGATACTGTAATACGAAATACATATGAACTTTTATTTACTGTTATTTTTAATGTTGTATATGTTATTGGTGTAGTTTTTTATCATGCCATAGATTTTTCTTGTACTCACTGAAATATTCGCTGATATCGAGGGCAGGTATATAATGACAGTTAAAACCACAGAGCCTCCACAAATATATTATAAAATGGAATGATATGATAAAAACAACAAAAATTATATACGATATATGTACATAAAATTCTTAAACAATATGAGACTGACATTTTATTTTTACAATGTCTTAAGAAATATTTTAATAATGGAAGAAAAGAGGAAAAGGAGAAGAAGAACTCCTAAACATATTTCTAAAATCATAAAAGATTCGGGCTTAAACTACAAAAATTTTATTACAAAACCTATGATTTTAGGTAGAATTTATTGAAAAGCAAATGTTGAAAATACTAAGATTGTTCCAAAAATTCCTTAAAAACATATACAACTTCGGATAGGGAATTTGTAAAGTTTATTCTTAACATTTCACAGTTTTTTTTATCAAAAAAATTAAAAATGTTTGTTAATTTCTGTGAACTTTCTCAAGAAAGACTCAAGAAGCCCACGATTTGGTTAATTCTTCAAGAATTATTTAAAAAACAAGTAAGAAAAGGTTATAGTCGCGCGGGGCCGACTATGTTATACCCCACAACACTACAATATGTTAGAAGCCCCCTTATGTCGCCTTTTGTGTATTTCGGATATCGCCTGTAAGTAATGCTGTTATTTTTTCACACAAAATTAGTGGTATATTCTACTCGCTGTCCTAAACTCTAACTTTATGCGAGCTTTCGTATCCTTTGGTTTTATTGTGACCTTTATAAGGGCTGCAAAATTAGGAACATTTTTAGTTGTTGGTCCATTTCAACCCCTAAAATATAGCGGACATCTTTGAAAACAATAGGCCTAGATCTTCTAAGCCCAACCCTACCCTTGTAAAAATTTTCGTCAGGATCGGACGATATTTGCAATACTTATATAATATCCCCAACCTGTGTTGTAGGGTGAAAAAAATTACAAAATATTATAAGGCAAATTGAAAAAATCGCATGCGATAAAAAATATGAAAAAATAAAAAAATGTCACAAAATACTACAAAATCTATATTAACATCATTATTGGCGTATTTTTCTGTGATTTTATACTTTTATGTCAAGAAGGCATTCTGAATTGACAACATTTGTCAAAATCGGTCCAGCCATTCTTGAGATATAAGCATTCTAACTAACATCCTCTTCCTTTGTATATACACATTGTATATATTTCGCTATATATAACCGGTATTTTTACTATCGGCATCTACGTAACAGTCAGAATTAAACTGTTCGTCTATTTGTGATTTCAACGGGATTAAAAATATTTGCGGTTTAATGAAAAATTTTACTTTTGCTTAACACAAATGTTATGGTCTTTTTTACCCATTAAATATTACCCGATTACAATCAAAATTGGAAGGCTTCTGCCCAGCCCCAAGATCTAGCCCCATGCTAACTTCTGCGTCGATTGGTCTATAATTGCGACCTGTAAAGCAATTTTTCAGTTTTTGGTCCTTTTCAACCCCTAAATATTATGCGATCATCTCCAAAATAAATAGGGTTCTATTTTAACCCAAACCCCACCTCCATTTTAAATTTCGTGAAGATCGGGCCATAATTGCAACTTGTACAGTGATTACAAATTAACATGGACAGACGGACGGACGGACATACATAGCTAGATCGACTCAGCTCTGCGAGCTAGGAAGATCCATATATACTTTCCTATGTGGGAAACCAATATTTCGAGGTGTTACAAAATTTTTGGCCCAATCAAACTTATAATACCCCCAACACATAGTGTTATAGGGTATAAAAACAGCAAAGTTCGGCTGGGCCGAACTTTTAAAACCCTCCACAATTTAGAAAAAAGTCCGAAAACTATCACTTAAATGAAAACCGTTTTATGGGTACTGTACGAAGACGTGGACCTGCTTACGAGATTTTTTGTCATAAGCGGTATTACCCATTACGAACTTCAAATACCAAATGTGAAACAATTCTGGTGAAAAAGGTAGCTAAAACCATCAATGAATAATGAATTCCTGTTTTAAGATCATTGTTGTCATTATTACCCTACTACGTTCGAACATGAGCAAAGTCACAAGATAATGTAGGAGTTTCTTGGAACTCGGAAGTCGAAAAAATTTAAAATTAAGATTCATATGTATAATTCGCCATACCACTGATTTCGGCTGTATAACTCAGCATCAATGTTAAAGTCAGATGTGCCAATTTTTGTCAAAAACTTTTAAAAAAATTTGAACTATAAATATGGGCAATAATTATTATCCAAAAAAAAGGTAGGTTTCTTTCCTGTCCTATACCTCATACGTAACCTATAGAGCTACTGCAAAATCAGCAAGAATAATGATTTTTAATCTATTGCACCCCTTAAATATTTGGAGAATATCTCCTAAAAAGGGGGCTTCTATTTCGATTACAAACTAACGCAATTTATGATTGAAAATTGTGACCCTTTGTGGGTGAGGTACCAGAAGGGTATGTGTGACATTTGAAGAGAGTTGGATGATTGTTTCGCTTTCTTCGCGCGTCTTGTTTTTCAAAATTTTGAACCCTGTGTGGGGCAAGTAAAAAAAGAAATGATCCGATCTCTACCATCTTTGTAACAGATCTTGTGTTGATGGAAATATTGAGATGTACCAAGTCTGGAATGGAATCGCTTCATGGATATTCAAAATTTTGAGCCTTAGCGTGGGACGTACCAGAAGGAGAAGACCGATATATCTTATCTTAACTGTGAAATATTAAGAGAACCAGATGCTTATTTCGGATTTTATATACGTTTTGGCCATTCATAACTTTGACCCTTTGTGGGGGAGGTACCAGAAGGAATGTCCGATCTCTACCGTCTTAATAACAGATCCTGTGTTGATAGAAAAATTCAGATGTGCCAAGTCTAAATGGAACCGGATGTTAATGTCGCGTTGTATGAGCTTAATAAATATTCAAAACTTCGACCTTTTGTGGGGGAGGTACCAGAAAGAGTGCACCGATATACTCCATCTTAGCACTGGACCTTGTATTGGGATGTATGAAATTTTAAGACTAATCTAACACTTACATGCTATTTTATGATTTATAAAATTATATTGCCCATTTTGGAACCAAATATTAGGATTTGCAAAGTTTGGCAAAATTGGATTATCGTTTCTCTTTCTGTGCAGAAAATATTTTTTTTTTTTTTGAAAATTTCGAACATTTGTGAGGGAGGTACCAAAAGGAGTGAACCGATATTGCCCATCTCCGAACTCGATCTAAGTTTCACAAAAATATTGCGATGTACCAAGTTTGGATCAAATTGGATATTCCCTTCGATAGTTATCGTGGATGGACATCGCTGGATCGATTCCAACTGTTCTGAAACGGATTTGGTCCAAAGAGACCTAGGGTCTAAAACCGTTATTTCGACTATGCACGTTTTGGCCTTATAAAATGATATATACAAGAAATCTTAAAAATACCCTCAATAAATCTTTAATTTTTTTGCGTGATATTTTAAAGTCTCAAATTTTGGGTTTTCACGATTTTTTTTTTTAAATTCCATGGTTTGTTACAAAATATGATATGAAAAGGAATAATCAAGTGGAAGACTTCGCTTCACATTTTACGATTTTTTTTAACACGTCGACCGATTTTGCCAGATGTACCAGAAAGCATGGACCTATAGTTCATATCTTTAAACTCGATCTATATTTAATAGTATAATCAGAACGCACCAGATCGGATGCACACACGAATAAATATTGCTAGATCAACTTCAAATATTTCGAAAAAGATAGCGTCAAAAGAGGCATAGACCCATCCGGTCTATCAGGTGTTTTTATACCTTCTCTAGTCATATTATTCTATAGTCAGATTAAACCTGAATTTAATCCCAACAAAAAAAAAATAATTAATAATTAGTCATAACTGCTTGAAAATAAGTCCACTGAAAGAACACAACTTATCTGTTTTGTCTGTAAGATTTGGGGCGAGTTGATATCGACAATTCTGGCCTACTGATAATAAAAGGATTCATGTACTTGTCAGTACTTAAAGTGGTGCATGTTCTTCAACGTTGCTGGATAAGGTTTCTTTAAAATAAAAAAAATTATTAGCTCATAGTTTTTGTTGGTATCTTGTGATTTTTTGGCAACTCTGAGTATATAACTTGTAAACCTTTGTTTTCAATGGAACATGTATTATGCTTATTTATTATTTGGCAAAACAGTAGGTATTTACATTACCTTGTAATGCCTTATTCGGTTCATGTGCTGGATAGTAAAGTAAGAACTCAGTTTGACAGAGAACCATGCGACATTCTAAAATGCCCTCACCTTTCATACCCAACCCCGCATTACAACTGAAGGTATCGCTTGCATTGCGTTTTCTCATTTTACAACTGACAACCGCAATGTATTTCCTTGTGGATTAAAAATTGTGGAAATTCTGAAAACCAGCAATAAATTGTCATTTGCGAATTTATACACAACAGACTCTCTCTCCAGCTATAGCAGAGTCCATTCTATGTTGCATTGACCACATATGCCATACACAACAAAATGTATGACCTAGGAGCTCTCTCTGGCTGTGTGTGTGTGTGTGTGTGAAACAAAAACAATGGATATAGCCTCTACCACAACTTCAATTGGATCCATGGCAAGCAAAAAAAAAAAAAAAAAATACAAATATTCTACAGATTTTGTTACTTTTGTGAGGGAATTTGGTTTTTCCCTTCATTTGTGTGTGTGTGTGTCTGTGTGTGTTCTCGATGCAAAGTCAAAGAATCACTGGACTATTTATATATTTGATACTGTGATATTTTATATGATTTTTGTTTTTTTATTTGCTGTATTAATATTTCTTTGTGAAAATCATTTTTTTTTTTTTTTTGTTGCATTGCCATGGTCCGTTATTGGTGGTGCACTTCTGATTTTTTTGCTCTACGAGTGGTATGATTGCCTTGTATTGGTTTCACGAAAAAGGGAGACATTGTCATATTGATTAAATATGGAAAGTTCTGTGTTTAATACAAATATATATTTCTGATATAAAATCTCAGTGTATATTTAAATATTGAAACCAAAATACGAATTTTATCATTCTATATTTCAGAAAAAATAAAAATGGGGCCATGAACGACCTGTAAGTGATATCTACCCCTACCTAGTTTAATTTTCTCCCCAAAACATACTGTAAAACGTCTTTCATCTAACTGGCCGAAAAAAGTCCCCCTCTTCCTTTAAAAAAAGGGAGAAGGGATCAAATCTTCTAAAGTTACGGATGGGGATTTCGTGAATAAATCCCATAGCCTGGGGATTTCGTGAATAAATCTCTGATTTTTCACATGAGGAGACTGGTTGATCTTCATCATACGAATTCTAAACATAAAGGTACAATGTGGTACTCAATTTTTATTGAGCGTCCGGTAATGGCTAGTAATTCGAAATTTGGCATTTTTTTCGAAAAGTTCTTAGTTTTGTGCCTAACCGATTGTAAACAGGTAGAGCTATGAAATCATGCATACCGTTCATCCTTATTTATACTTTAAGCGTACAAAAAGTACCAAGAGATAGGTAGATAGGATAGAGATAGGTACCATGAAGGCACAACATTTTTGCCAAAGGAATTTGAAAAATGCTAAAAAAAAGTCCATCGAAAAATACAGCTCAAAGGAAAATCGTTTTATGGGAGCTATACGATTACGTGGTCCTGAATTAGTAATTTTTATACCGTACAACACTATGTATTGGGTGTATTATAAGTTTGATTGGGCCAAAAAGTACCATTGTATCAGGGCTATACAATATAGACTTATATAGACAATTCTCTTCCAGGAGGTAAAGTACACAGAAAGAACTCCTTTGTGGATTTTCAGACAGTTCCATTAAAAAACAAAAAAGCAAAGGCTACAGTCGAGCGGGGCCAACCGTTGAATACCCTACAACACTATAATAAACGATACAGTTTATATAGGCGAGATACTCGAAAGAATTCCACAAGATATTGTGACAAATTATAAAAGAAAACCATCAGGTTTCGTTCTCTAATTTTCGAATAATAGCAACTTAAACTAATTTGCTCATTTCCAATTTATTGGTAGATGTTGTACGTAAACGGTTTTCCTAGATCTAGAACCAATATTTCCCAAAGACCTATAATCTCTCAGAAGTAGCAAAAGATTAACATTTATTATTGGTTTTTGACTGAAACGCATCTATATGAGATACAGACATTTGACTATATTCGTTAACGAAATAGTCAGAAGTGCGTCTTTCCTGTATTTATGAATTCTCGAAAAAGTCTCTGGAATGGACATTTTCGTATTTTGTCTACAAAAGTTGGCAAACTATTTCACACATTGAATATTTTTGGATGGCCATCCAAAACTGCTTGGCTTTTGCAATGTCCGGTAACCCCCTTTCAAATGTGAGTGAGGATCGGGCGATAATTACGACCTGCCGACAATTTTGCAGTTTTGTTGGTCCATTTCAACCCCTAAATATATGGCGATCATCTCCAAAAGGAGTAGGCTTCTATTCTGACCCTCATCTTATCCCCATGCAAAATTTCATAAGGATCGGGCCATAAATGCGATCTGTATATGATATCCTGATATCCTAACTACTTAGTTTTGTTAGCTGTAGAAATATTACCAAATGTTTAATTCAAAATGAAAATATGCCAAAAAATATGACAAAATTGAAAAAATATGAGAAAATTTACAAAATCAATATTTTCATCTTTAGAGAGATATTTTTATGCGATTTTTTAGACGTGTTTTCTTTCCTGCCAAGAGGCCATTCCGAATTAAACACAACTGTCGAAATCAGTTCAGCCATTCTCGACATATAAGAGATCTTTCAAGCATATCTTCTTTGATAAACATATATATCGCACATATTTTGCTATATATCCGATTTGTTGGATGTTAACATCAATGTAAAGGTCAGAAGTAACCTTGTCATGACTTTGTGATTTCGCCGGGATTTAAAATATTCGCGATTTAAGGAAAAATTTTGAATTTTTTCAACACAAAATATATGGTCTATTTTACCCGCTAAATATTATCCGATGACCACCCAAATTGGTAGGCTTCTTCCCTGCCCTAAACTCTATCTATAAGCGAAATTTCGCGTCGATTGGTCTATAGTTGCGATCTGTATAGCTACTGCAAAATCCGACATTTTTTCAGTATTTGGTCCATTTCAACCCCTAAACATTTGTCGATCATCTCGAAAAGAAATAGGGTTCTATTCTGGCCCGACCCCGACCTCCATTCCAAATTAACATGGACAGACGGACGGACGGACATACATAGCTAGATCGACTCAGCTCGGCGAGCTAGGATGATCCATATATACTTTCCTATGTGGGAAACCAATATTTCGTGGTGTTACATAATTTTTGGCCCAATCAAACTTATAATACCCTCAACACATAGTGTTGTAGGGTATAAAAATCATCAACATACTGAATATCGGGAGGTATCATTGTACGGAGGCTATACGATATCGTGGACCTGTGTAGACAATTATCCTCCAAGGGGCGAAGTACTCACAAAGAACACCTTGTGTGAATTTTCAGACCATTCCATTGAAAAATTAGGCTAAAGTCATCAAAATACTGAATATCGTAATATATCCTTATATGGGGGACATACGATAACGTGGACCTATGTAGACAAATATTTTCCAGGGTGTAAAATACGCAAAGGGAACTCTTGGTCAAGATATTCACAAAATTCCATTGAAAAATTTAGCTAAACTCATAAAAATACCGAATATCGGGGGTACTGTTATATGGGAATATGGCCCATCTTCGAACTTGACTTACCTGCAGAAAAAAGACTGATCTGTACAAAATTTTAGCTTCCTATCTTAATTCGTCAATACATTCGGCCATTGGGCTAGAGAGGGTATTCATCATTTGATACGGCCAAAACTTGTCTCGTCGAAATAGCGGTCTCTTTGGACTGAATCCGTTTCAGGATATTGAAGTCTATCTAGGGATATCCTTCCGTTCTAATTGCTGTCTGGCTGATGCGAATACCCACAAAGGGAGTATCGATTTTAGTACATGTACATCGATCGATTTTAGTACATGGTAATATTATTGCCGAACTTAGATCGTATTCGGATATATCGGCTCACTCCTTTTGGTACCTCCCCCACAAAATGTCAAAATTTTCAAAAAAAAAAAATAATAATAATAATAAATAAATAGAATAATAAGAAAGAGATAATCCGATTTTGCGAATGTCAGTAAACTTCATCAAGTACCTCCCCCACAAAGGGTCAACATTTTGAAAAATTGTAACGTTAATGAAATGTGATATAAAAGTCCGATTGTCTTCAAATTTCACACATCACAAAATTTTTAGTAACCCAAAGTCTGGGGTGAAGATGGAATATATCGATCCACTCCTTCTGCTCCCCCACACAAATGATCAAAATTTTGAATATCTATCAAGCAAATAAAATGCCATATTAATATCCGATTCCATTCAGACTTGGCACATCTCAATATTTCTATTAACACCAGATCTGTTATAAGGATGGTAGAGATCGGACCATTCTTTCTGGTACCTCCACCACAAAGGCCAAAGTTTTGAAAAACCAAAACGATTATAAAATCCGAAATAAGCATCCGGTTATCTTTAAATTACATACATCACAATATTTTTACTAACCCAAGGTGTAGTGTGAAGATGGAATTTATCGGTCCACTCCTTCTGGTGCCTCTCCCACCAAGGGTCAACATTTTAAATATCGACGAAGCTAATAAAACGCGAAATGAACATCCGATTCCATTCAGACTTGACATATCTCAAGATTTCGATCCAAATAAGATTTATTATAAAGATGGTGGAGATCGGATCACTTCTTATGGTTTCTCCACTACCTAGGCATCCAAATAAGCATCCAAGTTTCTTCAAATTTCACACATGCTAACATTTTTCCTAACAAAAGATTTATTGTGAAGATGGTATATATCTTCAAACCCCCACCTCAAAAAGGGTCGCAATTTTCATTATATTTATCTGTCATAACTTGCGACACAAGTCAGAAATTTTTTACAACTTGCTATTGTCCTTGCCAACATTTTAATCTGTATTAGATAAGGTGTGAAAATGGAATATTCGGTCGACTATATCTGGTACCTCACATTTTAAAATGTTTTTAAAATAATCACACATCTTATATAAAGTATGGGAAGTAGTCAATATAGCTCAAACGTGGCACGTCGCAATATTTACTAGGTCCGATATATAGATCCGATACGAAATGGACAATATTAGATCATTCCTTCGGAACACACATAGAGGGTCAACAATTTGAATAATCTTAGCAGTCAAAATATAATTAAATAATCGAACATTGGCTGAGGGTATACATCTGTCGGCAAAACCGACAGATACTTTTTAACTTGTTTTTTTTACTTATTATTAAAATGTCGAATATGCGACGTATACTCAACAAATGTTTCCTAAGGTAGCTCATACGCCTTACATAAAATATGACTCTCAATTCAACTTCATCACCAGTCATCTTCCACAATTTCCATAATTATGATTATGTCCTTTCGGCTAATTGACTAATTAAATCCTTGTTATGGATATAACCAAAAAATCCGGATCTCTTCATTGTACATTTGCTTGTGGAAACTTCTCAAACTATTAAATTAAAACCAGGGGTTTTCCGTTTTCTCTATTTTCCATAGAAGTTTATTAAAAAAAATTGTTGGAACAAAACAAAAAACTTCAAACTTTATCAATTGACTTCTGATCCATACAGTTGGTTGGTTAGTTTATGAGCATAGTTGTACAATGTTTGCTGCTGTCACGAAGCAGTTTTTATGTCTGTGTGTGTTGGTGACTGTTGGTGTGCTAGAGAGAGTGTCATGGTTAACAAAAGTTTTTACTTCACCTGAGTTTTAGAAAATGACAGTAATAAACTTTACAACGGGAGTATATTTCCAAAAAAAAAAAAGAAAAAAATAGTTTTTGTTCCAACACTTTGTTTTTTCGGTGTATGCGGTGCCAACTACATGACTTTGATGACATTTTCGGGATTTATGAGAAATATTTATGCTTAGACACAATGAAGTGTTAGAGGGGATGTGAGGAGACAATATTTTTGGGGATGCTAAATATAACAATTTTAATATCTAATTTTTTGATGTGGAATTTAAAAATGAGTCTTTAGAAACACACATAGACCTGCAATAAGAAGTTCATAGATGAGATCAAAAAAAAAAAAAAAAAAAAATCAAATAATTAGCTTTCTAAATCTGTCTACATTAATAAAAGAGTAAAATAATAGACGCCCTGTAAAGGTACGAAAAGTACTTATATCTACTACATTTGGTACCATTTCGTATCATTTAAACGGTTAGATCTAAGAACTTGAAATTTGGGATGGAAATCAAGGTTGAGGGGTAGAGTTAAGGAGGTAGTGTTCCAAATATGTACCCATGTATACGAAAAGTACTAAACGGTACTAAATTTAATACAAATTGAATTTCGAGAAACGGGTGGAGCTAGAATCCTGACATTTGAAACTAACATTACTTGCGGAGTATTGTGCTGAAGTTTTCGATATTTGTAGTTATGTCCCCGAAAAGAATTAAATGGTACTAAATTTGATAAATTCCTTTTTGGGTGGACAGGTAGACTTGGTATCTTGAAATGTGCAGATAAGATTACTATTGCTTTTTAGGACTGAGGAATGTAGGTAGTTTTGGAAATTCGTACTTATGTGTGCTAAATTTGGTACACTTGAAATTTTGGGAGAACCTGTAGAGTTGGAATCCTGATATAGGGAAATAAGATTACTATTGCATTGTAGGATTGAAGTATGTAGGAAGTTTTGGAAATTTGTACTTATGTATACTAAATGTTACTAAATTAGGTACAATATATTTTTGGGAGGACCGGTAGAGTTGGAATCTTGAAATGTGCAGATAAGATTACCATTGCTTTCTAGGACTGAGGAATGCAGATAGTTTTGGAAATTCCTACATATGTGTACTAAATGATACTAAATTTGGTACAATTTGGCTTTTCGTAAACGCATAGAGCTGGTATCCTGAAAATTTGAAATAAGATTACTGGCAGTGTGTAGGATTGGAATATATAGGTAGTTTTGAAAATATATACTTATAAGTACTAAAATTTACTAAATAAAGAACAATTCATATTTGGGCGATGGTCAACTGTGGGAGTGTAGGATTAGGGTATATAGGAAGCTTTGGAAATTTGTACTTATGTGTACTAAATATGGTAAAATTGGGATATATGTGAACCGATAGAGCTGGAATCCCAAAATTTATTATTAGGGTCACTATTGCTGTCTGTGGTTAAGATATGGCGATGGTTTTGGAAATGTGACATATATTTGTACGGAGAGTACTAAATTCGATATAGGGTAAAGGGATAGGGCTGAAATCATCAAATTTAATATTCAGGACACTGCTGCTACCTATGGTTTTGAGGTGGTTTTAGAAATGGTACCCATTGTACGGAAGGTACAAAAGAGTACTATCTTGGTATTTGGAGAAGGGATAGAAGGGAATACCTGAAATTTGAAATGGATGTCACTTTTGGTGTCTCTGTCAAATATTGAAAAATGAGCTCCCAGTAAAGCCATTGCAATTCCAAAAAGTGCCAGAACTTACACCACAATAGAAAGAAAATAGACTCAAGAAAGCTAAAGAGTAGCTTCGCTTGGACGAAATTGTTGAACTGCCGAATATGGGTTTCTCCGATGGGAAAACATTCGTTATCCAGCAGTTTGTAAACAAACAAAATGATCGTGCCACTTGCCAAAGAGATCAGCTGAAAATGTGCGCCGGCCATGGTGATAGTGTGGGCCGCCATAACAGCCAATGGTCACTCTTAGCTCGTATTAATCGACCGTGGCATCAGAATAAATGCCGAGTATTATCGCAAAAATATTCTGGAGGGTGTATTAAAGCCTTAGCACGCAAATTTTTTGGCCGCAGACCTCGGAAACTCCAACAGGACTCTAGCACCATCGCACTCAGCACGCGCCACCCAAGAATGGTTACAAAATGAGGTTTCTCTCTTCATTTTCAGCGCACAATGACCACCAAAATCTCCGGATACCAAGTCGTTGGACTATTGTGCCTGAAGTATTTTGGAAAACAAGGTCGGCACTAAAAAATACCAAAGTGTCGATCACCTCAAGCAAGCGCTTCGCCGGTAATGGACCAAAATACCGCAGAGCAATATTCGGGCAGCGTGTGACGGTTTCATTGTCCGTTTGAAGGCCATAATTCGTGCAAAAGGTGACTAACTCGAACAAATCTATACTTATTCTAAAATTTGATGCTATTTCCGACATTTTTTGCTTTCATTCAATTAAATTAAAAAAATGTAATAATTATGGCGTTTGACTTTGTTGCAGTTTTTTTATCTCACACTGTATGTTTGAAATTTGGCGGTGGTGTGGTAATGTGTTCGATATTTTTTATGAAAAGTACGAAATTTGTTATTGGGCAAAGGGATAGGGCTGGAATCCTTAAAATTAGGGTCTTTGTTGGTATCGGGAATTAAGATATGGAGGGTGGCTTAAAAATAGGTCCCCTATAATTTTTTGAATAGTGCTAAGTGGAAATAAATTTGGTATTGGGCGAAGGAATAGGGCTGAAATACTCAAATATGACATCAAGGTTTATGTTGGTGTCTGGAATTAAGATATGGGGTTTGTTTCGGAAAGGTGTACTATATTTGAACTAAAAGTGCTAAATGGTACTATATTTGATGTTGGCTGATGGGATAGAGAAATTCTGCAATTTGATATTTTGATTACTGAGGTCATCTGTGTTTCAGATTTGGCGTTGGTTTGGAAATTGTACGAAAAGTACTAAATGGTAGTAAATTCGTTATTCAGGAATGGATGTCACTGCTGGCGTCTGTGGTTGGAAATGTGTACTATAACTATTTGAAAAGTGCTAAATGGTACTAAATTTGAAATTGGGTGAAGGAATAGTGCTGGAATCCTCAAATTTAATATTGAGGTCTCTATCGGTATCTGGGACTCCAGACATGGAGGTGGCTTAGCAAATTTGTACTATAATTGTACGAAAGATATTGGGTGAAGATAAAGACCGAGAATCCCGAAATTTTTTATTGAGGTCTTTGTGGGTATCTGCGATGGAGATTGGTATTTGATTTTGTGAATGCGTACTATAATTGTATGAATAGTGGTAATCAGTTGGGAATTGGATAGAGATAGGGTTGGAATCCTTAATTTTGATATAGATATCCCTTGGTGTCTGTGTTTGAGATTTGGCAGTGGTTTGCAAATGCGTCCGATGTTTGTGCGAAAATTACTAAATTTGCTGGATAGACCTCAAAGTTGGTACTGAGATCCCTGTTGGTAGCTGAGGTATTGAGGTATGGAGGTGTTTTTGGAAATGTTTACTATAATTGTAAAATTAATAATACTGAATGGTACTCTATTTGGTATTTAGAGAAGAAGTAGAAATGAAATAGAAGATTTGGAGGTGGGTTTGGAAATACGTACTATAGTTGATCGAAAAGTACTAAATGGTACTAAAAAGGCCGTTCAGCGAATGGATAGTCCTTGAATCCTGAAATTTTATATTGAGGTATCTCTTGTTTTATGACCGTTATGATAAATTCCGAATTTAACTAGAGCCACGAATTTAACAAAGAAAATAACATAGCTATGTTTGCGTTAATAGAGCTATGGATACCTACGGAAGGCTTATGAAGTATACTATCCATTGGCATTAAGAAAATTGTAGGAAGTTCCGGCCAATTCCGAGGTATATGGTCATTTCTGGATTTATCTTTGGAACATGATAACTCCATTGGTCAATATGCCTTCCAGGACAATTCTGCCGGCACAATGTGGGTACCTATGGAAAGCTTATCAAGTCTACTATCCCCTGGTATTATTATATTATTATATACCTGGAGGTATCCTGTCCCTGTTCCAAGGAAGTATGAGTACTAAAATTAACTAACACGAACTGTTGGTACGAGTCCCATATTGCAAGTTGGACTTTTCGCTGACGAAGTAGCGGGCATTTGCTAGTAGAAATATAAAGACTACCCATATAAAAAATGCAATACAAGACATCTTCTTTCGATCATTTTTCCCATAAGATTACGATTCTTTTCAGAATCAAACCAGCATTTTATTATTCGTCCTTTGTGTTCAAAATATTCTATGATCTAGTTCGAAATAAGTCTCTTCAATCAGACAAAATCCCCAAACACTCCCACTTCATTTATACAAATAAACTTTGAAATTGTGGTAAAACATTAGCTCTTGTTCGATATCCTTAATTAATAACAAATATTAAAAATAATACCAAATTCAAACTTTATTTGCAACTAATCAGGTTTAACCGAACAATAAAATATTTAATTTTGTTGTCCTGTTGTCTCCAGCTCAAAGACATGCAGACAATCTTTACCAAATACATATTCTTTTAATAATTAATTAATTTGTGAATTTATGTTTAATTTAGAGAAGACACAGAGACTCACACACATACACATACATACAAAATGTATGAGGGACTCTCACACACAGACACACTTACAAGTTAAACACAAAATCCAATTCATTAGTCCACTTTGCCAGATGCAAAGTGTTGCTTGAGATAGTCATCTTCTAGTACATCATTCAACCATAAAATTAATGCTTATCTCATTGACATGACATGGGAGGCGGCGGAGCTGGGTGGTGAGACACAGCAAGCGACCCAACAATGTGTCCTTAATAAATACATATTATCATAATCATCATTGTCCCTGTCTTTGTCATCGTTGTCGTCTCAACCATCATTGCCATCGTAAGGGTATCCAAAGGAATATTTATGTGTTCATCTATGCATTTAATTATCTATTACCAATTTTACACACATACAAAGAAATAATATGTGTCTGCCTCACTTTGGATCCGAATAATGTGAAATTAGTTGAAATTCTACAAATTGTCAAACACTTATGAATATTGAAATTAATAACATTTTTTTGGAAGTATTTAATTTACTATTTAATAAATTAAAAATGACATTCATGACTTGTAACACATAAATAGATTTTAAGGTCTATTGACCTCAAATTATTAGTCATTCTTTCTTGTCGGAAATGACGGTGATCCTAAGCAGTTATGGTAAATTTTGAGAAAAGCTAAATATTTTTAAAAAATATTGTTTGGTTAAGTTTTTCCATAAATTTGAAAGGGTACAGAAATCTTTAGAAATTTTTTTAAGAACTTCCTAGCCTAGATTGAAGGATTTTTAAGGAATTTATATATTTTAATATTGGTTGAATATTTATTGGCCATAAATTTTGTATTCAAAATTTTTTTCATGAAAATTTTGGGTTTTTTAAGAATACTTTTACCAAGAACGCAGATTTTTCAAATAATATTTTTGCTAACATCATAAAATCTCGAAAAAAAAATATAAAGAACCAAAAATAATGAATTTCTGTTAGCAGGTCTGGAGACAAAAGTCGTGGATTTTCTTAATTTTTTTCAAGAATTTTTTTTTAAAAAGAAAAGATTTATTTCAAAATATTTTGAGGATTTACAATAGGTGTAATTTTTAATTGAAATATTTTTTGTTTAAATCCACGCTTTTATAATTTTTTCAAAAAAATTTTTTTTTTTAAATCCACGCTTTTATAATTTTTTCAAAAAAATTTTTTTTTAAATCCACGCTTTTATAAATTTTTCAAAAAAATATTTTTAAAAAATCCACGATTTTATAAATTTCTCAAAAACATATTTTTAAAAATCCCCGCTTTTGTAAGTGCTTTACAAAAATATTTTTAAAAAATATACACTTTTATAAGATCTTCAAAAAATATTTTTAAAAAATCTACGATTTTATATGTTCTTCAAAAAAAAAAAAAAAAAAAAAAAAAAAAAAAAAAAAAAAAAAAACACGCTATTGTAAGTACTTCAAAAAAAAAAGAAATTAAAAAATTCACGCTTCTAAAAGTACGTCGAAAAAATACTTTTAAAAATGCACGCTTCAAAAAAGTAACTCAAACAATTTTTTTTTTAAAAATCTAAGTTTCTAGAAGTAACTCAAAAAATATTTTTAAAAATGCACGCTTCAAAAAATTAACTCAAACAATTTTTTTTTAATCTAAGCTTCTAAAAGTAACTCAAAAAATATTTAAAAAAAATCCACGCTACTCAAAAAATATTTTGCGGATCAGATTTAGATATAACTCCTATATATCTTCAACTGATTTCGGGTTAATTGTGCACCAAATGGCTGATATCAAGTACATCCAATTTGGAGAAAATCGGTTCAGTTATAGCTATAGCTTCCATGTATATATTTCATTCGATTCAGGGCTTTAAGTCCCTCACATGCGTAATATGTAATCCACAAGAATGATATTTTGCACTGGACATCAGGTACTGCTCGAAAATGCATCTGTCAAATTTTATCGAGATCGGCTCAAAATAGGATGCAGCACACATACATATCTTTATCCGATATCAGGTTTATTGTGCACCAAATGGCCAATCTGTCAAAAAGTCCTCAATTTTTGAATATCCGATATATATTTTTTAATCTAATCCTTCTCGAAGTGCATGACTCTATAGCAATGTAATTTGGTATAAAAGGTTGACTGGTCTTCGTCAAATTTACTGAAAATCGATTCAGAATAGGATATGTCTCCCCTATGTTAGTTCCCTCTGAAACCAAACTATAACTGCTCTAGCGCCAAATGTTGATAGGTGGCATGATCATCTTCAAATAAATTCTTCTGTTGCGGGACCTCTACCAAATATGCATAGTGGTGTAGGGTATTATATAGTCAGCCCCGCCCGACTTTTGACTTTTCCTTACTGGTTTTTATACCCTACAACACTAAATTATGTAACACCACGAAATATTGGTTTCCCACATAGGAATGTATATATTTTCCTAACTCGCCGAGCTGAGTCGATTTAGCTATGTATGTCCGTCCGTCTGTCCTTGCTAATTTGAAATCACGCTACAGGTCGCAATTATGACCCGACATTCACGAAATTTAGAGTGGAGGTGAAGCTAGAAGCCAGTATAGAAGCCTATTGCTTTTGGAGATGAACGCATGATACTAAGGGGTAGAAATTTGGCCGCAGACCTTGGGCATTCCAACAAGACTAAGCACCATCGCACTCAGCACGCGCCACCCAAGAATAATTACAAAATGAGGTTCCTCGCTTCATTTCCAGCGCATAATGGCCACCAAAATCTCCGGATACCAATCCGTTTGACTATTGTGTCTGCAGTATTTTGGAAAGCAAGGTTGGCACTAGGAAATACCAAAGGGTCGTCACCTCAAGCAAGCGCTTCGCCGGGAATGGACCAAAATACCACAGAGCAACATTCGGGCAGCGTGTGACGGTTTGAAATCTATAATTCGTTTGAAGACCAATTTTAACAAATCTAAACTTATTCTAAAATTTGATGATATTTCCGACATTTTTTGCTTTCATTCGATAAAATTTAAAGATCAGTTTTTTTCTTATCCTGTACTTGGTGCACAATAAAAGCGAAGTCGGGCGAAAATATATATGGGAGCTCTATGTTAATTTTGGCCGATTTTCTTCAATCTCAATGGGGTTCGTTCTTGGACCAAACATATGTTTTGTGCAAAGTTTCATCGTGATCGTCCAGTAAATGCGACCTATATTTTGTTTACAAAAATACATGGACAGACGAACGGACATGAATAAATTGTCTCAGATTGCGATTATTTGTAGATCATCAAAGGGAACTCTGGGGCTAGCTCGCTTCCTTCTCTATGTTGCAAACAAATGTACAATGGCATAATACGGGCCGAACTTTTAATACCCTCCCCCCTTAGAGGAAAGGAAACATTAGAACCCATTGTGACCCACAAATACCAATTTTTAGACATATTCGTGGGGAAATGTCGCAAAAATCATCAACATATCGAATATCGGGAGGTGACAAATGCTTGAGACAAATGCTTGAAAAAATGTAACAAAAAACCGTAAAAATACCGAATATCGGGAGGTACCATTATATGGGGGCAATACCAAAGCGTGGATCTATACATGCAAACTTTCGTCACCGGAGATAGAACCCACTATGACCAACAAATACCCACTATGACAAACAAATATATTTTTAGACAAATCCGTGAAAAAATGTAGCAAAAATCATCAAAATACTGAAAATCGGCAGGTACCGTTATATGGGGACTATGCCATAACGTGGATGGATATATCTCATTTTCAATACCAACCATCCTAGACACAATAAAAATTTTTTCTGCTAAATTGTGACGCTCTATGTCAAATAATGTGGGCTGTATCGTGATTTCAACAGACAGACAGACAGACGGACATCGTTAAATCGACTTATTTATGCTTATTATGAATATATATAATTTATGGGGTTTAGGACGAATATTTAGGGATGTTACAAATGGAATGACAGATTTATTTCCAAGGTGGAGGGTATAAAAATCACCCATTAACAATTTCCATGTCCAATGTGGTGATAATACAAACGAATAGGAAATAACTAATTCACTACTTCCCTGACCTTCCCTGAGTCTCACGGCATGTATTTTTCATATTTTTCTTTCTTTCAAATATTAATCTATAACTGAAGATGAAGTTTCTTCATTACCTTGGCCTATGATATCAGTTTCTTTGGTACACAACTAATTTCATGCAATCCACCTCCACCCCACCACCAAAGATTCAAACTCAAGAATACAACTCACGTCTACTTTTTATGGTCTTTATTAAAAATTAAATGTGCACTAGCCTCAAACTGAAGGAAGGAAGGAAGGAAGGAATCGATTTGTAAGACGACGAAGGCGGAGACGAAAAAAACACATAACAGAAAGGCTAATGTTTTATAACAATACCACAGAGGAATTTTTATGATATGATTAAATTCAATAAGAAATAAGCAGCAGCAGAGCGATGCGATGCGATGCTAATATCTAATGGAACTATGCTGTACTATGAATGCAAAGCTACTTTGGGGAGGAGACAGAAAACAACTCTCCAATGGCCATACCCCTGCAACTCCTCCCCACCACCACCACCACCACAAGACCGTGAAGTATCAGTTGCCACCATAAATAAATGTTGCATGGTTATGCTATGGCACAAACATAAATTTCCAAATGTAATACACTCTAGGAATATCTAAATAAATAAACGTCCAACACTAAACTATCTCCTGAATTTAGAAAACAAAACACACCCACACAAAAAAAAAAAAAACAGAAATACATATTTACACATTGAACAAAAGGAAACCCGAAAGCAATTATCTTGAAAGATAAAAATTATGAAATATTTACATCGAAGTAATTGTCTTGAGAATTTTTATTCTTCTGTTGTTGGCTAATAAAATATTACTGAAATTCCAAAAGTAATTTTCCATGTTGTAAAATATTTACGAATTAAATACAATTCAATTTGCTATTGTCTTGGCAAAATGGGATTTAATTGAAAATATTTGAAAAATCAATAAATGTAGAGAGAGATATGACTAAGAAATGCAATGGTCAGAAGAATTCCTTTACTAATGATGATAAACCACAGCAGAGAATATCACTTTCAATAAAAGCAAATAAATATTTATCATAATTGATTTGAATAAATAAATTAAAAAAACAAACAAGTGAGATAGTAGCAATCGGTTCGGGCATAGATATAGATACTCAACCTTTGCCAACTTTTGTTTGTTTGTGTAAAAATTTTTATGAGCCATATGCGTCCATCATCTATAAGTTATTAAATAATTTTGTACAAAAGGGAACATTACACTATTCTACAAAATTAATATTTTTTCAATAATAACGGAGAATATCCAGGTGATTAAGAAAGCAGAGCTTTAAAATGAATACAGGTGTATCGGCGTTTTTAAAGTTTTCGTCCAAAAATAACCGAAATAGTAAACTTCAAATATTTAATAGGCCTCTTAAAGAGGCAGAAGATCTTCAAGGGTTGTTCTGAGGCTGAATACCAGAATCTTACTTTAGATACAAACAAGTAAAAAGCAGCTAAGTTCCAGGCCAGGCCGAACTTTTTATATCCTTCACCATTCGAAAGGAATTTGAAAAATTAAAAAACAACAATGCCTCAGAAAATACCGCTCAAATAAAGCCTTTATATAGGGTCTAGTGCTGAATAAGTAATTTTTTGTCATAGGCTGTAGTAACGATTCCGAACTTCGAATACGAAATTCGAAACAATTTCGGTGAATAATATCGCTAATATCATCAAAGTACCTAATAACGGGAGTTACCGTTTTATAGGAGGCTATACAGGGTTGCCTATATTCGACGGACCTTTGGGCCCATTCCAAACGACGAGGCTTGTCCGCAGGCAACATTCTTTGCGTCAATTGAATTTTGTACGGGAACAAATGCAAATCAATGCGAATAATCCGTTGTAAAGTGGACCGAGCCATGCCCAACTGCTGAGAACGGCGTTTTTGGGATGTTCTTGGGGACCTCTCAACACTGGCTCGTACGGCAGCGATATTCTCGGCCGATCGCCTTAGTCAACTTTTATATGGCCTCTTCGGATTAGAAAGAGCCTTACCAGTCGAAAATTTTTCGTATAAACGCTTATTGGTGTTCTTAGAAGGCGCACTTCTCACATTTTTTAATGTTTTAAAAGCACGTTGAGTTTTCACAATTGACTGTTGAATGTAAATTTCAACTATTTCAGAGCGCTCGCGTGGCGTGTATTGGTTCATGGTAAAAATCTGCTTGGACTGACGCTTCAAACATTCAAAAAATGACATAAGCGATGTGACATCTCTGTCAAAAGTTATGGCGTTGCCAGATGGGTCCGTCGAATATGGGTAACCCTGTATGTTCTTGGAAAAGTATTTCCAATGAGAGGTCCTCTATTTTTACCAACGAGAAACACAATTTGTTGCCAAGAATTCCTGAAAAATTGTCGTTAGAAATTATTATTAGACTCACATCATTTTTCAGGATGTCTTGAACAACGCCTTTACACATTGCACTACTCGAAGGGAGTTTATTTTAAAGTCTCTGTCAAATTTTATCGAGATCAGTTCAGATGAGGATATAACTCCCATATATATCTTTATCCGATATCAGGTTTATTGTGTACCAAATGACTAATATCTGCCCAAATGGACTGAATTTTTGCAATACCGACTAAATTTATCCTAGAAACTAGTACGTAAAATTTGGTGAAAATCGGTTCAGACATAGCTATAGCTCCGATATATATGTTTCATCCGATGGGCCACTATTTCCATTTCGTATCGGACCTAAATAAATATGGCCAAAACATTGCGACATATGATATTTGGACTATATTATTTACTTACTTCACTATATACGACACATGTGATAATTTTTTAGAAATGTGTGTGAGATACCAGGTCGACCGAACCCAACATACCAAAATGGCTTGAGAATAATATAACAATAAGCTTATGAACATAAGCCTTAAGCTTGAGAAAATCTTGAGAAAACATTGAAAAATTTTTGTGTAACAAGTATATAATTATCGAAACGGAATTTATAAGCTTATACCTGAAATTGTAGAATAAGCTTACGAAAATAATATTATATTAAGCTTATTTTTGCAATAGTATAAAATATTATTTTTTTTAATTTTTCATCATTTTTCACATTTTTTTCTGATGGACATCCCAGTAGTCACTACCTCATGTGGCCTTTATACCCTGACGCTTTCTTCTCCCTTATTTGAGCTTCTGCATATCTTCCACTAAGACTACACATCCATTGAATTCCTAAAACTTTTTTGATGCTTCCAATCTGAAATGGGATTGGAATAATTTATGTGAAAGATTCCCGGATTTATTATTTATCCATACCTTAAGAGTTCGGCCCAGAAATGGGTCCTAAATTTGCGTGTTTTTGTTTTTTACCAAAGAAAATAATTTCTTGCTGACAATTTTCACAAAAAATTAAAACTAATTTGTCAACAAAGGACAGATTTGAGAAAAGTTTGTGGAACATAAGTGTTTCTCAAGCATTGTTGAAAAATTATATTTTTATAATATTGTTCTCAAGCTGTATTGTATTTTTGGTATGTTGGGAAAGTACTCCATTTTCATACACCATCTAACATAGAAAAATATTGATATGGGCAAAATTACAGGAAAATCGAACATTTATAACCAATTTTATGTCAAATCATAAATTCCATATTCATCTCAGGTTCCTGGTAAAGAGAAATTTTCAGATATAGCAAGTTGTAAAGGATAGCTGACTCGTTTCCAAGTTATGACAGATATTAGTTCTGAAAATTGTGGGTGAAGTAACAGAAATAGTGAACCTATATATCCCATCTTCACAGCAGATCTTGTATTAACAAACATGTTTGTATGTTTGAAATTTGAAGAGAGTTGAATGCTTATTTGGTTTACTTTGAGCGTTTGGTTTGTCAAAATCTTGAACCCTATGTGGGGAGGTACCAGAAGAAATGGCCCGATATCTACCATTTTTAGAACAGTGTTGATGGAAATATTGAGATGTGGCAAGTCTGAATGGAATCGGATGTTAATGTTGAGTTATATGAGCTCCATGGTTTTTAAAATGTTGACCCTTTGTGGAGGAGGTACCAGAAGGAGAGGATCTCTATATCCCATCTTCACAACAGATCTTGTTTTAGTAGAAATAATGGAATGTGTGAAATATAAAGAGAATCTGATGCTTATTTCGGATTTTATAAACGTTTTGGTTATTCAAAACGTTGACCCTTTGTGGGGGAGATACCAGAAGGAATGGTCCGATCTCTACCGTCTTTATAGCAGATCCTGTCTTGATAGAAATATTCAGATGTGACAAGTCTAAATGGAGTCGGATGTTAGTTTCATGTTTTGTAAGATTCATGAATATTGACCATTTGCGGGGGTGGTACTTGATGGAGGCGATCGATATTGTCCATTTTCGCACCAAACGTAGTACTGATGTAAATATTAGGATTTGCAAAGTTGGAGCAAAATCGGGTTATCGTTTCACTTTCTGTGCAAAAAATACATATTTTTTGAAAATTTCGACCATTTTTGGGGGTAGGTATCAGAAGGAGTGGATTGTGGGTTAATAAATTTTATTGGGATGTGTGAAATTTGAGGACAATCGAAATCTTACGGCACATTTTATAAGGGTTGTAATTATTCAAAACGTTGAACCTTTGTGGGTGAGGTACTTGATGGAGTAGATTTATGTTTCCATTTTCTCACATGACCTAGCACTAATAAAAATATAATGATTTGCAAAGTTGGGCCAAAATTGGATTATCCTTTCTCGTTCTGTGCAGTAAATTATTATTATTTTTTTGGTAAGTTTCGAGCTTTTGTGGACGAGGTACCAGAAGGATGGACCGTCCATCTCCGAACTCGATCTAAGTTTGATAATAATATTACAATGTATAAAGTTTGGATCAAATAAGATACTTTTTCGAGAGTTATTGTGCGCCCCAGCCAGACAGACGGACGGACACCCCTAAATCGACTCCAAATGTCCTGAAACGGATTTGGTCCAAAGATACCTTGAGTCTAAAGCCGTTATTTGGATGAGGCACGTTTTGGCCGCATCAAATGATATATGCCCTCTGTAGGCATATGGGTGAGGTTATAAAAATAAAAAATAGCATTTTTTCGATATTTCTAAAATTCTTGTTTACAAAAGACCATTCTACAGTGGTGAGAATTGTTAAAATCTTTACAGCCTTTTTTGATATATGAGATTGTATATATGCTATGTATGTGATATCTTGGATATCAACATCAATGAAACGAACAGAAAAGACCTTTTGGTATATTTTCTATTTCGCTGGATTTTAAAGTATTCGCGGATTAATGAAAATTTACGTATTTTTTACATAAAAGATGTGGTCTTTTTCAACACTAAGTATTATTCGATGGACATCCAAATTATAGGCTTCTGACCATGTAAAAGTCCGAGTCAAAATAGAAATACAAAATAGAGACATTTTTCTGTTTTTGATTTATTTCAAACCATAAATAATTTTTGGTTATCACCCCCCAAACAATAGGCTTTTATTCTGATCTTGATCAATGGTAAATTTCTTGAGGATCGGGCCATAATTGCTACCTGTAGCTTGATTACAATTTAACACAGACAGACGGACGAACGCCGAGATAGGAAGATCTATACATAGTTTCTTACGTCTTGGACCAATATTTCTAGGCGTTACCAACTTTTTGGGTCAATAAAACTTATAATAACCCCAATGCCTGATATTGTATGGTATAAAAATATAGGGTGTGCGAAGATGGATGAAGATCCGACAGTTATATAACGTGTTATTAGATTATTCAAATTTGGTCCATTCAGCTCAAAAATTATTCATAGATAAATGACGTTCGACTTAATAAACCAACCATTTTTGTTCGTGATCTAAGTCTGATTTAAGTAATTTTACGTAACAAGTTTGACCAATGTCAGGTATTCCCTTCGCTCTTTTCGAAGTATTTTTTCTTTGGGATATTTTAATCCTTTGTAGCTGGAGTACCCGAAGTAACATATTTTTCAATTCAACCTATGTCTGAAACATATATTACGATGTGCCAAGTTTGAGCCGAATCCGATTGTGCGCCCAAATAAACCCGACAGTATGATGGACACCGCTAGATTGAATACAAATGTCCTGGAAAGGATTACGTTCATACTTAGGATAATTAGGTCATACATCCTGAAGGTGTAATAAATTGAAATTCACGTAAGTGAGCAAAATATTTATATACCCTTTATAATTTGCAAGGATCTAAAGAATAAATGTTCTGGATAATATATTATAACAAGCCGTTAATTGTTTTGTCGCTATTGTAGAAGTCCCTTCAATCAAGGAATATAATATGTTGACCCTAACCGGGAAATTAATTGAACTAAATTGATGGATTTTTTTTAAACATTTGAACGCTCTGACATTCAAATATTTGACAGACTTTCTCGGCAATCTTAAATGCCTTAAAACTTGACCTCCATAAAAAGGAAATATTTTGTCTAAGGTTTTTAATAGAGTCCTCTCAAATTAACTTCTAAAAAACATGCAATTATCTCCATGCAACATATATTACCTGCACGTCAATCAAAACACACCCACACCCTGCCTGTACAAATGTGCAATTTCCATTTCCTTAATTTCCTTCGAAATCTTCGAAAGGATAATAATTCATCATCCTTGAGTAATAATTTGCAAAAATACTAACGCTGAGATGATTTTGTCCTCGCAATATATATCTTGCCACCGCTATAGGCCATACTTTTACTTAACTGATTTTTCCTGTGTTAGCAACATCCTTGACTGAGCCCGTGTTCATCATCTTCGCCTTCGAAATGAAATTGTGTTAATGTAGCGCCAAAAGAAAAGCTCATCATCTGTGCAACCAAGCTCCGGCGACAGACAACGACAGCGACAACACTTATGCTTGCAGCGCGGAAGACATGTTAAAACTCATTCATCATCATATCATAATTACGCCACCAATTAGGAATGGTTGGTACTTTTCGCCAGCTCTTCCTTTTTGTGTGGCTTTCCAAAGGAAAAGGATTAAGGAATTTTGAATGTTAAAATATTGCTTGCACTTAATAATACTTATATGAATGTTATTGGCGGGAAAATAAATCTAGGAAGAGAGGGAGAAGATCTTCTACAGATCTTTTGTGAGGAGAAGAAAATCTACAGATTTCCATAGGAAGCAGATTTTCCATGAAATACTATAAAACACCTTTCGAGCAGGTATTTTTTTACAGAAAACCTGGAGGCCTTCTTCGTTAACACACGATCAGGAGGCCTCCTTCTTTCAAAACATTAAGTTATTTTTTTTTCATAGAATACCCGTTATTCTTTCATGGAATTCCTGGAGATCTTATTCTTTCACAAAATACCTGGAGGCCTTCTTCCTAAAAAGACAACCTTGAGGTCTACATCTTTCAAAGAACACCTGGAGGTCTTCCTTTTTCACGAAACACCTGAAGGTCTTCGTTTTTCAAAGAAAGGGAAGTACCTTGGAGAAGACTGGATTTCTTCAGCCATATATGACATGAAGGTCTTCTGTCAAAGGTGAAATGGACGAGGTCTTATGTCATATGTCTTTCACAGGAAACCTAGAGGCCTTCTTCGTTCACACAAGACTGGAGGTCTCCTTCTTTCACAGAAAAATTTGTGTACTTACCTTCATAGCATACCTAGAGATCTGTTTTTTTTTTCATAAAATACCTAGAGATCTTATTCTTTCACAGAATACCTGGAGGTCTTCTTCCTGAAAAGACAACCTTGAGGTGTACTTCTTTCAAGGACACCTAGAGGTCTTCCTTTTTCACGAAAGACCTGAAGGTCTCCTTGAGGTGTACCTCTTTCATGGACACCTAGAGGTCTTCCTTTTTCACGAAAGACCTGAAGGTCTCCTTTTTCCAAAGAAGTCTTTTGGAGAAGACTGGAGGTCTTCGGCCATATATGACCTAAAAGTCTTCTGTCAGAGGTGAAATGACCGAGGTCTTATGTCATATAAGATCTGGACGAGGTCTTGGGTCATAGGTGACCTGGACGAGATCTTCTTTCATAGAAGACCTTAAGGAGGTCCTGTCCATAGAAGACCTGAAAGTCCTCTCGTATAAGACCTGGAGGTCTTCTCTCCTAGAAGACTTTAAGATCTTTTCTCATAGAAGAGTTGGGGGTCTAGTTTTATTGACCTGGAGTTCTTCGGTCATTTTATCATGTAAGATTTGCTGGTCTTCGGTCATAGAAGACCTGGAAAAAGTCTTCTTCCATAGATGGCCTGGGCTTGTTTTTCTGCCATAGAAGACCTGAAGGAGGTCTTCTGACATTGAAGCTTTGTAGGACATTTTCTGCCATCGAGGACCTGAAAAAACCAGAGGACTTTGAAGTGGTCATCAGCCACAGAAGACTTGGAAGTCTTCTTTCAAGAAGGAAGACTTCTGCCATCGAAGGCCAGAGACAGACCTTTTCTCATAGAAGACCAGTTGGAGGTCGAGGACGAGGTCTTTTCCCCACGAACAGCCGGGCGTGATCTTCTCTCACAGAAGAGGATGGATGAGGTCTTCTGCCATAGACGACCTGGAGGAAACTTATAGGTCTTCCGAAAAAGAAGACCAAAGAAGACCTGGAGGAGGCCTCTGAATAGAGGATATAGAGGAAATGAAGGTCTTTTGGCATTGAAGACTTATAGGACATTTTCTGTCATCGAGGACCTTTAAAAAACAGGGGACTTGGAAGCGGTCTTCTGTTGGAGGTCGAGGACGAGGTCTTATCCCCGCGAAGACCCGGACGAGATCTTTTCTCACAGAAGAAGATGGATGAGGTCTTCTGCCATAGACGACCTGTAGGAAACTTATAGGTCTTCCGAAAAGGAAGACCTGCAGGAGGCCTCTACTATAAAGGAATTTGAGGTCTTCTGCCATACACAACCTGAAGAAGGTTTTCTGGCATTGAAGAACTGAAGGAGGTCTTCTGCCATAGAAGACCTGGAGGAGTCCTCCGGAGGAGGTCTTCTGCCATAGTAAGCCTGAATGTCTTATGCCATAGAAGACCTGGAAGAGGTCTTCTCCGATCAGAAGGAGGTCTTCTTTCATAGAAGACCAGATGGAGATCTTCTTTAGTAGAAGACTAGATGGAGGTCTTCTTTCATAGAATACCTGGAAGTCTTCTTTCACAAAAGACATTTCTTAAAATGTTGCTCTTCTTTCATAGAAGGCCATAAGTTCTTCTCCTTTTATAGAATGCCAGAATTTCTTTTTCTTTCATAGAAGACCTGAAGCTCTTCTTTTTCACAGAGAACTGAAGGTCTTCTTTTTAGGAATGCCAGGATATCTTCTTACATAGAAGACCAGATGTAGGTATAGGACCATTGAATACCTGGAGGTCGTCTCACATTGAAGACTTGGGAGGCCTTCTTTCGTAGAAGACCTAATGATCTCCCTTCATAGAATATATCTAGGACTTCTTTTAAAGAAGACAAGAATAAAGTCCTCTTTCGGAGAAGGAGAGGATAAAATCCTTCATCATAGAATGCGGCGGTGGTCTCCTACCCTTGAGGTAGTCTTCCTTAGTTTGGCATGCTGAGAAGGTTCTATAAAAGTCCTTCAATGTATCAGTTACTTATGTAGAGGACATATTTATATTCAATTTTCTGCAATTTTACATACTCCCAGCAGCTATTATTAACCTACATTAAACACCTGGTGCATGTTTTCCAAACACCATCACTGCAGGCAATGATGTGTTGTGCGTTGCGCTGCCTTCGTTTTCATTTGCCGCCTAAGAGTATGCAATAAATTTTTCTTAATTAAATCTGAAAGGTTGTTTTCACGAACATAAAATGAGCACACACACATACTTACACATTCACACACTCAAAATATCAGAGTTGGTTGACACACCCACACGCCATTACCTTACAACCACACTTGGATTTGCTTTATTCCATAATGTGTGTGTGTGCGGTTTAAAGGACATTTTGTGTGAAAACGGCGAACAAAAACGCTCTCTTGAATTATATTTCATTTATGAAAATCGGCGAAAAATTAACAATAATCAAAATGAAGAAAAGGATTTTACACTTATTATAATAACCCTATATGCGAGCTGGAGCATACAATTGGGCCTTTTTCCATGACATTAACCTGGATGGCGTATTAAAGGAGGAGAATTTAAAATGTCATGCAACACAATGGATAATGCCTACTTGTGTTCATCGATGTCGTTGTTCGGTCGTTCGTCCGTCCGTCCGTTCACATAATAAAGGACGAATTTTAATAAATTGTCGTTTTACAATTCTGAGATTCTTTTCTTTTGGCCTTCTCCTTGGCTTATTCTGTGGTCGTTGCTTTATGCCATTGTTGCTGTTTCTGCCGTTGAGCTTTCTTTATGATTATTATCGGCACCGTCGATATAAGGAAGAGTCACACAAATGAATGCTGTTGGAATTTCACAAATGAACAATAAACTGAGAAATTGAACTGGGAGATAGGCAGGGCATAATGGTCATGGAGTCGAGTTCAAGTTTTACAGGTGTTTGGTAAATGAGTAGAATGACACTTTATGAAATGTTCTGTGGTAGTGTGTTTTTAATGAAATTGTTGTAGGTGGTAGGTAAAGGAGGAGTATTTTAAAGTTAATACTTTAGTTCGAAAGTTATTTCAATTTACAACAGCAATAGATAACTGGGATTAGAAGATAAAAGCCAATTATTTGTTACTAATTGGTACGCCTCTGCGATAAGAGATACTTAGTTTGAATATTTTGAAGTTATATATTGTTTCGAATATAATAAATCAGAATAAAACTAGGTAACCTCTATTCCGTTATATATGGAATTTTTCGACCACATTTTTATACCAGGTATTATTTGTATACCCTTCACAAGACTAGGAGGAGTGTACTGAGTTTGTCATTCAATTTGAAACTTCTCGCCATTTAAACATCACAAAGTAAACATACACATATATCTCTGATCGACATAAAATCGTATGTCGGTGTCGGTCCGTTAGTCTGTTTGTCTTTAGAAGTTGCTTCAGTTTCCAAACGGAATGAAGTAGGTTGGTATCATTTATCTGATTTAGGGCTGTAGAATTGTTAGAATTGTAAGTTCGGCCGAGCCGAAAATTTGGCAATTTTCAAAACAAAAAAAAAAAATAAAATAAATAAGTAAATAAATAAATAAATAAAATAAATAAATAAATACATAAATAAAAATAAAATCCGTTAATAATTCTGTTGAAATTAAAAAAATACATAATGTAGCCATTATATTAGGGTCTATACGACGACGTAGACCAGCATAGGTAACATTTGTCATAATATTCAAATGCGAAACTTAAAAAAAAATCGGTGAATAATGTAGCTAAAATCCTCATAATACCGAATATCGGAGGTACAGTTATATGGTAGCTATACGAAGACGTGGACCTGCAAAGACATTTTTCAGTCATGGGCTGAAGTATTCATTACGAACTTCAAATACCAAATTTGGAAAAACTCCGGTGAATAATGTCGCTAAAATCATCAAAATACCGAATATCGGGAAGTACCGTTATATGGGGACTATAGGAAGACGTTGATCTGCACAGACAATTTTCTGTCATAGGCTGTAGCATCCATTACGAACTACCAAAATTTGAAATAATTTCGTTCAATAATGTAGCTAAAACCCTCATAAAAACGTGGCTATACGAAGACGTGGACCAACAAAGACAATTTTTTGTCATACGCTGAAGTATCTATTACGAAGTTCGAATACCAAATTTGAAACAATTCCGGTGAATAATGTCGCTAAAACCATCAAAATTCCGAATATCGGGAGGTGCTGTTATATGGGGGCTATAGGAAGGCGTCGACCTGCACGGACAGTTTTCTGTCTAAGGCGTTAGTATCCATTACGAACTTCTTCTATTACGGGGACCCACATGGCCCATTTCAATACCAAAAGTACTGCAGACATAATATACATTCGAATAAATTTTATCAACCTACTCCATTTAGTTTGGAAGCTAGAGTGATTTCCACTGACGGACGGACATCGCTAAATCGATATAGAATTTTATGCTGATCAAGAATTTATACTTTTTGGTTCTAAAATGTATATTTCGAAGTGTTGCAAACGGAATAACAAACTTAATATACCCTCCCTCCATACTATGGTGGAGGGTATAAAAATGGGGCATAAAATGGGGATTTAGTCACATTATTCAAACGGCTTTAAAATACTTGCAATTTGGTTTTTCCGAGAGCAATATTGCCGAAATTAATGCTAGAGCTACATCCTGGCCTGGCCATTCCTGTCCTGGCTTACAACACAAAAAAATCACTTTTCATCAAGACAACGCACCAGTGAGTGTTTTAAAAATGGCGAAAATCAACAAATTAAAGTACGAGTTGCTTGACCACCCACCTTTTTCTCCTGATTTAGCACCCAGTGAATTTTACTGGTTCCTAAATCAAATGAAGATGCAATTACAGTTGTAAACCTCTATTTTGAAGACCTGGAGGAAAACTTTTTTAATCAAGGGATATAATTGCTAGAAAAGCGTTGGACTAAGTAAATTAAAGTTTCAGGAGATTATATTGAAAAACTAGTGTGTTGCCCGGACATGTAGAGGAGATTTCGAAAATGTGGGCCATAATTGCACAAAACATACAGAATAACATGCTATGAGTAAATTGATATTTAGATTACTGATGGTATTTGCGTCTTTTATTTGTACAAAAAGTACTAAATAGTACTAAATTTGGTATTGGGTGAAGGAGTTGATTTTGGAAATATGTTCAATAATTGTTCGAAAATTACTAAGTGGTAGAATATTGGGTATTGACGGAAGGAATGATAGGAATGTCTGTGGTAGAGAGAAGGAGCTGCTTTTGGATATGAGTACTGCACTTGAACTAAATGCTACTGCCTTTGGTATTGAGTGAATATACAGAGCTAGTATCTCGAAACAAGATATTGTGTTCTCTTTGGGTATCTGGTGGTGATTTTGTAAATGCGTACTAAAATTGTTCGAAAAGTATTAAATAGTGATCATTTTGGGCTACTGTTAGTATCTAGGATGGAGATATGTAAATAGTACCATGTGTTACCAAATTTGGACTTCTAGGGTTTACATATGGAGACGTTGAAATTGTTTTGGACAAAAAATCGGAAGTGGGTCCATAGTGCAATGGTTGTACTAAAATCGGTTAACTTCAAAAGATTTTGAAGACTTCTTAGTGTAAAAGGTAAACATTTTCCTATAATTCTCTCCGAAAAACGAACAAAATGCCCTAACAATGCCAAAAGGCCTATCACGACCTATTGGAACGAATTTTAAATTTTAAGGCGAACTTTTCGTGACGAAGTAGCGGGAACTTGCTAGTATCATATATGCACGAGCCTGTCATTCATATTTCAGCTAATTAGAGAAAAAAATTGTAACCGAATTGTGCTCTTCAAACTGCCAATGAAACCGTCACACGCTGCTCGTATGTTGCTCTGCGGTATTTTGGCCCATTCCTGGTGAAGCGCTTGCTTGAAGTGATCAACACTTTGGTATTTTTAGTGCCAACCTTGCTCCCAAAATACTCCAGACACGATAGTCCAACGGATTGGTATCCGTTGGTGGCCCCTTTTGCGCTGGAAATGTAGCGACCTTATGACCTCATGTTGTTACCATTCTTTGGTGGCGGTGGCGTGCTGATGGTGCTGAGTCCTGTTAGAATTTCCAAAATCTGCGGCCAAAATGTTTGCATGCCCAAGCCTTTAATACACCCTCCCGAATATTTTCGCAATAATATTCCGCATTTATTCTGATACCACGGTCGATAAATACGACCGGAGAGCGACCATCTGCTGTTATAGCGACCTACACCATCGCCATGGCCGTTGGTTGAGTTTCTGGTGGCCGAAGGTCGTTACCGAAGATGGAAATTTTCAGCTGACCTCTTTAGCAAGTAAACACGATCATTTTGTTTGTTTACAAACTTCTGGATAACGAATGTTTTCTCATCGGATAAAACCAAATTCGGCAGTTCACCACTTTCGGCCAACCGAAGCAACTCTTTAGCTTTTTTGAGTCTCTTTTCTTTCCGTTGCTGCGGCGTAAGTTCTTGAACTTTTTGGAATTTCAATGGCTTTACCCCGAGCTTATTTTTCAATATTTGTGCCGAATGGAATATTGCGATATGTTCAGCTCACGAGCCATTTTTCGGCCACTGCGACGCGGGTTTCGATCAAGTCGCTTCTTACTTATCTAACCATTTCTGCTGATGTTGCTGTTTTCTCCCATCCACTTCCTTGACGTCGGGATACGCTACCACGGTACTCACGGTAACGAGCGATGGTACGAGACACAAAATATTTATTCAAATTTATATGCTAGAGTGCTCTAACCATAGCCATTTGTGGTTTTCCAGCCAAATATAAAGAAATCACACAATCACGCTTGAATTCCATACGAATAACTTTTTTTCCGGGAAAATTCTCACAAAAATGCTTTTGTACGCTTGTAAACAATGTAATGAGCTATCACTGAAATAATTTTAACAGCTGCCGGACTAGTGGTTTCGAAATGACAGCAGTCTGAAGTGGATTGCAGCATCCAGGAGGTCCTTTAAAAAAATTCTTTAAAAAAACACGATTTAAAGTGAGAAATTCCCTGAAGACATTTGGTAAGAATTCCCTTAAAACAAATCCTAATTTTTTTTAAATAGAAGGACTTTAAAAATCCACCACGGTGGTCCTTCTAATTTTTTTTTAAAAGGTGCTTAAAAATCCCTGATTTAAAGTGAGGTAGTCCTTCACAAACTTGAAGATTTTTTTGCAGGATTCGCTTTAAACATTTTCTTAAAAAAATCATAATTTTTGTGTTATGAGGTACTTCCAAGCCAGGAGGTGCTTTGATGACTTTGTGATTAGGAGGTCCTTCAAAAAATTGTTAAGAAAAATCACGATTTAATGTAAGGAAGTCCTTGGCGACTTACGATTGTTTGGTCAAGTTTTCTTAAAAAACCTCGATTTTGTGTTTAGAAGGTCGTAAAATGTCTTTGGTTAGGACGTGGCTTCACAATTTTCAATCTGAAGGTGCTTAAAATAATTACAAAAAATCAAAACAAAGAACTTGTTAAGCCGTCATTAAATTTTTTTAAGACAATCCATGTTTTTAAGTCTGGAGATCCTTCCTAAAAATCCAGAAACTCCACAACGGTGGTACTTCAAAAAATTCTTTAAAGAAGGTGCTTAAAAATTCTCGTTTTAAAATGTTTTCCCAACATTTCACGTCTATTCGGTTAGGAGGTGCTTTATAAAATTGAAAACAAATTAAATCTACACATTTTTGGTCAGGAGGTCCTTCCAATTTTAAGTCAGGATGCCAGTGGGTTTTCATCTCACCCTGTATATCCATTACGAGTAACTTTTTTTTCTGGAAAAATTCTCACTCATTCTCAAATATTTGGGCAGTACTCTATGACATAATTTCAAAAAGCGAAATCTTCCAAAATGTATATGGACATAAGGAGGCTGCTAACATATTGTGGTGTTGTAGGGTATCACATGGTCGTCCCCACACGACTATAGCCTTTGCTTACTTGTTTTTTTTTTTTTTTTTAATTTCGACCTTTTACCAGAACGCGTGAACCTATACTGCCTGTCTCCGAACTCGATCTAAGTTATGATGTACCAACTTTGGATCGAACCGGATACTCCCTTCGAGAGTTATCGTACGCACCAGCCAGCCATATAGACGGATGGACGGACTTCGCTAGATCGACTCCTAGTGTCCTGAAACGGAATTGGTCCAAAGAGACCTAGGTTCTAAGCCGTTATTGCAATGAGGCACATTTTGGCCGTATCAAGTTATATATACCCTCTGCAGCGAACGGACGGGCGAAAAAATTTTCATCTTCATATAGGAGAGCTATGGTCTTCTGTGTGGAATATTAATTGCCTTCAGTGGTAAGGTTATAATTTTTTGAAGGACCTACCCAAAAATTTTGCTGTAATTGTTCTGTTCGAAAATTTGTTTCTGCAAAGACATCAACTGTTTAATACTCAACTTTTTGGTAGTCAAAATTGTACCATTACCATTTAGTGCAACCATCCAAGCGATGCGAAATAGAGAAAGAAAAAAAAAAACAACTGAAAATTATACCACCAGCAGACACTATTACCGAAAAACAAAACAAAACAAAACAAACGAATCGAAACACAACCGAACAAAACATATGGACAGATGAATTGTTGGAAGCTGTAAGTTTTTGTGTTTTTGGGTTCCCTTCATTGGAATAAGTGGTTGAGTGACGGCCTGGCTCGATGGCTGACTGGCTGGCTGGCTGGAATAGGAGCTATGAATTGTTGGCAATACCTACAAATGTTCCAAACGTAAACAACGAACGAAATGAAGCCATCAATTCTAAATGCGAATGGGGATGGAGAATAAATGGAAATTGTTTGTTAGCTCTAAACGGGAAGCACATACGGATGTCTAGTACTGGGAACACATGGACACATGGCCATAGCTACTACATACACATATGTAACTGAAAATGTGTTTGTGGTTGTTACAACTACTCTCTCCGTTTTGTTATTGTTTATGCATGTGTGTATGTGTGTGTGTGTGTTTTGCCGTGAACAACGATAGCATAAATAGTGTGGCGAATATTTTGAATGGAGGATGAGCTGGGATTATGCGGCTATTCAATTGGGAATGGGGGGCAATTAGGAAATACAACACACACACATACATGGATACAAAGAAAAAAAAAACAAATAATAGCAGTCCTATTTTTGCCTCGGGAGAATTTAGCTGGATAATAAGATTCCTGTTAAAGACATGACTATTTTCGTTAAGCCGTCCATAAGAAATATGGGTTATTAATATTTAGTGATTTGCTTTGAATTTATGTCGGAAATATCTTTAAGAGATATTAAGGAAGTGCTAGAGATTTTTTTCAGATATTATGGAGGAATATAAATATATGGAGGACCACAAAACGGCAAACGTTTAGAGAGATGATGCGTTAAAATTGATATTAAAAAAAAGCCAAACTTGACAATTTATTAGATAAGCTGATGACAACATACTAGGACAAATGTTAATAATTCCCGGTGATGAATCAACACCATATCTACTTTATCCCTACTTCACTGAAAACTTAAAAAACTATAAATTTGATAAAATATTGGAGATATAAAACAAAATAGGTATTTCTAATAAAAGTGGAAATTATTTTAGTAGTTAAATATTTAAAAAATACCAGAAATTCGAAATTCTGAATACATGTTGATCTTATAAAGATATCGCTAATATACAATCCTTTAAGATATATAACAAAAATAATGAACGAAGATCATTGGTCAGATCCGATATATGTTAAAAATTTCACCTAAGACTCAGAAAATAGTTTTTGTCCTGCTCTGATCCGCAAGCTTTTTCAATGACAATTGAACATTTTCTTTTAGAAGATCAGAATGTTGACTCATAGAAGACCTCAAAGTCGGCTAATAGAAGACCGCCAGGTCGGCTCATGAAAGACTAGAAGGTCATCTCATAGAAAACTAGAAGGTCTTCTCATAGAAGACGAAAAGGTCTTCTTATAGTCCAGAAGTTCCAACAGGTCTTCTTATTGAAACCAGGAGGTATTCACATTAAAGACTGGAAGATCTTCTTATAGAGGACTGCAAAGTCTTCTCATAGAAATTAGGTATGCGTTCTCATAGAAAACAGGTATGTCTTCTCATAGAAGGCAGGAATGTCTTTTCAAAGAAGACTGTGAAGGTCCATAGAAGGTCTTCTCATAGAAGTCCATAGAAAGCCTTCTCGAAGAAGACCATGAGAAATCTTCTTATAGAAGACCATAAAAAGTCTTCTCATAGAAGACCATAAAGAAACTTCTCCTAGATGAGCATCAGGTCCTTCCCTAGACGAGCATCAGGTCTTCTCATAGAAGAGCAGCAGGTCTTCTCATATAAGACCATAGAAGGTCTTCTCGCAGAGGACCATAAAAAAATCTTCTTATAGAAGACCATAGAAGGTCTTCTCCTAGAAGAGCATCAGGTCTTCTCCTAGAAGAGCATCAGGTCTTCTCCTAGAAGAGCATCAGGTCTTCTCCTAGAAGAGCATTAGGTCTTCTCCTAGAAGAGCATCAGGTCTTCTCCTAGAAGAGCATCAGGTCTTCTCCTAGAAGAGCATCAGGTCTTCTCCTAGAAGAGCATCAGGTCTTCTCCTAGAAGAGCATCAGGTCTTCTCCTAGAAGAGCATCAGGTCTTCTCCTAGAAGAGCATCAGGTCTTCTCCTAGAAGAGCATCAGGTCTTCTCCTAGAAGAGCATCAGGTCTTCTCCTAGAAGAGCATCAGATCTTCTCCTAGAAGAGCATCAGGTCTTCTCATAGAAGAGCACCAGGTCTTCTCATAGAAGAGCACCAGGTCTTCTCATAGAAGAGCACCAGGTCTTCTCATAGAAGAGCACCAACTCTTCTCATAGAAGAGCACCAGGTCTTCTCATAGAAGACCAGAAGGTCTTCCCATAGAAGACCAGAAGGTCTTCCCATAGAAGACAAGAAGGTTTTCCCATAGAAGACCAGAAGGTCTTCCCATAGAAGATCAGAGAGTCTTCCCATAGAAGATCAGAAGGTCTTCCCATAGAATCAGGCCTTGTCCTAGAAGAGCATCAGGTCTTCTCGTAGAAGAGCATCAGGTCTTCTCGTAGAAGAGCATCAGGTCTTCTCGTAGAAGAGCATCAGGTCTTCTCGTAGAAGAGCATCAGGTCTTCTCGTAGAAGAGCATCAGGTCTTCTCGTAGAAGAGCATCAGGTCTTCTCATAGAAGACTGCAAGGTCTTCTCATAGAAGACGAGATGGTCTTCTCATTGAAGACGAGATGGTCTTCTCATTGAAGACGAGATGGTCTTCTCATAGAAGACGATATGGTCTTCTCATAGAAGAGCAGCAGGACTTCTCACAGAAGAGCAGCAGGTCTTCTCACAGAAGAGCAGCAGGTCTTCTCACAGAAGAGCAGCTGGTCTTCTCACAGAAGAGCAGCTGGTCTTCTCATAGAAGACCAGAAGGTCTTCTCATAGTAGAGCCGAAGGTCTTCTCATAGAAGAGCATCAGATCTTCTCATAGAAGAGCATCAGATCTTCTCATAGAAGAGCCGAAGGTCTTCTCATAGAAGAGCCGAAGGTCTTTTCATAGAAGAACATCAGGTCTTCTCATAGAAGAGCCGAAGATCTTCTCAGAGAAAAGCCGAAGGTCTTCTCATAGAAGAGCCGAAGGTCTTCTCATAGAAGAGCCGAAAGTTTTCTCATAGAAGAGCCGAAGGTCTTCTCATAGAAGAGCCGAAAGTCAGCTCATAGAAGACGAGAAGGTCTGCTCATAGAAGACGAGAAGGTCTGCTCATAGAAGACCAGAAGGTCTGCTCATAGAAGATCAGAAGGTCTGCTCATAGGAGACCAGAAGGTATGCTCATAGAAGACCAGAAGGTCTTCACATTAAAGACTGGAAGGTCTTCTCATAGAGGACTGCAAAGTCTTCTCATAGAAATTAGGTATGCCTTCTCATAGAAAATAGGTATGTCTTCTCATAGGAGAGCTGCAGATCTTCTCATAGAAGAGCAGCAGATCTTCTCATAGAAGAGCAGCAGATCTTCTCATAGAAGAGCTGCAGATCTTCTCATAGAAGAGCAGCAGATCTTGTCATAGAAGAGCAGCAGATCTTCTCATAGAAGAGCAGCAGATCTTCTCATAGAAGAGCAGCTGGTCTTCTCATAGAAGAGCAACAGGTGTTCTCATACAAGAGCAGCAGGTCTTCTCATAGAAGAGCAGCAAGTCTTCTCATAGAAGAGCATCAGGTCTTCTCATAGAAGAGCATCAGGTCTTCTCATAGAAGAGCATCAGGTCTTCTCATAGAGGAGCATCAGGTCTTCTCATAGAGAAGCATCAGGTCTTCTCATAGAGGAGCATCAGGTCTTCTCATAGAGGAGCATCAGGTCTTCTCATAGAGGAGCATCAGGTCTTCTCATAGAGGAGCATCAGGTCTTCTCATAGAGGAGCATCAGGTCTTCTCATAGAGGAGCATCAGGTCTTCTCATAGAGGAGCATCAGGTCTTCTCATAGAGGAGCATCAGGTCTTCTCATAGAGGAGCATCAGGTCTTCTCATAGAGGAGCATCAGGTCTTCTCATAGAGGAGCATCAGATCTTCCTATAGAAGTCGTTTGTCTGCAGGCAGGTAAAGTTCGACGATGGGCTATATCGATCCACGATGTCGTATAGCACCCGATATTCGGCATTTTGATGATTTTAGCCACATCTTTCAATGGACATTTCTGAAATTCTAAACAAGGAGTTGTTTGTGAGTACTTTACAACCTGAAAGAGAATCGTGTATATAGGAGCTCGATATCGTATAGCCCTCACACAACGGTACCTCTGTATTTTGAAGATTTTAGAGACATTATGCATTGGTCTTGTTTCAAATTTAAAGACATTAGCGACATTTTTAAGCGGAAATGTTCTAAATTTCGTATTTGAAGCCCGTAATGATTGTCTACAGGGTGAGATAAACTACAAACAACGTCAGACGGATGTCATTTCTAAGTCACTTGTCCGACAGCCGTTAAGATTATTCAAGTGACAGCTCGTAATATAGTTTACAAGCGTAAAAAAGCATTTCGGTAAGAATTTTCCTGAAAAAAGTTATTCATGATGGAATTCAAGCGTGATAGTGTGATTTATTTATATTTTGCTGGAAAACCACAAGCGGCTATCGTTAGAGCACTCCAGCATTTAAATGTGAATGAATCTTTTGCGTCTCGTGCCATCGCTAGTTACCGCGATACTGGTAGCCCGTAGCCCGATGGCAAGGAAGTGGACGGAAGAAAACAGCAACATCAGCAGAAATGGTTCGAAAATTAAAAAAAAGCGACTTGATCGAAACCTGCGTTGCAGTGGCCGAAAAATGGCTCGTGAGCTGAACATATCGCAATATTCCATTCGACACAAATATTGGAAAATAAGCTTGAAATTCCAAAAAATGTTCAAGAACTTACACCACAGCAACAGAAAGAAAATAGACTCAAAAGAGCTAAAGAGTTGCTTCGGTTGGCCGAAAGTGGTGAACTGCCGAATTTGGGTTTCTCCGACGAGAAAAAATTCATTGTCCAGTAGTTGATAAACAACCAAAATGATCGTGTTTACTTGCCAAAGAGGTCAGCTGAAAGTGTGCACCTTCGGTTGGCCACCAGAACTCAAGCGCCGGTCATGGTGATGGTGTGCGCCACCATAACAGCCGATGGTCGCTCTCCGCTCGTATTGATCAGTATAAATGACGAATATTATCGCGAAAATATTCTGGAAAATGTATCAAAGCCTTGGGCACGCAAACATTTTGACCGGAAACCTTGGACATTCCAACAGGACTCAGCACCAGCACGCGCACTCAGAAAGCGCCACCCAAGAATGGTTACAAAATGAGGTTCCTCGCTTCATTTCCAGCGTACAATGACCCCCAAAATCTCCGGACACCAATCCGTTAGACTATTGTTTCTGGAGTATTTTGGAAAGCAAGGTTGGCACTAAAAAATACCAAAGTGTCGATCACCTCAGGAAAGCGATTCGCCAGGAATGGGACAAAATACCGCAGAGCATCATTCGGGAAGCGTGTGACGTTTTCATTGGCTGTTTGAAGGCCATAATTAGTGCCAAAGGTGACCAATTCGAATAAATCTAAACTTATTCTAAAATTTAATGCGGTTTTCGACATTTTTTGCCTTCATACAATACAATTTAAAAAAATGTAAAAATTACGGCGTTTGACTTTGTTGCAGTCGTTTTATCTTACTGTGTATGTAGGTCCACGTCTTCATATAGGCCACATATAACGGCTCTACATATAAAGTCTACGAAATCGTATATTCCACATGTTAAGTTACCTTCCAATATTCGGTATTTTCATTATTTTAGACACATTTATCAATGGAATTGTCTGAAAGTCCACGATATCCTGTAGTCCCCATACGACGGTGCCCCAATATTCGGTAATTTTTTGTTTTTAGCGACATTTTTTACCCGAATTGTTTAATATTTCATGTTTAAAGTTCGTAATGGGTACTTCTGCCAAGGACAACAAAAAAATGCGTATGCAGGTCCACACCTTCGTATAGCCCCCATATAAATATATTTGGTATTTTTATGATTGTAGAGATATTATTCAATGGAATTGCATCAAATTTCTTATTTGAAGCTATGACGGAGAATTGTCTATGTACCCCCACTTCTTCATATAGTCCACATATTCTATATTTGGGATTTTTCACCGAAATTGTTTCCAGTTTGAGGATTTTGGAGACATTTTTACCCGAATTGTTTAAAATTTATTTTTAAAGTTCGCAATGGGTACCACAGCCTATGACGTAAAATTGTCTATGCAGGACCATGTTTTCGCTTTTTTCGACGTAAATTTTTGGAAATTTAAAGTTCGACCCGGCCGAACTTACGTGCTTATTTATTTTTTATACCCTACACCACAAGGTGTTCAGGGTATTATGTCTTTGTGTATTTGTTTGTAACAGGCAAAAGGAAACGAGATAGACCCATAGTTCCTTTTGATGATCTACATAGAATCACATTCTGAGTCGCATGCATGTCCGTCCGTCTGTCCAGGTATTTTTGTAAACAAAGTACAGTTCGCATTTATGGACCTATCCAGATGAAATTTTGCACAACTCATTTGTTTGGCCCAAGGACAAACCCTATTGAAATTGGAGATAATCTGTCAAAATTTAGATATAGCTCCCATATATATCTTCGTCCGATTTGCGTTTAATTGTGCACCAAACGTGTAATTTCAGCCCGAATAGTATGGAATTTGGCACATACAACCGAATTAGGCCTAAAAATAAGTATGCCAAATTTAATCGATATCGGTTCAGATATAGCTATAGCTTCCATATATACTGTTCATCCGATTTGTTATTTTTGTCCTCCGCAGCCGTAATATGCACTCTGTAAAAACAATATTTGGGGAAATATATCAAATGCAGCTCAGAAATGCCTTTGCTAAATTTTATCGAGATCGGTTCAGATTTGGATATAGCTCCCACTTATAACTTCGTTCGATTTACCTTTTATTGTGCACCAAACGTCTAATATTGGGATGGAATTTGGCACTTACGACCGAATTGAGTCTAGAAGCTAGTATGTCAAATTTGGTGAAGATCGGTTCAGATATAGCTATAGCTCCCATATATACTGTTCATCCGATTTGTTATATTTGTTACCCACGTAATATGCACTCTGTAACGATATTCAGGGATATACCTCAAATATAGCTCAGAAATATATTTGCCAAATTTTAGCGAGATCGGTTCCGATTTGGCTATAGCTCCCATATATATCTTTATCCGATTTCAAATTAATTGTGCACCAAATGGACAATACAAGTCCGAATTTAAAAGATACAAATGCTTCGGCATCTTTAGTCTTTTGAACTTTAAATTATAATTATAATCATAGCGTGTATGATTGAATTCTCCCAGAAAAAAAAAAACTTTTAATTGTTATGCGGAGCTCTACTAAATTAGCAAAGTGGTGTATCATAAAGTCGTCCCCGCCCGACTTCAGAACATCAAATCTTTAACTTAGTCTTTCAGGCTCTACGTTGGTCCATAGAATATATTTAAATACATTTATGTTAAATCTCTTTCTATCGCCAATTAAATACCTTTATTACGTTTTCATCACCATCATTGATTTAAATCTAAATAAATTTGAAACGATGTTCACCTTTCACCTGTTCACCATCTGCCACCTGCCAACCAACCAGCCAGTCAGTCAAGTGATTCATACCAAAAACAAACAGAATAATCCATTAATTTCGATTTGTAAGAATCGAAATATATATTTGCACACACACAGACATCCACACACCGCACACACACAGTGGCAAAAATGTTGGCCAGGGCATGCCAACACGCTATATACGCTAAACACCAAAACGTTTCGTCGGGTGATTAAAGGTCCTTAAAGTTAAACATTTGTTTGGCAGCGTCAACAACAACAACAAAGGGAAAGTACGATTTGATGACTTGTGGTTATGCCACCCTGCCCCACCACCAACACCAACACTACCACCACAATAACAGCTTTCACGAATATAAAGATGACTTTGTAGATTTGAATGCGTGTTAGGTTAGGTTTGGTTGAATACGAATATCGGGTACGTATGTGTGTGTGTGTGTGAGTGCGTGTTCGTAGAAAATAACGTTAGGTATTGCTCAATGTATTAGCGCAGTAAGGCATTGTATCGTTTAATGTGAATTCGGAGGGATATGAAAGTGTATGTGTATGTGTGCACACATACTCACACATGTGTACGTGAATGTTCATTTCATTCCGTGATTTCTGCGGTCTGTTGATTTATAATGACATATGTCTTGCGAGCCCAACAACAATAACATCGACGAACAAAACAAAAATACATGGAGCTTAAACTGCCACACATCAATGCTGAGGCTGATGTTGATCCTGATGCTGGTCAAAGGTCGTTCGTCTGTGATGATTGCGATGATAGCATAAATTTTACTAGCTATCATTGCTACATCAAACGATGATGACATTGTTTAATAACCATAAACACAATGTGTGTGTCTCAAACCTCTAGCTTCCTTTGCGGATGACATTTTGGGGGGAAATGAATGAATGAATGATTTAGTTACGAATTTATTAAACACTGTTTGTTTGGGAAATGGGGTCTTAATTGGCAAATGAAAAGAAAGCAATTTCCTCGAATTTGGTGTTGATTCTAGTCTTCGACTTCCTGGAACTCAATAAGACAACCAGTAGGTGTACCATGAGAGGAACTTCCGATCATCTATGAGACGATTTTCTGGCCCTTTTAATTCTCTAAGAAGGGACTTTCCGATTTTTTATTCTATAACAATTTGGTCCCTCGTTAGAGGACCTAATGATCCTCTATGGGGGAAACTTCTTCTGATCCTCTACGGAAAGACCTTATGGTCCACTATAAAACAGCCTTCGGATCATCACTGGGACAGCCATCTGATCCTCTCCGAGACGAAGGACAAGTCCTCTATGGGATAACCATTTGGTCTTCAAAGAGAATATGATCTGGTCCTCTTTGAAATTATTATTTGGACCTTTTTGAGATGACCATCTGGTTCTTTCTGAAAAGACCATCAGGTTATCTATGGGAAGACTTTATCGGTCTTCTATAATATGACCTTCTTGTCGTCTATGGGAAGACTTTATCGGTCTTCTGTAAGACGACCTTCTTGTCGTTTATGAGAAAATCTTCCGGTCCTCCATGAGACGATCTTCATGTCCTGTATGAGAAGATCTTTCGGTCCTCCATGAGATGATCTTCTGATCCTCCATGAGATGATCTTCCGATCCTCCATGAGACGATCTCCCGGTCCTCTATGGGACGACCTTCTGGTCCTCTATGGGACGATCTTCTGGACCTCTATGAGACGACCTTCGAGTCTTCTATGAGACGACCTCAAGTCTTCTTTGAGTCGGCCTTCGAGTCTTCTATAATATTCTACCTTCTGGTTCTCTTTGAGACGATCTTCTGGTCCTCTATGAGACGACCTTCTGGTCCTCTATGAGACGACCTTCTGGTCCTCTATGAGACGACCTTCTGGTCCTCTATGAGACGACCTTCTGGTCCTCTATGAGACGACCTTCTGGTCCTCTATGAGACGACCTTGTGATCATCTATGATACGACCTTCTGGTCCTCTATGAGACGCCCTTCTGGCCCTCCTTAAAACGACCGACTGGTACTCTTTGAGACGACCTTCTGGTCCTCTATGAGACGACCTTGTGATCATCTATGATACGACCTTCTGGTCCTCTATGAGACGCCCTTCTGGCCCTCCATAAAACGACCGACTGGTACTCTTTGAGACGACCTTCTGGTCCTCTATGAAACGACCTTTTGATCCTCTATGAGTCGACCATCTGATCCTGTAAGAGTCGACCTTCTGATCCTCTATGAGTCGACCTTCTGGTCCTCTATGAGACGACCTTCTGGTCCTGTGTGAGATGACCTTCTGGTCCTCTATGAGAAGACCTCCTGGTCCTCTATAAGACGACCTTCTGATCATCTATTAGAAGACCTGCTGCTCTTCTATGAAAAGAGCTTCATGTCGTTTATGAGAAAATCTTCCGGTCCTAGATGAGACGATCTTCAGGTCCTCCATGAGATGATCTTCCGGTCCTCCATGAAACGACTTTCCGGTCTTCTAAGAGATGACATTGTGGTCGCCTATGATACGACCTTCCGGTCCTCTATGATACGACCTTCCGGTCCTCTATGAGACGACCTTCTGGTCCTCTATGAGACGACTTTCTGGTCCTCCTCTATGAGACGACTTTCTGGTCCTCCTCTATGAGACGACCCTCTGGTCCTCTTTGATACGACCTTCTGGTCCTCTATGAGAAACCTTCTGGTCCTCTATGAAACGACCTTCGAGTCTTTTAGGAGACGACCTTCAGGTCCTCTGGGAGACGAACTTCAGGTTCTCTATGAGAATACCTACTGGTCCTTTATGATACGACCCTCTGGTCCTCTATGAGATGACCTTCGAGGCATCTAGATGACGACCTTCGAATCTTCTAGGAGACGACCCTTAAGGTCCTCTTTGAGACGACCTACCGGTCCTCTTTGAGACGACCTACCGGTCCTCTTTGAGACGACCTACCGGTCCTCTTTGAGACGACCTACCGGTCCTCTTTGAGACGACCTACCGGTCCTCTTTGAGACGACCTACCGGTCCTCTTTGAGACGACCTACCGGTCCTCTTTGAGACGACCTACCGGTCCTCTATGATACGACCTTGTGGTCCTCTATGATACGACCTTCTGGTCCTCTATGAGACGACCTTCTGGTCCTCTATGGGACGACCTTCTGGTCCTCTATGAGACGACCTTCTGGTCCTCTATGAGACGACCTTCTGGTCCTCTATGAGATGATCTTCGAGGCTTCTAGGTGACGACCTTCGAATCTTCTAGGAGACGACCCTTCAGGTCCTCTTTGAGACGACCTGCCGGTCTTCTATGATATGACCTTCTGGTCCTTTGTAAGACGATCTTATAATCCCCTATGAGGCGATCGTCTGATCCTATATAAGACGAAATTCTGGTCCTTTATGAGAAGACCGAGAGCTCCTCTGTAAGAGAACCTGTTGGTCCTCTATAAGAGCTCTTTTTGACCCTCTTTGTGAGACCTTCTGGTTATTTGTGCCATCTAGCCTTGTCTAAGTACACCTAAGAAATGTATGAGAGAAGTCAGAAAACCTTCTGTAAGACGATCATCTGATCACCTATGAGGTGATCGTCTGATCCTCTATAAGACGAAATTCTGGTCCTTTATGAGAAGACCTAGAGCTCCACTATAAGAGGGCCTGTTGGTCCTCTATAAGAGCTCGTTTTGCCCCACTTTGTGAGGCCTTCTGATTAACTGTGTGAAGGCCATCTAGCCTTGTCTGAGTACAACTAAAAAATGTACAAAAGAAGTGTAGGATTGCAGGATTTTTGAATCAGCTGTGAGAATCTTGGGGTCATCTATAAGTGCTCTTTCCGATTCTCTATAGGTGGACCTGATGTTATTGCATAATATACTTTTTCTCCTCTTAAAATGGACCACAAAAGTGGTTATGAGAAGTCTCCTTCCATAAGAGGTCAAGATCTGGCACTCTATTAGGAAGTCTCCAATTCTATGAGAAGTATGGCGTGAAGTATTCTGGCCTTCTTTTAGGAGACTTTTTGGTATTTATGAGAATAAACTCCCTGTACATCTTTAATAAGAACGTCTTCAGATCCTTTATTAAGGGTACTTGCCGTCTACTTTTTGAGTAGAATGTATGTCCTTTAATGGTAGGAATTATGACCCTTTATAAGAAGACCTTCGGGTCTTTGGGTCCATTGAAAGTTGTGTTGTTGTTCTTCTATATGGTAAGACCTACCCATCATCCATGAGAAAGTCTTCTATTAGAAGTAGCTTAGGGTTTCAATGACCAATAAAAATGTTGCCACATTACGAGCTTCCTTATGAAGACATCGCCATCATTTACAAGATTTTCCGATTCTCTTATGAGTGGTCTCCACTTGTCTTTTAGGAAACTAGTGCGTTCTAGTTTTCTACAAGGTGTCATTCACCTCTTCTGTGAGAATGTATTCTGGTCGCCTACAACATGAAATTTTGGCTTTCCATGAGAAGAAGAATTAGAAATTCTATTGATATTCTACAATACTTATAAATGTGTATGCTTTACTCGATTGTTATAACTTAGTGCTCTCATTTTTTGCCTTCCGATTCAAAACCTGAAATTACTTCTTTTCAATTTTCCTACTTCAAATGTTACTCCCACACAACACACTTCAAACAACTTCAAAGCACCTAATTGGCGCTAGTTAAAACACATGGAGTGGTACTCCAAAAAAAAAGGCAAAAAGTTTTGATTTTTTTTTTCATTCAACGAATTGCCAGTTAAACTCCACTTCAACATCAATTACCCAGCCATGGTAGACGAAATTATCGTAAATTTCCGACCAAAAAGTTATGAATGAGTTAAGAAAAACAGCGTCAAAATCACTTAAAAACACATTCATAAATTTAATAGCCCAGCCACACCTTGCAGACAAATTAATTCTTTTTTCCGTGTTTTATATTCATTTGTTTGGGTAACAAGAAAGGACATGCGATGCGGTTGTTAAATTGTTATAAATTTAGCAAATGGTTTATTTGTGCGGCTAATAATACAAAACACAACGAATATTCAGCGATATATGTGTGGGACTGTGTGGATTTATGGCATGAACTGGGGGTAGTAGTAGGAAGTAAATGCATACATTTAACAAAGACAGACCGGATAAAGGAAATGACAAAGAAAGGAAATATAAATGAAAAATAAAAAACGTAATGAAATCAATTTCAAAGGATAAAATGTCTGAAATGAAAAGGGAATATTTAAAGAGTAAACGGTCTTAACCTCCACATTTAGACAGAGAAAAAATACTGCTAATAGATATTCCTGTACTGTTAATAACTTCTCTTTATAAAGTTGAATACAAGACTAAAAGTTCGGCTGATAAAAAACCCGATAGTATTCTTACCAGCTACGATATTGACTTCTCATAAATCAGCTGGATGTCATCTAATACAGGGTCATCACAGCTGTAATTTCTAAGCCACTCTTTCGACAGCTGCTAAAATTATTCCAGTGACAGCTCATTTTATTGTTTACAATCGTACAATTGCATTTTGGTGAGAATTTTCAAGAAAAAAGTTGTTCGTGACGGAATTCAAGTGTGATGGTGTGATTTCTTTATATTTGGCTGGAAAACCACAAGTGGCTATTGTTAGAGCACTCCAGCATTTACCGTTACCGTGATACTGGTAGGGTAGCCCGACGTCAAGGAAGTAGACGGAAGAAAAAAGCGACATCAGCAGAATTGGTTCGAAAAGTAAAAAAAGCGACTTGATCGAAAACCGCATCGCAGTGCCCGAAAAATTGCTCATGAGCTGCACATATCGCAATATTCAATTTGGCAAAAGCCATTGAAATTCCAAAAAGTGCAAGAACTTACACCGCAACAGAAAGAAAATAGACTCAAAAGAGCTAAAGAGTTGCTTCGCTTGGCCCGGCCATGGTGATGGTGTGGGCCGCCATAACAGCCGATGGTCGTTCTCCGCTCGTATTAATCGACCGTTCCACGCGCCACCCAAGAATGGTTACAAAATGAGGTTCCTCGCTTCATTTCCAGCGCACAATGGCCACCAAAATCTCCGGATACCAATCCGTTGGACCATTGTGTGTGGAGTATTTTGCAAAGCAAAATTGGCACTAAAAAATACCAAAGTGTCGATCACCTCAAGCAAGTGCTTCGCCGGGAATGGGCCAAAATACCGCAGAGCCACATTCGGGCTGCATGTGACGGTATCATTGACCTTTTGAAGACCATTATTCGTGCCAAAGGTGATGCTATTTCCAGCATTTTTGCTTTCATTCAATAAAACTAAAAAACAAAAATTGCTGCCGTTTTTATATCTCACCCTGTACACCGGAATTATTTCAAATACCCTATTCAAAGTTCGTAGTGAAGTGAATAAAGATCCATGTCTTCATATAGCCTTCATATAACGACGATACCTCCCCATATTGGGTATTTTTATGATGTAAAGACATTATTTACCGATATATTCCCAAATTTCGTATGTGAAGCTCGAAATGAGTGCCACAACCCATGCAGGAAAATTGTCGATGTAGGTCCATTTCTTCATATAATGGCATCTCCATTTATTTGATATTTTAATAATTTTAGCGACATTCGTATTAATGGTTACACAGCATTTGATAAAATCTACTAATGCAGGTCCACATCTTCGTATAGCACCCATATAATGGTTTTCATATAAGTGGTATTTTTCAAAATTTTTTGAAAATTTTCCAGTTCCTTCCAAATGGTGGGGGATATTATTTTTAACTTAATTTTTTTTTATTTTTTTTAAAACGAAAATACGTTAATTTTTTTAAGGATATTGTCTTCGAGAAGCAACAGACCAGCATACATTAAATCTGAATAGACTTACATATCGCAATCTTTAAGTACCAATCTTTACAGTATCTCCCCAAAAAGGGTATATATCTATTGACCAATCAACGGAATATTTATACCCTCAGGCATATGGCTAAAGAGGATATATATCATTTGGACAAAACATGCCCGATCGAAATAATGATTGTAGACTCTAGGTTTCTTTAAACCAAATTCGTTTCAGGACATTTGGAGTCGATTCGGCCGGTACGCACGATAACTCTTGAAGGGAGTATCCGATTTGGTTCAAACATGGTACATCGTAACACTATTATCAAATTTAGATCCAATTCGGAGATGGGCAATATCAATCCACTTCTTTTGGTACCTCCGCCACAAAGGTCGAACTTTACACAGAAAGAGAAAGGATGATCCGATTTCGCTCCAACTTTAGAAATTTAAATATTTCCATCATTGCTACGTCAGGTGCGAAAATTGAAAATATCGGCCCACTCCATAAAGTCAAGAGTCAACATTTTGAATAATTATAACCCTTATAAAATGTGATATAAGATTCTGATTGTCATCAAATTACAAACACCATAATATTTTTATTAACCCATGGTCTGGTGGAATGATGGAATATATCGGTCCACTCCTTCTATTCCTTCCCACAAAAGGGTCAGCATTTTCAATATCCATGAAGCTAAAAAAGAGAATTGGAACATCTCAATATTTATATCAACACAAGATCTGTTACATAGATGGTGGAGATCGAACCGTCCCATCTGGTACTTCCCCCACAAAGGGTCAACATTTTGGATAACCAAAAATCATAAAATTCGAAATAAGCATCAGGTTCTTTTCAAATTTCACACATTCCATTATTTCTACAAGCACAAGAACTGCTGTAATGATGGGATATATCTCCTTCTGGTACCTCCTCTACAAAGGGTCAAAATATTGAAGCTCATAAAATGCAAAATTGAGCTCGAATTCCATTCAGACTTGCCAAATCTCAATATTTCTATCAACACAAGATCTGTTATAACGAAGGTGGAGATCGGAACATTGCTACTGGTACCACCCCTGAAAAGGGTCCAAATTTGGAATACCCAAAACGAGCATAAAATCCGAAATAAGCACCGGTTCTCTTGAAATCTCAAACATCCCATTATTCCTACTAACAAAATATCTGCTGTGAAGATGGGATATATCGGTAAACTACTTCTGGTACCTCCCCCACAAAGAGTCATATTTTTGAATATCCATGAAGCTCATAAAACGCGAAATTAAGTTCCGATTCCATTCAGATCTGCTGCATTTTAAAATTTTTATATCAACACAATATCTGTTAAAAAGATTGTGGTGATCGGACCATTGCTTCTGGTACCTCTCCTAATAAAAAGGGTCCAATTTTGGAATACCCAAAATAAGCATAAAATGCGAAATAAGCATATGTGTTTCTTCAAATTTCAAACATCCCATTATTCCTACTAACAAAAAAATTTGCTGTGAAGATATGACAATTATGCGCACTCTTTCTGGTACCTCTCCCACAGAGACAAAATTTTGAATATCCATGAAGCTCATAAAACGCGAAATTAACATCAGATTCCATTTCGACTTGCTACATCTCAATATTTAAATCAACACAAAATCTGTTATAAAGATGGTAGAGATCGAACCATTTCTTCTGGTACCTCCTCCACATAGGATTCAAGATTTTGAAAAACAATACGCTCAAAGAGAGAGAAATAAGCAGCCAACTCTCAAACTCCCCTACATAGGCTTCAAAGTTTGAAAAACAATTTTTTTGGAATTTTGCCCATTCCAGTATTTTTCGATCCATTATATCTGAACCTCACGCATATTTCAACATTTTCCAAAAAGTATTACATATTTAATATAAAGTGATGGAAGTAGTCGATATAGTCTACATCTGGCACATCGCAATATTTATATCACATTTATTTAGGTCCCAATGGACAAAAATGGCCCATTCCTTCGGAGCCTACGCCATAGAGGGTCAGTCAGTCAGCAAAAGTTTATGGTTTATATGGTTTCAATAATTAAATAATTTTGTTAGACACCCTACCCAATTTTTATTGCATACCCACGGCAACATACTGCTGACGAGCCACTGTAATTATCACAGACATGCAGCCTCCAACAGGATTCCACCATGTAAAGTGAATTCCTATGCTCCATATACAATGTAACATGGAATATGTAAAGCTAACATATTTATCTCTCTCTCTCTCTCTCTCTCTCTCCCCAAAACATTAACATGTTCGAGTTGTTAACAGAGTCCCCAAAATGCACCACACATGTTGCGTATAACAGTTCGTTTCAAACATCTTAGGGTATATACACACACACAAGAGAAAAGCCAATGTTATCCCCATTTGATGCTCATCACCTGTAAAGGCCATGTAAAATGTTTCGTGTGGCGCTTCGTATCTGGGGAACTCGTTTTTGTTTGTTTATTTGTTGCTCTCAGACAATGAGCCTTGTAAAACAATGGTCCACAAAAATTCCTTTACTCTCCTGCTCTCTCACTGTCTTTCTATATCTGTATCTCCGAAAAAAATCTCATAGTAAATTTTTGCATGGACGAGCGGTATGCATTGCCGGGAAATCTGTTGAATTTGGAGAATTTAAGGTTTTGTGCTCAATTAGCACACTCACCTTTATGGTTGGGCACAGAGCACGCATGCAGTGCCCAAAACTCAGAAATCTCACATCGCAAAATCCGATTTGACAGCAAGTGTTCCGTACACACAGCAGATTTGGGTATACGCATGCAATGACGTGCAAAATGAAATAGAATTTATGAAATTAGTACAAGCCAATGCACGGTTGGAGTTGGTTGTCATTTTGTCTCAGTGCGGTTGGTCATTTGTTTCTTGGATATGTGGACACAATCATCAGACATCTTTTACAACTTCTCAAATTGTCACTCGGTGATTTATAAATGATATTTCAACCCATGGCCCTAATTACTTGCCAAAGATCAATGTTAACGATTCAATTCCCATTCATATGCTATGCTAGACCATCATTTATCTTGGGAAGGAGATAAATATCTTGACATATGTTTTCATTTATTTATCTGTTGCTTTTCGCACCGATTGCCAAGTGGCACAGCATAGTCACATATGAACATGCATACATTCTGGCACATTGACTAGAGTGACTGCCAGGCAGGCAGCCAGCCCGGCAGGAAGGAAAGAAGGTGGTGTTGGTGTATCGCCTGTCGCAACAAACGATTTCAATAAAATATTAAGATCAATATCTCATCTAGGAAATCAATGCATTAATCACTCGCCAGACAGACATTTTAACAGAACAATTGAATAAACATTGAAGCGACGACGACACATCCGTTCTTGGTGTCGTTCTCATCTTCTTCCAGCACAATAATAACCCTCCTCACCCTCCCGGCTAGCAACCAACACCAGGCAAACGCCAACAACGATGCGAGTTGGCAGTTGCGGCATGGGGATAATCTCAAGTGATTTATGTTTCAATATCAGACATCATATTCACACTGAAGATTTATACATTTATAAGCTTTGCCATTGCAGGCGACTCCGTTTTGTGGAGAAGCACTGCCGGCATGTGACCGTCTGTACCAATAAAACAATAGACAATAATTTAATTTTTTTTTTCAGTTAAATGCAAGTCTAATAAAAATGAAAAATTGCGTAGTGGTGAGAATGAAGAAATGGGAGAATTTTGGAATTTTAATTTTTTGTAACATGCAATTGTGAGATATTTATAGAATTTACACATTATGGGGAAACAAAAAACGGACCTATTTTTTCCAATTTAAAAAATTACAGACACCGAATGTGTAGTCAAAAAATAATATTATCCAGTACGCCAAATTTTATTTTTTAAATTTAATTTAAACGCATTATTTAGATAAATAAATGTCAAAATATTCAAAATAACAAAAAATTATGAAACTACATTATATAGAGGACTTATATTGGAAACTATCTAACGATGGGTTAAGAGACTTCTCCCTTCATAAAAGGATATCCAAAAAGAAGTATTATTTTGGAAATCAAAGCAAATGATATTTTTTTATAAAATGATAACTCCATTCTTTGAGCCCATGGCAAAGTCTGAAAATTTATGAACAAAATTTTGAGAGGATGATGGCCCATATGAATCTTATGTTTAAACAGGAACCGATATTAAAAGGTTTTCGCAAAGAAAACGTTCATCTAACAATAACACAAGCGCGACCATTTCGGTTGGAAATCGACATGCTGAATAGTATACGGAGTAGATCAAGTGTCAGACCTATACTGAAAATATTTTGCGTGGGCAGTTGAAGTCCTTCTGAGAACCAGAAGTGCGAAGTCAAAACTTATTTGTTTGGAAAAAAATACAAGTGAAATAGTATCAGACGGCATTGGCGACACATGTATACCTCTAGCCTTAATATAAGATATAAGAAGTTCCGAGGAAGTGAGCAAATATTCTTCATTTCTTATCTCTTTCTTTCTTATATCGACTACATCGAAGTTAAACATTTATAGATAGATTCCTTATTGACATCAAATCCTTGGTTGAGAGAGATATTTGTATATACCAAGTTTGAAGAGAATCGCTGACTTATTTCGCAAGTTATAAAATGTAAAAATACCGAGAATTGTGACCCTTTGTGGAGACGGCACCAGATGAAGAGGTATATATTTCATCTTCATACCAGATCTTGTATGATTCAGGTAAAAATATTTAGATGTGAGAAACTCGAAGAAGACTTGGACCTTGTTGTTAACATTTAATAATATTTAAAATTCTTCAAAATTTTGTACCTTTGAATATGCCACGTTTAAGAAGAATCGAATGTATATTGCATCTTTTATGAGCGTCATGATTGTACAAAATTTTGACCCGTTCTGGGGGAGAAACCAGAAGGATTGATCCATTCTATTCGTCATTGATACCCAGACTCATATTTCACATTTTATAAGTGAGACGATTATTCAAAACTTTTGATCCGTTGTGGTGGAGGTTCCCGTGGGAGGTTCCCGTGGGAGTGGATCTTGTGTTGGTGAAAGTATTGAGATGTGTAATATTTGAAGACAATCGGACCATTATTTCATATTTTATAAGAGTTATAATCATTCAAAACGTTGGCACTTTGTGGGGGAGGTACTTGATGGAGTAGACCAATTATTTCATTTTCCACCTAACCTAACTAACACTCATAAAAATATTTTAATTTGCAAAGTTTGCTGAAAATTGGGCGATACTTTCTTGTTATAGAAAATATATTATTTTCCGTGAAAAAGTTGACCATTTGTGGGAGAAGGACTGGACCGATATTTCCCATCTACAAACTTGAACGAAGTTTGATAATAATTGTGCGATGAACGATGCATTTTTTGCGAACAGACGGAAGAATACCCCTAAATCGGCTCCAAATGTCCTGAAATGGATTTGGTCCTTGGAGTCTTAGAGTGTAAAACCGTTAATTCAATGAGGCATGTTCTAACCGTATCAATATGGAATGAGGGTATAAAAATGATATTCAAAGTTTGGATTAAAGTGAATTCTTTCTTCTCGTTATTTGAGAAACAATATTAGTCATAATTTCCAATTTAGTATGAGCGAAGTTTGGGAAAATCTTTTGCTATTTTGTGGGCAGTAGGAATAGACAGATATTTTCTTCTTTGGCAGTTGAAAAAATAATAATAAACCAAGTAAAGAAAGGCTATAGACGAGCAGGGCCGACTATGTGATGCCCTACAACACTACAATATGTTGGAAGCCCCCTTATGTCCACAGAAATAATGTCATAGAGCCCTGTACAAATGTTAACCTAAACTTTTTTACCCTTAAATTTTAATTTAATTCTGACCCTAACCCTACGCACAGTCAAAATTTCATGAGGATCCAACGATAATTGTTACCTGTATATAATACCCCCAACAAACAGTGTTGTAGGGTGTAAAAAACTACAAAATATAAAATTCAAAATTGTATATATGGATCTTCCTATCTCGCCAGGCTGAGTCGATCAAGCTATGTATGTTCGTCTGTCCATGTTAAACTGTAATCACGCTACAGGTCGCAATTATGGCCCCATCCTCGCGAAATTGAAAATGGAGGTTTGAATTATGGTCAGAATAGAGCCCTACTGTTTCTGGAGACGATCGCATAATATTTAGGGGTTGAAATGGACCCAAAACTAAAAAATTTCCTGTTTACGCACTCCGTCGTGCTGTTAGTTGTTGTGGTCCATTTTACAGCTAAATATAATCCAATGATCATCCAAACTTCACTCTCTTCTTAGGCGTATCGATTGGCTTCAATTGTGTGTTCAGAAAATTTTTTCTGTTTTTGGTTCTTTTGAACCCCAAAATATTTTGATATCATCTCCAAAAGCAATAGGCTTCTTTCTGACCATAACCCCACTTCCTTGCGAACCTACATCGACTCAGCTCGACGAGATAGGAAGATCCATTTATACTTTCTCATGTGTGAAACCAATATTTCAAGGTGTTACACATTTTTTTGGTCCAGTCAAACTTATAAAACCCTTAACACATAGAGTTGTATGGTATAAAAATCCATGGTTATATTTTTTAAGAATCCAGGGTTAAGTTTGCAAAATTGGCCTATTTTTTTTGTGAAAAATGACTATATTTTAAGTCTACTTCAAAAATTATATTTTTAAATGCCACTTCCCGATAAAATCCATTAATGGTACTTTTGAACTAAAATTTATAAACCATAGTATGGAGAGTATATTAAGTTTGTCATTCCGTTTGTAACACCTCGAAATATACATTTTAGACCCCACAAAGTATATATACTCTTGGTCATCAAAAAATTCTATGTAGATTTAACGATATCCATCTGTATATTTATTATACACTTTTGGTATTGAGAATGGCTCATGTAGGTCCACGTTTTGGTATAGTTCCCATATAACGGCACCTCCCGATATTCGGTATTTTGATGATTTAAGCGACATTTGGTATTTAATGTTCGTAATGGATACTACAGCCTATGACAGAAAATTGTCTATGCAGGTCCACGTCTTCGTATGGCCTCCATATAACGGTGCTTCCTGATATTCGGAATTTTGATAATTTTAGCGACTTTATTCACCATTTTTTTTTTTCAAATTTGGTACTTTAAGTTCGTAATGGATACTACATCCTAAGACAGAAAATTGTCTGACAAGGTCCACGTTTTCGTATAGCCCCCATATAACGGTACCTCCCGATATTCGATATTTTGACAATATATGGACATTATTCAACGGATTTGTTTTAAATTTCGAATTTAGAAATGGGTACTACAACCTATGACCAAAACTAGCGTATGCTCGTATAGCCCCGATAGAAATTTAGTCACCGTTTTCAATCATATTGGCTATAATTGGTTTTGGTATAATTAGCGAATAAAATAAACTGTCTTAGTCTGAAATAAAATGTCGTTCATTTAACATTTGTAATTGTGACGACACAGTTACACTTTTTTTGCGAAGGTTCTCGTTTCCTAAGTGTGTTGATTTTTCATCTTCCTTTGCATACGACTTCTGAGAAATTTTTCAAATTTTCCTTAAATAGCAAATTTTCATAGAAATTAATAAATAGATTACTTTGAATTAAGTTGATCTATTTCCTAATTCCAATTAACATTCCATGACAGCAACTAAATTTAGCTCGTCAACTCGGAATCTTATTTATCTCCTAAAATATATATTTTTCTACGAAATCAATTGCCATTTTACACAGGCAGTGAATTTTTGTTAGTCTAAGTACGAAATGAATTAATTTCAATGGTTCTCAATTTCAAAAATATCCTCAAGAGCAAATTAGCCCCTCACTATCCTCGACAACACTCCTTCTTCCCCTCCCCCACCAATCACACAACAATAATAATAGGCGCTTCAAATACAAATTCTCCTTGACAACTTCCAACCGAAAAAATACCACCACCAACGCCACCACAGCATTGAAAACTACACAACACGCTGAACGAAAACAAAACCACTAACAACAATTGAAAGAACAATAAGTCGAATATAAACAATAAAATATGTTTAAACATTCATCAATATGTCAAAGTGGAATAACAACAACAGCGAAACACGAAGTGACGAGATAAACTTACTATTCGATGCGGAAAATCTCTTCACAATAACGGGGAAAGTGAAATGGGAGGACGGGGAGGGCAATTGATTGGAAGATAAACTGTTAAAAAAACTACGATTTCTACCGAAATTTGGCATGTTTCGGAGGATCTACGTAAATACATATGTACAACATTCAAATGTGTTGCATTGTGTGAGATTTTCTTTGAAATTGGGTTACTGCTGTAGGAAATATTTCAATAGCAATGGGAACCATATCAAAGTTTTGGTTGTACCATCTGACCGTTATATTTGCAATTTATATTCCTGGGAAAGAAATAGGAAATATTAGCTCTAAATGTAGTCTTGTGTTTGAAGTATAATCTAGATAAAAATTTCAAAAAAAAAACCTTTATGCGTAGAAGAGTTTTGTTTAGATAGCCAATCATTTAAAGATTTTCAGGGTATTCCCAAAAGGGATATCATAAGTTTGATTGGGCCAAAAATTATGTAACACCTCGAAATATTGGTTTCTCACATAGGAAAGTATATATGGATCTTCCTATCTCGCCGATCTGAGTCGATCTGTCCATGTTAATTTGTAATCACTCTACAGGTCGCAATTGTGGTCCGATCCTCATGAATTTGAAAATGAAGGTGGGGATAGTGTCAGAATAGAACCCTATTGTTTTTGGATATAATCGCACGATATTTAGGGGTTGAAATGGACCAAAAACAGAAAAAATTCCTAATTTGGCAGTTGCTCTATGAGCCACAATTTACATGGAGTTAGAGTTTGGGACTGGCCATAAAACTACCAATTTGGGCGGCCATGGGACAATAATTAGCGCGTAAAATAGACCCTAACTTTTATGTTAAAAAATAGGAAAATTTCCGCTAAACCGCGAATATTTTTAATCACAGCCACATCACAAATACATTAAAAGATGACTTCTGACCATTAAATTGATGCTAATAGCCAAGAAATCGGATATAGTATAGCAAAATAGGTACAAAATATGTAAAAAAATGTATCTTATTTATTCTGCTTATAAATCAAGAACCGCTGGCCGATTTTCACAATTCCCATAAATTCGGAATGGTTTCTTGCCAGAAAAGGATAAAATCTAAAAAAAATCGCGAGATAATATTCCAATAAAAATGTTATATATTTTGTTTCATTTTTTTCCATTTTTGTCATATTTTTTATCGCATGTGAGTTTTTCAATTTGACTTACCATTTTGAATTGCAAATTTTCTAAATTTTTACACCCCCCAACACTATGTTTTAAGGATAGCATATGCATATAGCAATTATCGTCCGATCCTCACAAAATTTTTACATGGGCGTAGGGTCGGAATTGAAGCCTATTGTTCTTAGGATGTACATTTAGAGGTTTAAATGGCTAAAAAAATTAAATTTTTCTAATTTTGTAGTCGTTCTATAGGCAACAATTAAAAACTAATCGACACGAAATTTCGCATCGGAAGAGAGTTGAGGACAGGGAAGAAGTCTAGCATTTTGTATTTAGCTGTAAAAGGAACCACAACTTTCGGGTGCAATTGTTTTGAATACTTAACAATACTACGGAGTGCATAAATATTGGCCAAATTCTCTGGGTCTAAAACCTAAGGGTAACCTCTGGGCAGGGCTCTTTGACATTATTTCAAAAACGAAATCTTCCAAAATGGATTTGGATATAAGGGGATTTCGAATATACTGTAGTGTTGTAGGGTATCACATGGTCGGCCCCGCACGACTATAGCCTTTGCTTACTTGTTTTCTTTAAAACATACTATTTTTGTTCCAAAGGTTCTTAAAGAAATATTCTTATGGATCTGTGGTTTTGGATCCTAAGATATTTGCACCAACTTTTTAAAAAATAGAGCATTTTGGCTCACCGCAAAAGCTTCTTAAAAAGTCGTGATTTAGGGTCCGAAGGTCCGCAAAAAAGAATTAAAAAAAAAAAAACATAATATTGGGTTCCTATAATTTTTTTTTTTCTTAAAAATCTAGGAATGTGGGTCAGGAGTTCTAGAATTTTGTGTTAAATCCATGATTTTTGAACTAAGAGTCCTTGCACATTTTTTTTTTTTTTTTTTGAAAACAAAATTTTTGGTAAGAAAGTCTTTGCAAAAAAATATATATATATATAAATATAAACGGATCCCTGTGAATTTTTCTTAAAATCCACAATTTTGGGAGAAGAGATATCTGCGAAAATCCACGAATTCTTAATTTTTTGGGATTGAATCAGGATTTTCTTGACAAAAATTCTAAAAATAAAAATTGGAAGGCTCAGTATGTCCATAAAAACTAATTCAATAGATTTAAATAGATTTAAATTTTAAAATTTAGATTTAAATTTAAATTTTAATTTAGATTTAAATTTTCAAAATGTTTCTTTAAAAGTGTAGGGTGTAGGGTGTGGCCGAATATATGATATCCTACACCACTATGCATTTTTAGTAGAGCTCCCGCAACAAAAGAATTTATTTGAAGTAGATCATACCAATAGATCATATCAATATTTGGCTTCAGAACAGTTATAGCTGCGTAAATCGACTCAGAAAGTGATTCTATGAAGATCCTCAAAAGTAACTATAAGTCTATCTTGCTTCCTTCTCTATGTTACAAACAAATGAAGCAAGACCTAATACCCTTACCATTGTGTGTTGTAGGGTATAAAAACTTGCATAACTTCTTAAATTACTAACACCTTTCTCACATTATTTATTAATGCATTTCGAAATTCCTACATATTGATTCATTACCCTACTTCGACTTGTTCATGTCATTCGTATTACTTTCTCAAAATAAAAGAAAAATTGAAATAAAAAAAATTATTATTAAGTACCACAAATAGAACACACAAACAAATAGTTCGATGTTAGTGGTGGCATACGACACATACACAGCCGTGCACAACCACTTCACTCCCTTTGCCAGCGACACTTTAATTCCGCTAACGTCGGGGTGCACCTCCTTTTAATACAGCATCTGTGTGTGAACGCAAATTAGATAACCTGATTAGTTATGTTTATTAAAAAAAAAAACAAAATTGTTTTTTTTTTTTTTTTTTTTTTTTCTTTCTTTTATTTATTTATTCGTCGACTTGCGACTAAGAGGATGGAACTAAGACTAACTTTTACATTTTTAATTTACTTATTCTACAGGTATTATTTGTTAATTAATTATTGCAGTGTTAGCATAAGTTTGTTTTAAATGAAATTTGATTAACACACTTTTGTAAATAATTGTATACTCAGCTCCAGACAGTTTTAACTGGAAAAATAAAATAAAGTCAAACTAAAGAATGTCAAATTCACTTATGCTTACAGTGCAATAATTGTACACGTTTTATTGGCTAATTGTTTCCAAGAACTTATCAATTTTATCAGGGGTAGTATGATTATACGTAACTACTCCCCCCTTTAGACTAGAATTCTCCTGAATTCTTTTATTTAATTTTACAGTTATATATTTATGTTTTGTTATGATTATGAAAATTAAAATAATTATTACAATTACTATAGAAATATTACATACATATGTTATTTTAGTGTGGTATTTTAATTTTCCGATATTTCTTACATTGTATTGATGTTCTTTTTCAATTTGTTCGAACGATATCTTATGTTTAAAATTTTGAGTTTTGTTTGTATTTTCAATTATTTGTCTTTCTTTTGTAATTTCTGCAATATTTGAAAAATAATAATCTTTTATCCTAACTGAACAATTATTAAAATTAATTAAATAATTTCCATTTAACAAAATTTTTTCAAAGTTACAAGTTTGATTTACAGTCGTGTTTATTGCATTTTTAATTATAATTGTGTCTATATCTAACTGTATAATTTCAAAGTCTTTATTTTTTATCAATTGACAATTATTCTTTATTAAACAATGATGACTTAACTTTAAATCTTTTAAATGTTTATTCTCTTCAAATTTATAAGTTTTATTTTGAAATTCAAAAAATCTTTCCATATTAGATTCTATTTCATTATTTTCATTATCTGGTATTGGTACAATAAATCTTAATTTTACTGTTATAAATTGTTTAGGTATTTTTATTCCAAACACAAGATAAGAGTTGTTAAGAAATGTTGTTCCAAACTGAATATATTTAAGTTTGTTATAATCTATTTCATATTTTCTTATTTCTCTACTTGTTAAAATACTTGGGTGTACAATCCCGTATTTTGCAGAAATTACGTTGTCTTGCAAATGCTCTATCTTATTCTTAATTAATTGTATATTAGTCAATTGTTCTAAGTATAAACTTTTATTATTTTCTTCCTCTAAAAATTTGTTTATAGAGTTTAATTCTTGTTCTATTTTCTTTCTATCATTCTTAATTACCATCTTTAAATGACTTAAAGTTATATTGAAATAATCATTAATTACAATCTGTTGATTATTATTTTCCTTAATTTCATTAATATTAAGAAGATGTTCTTGTATGTTCCGTCTGTCTTCATCGTCCATCGTCCCAAATAACCATTTGGTCATACTTCCTATACCGTTAATTAGTCCACGTCTTTTTCTATTTTGTTTGGGTATCAACGTCATTAATTTATTTCTGGCATCTAATAGTTCTAACTCAAGTAATTCTTTGTTTTCGATTTTCATTAGAATAATGTTATCTGTTATGTCATCTAAAATTGTTTCAATTTCGTGAAGATTGATTATATGTAAAATTATGTCCGATTCATTAACAATTTTCTGATTTCCCATGCAAATGTCCATATATCCTCTTTGTTCTGTCAGAAATTTTGTAGTAATTATCCCTCTAGTCTGTGGTATCCATATTAGTATCATCAGTATTGTCCAAATCTGCAAATTTCAAAGGTCTTTTAATATTGCACGGATGTATTCGCTCCAGTTTTGTCTTTTTATATTTCGGTTGTTCCTTATGTCGGATGGCCTTATAATTTTTATAAACCCTTCTTTTCTATTTTCCTTATAATCTTCTCTAGAGTTATTTATTTTATCTATTATTTTTCTTTTACTGTCCTCTAAATACTTTCTAACTTTATTTTCATCCATTTTTCCTTGTTGAACCTCTTTAGGAGTACATTTAATAGTTGAGTGATATCGTTCGTTGTAATTTCTAATTGATCTCTGAATTAATTGTTTCACCGGTATTTCCTTATTTGCTTTATACATTATCCTAAACTTTTCCGCAATTGTGTTGTGAAATCGTTCTATGTCGGCGTTTCCCGTGTGACTATTAGGTTTGGTCAGATGCAATTCTATATTTTCATTGTCTAAGAATTCCTTTAGTCTAGTGGCTTTAAATTCATTATCGGCTATTATTTTCCTTGGCTTCCCTACCTTTGTAAAATGATCATCTAATTGCTCCATTATTGTTAAATGATTTCTATCATTCAATGGATACGCTGCACCGAATTTAGAAAATTTATCAATTATTGTCAAAAAATGAAATCTTTTAATCACATATGTGTCAATATGTATTATTTCGTTTTTCGTCGACGGTGTTTCTGTGTATGAGAATTTCAATTTAATTGGATTTCTATCATATTTTATCTCCTGACAAACTTCACATTGATTTATAACTAATTGAATTAGTTCCATTAATCTTGGGTAATAAATTTTATTTTTATTTGGTTATAGGTTTCCTGTATGCCCGAGTGCATACTTTCTTTTACATGATATAATGATATCTGTTTCACCGCCTCCACTTCTGTTTCTATATCTTGAGCCCTGATAGTGCATTTAATAAATTCCACTTGTTTCTCATTAGAGTACATTTCTATTAGTTTTTCCTGAACAGTATTATAGCTTCTCTCCGATACTTCCGAAAATATACCTATTTTTCCTTTGGTAATATACTTTCTAAATATTTCCCCCATTTCGTGAAAATCACTTTCCGCTATGAAAATTATCCTTTTATTATGTAAATGTTTTATTTCCTGAACTTTATCATTTGTAAGTATAATCTGTGTCCTGTACTTATTCACTATTTCTTCTTTTATAAAGAAATGATCTTGTAAATTTTCATCAGCTGAATGAATTGTAATCATTGATACATCATCATCATCCTCAATATTATTTATTATTCTCAATTCTGAATTATTCTCCGAATTTTGTACCTTATCTGAAATGGTATCATCTTCATTATCTTTCTCAATTCTACTTAGAAAATCTGCCACCTTGTTTTCCTTGCCTTTTATGTATTCTATATTAAAATCGTATTCTCCTAATTTCAAAAACCATCGCTGGTGCCTGGGTGACATGTCTTTCCCTCTATATTTTGTGTGTAAAAATCTGATGGGTTGGTGATCCGTAAGTATTTTAAATTTTCGACCATAGAGGTATGGTCTCAAATAATTAACGCTCCATAATATTGCTAGAAATTCTTTGTCCGTTGCCGAATAATTTCTTTCGTGATTGTTAAGCGTTCTTGATGCAAAACAAATTGGATGTCCCTCCTGTGACAGGACAGCACCGATTGCGTAATTCGACGCATCTGTAGTTAATGTAAATTGTCTTTCATAATTTGGGTATCTTAAAATTGGATGAGAGCTAATTAAAGATTTTAATTTTTCAAAAGCTTCTATGTATGTAGGGTCCCTTAAATTTATTTTTACACCTTTCTTTAAGTATTTTGTTATTGGCTGTGCGACTTTAGCATAATCTCTCACAAATTTTCTATAATATCCCGTTAATCCCAGGAAACTTTTGATTTGTTTTTCTGTTTTAGGTAAATCTAATTCTTGAATAACCTTAATTTTATTGGGGTTTGGTTTTAGTCCTTCCTTTGTCAGAATATGCCCCAAAAATTCTGTCTCTCTTTTCATGAAATTACATTTGTCGATTTGTATTTTTAAATTTGCCCGTTCCAATACCGTGAAAATGTCCGTTATGGCTTTAACGTGTTCCTTAAGAGAAGTACTAAAAATAAGTATATCGTCCAGATAAACTACACATGTTTTATTAATGAAATCTCTTAGTGTTTCATTCATTAATCGTTGGAATGTCGCTGGGGCATTTTTTAACCCAAACGGCATTCTTATGAATTCATATAATCCGTGAGGTGTCACAAAAGCTGTTTTCTCTCTGTCCTGTTCTCTTATTAGAATTTGATGGTATCCCTTGGCTAGATCCAAGGTAGTAAAATATTGTGCTCGTCCTAGTTTATCTAAGATTGAATCTATGTTCGGTAGTGGATATTTATCATCGATCGTCACTTCATTAAGCTTCCTATAATCTACCACTAATCTATATTTACGCTCTCCAGAATTATCTATTTTCTTGGGTACTACTATTAATGGGCTTGAATATCTTGAACAACTTTTCCTAATTATGCCCTGTTCCTCCATTTCCCTGATCTGTCGTCGTACTTCTTCTTCATGTTGTGGCGGATATCTGTATAATTTGGAATTTATCTGTTCATTTGTTGTCGTTCTTATTTCATGTTTTATTGTCATTGTACTTGTCAATTGGTCCCCTTCTTTAAAAAATATTTTGTCGAATCTTCTTAAAATTCTCGTAACTTCTAAATGCTCCTCTGCATTTAAATGATTCAACTGAATTCTGTCCAAGTCAACTTCCAGTTTTTCCAATGAACATATTTCCAAATCCTTATATGGATTAATTAAAAATTTTGTAATCTTGTTATTAAATGTTATGTGTCCGTCTATTAAATTTATCATCGTGTTAAAATGGTTTAGTAAATCAACTCCTATAATAAAATTGTACTTTCTTCCTTTTAACTCTTGCATTTTCCACTTAATTTTTGTATAATTTGGTAAGTTAAATTCCATAGGTGCGTCAGTTATAACTTCAAATTTAATTATGTCCTTCCTAGTTATGGTGCTAAATTCTATAGGTTGTTTTAGTAAAACTCGTTCAAAATCTTTTACCTTACTGTCAATCAGGCTTAAGTTTGCGCCTGTATCAATCAAAGCTTTATATTTCCTTTTATTAATCGTAATGGTTATGGTAGGTAAACAATCGGAGGTTGTTTCCGAAAAAAATTATTTTGTCTTTGGTCTTGTCCGTTATCCTGATGTAAATTTGGTTCAGAGTTTCCTACTACTCGATAATTATCTACTTCTATATTGTCTATTTCCATAGGTTCCTGCTGGTCTTGCCTAGGTTGATTCAAGCGATTTTGGCTGAAATTTGGCCTAGGGTTTCCTACCTGTTGCTGAAACCTTCTGAAATTTCCCGACATATTATTATAGTTACTTTGTTGGACTCTATACTGTCCTGAATGATTAAAATTTCCATTTTGATTCCTATTATTATAGTTATTATTATAACTGTTATTTTGTTGGACTCTATACTGTCCTGAATGATTAAAGTTTCTATTCCTATTATAGTTATCGTTATTATTATTATTATAGGTTTTATTATTATCATTATTATTTCGTTCTTGTCTAATATCCGACCTAAAATTATTTTGTCCTAACCAATTCCGTTGATTATATCCCTGGTTATTACTGTTAATCTGCGGATTAAAATTATTCCTATTTTGCGACCGATTTTGTCTAAATGTTACGTCGTCTTTAGTCCTAAACTTCCTATATTCTGGCCTAATGCATGTGTCTTCAAATCTCCTTCTTGTCAATATTTTTAATATATCATTAATGTTTCTTTCTTCGTAAATTTTGTCTAACAGTGTACCTTGTGTCATTTCCTTAACGGTATTTACTAAAAGACTGTCCACGTTTGATAAGTCAATATAGTGGTCATTTCGGTAATAAACTATTAACTCATCTGCCTTATATTTTAGATTCTGCAACTCTATTATTAATTCACTTACCGAATTTACTTTTAAGTTGGCTATCATCCTATATATATTGTGTGGTTCCACGTTCGGTCTATACCTTAGTTTTAAAGTCTCTTTGATTAGTTGCCAGTTGTCCGGTGTGGGTATGTTTATTATGACGTCTTTAGCTTGTCCCTGGATTATTTTATAGAATATTGTTCTTATGGCCTCCTTCTTAATATTTTCATCTTGTATAGTTGACAGCAAGTATTCAGTGCTACTAAAAAAGCTGTTCACCGTTACTTCTCCGGTGCCGGTGAAAATGGGTAGATGATTTATCGTTTTTAAAATGTTGTCTTTTGCATTATTTGATTGTGTATCATATAACACCGGGTTACGCTGTTGTTGTTGTAGTTCTTGTGTTTGCTGTTGCAATTCTAGATATGCTTGGCGTAACCGTTCCAATTGTTGATCCTTTCTGGCTAGTTCTTCTGCCACATTTACGGATGCGATGTGAGCTTGTTCCTCCATTCTTCTTCGTTTGTCGAAGACTTTTTGCCTTTGCGAATACACTTTTAAAAGAAAAAAAAAAAAAAAAGGATTGACTTCCTTTATCTAGTGGTGTCCACTTAACTTAAATGTTCACTGCACTATTGTTTATTTTAGTGGTGTTCAATTTTTTGAATTATTCACTGCACTATTGTTTATTTTAGTGGTGTTCAATTTTTTGAATTATTCACTGCACTATTGTTTATTTTAGTGGTGTTTAATTTTTTTTTTTTTTTTTTTTAATTATTCACTGCACTAATGTTTATTTTATAATCCTGGAGGGTCCCGTAGGATTCGCAGAATTTATTTAATTATTTATAATTTAGGTACGTTTCACTGGATCCTTTTTAATTCCTAAAGGATCCTACCGACTGCGCCAATTAGATAACCTGATTAGTTATGTTTATTAAAAAAAAAAAATTGTTTTTTTTCTTTCTTTTATTTATTTATTCGTCGACTTGCGACTAAGAGGATGGAACTAAGACTAACTTTTACATTTTTAATTTACTTATTCTACAGGTATTATTTGTTAATTAATTATTGCAGTGTTAGCATAAGTTTGTTTTAAATGAAATTTGATTAACACACTTTTGTAAATAATTGTATACTCAGCTCCAGACAGTTTTAACTGGAAAAATAAAATAAAGTCAAACTAAAGAATGTCAAATTCACTTATGCTTACAGTGCAATAATTGTACACGTTTTATTGGCTAATTGTTTCCAAGAACTTATCAATTTTATCAGGGGTAGTATGATTATACGTAACTCGCACGCAGTTGCCAACGAAATGTGCTCGTTCGTGAAAAGTGTGCCGATGCCGCATTTTCAATTTCCTATTTTTCAATGGCACTGCATTTTCTTTGACATTTGCATTGAGAGCTGCTAGAGTTGTTGCTGCTGATGTTGGATGCGGCGCTTTCGTTTTTGGGAAATAACATTCTGTTTTTCACAAGAATATTCCTTGAGTTTTCCAAAGGCGGGGTGGGGAGATGTAGGAAAGGCATTTCTTGTTTAATTGAATCGGTTGTCATTATGGCATTCAATTTTGAATTGGTTGTTGAGAGATGATGATGTCTCGTGTGCGTTAATTTTTATTGAAAAAGCAATTTGTCGGAGAATGTGGGGAAGTAGCTCAAACTCGTACACACACACACACTCACACACTTCTTTGAATCAAAGAAAATTAGACCAAAAGGAATTTTAATTTTCAATTTTATTTTTAGTGTCTTGCTTGGGAAAAACATCAACAACCACTTTGTGGTGATGTATTAGAGGTTTTCTCAGATTTTCTGAATCCAAACTAACATAGGGAATATAAAGATTTGAAAATAAATGTGTGTTGCGTTTTGATTTGTTTTGGAAAATTAAAAATTGTTATCTGCAGCCGGCTTGTAAATCAATTTTCCTAGCCCATCCTAAGGTGTGAATAATTTTAATTAGTCTCCAAAGACATTTTAATTTAAAGTGACATTTATGTGTCTCTGTCGAACATTGTCTCTAATGGAAAATAAAACAATTATAATTATTAAACATGTGGGATATGAAATCTTAATGATTTTTTTTTTATTAACTTTAAAACAATTTTAACAAGAATTGGATAACGCACAAGACACATGAACAAGAGAGAAATACTTTGAGATGAAAAAAGAAATAGTTACTACGCTTATAAATTAAGAACCGCTGGTCTGATTTTAACGATTCAGACAAATTCGGAATTGTCTCTTTGCTGAAAAGGATAAAAACCCAAAAAATTGCCTTGCAAATTATGAATATAGGCTCACGTTTTGGTAAAACCCTCATATGATTTCAGCTATTTCCGTGATCTTGGCCACTTTATTTCAATTTTTTTGACTCTTATTTTGGCGTATTGGTTTCTAAGGATCTAGATAGCCTCCCTGCATGAAATTTTCAATCGTTATTGAGTTATGCTATGAAGACAAATATGGGCTTTATGAGGTCTCCAACCCACAATTTCAATGACAACAAATAAAAAAGCAGTATAAATTCGGCCCGGATGAAAATTTGAAAAAAAATCCTTTGGAAAATATCGCTCATTTGAAAACCGTTATAGGGGACTATACGAAGACGTACTCCAGCATAAGTAATTTGTGTCATAGGCTGTAGTAACTGTTTCGAACCTTACAGGGCGAGAAAAAAACCGCAACAAAGTCAAAAGCCATAGTTTTTACTTTTTTTTAATTTTATAGGATGAAAGCAAAAAATATCGGAAATCAAAGTATCAAATTTTAGAATAAGTTTATATTTGTTCGAATTGGTCACCTTTGGCACAAATTAAGGCCTCCAAACGGCCAGTGCTGGACAACGAATGTTTTTTCATCGGAGAAAATCATATTCGGCAGTTCATCACTTTCGGCCAAGCGAAGCAACTCTTTAGCTCTTTTGGGTCTATTTTCTTTCTGTTGCGGTGTAAGTTCTTGCACTTTTTGGAATTTCAATGGAGATGGGCTATATCGGTTCACTCCTTCTGGTACCTCCCCCACAAAATGTCAATATTTTTAGAGAAAATTATTTATTAGACAGAGATAGAAAGGATAATCCAATTGTGCTCCAAATTCGCAAATCCTAATATTTTCATCAGTGTTAGGTGATGTTCGAAAATGTAAAATATTGTTCCACTCCATCAAGTACCTCCCCCACAAAGGGTCAAAATTTTGAATAATTAAAACTCTAATAAAATGTGATGTAAGTGTAAGGGTTGCCTTAAAATTTCACACATCCCAATATTTATATTAACTCAAGATCTGGTGTTAAGATGGAATATATCGGTCCACTCCTTCTGGCACTTCCCCCACAAATTCAAAAATATATATTTTCTGCATAGAAAGAGAAACAATAATCCGATTTTGCTAATCCAACTTTGCAAATCCTAATATTTGCGTCAGTTGTACGTCAGGTGCGAAAATGGGCAATAGCGGTCCACTCCATCAAGTACCTCTCACACAAAGGGTCAATTTTTTGAATAACCAGAACGATCATAAAATCCGAAATGAGCATCCGGTTCTCTTCAAGTTACACACATCAAAAAAAAAAAAAATAACCCAAGATCCGGTGTGATGATGGGATATATGGTCCACTCCTTCTGGTATCTCCTCGACAAAAGGGTCAAAATTTTGAACATCTATGAAACTCATTACACCGGACATTAACATCCGATCCATTCAGACTTCGCACATCTCAGTATTTCTCTCAACTCAAGATCTGTTCTAAAGATGGAACAGATCGGACGCTTTCCTTAGCTACCTGCCCCACGTAGGGTTCAAAATTTTGAAGAAAAAACTCTCACAGAAAGCGAAATAATCATCCGACTCTCTTCACATTTTACACATACAAACATTTTTGCTAATACAAGATCTGTTGTAAAGATAATATATATCTGCGAACCCCTTCTGGTACCTCACTCACAAAGAGTCACAATTTTCAGTACTTTTTATTACCATAACTTGCGAAACAAGTCAGCCATTCTTTTCATCTTGCTATATCTAAATATTTCTCTCAATCAGAAACTTGAGATGAATATGAAATTTATAATTTCGCATAAAATTTTATATAAATGTTCGATTTTCTTGTAATTTTGTCCATACCAATATTTTGATGTGTATTAGATGAAGTATGAAATTAGAATACTTCGGTCAACTATATTTGGTATTCACACACATTTAAACATTTTTTTAAAAAATATCACATATCCTATGTAAAGCGAAGAAAGTAACCGAAGTAGTCGAAGCCTGGTACGTCGCAATATTTATATCATATTTATTCTGGTCCGATACGAAATGGACAATATTGACCCATTCCTTCGGAACCTACTCCAAAATTTGAATAATCATAACAGAAGTCAATATATATTTAATGTTGGCTGAGGGTATACATCTGTCGGCAAAACGGACTGAAAATTTTTAACTTGTTAAAAATTTAATTAATATAATATTTTTTTTCCTACTCAAAGTTGTCTCGAGTGCATTTGCAATGCCACTGACACTGATGCCATTGTTCCCAACTTAGTATGGCTTTATTGTAATTTATTTTTCAGACGAAATAGTAAATTAGCATAATTAATACATTTCGATTTCCTTGGACAATTGTCCAAATAACTGACAGATACAAAGATGTCATTCTGGTGCAAAATAGGAATTAAAAACAACCCACCGAACTGTAAGTCCCTTTAATGGTTTATTTCATTTCAACATTAGCGAATCTAATTATTATTATTTTTTTAGCATGGCGTTACTAACAGCAGTCAATAACCAAATAAAATAGCTATTCAAATTCCACAATAAACCTTGCCGACAGTCAATGTCCTGATAATAAGCATTTTAATATTTTTAATCATTTGTCATTTGTTTGTTTGTTTTTTTTTCGCTCTGCGTTCACAGACCAATTATTTACTATCATCGTGGAGAGGAGTTCCCTCCCCGCTACCCTCTGGATGGTTCACTCCATTTTATGCCAAATGATATATTGGCTACAAATGAATAGCGACGACACACCTGATTTGCTGTTATTATACATATATATGTATAAACTGGTTGTTGTTGTTATTATTTTATTTCTTTCTATGAATTCAATTAAAATACTCCCGAGTGATGTGTAGCAAACACACACACACAGAGACACCAATGGAGCTGAAAGAGTACTCGTCGCAATATCAACTAACACGTGATAAATTGTTGATAATTTATCACTAATTCCAAACAACATTTATAATTATAACATTAATTTCCATAGAAGTCATGCAGAACCGAAGCAAATGAACGAACTGGCAGTAGTAGTTGTTGGTGTTGTTGTTGGTAACCGTCACTGTGATGAACTGAAGCGCCATGGCAGCACTACCTGCCACGCTTTTCGTTTAATAATTGACAAATAGTTTCATTCTATCAGTCTAGACAAGCTGAGGGAAAAATGGTTAGCAATGAAGTTATATTGTGAGGTTGTGATAGAAAGGGGGCCTCGAAAGAGGAGAGATTAAAACTGGTACTTCTTTTATTCGGGTCTCATGAAAAAACAGATCATAGAAAACACGTAGTTGTCGGATATGTTCAAATTATAGGAGCTTTAAAAATAACAGTATTCTTAAGAAAATCCTGATTTTTTTTTGTCGCGACGTCACATACGGTCCTTGTAAAGTTGGAAATAATCATAATCTAGCTTTTGTTTACTTGTTATGTCTTTGTGCATTTTTTTGTAACATAGAGAAGGAGGCGAGATAGGCCCATAGTTTCTTTTGATGATCTGCATAGAATCACATTCTGAGTCGATTTATGTAAGCAAGTCCCTCTATCCGTCCGCCCATGTATTTTTTTGTTTTACTGCTTATTGCTCGATCGAGATGAAATTTTTTACAAATTATTTGTTGGTTCAAAGACGAACCCTTTTGAAATTGGAGGTAATCGATCAAAATGTAAATATAGCCCCCACAGGATGGTATTTGACACAAGCGACAAAATTGAGCCTTGTAAGAAGTGTGTCAAATTCGATGTAAATCGGCTCAGATATAGCTAAGTTCCCATATATATTGTTCATCCGATTTGTTAAATTTGTGCTCCACGGTCTTATTATGCACTCCGTAATAATGTTATTCGGAGAAATGTATGAAATACAGCTCTGAAATACCTTTACCAAAATTTATCGCGATTGGTTCATATTTAGACATAGCTCCCATATATTTAATCGATTCATGGTTTTTATACCATACAACACTATGTGTTGGGGGTATTATAAATTTGATTGGGCCAAAAATTATGTAACACCACATAAGAAAGTATATATGGATCTTCCTACCTCGCCGAGCTGAGTCGATCTAGCCATGTATGTCCGTCCGTCTGTCCATGTTAATTTGTTAACACGCTACAGGTCACAATTATGGCCCAAGTCTCACGAAATTTTGCATGGAGGTGGGGTTTGGGTCGGAATGGAGCCCTATAGTTTTTGGAGATTATCACACAAAAAAATGCAACAAAGTCAAACGCCTTAATTTTTACATTTTTCCTTTTGAATTTTATTGAATGAAAGCAAAAATTTTCGGAAATAGCATCAAATTTCAGAATAAGTTTAGATTTTTTCGAATTGGCCACCTTTGGCACGAATTATGGCCATCAAACGGACAATGAAACCGCCACACGCTGCCTTAAGGTTGCTCAGCGGTATTTTGGCCTATTCCCGGTGAAGCGCTTGCTTGAGGTGATCGACACTTTGGTATTTTTTAGTGCCAACCTTGCTTTCCAAAATACTCTACACAGAATAGTCCAACGGATTGGTATTTTGGTGGCCATAGTGCGCAGGAAATGAAGCGAGGAACATCATTTGTGACCTATCTTGGGAGGCGCGTGCTGAGTGCGATGGTACTGATTTCTGTTGGAATATCCAAAGTCTGCGGCCAAAATGTTTGCGTGCCCAAGGCTTTAATACACCCTCCAGAATATTTTCGTGACAATATTCGGCATTTATTCTGATGCCACGGTCGGTTAATACGAACGGAGAGCGAGTGTCGGCTTTTATGGCGGCCCACACCATTATCATGGCAGGCGCTTGGGTTCTAGTGACCGAGCGAAGGTGCTTATTTTCAGCTGACCTCTTTGGCAAATAAACACGATAATTTTTTCTATTTACAAACTGCAGGACAAGGAATGTTTTCCCATCGGAGAAAACCAAATTCGGCAGTTCACCACTTTCGGCCAAGCGAAGCAACTCTTTAGCTCTTTTGAGTCTATTTTCTTTCTGTTGCGGTGCACGTTCTTCACTTTGGAATTTCAATGGCTTTACCCCGAGCTCATTTTTTAGTATTTGCCGAATGGTATATTACGATATGTTCAGCTCCTGAGTCATTTTTCGGCCACTGCGACTCAGGTTTCGAACACATCGAGTCGCTTCTTTACTTTTCGAACCATTTGCTGTTTTCTTCCGTCCACTTCCTTGACGTCGGGCTACGCTACCAGTATCACGGTAAGGAGCGATGGTACGAGACACAAATGATTTATTCAGATTTAAATGCTGGAGTGATTTAACGACGGCCACTTTTGATTTTCCAGCCAAATATAGAGAAATCACATTATCGAGCTTGAATTCCATCACGAATAACATTTTTTCTGGAAGATACTCACAAAAATGCTTTTGTATGCTTGTAAACAATATAATGAGTTGTCACTGGAATAATTTTAACAGCTGTCGGACGAGTGGCTTAGAAATGACAGCAGTCTGGATTTGGTTTCAGTTTTTTTCATATCACCCTGTATATGAACAATGTCAGTCCAAATGACCTGAATTTTGGTACATCCGACCGAATGCAGTCTAGAAGAAAGTATGACAAATTTGTTGAAAATCGGTTCGTATATAGCTATAGATCCCATATATATGTTTCATCCGATTTGTTGTTTAAGTCCCTCACATTCGTAATATGCATTCGACAAGAATGATATTTGGTACCAGATATCTTAGAAAGCTCGGAAATACATTTTCCAAATTTTATCGAGATCGGCTAAGATTTGGGTATAGCTCTCATACATATCCTTAATCCGATTTCAGGCTAATTGTGCAAATAATGGCTAATATCAGCCAAAAGGGGTTGAATTTCGTGACGCATGTTTCCATTTTGTGCAAATCGGCTCCGATATATATATATATATTTTTAATATGATCCTTCTGCAAATACTATCATACACTCTATAGCAAACAATAACTGCTCTAAATCCAAATCTTGATAGGTGGTATGATTTACTGGAAATTAAATATTTTGTTACGGGTGCTCTACTAAATGTGCATAGTGGTGTAGGGTATCATATAGCCGGCCTCGCCTGACTTTTGACTTTTCCTTACTGGTTTACTAAGATACAGGAATGGAAATTGCTATCAGAAATGGAATGCCGAAAAAAGGTAAAAACAAATTTTGTTAAAAAAAAGAAAATCTACACTCCTGAACCATAACCATAAAATTAATAAATTAATAAAATTGAAGCAATGAAAGACTATCACCTAATTTTTCCATTTTGTTTTTGGTCTTGTGAATATCGGAATTTCGAAAGTGTCCAAATTACTTCAAAATTTGATTCTTTGATTTTTTATGATTACCTGCCACCCATTCCCTAGTCAGCAATCTCTAAATAGAGCACGTTACTATGTGTTTACATTCTTCCCCATAGTAATTACCTCATTTACATGTGTTTCCCCCATTACACCCTAATAATCAGCATTTTGAATATGCTAGACTAAACAAAAAAAGAAAAACAACATAAAAACGGAAGCTTATAGTTGTCACTCTTTTTAATATACAAGTGGTCGTCGTAGCTGTTTAGACGCATGTATTTTTTGCGGTGTGTGGGGTCGTCGCTCATGTGCTTGTATGGGTGAATGTATGTGCATGCCGGTATTTTCTTTGGTTCGTAAAAAGCCAAAACAATGCCAAACATTCAAGTGTTGTTAGACATGTGTTGTTGCTGTTGTTTGCTTTTGTTTTGCTAGAACGTTGCAATCGCTACCATTTCAGCTATTGCTTCACCCAACTGTTTGTTTGTTAGCTTGCTACTGATTTTCCAGCTAAATGCTATGTCGTGTTAAGGAACCATTACGACGTCTCACACAGGTGTAATCCAAACACATTATTATTTCCCTCAACAGCAGCGACACCGATACAGCTAACAACCGACACCATATTATGAAAAAAAATAGCAGTCGTCTAATACCATTTACTTACTGAGAGGGGGCGTATAGTTGATGAGAGAGGGGGAGAGTATGATCGGCGAGGGAAAAAGAGGGGAAAATATGATTTCTCCGCTGGAGACTGTAAAAGAACTTATGGTCGATTGTTAATGTGTCAGGCGACTGTTAAGGAGTCTATGGGGACTGTTAAGGAGACTATGAGCGACTGTTAAGGAGACTATAGGCGTCTGCTAAGGAGATTATAGACGATTGTTAAGGGAACTGTAGGCGACTTTGAAGGAGTCTACAGGCAACTGTTGAGAGGATTATAGGCGACAGTTAAGAGGACTATGAGCGATTGTTAAGGAGACAATAGGCGACTGTTAAGGAGACTATAGGTGACTGTTAAGGAGACCATAGGCGACTGTTAAGGAGACTATAGGCGACTGTTAAGGAGACTATAGGCGACTGTTAAGGAGACTATAGGCGACTGTTAAGGAGACTGTCAAGGAGACTGTTAAGGTGTCTATGAGCGACTGTTAAGAAGACAATAGGCGACTGTTAAGGAGACTATAGGGGACTGTTAAGGAGACTATAGGCGACTGTTAAGGAGACTATAGGCGACTGTTGAGGAGACTATAGGCGACTGTTAAGGAGACTATAGGCGACTTTTAAGGAGACTATAGGCGACTGTTAAGGAGACTATAGGCGACTGTTAAGGAGACTATAGGCGACTGTTAAGGAGACTATAGGCGACTGTTAAGGAGACTATAGGCGACTGTTAAGATTACTACAGGCGATTGTAAAGGATACTAGGCGACTGTTAAAGAGACTTTGGACGACTGTTAAGGAGACTATAGTCGGCTGTCAAGGAGACTGTTAAGGTGTCTATGAGCGACTGTTAAGAAGACAATAGGCGACTGTTAAGGAGACTATAGGCGACTGTTAAGGAGACTATAGGCGACTGTTAAGGAGACTATAGGCGACTGTTAAGGAGACTATAGGCGACTGTTAAGGAGACTATAGGCGACTGTTAAGGAGACTATATGCGACTGTTAAGGAGACTATAGGCGATTGTTAAGGAAGCTATAGGCGACTTTTAAGGAGACTATAGGCGACTGTTAAGAAGACTTTAGGCGACTGTTAAGGAGACTATAGGCGACTGTTAAGAAGACTATAGGCGACTGTTAGGAAGACTATAGGCGACTGTTAAGAAGACTATAGGCGACTGTTAAGGAGACTATAGGCGACTGTTAAGGAGTCTCTAGGCGAATGTTAAGGAGACCATAGGCGACTGTTAAGGGGACTGAGGCGACTATTAATGATACCATAGGCGACTGTTAAGGAGTGTTTAGGCGACTGCCAAAGTGTCAATACGCGACTGTTAAGAGTCAATATGAGACTGTTAAGGATTCTATATGTGACTTTTAAGGACACCATAGGCGACTGTGAAGGAGTCTATAGGCGACTGTTAAGGAGACTATAGGCGACTGTTAAGGAGACTATAGGCGACTATTAAGGAGACTATAGGCGACTGTTAAGGAGACTATAGGCGACTGTTAAGGAGACTATAAGCGACTGTTAAGGAGACTATAGGCGACTGTTAAGGAGACTATAGACGACTGTTAAGGAGACTATAGGCGACTGTTAAGATTACTACAGGCGATTGTAAAGGATACTAGGCGACTGCTAAAGAGACTTTGGACGACTGTTAAGGAGACTATAGTCGGCTGTCAAGGAGACTGTTAAGGTGTCTATGAGCGACTGTTAAGAAGACAATAGGCGACTGTTAAGGAGACTATAGGCGACTGTTAAGGAGACTATAGGCGACTGTTAAGGAGACTATAGGCGACTGTTAAGGAGACTATAGGCGACTGTTAAGGAGACTATATGCGACTGTTAAGGAGACTATAGGCGATTGTTAAGGAAGCTATAGGCGACTTTTAAGGAGACTATAGGCGACTGTTAAGAAGACTTTAGGCGACTGTTAAGGAGACTATAGGCGACTGTTAAGAAGACTATAGGCGACTGTTAGGAAGACTATAGGCGACTGTTAAGAAGACTATAGGCGACTGTTAAGGAGACTATAGGCGACTGTTAAGGAGTCTCTAGGCGAATGTTAAGGAGACCATAGGCGACTGTTAAGGGGACTGAGGCGACTATTAATGATACCATAGGCGACTGTTAAGGAGTGTTTAGGCGACTGCCAAGGTGTCAATACGCGACTGTTAAGAGTCAATATGAGACTGTTAAGGATTCTATATGTGACTTTTAAGGACACCATAGGCGACTGTGAAGGAGTCTATAGGCGACTGTTAAGGAGACTATAGGCGACTGTTAAGGAGACTATAGGCGACTGTTAAGGAGACTATAGGCGACTGTTAAGGAGACTATAGGCGACTGTTAAGGAGACTATAAGCGACTGTTAAGGAGACTATAGGCGACTGTTAAGGAGACTATAGGCGACTGTTAAGGAGACTATAGGCGACTGTTAATGAGACTATAGGCGACTGTTAAGAGGACTATAGACGACTGTTAAGGAGACTATAGGCGACTGTTAAGGAGTCTATAAGCGACTGTTAAGAAGTCTATAGGCGACTGTTAAGAAGACTATAGGCGACTGTTAAGAGGACTATAGACGACTGTTAAGGAGACTATAGGCGACTGTTAAGGAGTCTATAAGCGACTGTTAAGAAGTCTATAGGCAACTGTTAAGGAGACTATAGGCGACTGTTAAGGAGACTATAGGCGACTGTTAAGGAGACTATAGGCGACTGTTAAGGAGACTATAGGCGACTGTTGAGAAGACTATAGGTGACTGTTGAGAAGACTATAGGTGACTGTTAAGGAGACTATAGGCAACTGTTAAGAGGACTATAGTCGGCTGTCAAGGCGACTGTTAAGCAATCTATAGGTGACTGTTAAGGAGTCCATAGGCGATTGTTAAGGAGACTATAGGCGACTGTTAAGGAGACTATAGGCGACTGTTAAGGAGACTATAGGCGACTGTTAAGGAGACTATAGGCGACTGTTAAGTAGACTATAGGCGACTGTTAAGGAGACTATAGGCGACTGTTAAGGAGACTATAGGCGACTGTTAAGGAGACTATAGGCGACTGTTAAGGATACTATAGGCGACTGTTAAGGAGACTATAGGCGACTGTTAAGGAGACTATAGGTGACTGTTAAGGAGACTATAGGCCACTGTTAAGGAGACTATAGGCGACTGTTAAGGAGACTATTGGCGACTGTTAAGGAGAATATAGGCGACTGTTAAGGAGACTATAGGCGACTGTTAAGGAGACTATAGGCGACTGTTAAGGAGACTATAGGCGACTGTTAAGGAGACTATAGGCGACTGTTAAGGAGACTATAGGCGACTGTTAAGGAGACTATAGGCCACTGTTAAGGAGACTATAGGCGACTGTTAATGAGACTATAGGCGACTGTTGGGGAGACTATAGGCGACTGTTAAGGAGACCTTAGGCGACTGTTACGGAGACTATAGGCGACTGTTAAGGAGTCTGTAGGCGACTGTTAAGGAGACTATAAGCGACTGTTAAGGAGACTATAGGCGACTGTTAAAGATACCATAGGCGACTGTTGCGGAGACTATAGGCGACTGTTAAGGAGTCTGTAGGCGACTGTTAAGGAGACTATAAACGACTGTTAAGGAGACTATAGGCGACTGTTAAAGATACCATAGGCGACTGTTGCGGAGACTATAGGCGACTGTTAAGGAGACTATAGGCGACTGTTAAGGAGATTATAGGCGACTGTTAAGGAGATTATAGGCGACTGTTAAGGAGACTATAGGCGACTGTTAAGGAGACTATAGGCGACTGTTAAGGAGACTATAGGCGACTGTTAAGGAGACTATAGGCGACTGTTAAGGAGACTATAGGCAACTGTTAAGTAGGCTAAAGGCGACTGTTAAGGGGACTATGGGTGACTGTTAAGGAGACTTTGGACGACTGTTAAGGAGACTATAGGCGACTGTTAAGGAGACTATACGCGACTGTTAAGGAGACTATAGGCGACTGTTAAGGAGACTATAGTCGACTGTTAAGGGCGACTGTTATGGAGACTATGGGCGACTTTTAAGGATACTATAGGCGACTGTTAAGGAGACTATAGGCGATTGTTAGGGAGACTATAGGCGACTGTTAATGAGACTATAGGCAACTGTTAAGGAGTCTATAGGCGACTGTTAAGGAGTCTATAGGCGACTGTTAAGGAGTCTATAGGCGACTGTTAAGCAGGCTATAGCCGACTGTTAAGAAGGCTATAGGCAACTGTTAAGGCGATTGTTAAGGAATCTATAGGCGACTGTTAAGGAGAATAACGGCGACTGTAAAGGAGACTACAGGCGACTGTTAAGGAGTCTATAGGCGACTGTTAAGGAGTCTATAGGCGACTGTTAAGGAGTCTATAGGCGACTGTTAAGGAATCTACAATCGACTGCTAAGGAGTCTATAGGCGATTTTGAACGAGTCTATAGGCGACTGTTGAGCAGACTATAGGCGACTGTTAAGGAGAATAACGGCGACTGTTAAGGGGTCTATAGGCGACTGTTAAGGAGTCTATTGACGACTGTTAAAGAGTCTATAGGCGACTGTTAAGGAGTCTATAGGCGACTGTTAAGCAGGCTATAGCCGACTGTTAAGAAGGCTATAGGCAACTGTTAAGGCGATTGTTAAGGAATCTATAGGCGACTGTTAAGGAGAATAACGGCGACTGTTAAGGAGTCTATAGGCGACTGTTAAGGAGTCTATAGGCGACTGTTAAGGAATCTATAATCGACTGCTAAGGAGTCTATAGGCGATTTTGAACGAGTCTATAGGCGACTGTTGAGCAGACTATAGGCGACTGTTAAGGAGAATAACGGCGACTGTTAAGGGGTCTATAGGCGACTGTTAAGGAGTCTATTGACGACTGTTAAGGAGTCTGTAGGCGACTGTTAAGGAGACTATAAGCGACTGTTAAGGAGACTATAGGCGACTGTTAAAGATACCATAGGCGACTGTTGCGGAGACTATAGGCGACTGTTAAGGAGTCTGTAGGCGACTGTTAAGGAGACTATAAACGACTGTTAAGGAGACTATAGGCGACTGTTAAAGATACCATAGGCGACTGTTGCGGAGAATATAGGCGACTGTTAAGGAGACTATAGGCGACTGTTAAGGAGATTATAGGCGACTGTTAATGAGACTATAGGCAACTGTTAAGGAGTCTATAGGCGACTGTTAAGGAGTCTATAGGCGACTGTTAAGGAGTCTATAGGCGACTGTTAAGCAGGCTATAGCCGACTGTTAAGAAGGCTATAGGCAACTGTTAAGGCGATTGTTAAGGAATCTATAGGCGACTGTTAAGGAGAATAACGGCGACTGTAAAGGAGACTACAGGCGACTGTTAAGGAGTCTATAGGCGACTGTTAAGGAGTCTATAGGCGACTGTTAAGGAATCTATAATCGACTGCTAAGGAGTCTATAGGCGATTTTGAACGAGTCTATAGGCGACTGTTGAGCAGACTATAGGCGACTGTTAAGGAGAATAACGGCGACTGTTAAGGGGTCTATAGGCGACTGTTAAGGAGTCTATTGACGACTGTTAAAGAGTCTATAGGCGACTGTTAAGGAGTCTATAGGCGACTGTTAAGGAGTCTATAGGCGACTGTTAAGGAGTCTATAGGCGACTGTTAAGGAGCCTATAGGCGACTGTTAAGGAGTCTATAGGTGACTGTTAAGCAGGCAATAGCCGACTGTTAAGATGGCTATAGCCGACTGTTAAGAAGGCTATAGGCAACTGTTAAGGCGATTGTTAAGGAGACTATAGGCGACTGTTAAGGAGACTATAGGCAACTGTTAAGGAGACTATAGGCGACTGTTAAGGAGACTATAGGCGACTGTTAAGGAGACTATGGGCGACTGTTAAGGAGACTATAGGCGACAGTTAAGGAGACTTTGGATGACTCTTAGGAGAACTATAGTTGTCTGTCAAGGCGACTGTTAAAAAGTCTATGAGCGACTGTTAAGGAGACTATAGGCGACTGTAAAAGAGGACTATAGACAACTGTTAAGGAGACTATAGGCGAATGTTAAGGTGTCTATAAGCGAATGTTAAGGAGTCTATAAGCGACTGTTAAGGAGTCTATAGCCGACTGTTAAGGAGACTGTAGGCGACTGGTAGAGAGACTATAGACGACTGTTAAGGAGACTATAAGCGACTGTTAAGGCGACTGTTACGGAGACTTTAGCCGACTGTGAGACTTTAGGTGACTGTTAAGGAGACTTTAAGCGAACTGTTAAGAGGACTATAGGCGATTGTTAAGAGAACTATAGTCAACTGTCAAGGCGATTGTTAAGGAATCTATAGGCGACTGTTAAGGAGATTATAGGCGACTGTTAAGGAGAAAATAGGCGACTGTTTCGGAGACCATATGCGACAGTTAAGGATCCTTTAGGCGACTGTTAAGGAGACTATAGTCAACTGCTAAGGAGACTATAGTCGACTGTTAAGGGGACTATAAACGACTGTTAAGGAGACTATTGACGATTTTGGCCTACTCTTAAGAAGCTCTTTACCTCCCAGTTTTAGATGTTTTCTAATTGGTTTTCTTACTGAAACGGCTACAGTTCGTTACATTTTTGGTTGCAGTCTAATAGCATTTTTTTCAAATATGTGGAAGATATCATTGTCCTTTAATCTTCAAGCTTCTTTATAACATTACCTTCCATTCCTCCATCGTCTATCAAGTAAGCCATGAAATGGTGTAAAAAAAACGCATTATTGTTCTAAAAAGATGAGACGACACTCACAGTCGCACACCCAAATATAAGTGAAACCCACTGCGAAAGAAAGAAATCATAGCAAACATTTTTTGGTCACCCACCATAACCGACATGACGACAAGGACGAATTATGCGGTAGCACATGGACACCAAAGTAAACAAACACGCACACACACCCACCCATATGCTTACAGGCAGCAATGCAGAAAAAAATTGTGTGACCGAAGAAGCTTTAAAAACGATTTGCTTTATTTCAACGCCTCTTTAATACTCCCTAGACAAGCATTTCGTCACAACGCTTATGGAATTTCCACAACAAAGCCTTAAAGTGTCTAAAAAGAAACCATATAATGCAATTAATTTTGGCTGGTCTGCGTCAAAATCGTACAATGTTGCCCTATAGATTTTTAAAAAGAAAGAAAGAAAAAAAAACTCGCACACAATAACAAGAAGAAAAACAAAAAATTATATTACCAATTTTTTTGGGCAAACAAAAGTCAAAAAGGACGAATTTCTACTATGCGCACCCGAAAAAAAAAAAAACAGAAATTAAGCACCCATTTGTAAGACACATGTAGGTATGTATATGTGTTTGTTCAAACGAGGCCAGTTGCCACCACTTGTGGGTCATCAAAAGTTCGTTTAAACAAAAAAGCGGCAGGCCTCCCTTCAAACGAAAATGTCCTGTTCAGCCAACAACTTCCCCTTCCCCCATTTCACCATCAAAAAAAAAAAAAAAATGGAAGAAATGAACCTCTAACAAACAATGTTGAATAATCTTTGGTCGCTTCTAACGGACCACAACATAGCCCAACACGCAGTTAATGTAAACATGAAATAAGCAACGCATTCGAACACAATACGAATGACTTTCTTTTCTTTAAATTAAAATGGAAACCACACTTGAAAGAAACCTTTGACCTGCTTTCTTTTCATTTCAGTCTGTCTGTCCGCCTTTGGTTTGGCCAGTCCGCCAGCCAGCTTGGTATCTTATAGGTCCGAGTGTAAAATTTCTTGGAAACCTATTTCCACTGACCGTTATACGCATTGATGAGGGTTTGATGTGTTTCATGTCGAGCATGAAGAAAAAAGGAACCGAACTCAACACAAAACGAGGAAGAAAATCAGTTTTCTTTGGAACCTTAATTTGATGTCCTGATGAAATGCTATACCATCAAGTGATTTGTTTGTTTAGCTGTTTTCATTTATTTTTTTTTTTTTTTTTTTTTTTTTGCTTTCTGTTGCACAGGAAATTTAAAAAGGAACTCTTGGGAAAAAAAAAAACATCAAAAGTACTTTTAAACTTTACGGCATTTATTTAACATAACATTTAAATAATGTCGTCTCACTTTGCCAGAGTAATGGTGTGAAAATCCTGTAATTTTTCTTAAAGAAGGTTATTAAAAATGCAAAAGAATATGGGTCTGATTGATTGTATTGCCTCAGTGTTATATAGGGGAGGATGTTATAGGAATATATTTAATAAAAGGGTGGGAAGTATCAGACAGTTTTGATTTTAAAATCTAAAAATCCTCATTTGGATATTATATTTATATTTTAACTATTTCGGTTGGAATAGGTATATGGATTCTGGTCCGAGTCGCGAAGATCGAGAAATCGATTTTTAATTGAATGGCCGAAATCGAAATGTCTGTTTTTTTTTTTTTTTTTTTTTTTTTGATGGACCATAGAAATACATATGGAAATATGTCTACAAGTGCTGAGATTTAGCATTCGACCGGTAAGATTGTTATCATGTGGCTAAACTCCTCAAAATTCCGCATACGGGAGGTACCATAATATGCAGATATGGACCTGTGTAGACAATTTTCTGTCTTAGGAGATTGTTCCCATTACGAACTCCAAAGAGAAAATTTGAAAGAGTTGCGTTAAAAAATTTAAAAAATCCGAATATCAGGAGTTATACTTATATGGGGACTATACCAAAACATGGATCTATTGGGGAGTTCTTCCCATATTTACACAAGATCTTGTTTGAATGGAATCGGATGTTAATTTCTCGTTTTATGAGCATTTTGGTTATTCTAAATTTCCACCCCCTTTGTGGGAGAGGCACCAGAAGCAGTGGACCGATATATGCCATCTTCACACCAGGTCTTGTATTAATATAAATATGGAAATATGCTGAGGTTTAAAGTAATCGGATGCCCATTTCCTATGTTATAAGCTTCAAAGTTATTCTAAACTTTTGACCCGTTGTAGGGGAGGTACCAGAAGGAGCAGTCGGATATGTTTCATCTTCATAACAGATATTGTGTTGATAAATGTATTGAGATGTGCGAAATTTACAGGAATTTTACAAAATTTAAATTTACAAAATTTGGAACCATTTTGGTGGAGGTACCAGAAGCAGTGGTCCGATATATTTCGTCTTTTCACCAGAGATTGAGTTAGCAGAAATATTGGGATGTGCGAAATTTGAAGTCAATAGGACTCTTATTTCACATTCTGTAATAGTTATTATTATGCAGAATGATGACCCGTTGTGAGGAATGTATTATTCAAAATTTTGACCCTAGCGGAGGAGGTACCAAAAGTTGGGAGCCGGTATATCTCATTTTCACACCATATCTTCTAATGCATATTTAGAATTTAAAGAGCGTTCCCCTTTTGTGGGGAACGTATTCAAAGGAGTAGTCCGATATACCCCAACTTCACATCAGATCTTGTCTTGGTAGAAATATTGGGTTGTGCTAATTTTGCTAATAATCGGATGGTTATTTCGCATTTTATTAGTATTTTGGTTTTTCAAAATTTTGACCCTTTGTGGGGTATGTGCCAGATCCTGAATTAATAAAAATATTGTTATGTGTAATTTCAAGACAATCGGATTCTTACATCACATTTTATAAGAGTTATGATTATTCAAAATATTGACCTCATGTTGGGGAGGTACTTGATGGAGAGGACCGATATTGTCTATTTAATGTAAACATGAAATAAGCAACGCATTCGAACACAATACGAATGACTTTCTTTTCTTTAAATTAAAATGGAAACCACACTTGAAAGAAACCTTTGACCTGCTTTCTTTTCATTTCAGTCTGTCTGTCCGCCTTTGGTTTGGCCAGTCCGCCAGCCAGCTTGGTATCTTATAGGTCCGAGTGTAAAATTTCTTGGAAACCTATTTCCACTGACCGTTATACGCATTGATGAGGGTTTGATGTGTTTCATGTCGAGCATGAAGAAAAAAGGAACCGAACTCAACACAAAACGAGGAAGAAAATCAGTTTTCTTTGGAACCTTAATTTGATGTCCTGATGAAATGCTATACCATCAAGTGATTTGTTTGTTTAGCTGTTTTCATTTATTTTTTTTTTTTTTTTTTTTTTTTTGCTTTCTGTTGCACAGGAAATTTAAAAAGGAACTCTTGGGAAAAAAAAAAAACATCAAAAGTACTTTTAAACTTTACGGCATTTATTTAACATAACATTTAAATAATGTCGTCTCACTTTGCCAGAGTAATGGTGTGAAAATCCTGTAATTTTTCTTAAAGAAGGTTATTAAAAATGCAAAAGAATATGGGTCTGATTGATTGTATTGCCTCAGTGTTATATAGGGGAGGATGTTATAGGAATATATTTAATAAAAGGGTGGGAAGTATCAGACAGTTTTGATTTTAAAATCTAAAAATCCTCATTTGGATATTATATTTATATTTTAACTATTTCGGTTGGAATAGGTATATGGATTCTGGTCCGAGTCGCGAAGATCGAGAAATCGATTTTTAATTGAATGGCCGAAATCGAAATGTCTGTTTTTTTTTTTTTTTTTTTTTTTTGATGGACCATAGAAATACATATGGAAATATGTCTACAAGTGCTGAGATTTAGCATTCGACCGGTAAGATTGTTATCATGTGGCTAAACTCCTCAAAATTCCGCATACGGGAGGTACCATAATATGCAGATATGGACCTGTGTAGACAATTTTCTGTCTTAGGAGATTGTTCCCATTACGAACTCCAAAGAGAAAATTTGAAAGAGTTGCGTTAAAAAATTTAAAAAATCCGAATATCAGGAGTTATACTTATATGGGGACTATACCAAAACATGGATCTATTGGGGAGTTCTTCCCATATTTACACAAGATCTTGTTTGAATGGAATCGGATGTTAATTTCTCGTTTTATGAGCATTTTGGTTATTCTAAATTTCCACCCCCTTTGTGGGAGAGGCACCAGAAGCAGTGGACCGATATATGCCATCTTCACACCAGGTCTTGTATTAATATAAATATGGAAATATGCTGAGGTTTAAAGTAATCGGATGCCCATTTCCTATGTTATAAGCTTCAAAGTTATTCTAAACTTTTGACCCGTTGTAGGGGAGGTACCAGAAGGAGCAGTCGGATATGTTTCATCTTCATAACAGATATTGTGTTGATAAATGTATTGAGATGTGCGAAATTTACAGGAATTTTACAAAATTTAAATTTACAAAATTTGGAACCATTTTGGTGGAGGTACCAGAAGCAGTGGTCCGATATATTTCGTCTTTTCACCAGAGATTGAGTTAGCAGAAATATTGGGATGTGCGAAATTTGAAGTCAATAGGACTCTTATTTCACATTCTGTAATAGTTATTATTATGCAGAATGATGACCCGTTGTGAGGAATGTATTATTCAAAATTTTGACCCTAGCGGAGGAGGTACCAAAAGTTGGGAGCCGGTATATCTCATTTTCACACCATATCTTCTAATGCATATTTAGAATTTAAAGAGCGTTCCCCTTTTGTGGGGAACGTATTCAAAGGAGTAGTCCGATATACCCCAACTTCACATCAGATCTTGTCTTGGTAGAAATATTGGGTTGTGCTAATTTTGCTAATAATCGGATGGTTATTTCGCATTTTATTAGTATTTTGGTTTTTCAAAATTTTGACCCTTTGTGGGGTATGTGCCAGATCCTGAATTAATAAAAATATTGTTATGTGTAATTTCAAGACAATCGGATTCTTACATCACATTTTATAAGAGTTATGATTATTCAAAATATTGACCTCATGTTGGGGAGGTACTTGATGGAGAGGACCGATATTGTCTATTTTAGCACCTCGCATCGATACAAATATTAGAATTTTGCAAAATTTGAATAAAAAATAGGCGATTTTTCCTTGTTCTATGAGACAAACTATTTTGCAATGAAAATTGTGAACTTTTGTGGGGGAGAAGGAGTGGACCGATTTTGTACATTTCCGAACTCGATCTAAGTTTTTGAATAATATTAATATGTACCAAGTTTGGATCAAATCAGATATATTCTCTTCGAAAGTTATCGTGCACACCAACCGAAAAGACAGACAAACAGACAGACAGATGAACAACCTTAAATCGACTACAAATGTTCCGATAGAGAAGACTTAAATTTAAATCGGATGAGACATTTAATAGACTAAACTGATATTACACACTTAATACATAATAAATTAGGAACTAGAGCAATATCCAAATCTGACCACATCGCCACAAATCTGGGCGGAGCTAGTTTCTAGTTATATCAAACAATATTGTACTAAATACCCTGAGCCACAGCTAATTTAAAGAGCGGGAAATTCTAAGAGGTGGTGAACTAAAAATTACTTAACCCCCAGAAAATATTGGCTATTGCCTCTGAGATACCGTTATATGAGGACTATACTAAAATATATGGTAAAATCAAGTGCTACTCCGAAACATTCAAAATGTTTTGCGCGGAGATTTTGTACCCTCTTAAAAAACCAATGTGACAAATAAGGGTCAAATCAATTGAAAAATGTGATAATATTGGTTGGGAACCTGGACCTGGGAGTTACCGTTATATGGAGAGTATGCAAAAATATATTCCTATTTTGAATTTTTTCTGTAAGATGGTTATCTATCCTCAAAGTATCCTAAATATTTTATTTTGGGCTAATCGATTGGAATATGTTGTCAATACCCTCGAAATAGACAAATAAGGAGGCGCTACTTCGAAACATTGACACGCATTGAGTATTTTCTGCAAAGAGATTTTCTATCCCCTTAGAAATGCAGTTGCCAAATAAGGTAAAAATCAATTGAAAAATGTGGCCAAGACCCCGTGAATAGCTGAAACCAGGGAATACACTCATATGAGGTTATACAAAAACGTGGCCTATATTCACAATGCGAGGTCGGTTTCTTCTTACTTTAAACTGAAATGAAAAAAAAAAAACGTGCTGTAATCAGTAAAAAGCCGCTAGTTCGAAGAGGCCCCTTCACCATTTGTAAGGAATTAAAAAAATGTAGGAAAAAAAGTTGCGTTGAAAAATTGACTATAATTTTAAGAACTCCGAATATCTGGTGTTACAGTTATATGCGGCTATACGACAATGTGGACTTCTAGTTTTCTGCCAGAGAAAGTAGTGCCTATTGCTCAAACGCCACGGCCTTTTTCCTTAAATCATAAAAATTCCGAATATAGGGAGTTACCGCAGTTTGGGGGTATCCGAAAATAGGGACCCATATTATTACTATTCCGTTGGAAAATTTAGCTAAAATCATACAAATTTCTAATTCGATTCCTTCGGAAGCTAGTGAAATTTCCACTGACGTATTAGTCTTTAATTGTGACTAGTAGGGCGACAGCAAAATATTTCAGTTTTTGGTAAAAAAAACAATAGTCTTCAGTTCTGAAGCTACAAAATATTGCGTGGATCGGGTCATAATTGCGACCTATAGCGTGGTTAAAAATTAAAATGGTCTGGCGGATGGATGTAAGCACATAGCATATCCACCCAGCTCGACGAAGTAGGAAGATCCATATAAAACATCGTGAGTCTAGGACAAATATATCGAGATGTTATTACTTTTTGACCTAATCAAACTGATACCTGATAAACAAGTAAAAAAGCAGCTAAGTTCGGCTGGGCTGCACTTTCTATAACCTCCACCATTTGGAAGAAATTTAAAAAAAAAATTCCGTCGAAAAATACCGCTCAAATGAAAAGCGCTATATGGGGGCTATACGAAGACGTGGACTTGCACAGACAATTCTCTGTCAGAGGCTGTAGTACCCATTACGAACTTTAAATACCAAATTTGGAACAATGTCGCAAAATTCGTGAAAATACCGAACATTTCGTGGTACCGTTATATGTGCGCTGTACTAAAACATGGACCTCTATAGGGAGTTTTCTTCTAAGGGGTAAAGTACTCAGAAGGATCACCTTGTGTGGATTTTAAGACAATTCCATTGGAACAACTTGGCTGAAATCATCAAAATACTGAATATCGGGGGGTACCGTTATATGGGGGCTATACGATATCGTAGACTTAATAGACAATTCTCTTCCAGGTGATAAAGTACTCACAAGGAACTCCTTGTGTGAGTTTTCAGACAATTCCGTTTAAAAATGTAGTAAAATCATCAAAATACCGAATATAAGGGGGTACTGTTATATGGGGGTTAGACGATATCGTGGACCTAGGGTGTAAAGTACTCACAAAGAACTCCTTGACAATTCCATTAAAAATGTGGCTAAAATCATCAAACTACCGAATATCGCGGGATATCGTTGTAGGGGGGCTTTACGATTTCGTGGACCGATATAGCCAATCTTCGAACTTGTCCTGCCTGCAGACAATAGACAGTTCTGTGCAAAATTTTATCTTCCTATATTAATTCGTTTTCGCTGTAGGGTGTAGACGAACGGACAGGGCTAAATCATCGGCTAAATATTACGCTGATCAAGAATATATATACTTTGTTGGGTTTAAATTATTATTTCGATGAGTTACAAACGGAATGACGAATTTAATATAATAATTTAATACTATACATGGTGGAGTGAATAAATATTTGGAAGGAGGACCCTCGCCTGATACGAGATTCATATTTTTTGTCAATTTGTTTCTCCTTTCAAAATTTCCTCTTTGAAAGACCGACACCGAAAGTAAAAGTCGTTTTTAAATAGACGAAAGAAGACGAAAATCATCTATACAATTTTTATATGGGTTTTTAAACACTTTGAAATTTTACATCAGTAACTTTCGCCGAAAGCTCTAAAAAATTCACCTCAGGTCTCATTGAATGAAATATGTTATTCATGTTAAGTGGTAGAATCCTCCACAAAAATTCAAAATTTGGCTAAAAATATTTTTTTTTTTAAAACAACTTAGCAATCTTTTTTTAACTTGGCAAATTGTAGCATTGAGAAATGATAAGTACCATCCTCGAAAATGAACAATATTGGCCCTTTCACAAAAGATCGAAATTCTGATAATTAATTAATCTCGGAGTTTATGAAATCGATGCCAGATTTTCTTAGATTTACATAAACAAGCGATTAAAGACCCGGATTCTATATCTCTCAAAATAGCAAATGAAACTTTCACTCTGTGTTGCATATAAAAATAGACAGATTTAAAATAATCATTATCCACCTTTATATTCCAATACAAGCTACTGCTAAAAATATTTTCAAAATCATATTTAACAAACTATTTGAAATTGACTTGCGCTGCTATTTCACCTTTGCCTTATCTCTGACACATTAGCACAAATTACCTTTTATGTGCGGGCTGTCATAAAAGAAATTAAAACTTTATGCTAAACTACAATAACACTTAAAAGTTTTGTTCCGCCAACACCATCCTCCCTCCCCCCGAAAAAATTCCCCAAGCTCATATCCATACATAAATTATGAATATTAGTTAGGAGGGGAATGCGAAATCTAACACACAGATTAAAACACCTGCGGTATAGCGCATGAAATATTTACCGAAATTTCCCACAACAATTTCACCTCTCATGGAAATATTTTCACTTGAATGGGTAAAGTGATTTGGCGGCGGTGGTGGTGGTACAATTAGCCGTAATACTCATATTCTCTGGGAAAACTGTTGCTCATCTTCTTCGTTCGTTCGTTTTGCTAGAATTGCAAAGATAATTGAAAATTATGCAAAATAATAAAAGTGAAACAGAGAAGAAGATGGTGAGGGAAAAGAAAGTGAATAATATTAAAGCTGCTATTGTGGGCAAAGTGAATGAACGGCAGCCGACCGTAGCAGGGGCAGATAAGAAGCGGTGAAAAAAAAAGATATTGCAAATTAATTATAATAATGAGTGCTGCTTATCTACAGAAATTAATGTAATCAACATTTGAGTCTAGTATTGAATTAAATGTTATTTTAGACCATCATAATTGTTTAGTACCGAAATCAATTGCTCGGAGTTCGTTGCATCATTAATTCAAATGGAATGGGTTGGGATTGTGGCATTTACTTTTATTACGATTTAATTCAATTTTTCATACTTAAAAGTAAGTTTGATGCATGGTACTAAATATGGAACCGTTTGTTTGTATGTTTGGGGGGAAGGATAAAAGGATGAAGCTAGAATTATTAAATTTGTTATTGGGATCCCTATTGGTGGCTGATTTGTGATATTTTGATATTTGGTATGAGAAACAAGGTTGGAAAGTATGTTTGATATAGGGATGAGATGAAAAAACTGCTACCAACATCAGACTGCTGACAGTCCGACTGCTGTTAAAATTATTCCAGTGACATCTCATTGTATTGTTTACAAGGATACGAAAGCATTTTGTTGAGAATTTTCCAGCAAAAAAGTTATTCGTGATGGAATTCAAGCGTGATAGTGTGATTTCTTTTTATTTGGCTGGAAAACCAAAAGTGGCTATCATTAGAGCACTCCAGCATTTAAAGGTGAATAAATCTTTTGTGTCTCGAACAATCGCTCGTTACCGCGCTACTGGTAGCGTAGCCCAGCGTCAAGGAAGAGGACGGAAGAAAACAGCTATATCAGCAGAAATGATTCGAATAGTAAAGAAGCGACTTGATCGAAACCCGCGTAGTGGCCGAAAAATGGCTCGTGAGCTGAACATATCGCAATATTCCATTCGGCAAATATTGAAAAATGAGCTCGGGATAAATCCATTGAAATTCCAAAAAGTGCAAGAACTTACACCGCAACAGAAAGAAAATAGACTCAAAAAAGCTAAAGAGTTGCTTCGCTTGGCCGAAAGTGGTCGACTGCCGAATTTGATTTGCTCCGATGAGAAAACATTCGTGGTCCAGCAGTTTGTAAACAAACAAAATTATCGTGTTTACTTGCCAAAGAGGTCAGCTGAAAATGTGCACCTTCGGTTGGCCACCAGAACTCTAGCGCCGGTCATGGTGATGATGTGGGCCGCCATAACTTCCGATTGTCGCTCTCCGCTCGTATTAATCGACCGTGGCATCACAATAAATGACGAATATAATCGCGAAAATATTCTGGAGGGTGTATTAAAGCCTTGGACACGCAAACATTTTGGCCGCAGACCTTGGCCATTCCAACAGGGCTCAGTACCATCGCAATCAGCACAATCACACAGCACGCACCACCCAAGAATGGTTTCAAAATGAGGTTCCCCGCTTCATTTCCAGCGCACAATGGACACGAAAATCTCCGGATACCAATCCGTTAGACTATTGTGTCTGGAGTATTTTGGAAAGCAAGATTGACACTAAGACTACCAAAGTGTCGATCACCTTAAGCAAGCGCTTCGCCAGTAATGGGCCAAAATACCGCAGAGCAACATTCGGTCAGCGTGTGATGGTTTCATTGGTTGTTTGAAGGCCATAATTCGTGCCAACGTTGACTAATTCGAACAAATCTAAACTTATTCTAAAATGTGATGCTATTTTCGGCATTTTTTGCTTTCATATAATAAATTTAACAAGTTAAAAAGCAGTAAGTTCGGCCGGGCCGAACTTTGAATACCCTCTACCATTTGGAACGGATTTAAAAATTAAAAAAAAAAACAAAATCCTTAAAAAATGCTGTTAAATTTTAAAAATACGGAATATAGCCGTTATATTGGGGTCTATACGACGTGGCATTGTTTGCCATTAGCCATTACCATATTCAAATTCGAAACTTGAAATAAACGGTGAATAATGTAACTAAATTCATAAAAATATCGTATATAGGTATGTACCGTTATATCGGAGCTGTGCGAAGACCTGGCCCAGCATAGACAATTTTCTGTGACAGGCAATAGCATCCATTACTAACGTCAAATACGATATCTCAAAGCTTTTCGGCGGGTATTATACCAAAACTCGTCAAAATACCGAATATAGGGAGGTACTGATATATGGGGCCTATACGAAGACCTAGACCTGCATAGACATTTTTAGACGAACTCTAAATACGTAATTTGAAACAATTCCGGTGAATAATGACGCTAAAATCATCAAAATACCGAATTTTGGGAGGTACCGTTATATGGGGGTATACGAAGTCGTGGACCTGCACAGACAATCTTCTGTCGTAGACTGTAGTATTCATTTCGAACTTCAAATACCAAAGTTGAAACAATTCCGGTGAATAATGTTGTTAAAAGCATCAAAATACCGAATATTGGGAGGTACCGTTATATGGGGGCTAAATGAAAACGTGAACCTACATGGCCCATTTACGAATTTAACCTGAACTGAACGAACTGAAAAAATAAACACGTGTGCAAAATTTTAGCCTTCTATCTCAATTCGTTCGAAAGATAGCGTGATTACAACAGACAGACGGACGGACATGGCTTAGAATTTTACGCTGATCAAGAATATATTTACTTTGTTGGGTCTGACATGAGTATTTCGATGAGTTACAAACGGAATGACAAAGTTAATATACCCTCCATAGTATGATGGCGGGTATAAAAAAATGTAAAAATAATGGCGTTTGACTTTGTTGCAGTTCTTTTTTTTATATCACCCTGTATATCAGAGTTGGTTCAGATGAGAAGTGGATAATATTTGTGGCGTTTTGAATACATTTAATGTAAGTCAAAACATATTTTAATAAACTGACATAGGCTTGGGGTATACATTTGTCGGCAAAACCGATTGATACTTTTTAACTTCTTCTAATTTTTACGATTTTGTTGCATTTTCCATGCTTCTATTGCTTTTAATGGGTGTAAAATAAATTTTTAACATTACTACTATGTATAATAATTGCTAAATTCCTAATAGAACCATCCCACACAAGACATTCTGCAAATAGCACAATTTGATACAAATTCCGATTGTCACTTCACACGGAAATATTTCAAACAGTTTACTCACGCCGCCTTTTCTGGCTGAGAAAATAGAAACTCCATGCCAAATAATCCGTAACCCTTGGAAATCTAGGTTCGTAACAGTTATACCTATTTAGCATACAACACCATGGAAAATATACCCACTGATATTATTTACGGAAATAAAAAACGGCAAGAGCAAAAAAAATTCACAAACGAGGAACCCCAATCTCCAACATAACACGTATCATGGAAACAAACCAAGGCACACTCACACACACTTGGCAAAAAAGTCAAAAGTTCATTGACAAAAATGGTAAACAATACCTATGCGAAGAGTGTGTGTGTGTGGAGCACCACCACCAGGTTTGCGCCGTTGATATTCATGACCCACTCGCAGGCTCATGTTCTAAAACGCGCGTAATACGGCAGCGTGTGAATTTTAAACATTAAACTTAACACTTTAATACTCAAATGATTGCTCCAAAAGTAAGATACCCACAAACGAAGGAACAAACACACGAACTCATGTTTGGATGGATGTGTGTTCCTTGCAACATGGCAACTTCAACAGGAGCCCACACAGAGGTACGCACCACCAAAAACAACATTCAATGAAGCCAACAACCGCCTCCAAACGCCAATATGAAGTTGCCTGGATTGGTTGGTTGGCAGACTGAGAGGGGGGGAGGTGGCGGGGGTCAGCCACTCTTAACAAGAAACCAATTCAATTCTTGCACAAACAACCGGCAACCAAAGTCATTTGCAATTTTATATGGAACGCGGGGAATGGGTTGCCTGGTTTGCCTGCCTGCCTTCCAACCCAGTCGGACATCAGACTCTACGTTAAGGTCTGATCTACAATGGCCTCGTTGACTTGCACACCGTTGTACGACGCGAACTGTGTTGTATTTTGTTGATTTCGTACGTTTTGGTGTTCGTTCTGTTTTTGCCCTCTCCGCTGCCTTTTTTTGACTGTTCGACGGCAACAACTTTGTTGTAATTTTGCTTTGTAAGTGGTAAAAGAAAATTCGTTTTGCATAAATAATCTGGATTTGTATCTTGTTTCGTTTTTCTGTTATATTCGAAGAATAAAAGGTGGCCAATGTAGGGATGTATGGAGAAATGGAGCGCATGAAATAAAGGTTCATATAAAGGTACTGTAGATGGGGAGGTACGAACATTTTTTTTCGGAAAATAAAAAAAAATTGAAAGTGATGGAAATTGATAGAAGATAGGTTGGTTTTTGATTGGAACTACTAGAGCTTGGGTAAATTTCCTCGCAATTGTCCTATATTGGCGTCTTCTGTAAATTTAGGTGTTTTTTTAAATTCGAAAAAAATAGAAAGGCCCTGCTACTTCGTCAGCGAAAAATCCATCTTAAAGTTTTAGTCTCTCCAAGAGTTCACGTTATGCCTTTTTATACGTTCCATCATAGAAAGAAGTTTGCCATTCCGTTTGTACCACCTCGAAATACACATTTTAGATCCCACAAAGTATATATATTCTTGATCAGCATAAAATTCTATGCCGATTAAGCGATGTCCGTCCGTCTGTCTGTCTGTGGAAATCACTCTAGCTTCCGAGGTTGATAAAATTTTACTTAAATGTATATTATGTCTGCAGGACTTTTGGCATTGAAAATGGACCATGTAGGTCCCCATTTTGGTATTGCCCCAATACAACGGCACCTCCCGATATTCGGTATTTTGATTATTTTAGCGACATTATTTACCGGAATTGTTTCAAATTTGGTATTTGAAGTTCGTAATACATACTACAGCCTATGACAGAAAATTGTCTGTGTAGGTCCACGTCTTCACATAGCCCCCATATATAGGTTACTTCCGATATTCGATATTTTGATGATTTTAGCGACATTATTCACCGAAATTGTATCAACTTTAAAGTTCGTAATAAATATTACAGACTGTGACAGAAAATTGTCTGTGCAGGTCCACGTCTTCGTGTAGCCTCCATATAACGGTATCTCCGTATTTTCGGTATTTGGATGATTTTAGCTACATAATTCATCGGAATTGCTTCAAATTTGTTATTTGAAGTTCGTAATGGATACTGCAGCCTAATGCAGAAAATTTTCTGTGCAGGTCCACATTTTGGCATAGCCCCATATAATAGTACCTCAATATATTGATGATTTTAGCTACATTATTCACCGACTTTTTCAAGTTTCGCTTTTGAATATTGTAATGGCTTATGACAAAAGTTGCATATGCAGATCCACGTCGTGGTATAGATCCTAATATAACGGCTACATTCGGTATTTGTATACCTTACACCACAAGGTGGTCAGGATACTATGTCTTTGTGCATTTGTTTGTAACAGGCAAAAGGAAACGAGATAGACCTATAGTTCCTTTTGATGATCTGCATAGATTCACATTCTGAGTCGATTTATGCATGTCCGTCCGTCTGTCCATGTATTTTTGTGAACAAAGTACAGTTCGCATTTATTACCCGATCCAAAAGAAATTTTGCACAGATCATTTGTTTGGCCCAAGGACGAACCCTATTGAAATTGGAGATAATCGGTCAAAATTTAGATATAGCTCCCATATATATCTTCGTCCGATTTGCCTTTTATTGTGCACCAAACGTGCAATATCAACCCGAATAGTGTGGAATTTTGCACATACAATCAAATTAGGCCTGAAAATAAGTATGCTAAATTTGATCGAAATCGGTTCAGACATAGCTATAGATCCAATATATATTGTTCATCCGATTTGTTATTTTAGTCCTCCGCAGCCGTAATATGCACTCTGTAACAACAATATTTGGGGAAATATATCAAATACAGCTCAGAAATACCTTTGCTAAATTTTATCGAGGTCTTTCGGATTTGGATATATCTCCCATATATAACTTCGTCCGATTTACCTTTTATTATGCACCAAACGTCTAATGGGATGAAATTTGGCACCTTCGACCGAATTGAGTCTAGAAGCTAGTATGTCAAATTTGGTGAAGATCGGTTCAGATATAGCTATTACCCCCAGCCGTAATATGCACTCCGTAACAACGATATTCAGGGAAATATATGAAATACAGCTCAGAAATATCTTTGCAAATTTTATCAAAATCGGTTCAGATTTGGATATAGCTCTCACGTATATCAAATGGGCAATACAAGTCCGAATTTAAAAGATACAAATGCTTCGATTTGAATTCTCCCATAAAAACTTTTAATTGTTATGTAAAGCTCTACTAAATTAGCAAAGTGTGTGGGGTATCATAAAGTCGGCCCCGCCCGACTTTAAGACTTTCTTTACTGGTTAAGATTATAACAGAATTCTTAAAGGATTTTATTTTTCTGAAAATTGCGAAATTCGTTCCAATGGTGGAAGATTTAATTAGCTTATCGGAATATGATGATCGGTATATTAGTTGGTGGGTCTTGGACCAATATTTCGAGGTATACTTCAAGGGCTGTCATCTACCAAATCTTCTCGAACACCAAATTCAAAACAATTTGATGGGTAAATGTGTCTAGGATTATCAAAATACCGAATATCGGTGGGTATCGTCATATGTGCGCTATAGGAAAACTTGCAGATGGACTATTTAGAGATGTTAGAAAAAGAATGACAAAGTTAATATACCCACTTTTCCAAGTTGGGGGGTGTAAAAATCACTTCTTGTCTGAACTTTATTTTTAACGACTTTGAATCTCAAACATTTCCAAAATTTCTAAAACTTGTCATGCTTTATGTGATTCTCCAGCCCATGCCACCACTGTGTTCTCACAAAAAACAGCAACAGAACACCAAAATACAATAATACATCAGTCGGTATTATGCCGCTATGTCGCTTTGTTCGTTTGCCTTTCTGTCCATTTTGTCTGTCGGTCTGTCTGTCTGCTTCTGGTGGTTTATTTATTATCATCATCAAACGTAGCAATTGTGCGGCACACCATCGCCATACAACAAATGTGGCAGCATAGAAGACATTCATACCATACATGTGTGTGTATGTATGAATGTGCATCTGGCCAAGAGGCTATCTGACTGTAACAATTGTAACTATGTATATACATACATAACAATTCGGTTATTGTTCACTTTAGCCAGACAGACAATGGTCGACCACCACAGCACCAGACCCTGCCATGGATGGTGACTTTTTGCATTTCAAGATCGTGGCATTTTGGTAGCGAAATAAAATAAAAACATAACGACGACGTCGACGACAACAATCGCAAACGACATCATTTCGGCTTCTTGATTAATTTGTACAAACATACTTCTTTGTTGATTGTTGTTTTGTTTAGTCCGTCCCTGAAGGTTGAGGTGTTGAATTTGGATTGAGAATTTTATTTTGTGGATTTGAAATATGTTTATTAATTTTGTGGGTATGCTAGATGGTTTTATGCAATCTGCAAGGTATTTTGCAAAACAAAAAGGGAATATTCGATTCATACCAAGTCAGATATATATTACCCCATTCCAGGACGAAAAATATTCAAAAATTTCGACGGCTTCGTTCATGTATAGGTAGTGCAAAAATGTCCTCGGGTAGATGTGACAGAGATGATTAAGGTTTTGCCCGCAGTTTTCGTTATTTGCAGCGGAGTTTAAAGGGTATTAATATGGTAAAAATTGCAACTTTAACATTTGGCTTGTAGGTCAGGGTTGGTTTGTAGAGTTAAGGCAAAGCAGGGGGTTCTGGAAATTCTATACAAATCTGTACTTTGAATATTACAATTCGGTGATCGACAACACGCTTTTTCGAACCAAATCGATTGTTATCTACCATTTAAGTTATAAGAGGACCTAGAATTGCTAAAGCAAAGGTTTCGGTTCGAATTTTCAACAGGATCGGCTTTCAAAGAGAATGAGAAATTCAAAAATTTTCAACATCGCATATATTACTGCCACTGCAATTTTACAAATCATTTGGTCCTGACCACATCTTTCAGCCGAAGTGACAGAAATTTGAGATATTTTATTAGACGGTAAATGTTTTTAGTTTTTATACCCTCCACGATTCTATGTAGGGTATATTGACTTTTTATATTTTGTTTGTAATTCCTACAAGGTATATAAATTCGGGATCCGTATAAATTCCAAGTCGATTTAGAGATGCCCGTCTATCTGTCAGACTGTTGTAATCCCATTATCTTTCGAACGAATTGAGACAGCAGGCAAAAATTTTTCACAGATGTTTGTAATGCCACTGGGCAGGTTAAGTTCGTAAATGGACTATGTCGGTCCACGTTTTTGTATAACGGTACTTCCCAATATTCGATATTTTGATGATTTTAGACACTTGTTTCAAATTTCGTATTTGAAGTTCGTAATGAGTACCACAGCCTATGATAAAAAATGATCTGTGCAGGTCTCTGGCTTCGAATAGGTCCAATGTAACGTTTTTCATTTCAGCGGTATTTTTCGATCGATTTGTATATACTACACCGTATAGTGGTATGGGTATTATGTATTTGTGCATTTGTTTTTAACTGGGAGAAGAAAGCGAGACCCATCGATATTTTTGAGGATATTCATAGAATCATTTTCTGAGTCGATTTATGTATGATTGAGATAAAATGTTGCAAACAATATTTTTTTGGCCAAACGACGAACCCTATTGAAATTGTTGATAATCGGATCAGATCTAGATATAGCTCCCATATATCTTCAACCGATTGCGGGTTAATTGTGCACCAAATGACCAATATAAGTCCTAATAGCCTGAATTTTGGTACATCGCACCGAATTCATCCTAGAAACCAGAAATTCAAATTTGGTAGAAATCGAAATTCCGAAATAGCTATAGCTCCCATTTATATATTTCATCTGATTTGGGGTTATAAGTCCCTCACATGAGTAATATGCCCTAAACAAGATATTTGGTACGGGACATCAGATACTGCTCGAAAATATCTTGGTCAAATTTCATCGAGATCGGTTAAGATTAGGATATGGCTCCTATATATATCTTCAACCGATTTCGGGTAATGACCTTCATTTTGGCAGATCCGACCGAATTTTGGTTGGAATCAAGTAAATTAAATTTAGTGAAAATCGGCGCTTGAGTTTTGGTGGCTAACCGAAGGTACACATTTTCAGCTAACCTCTTTGGCAAGTAAACACGGTCAGTTTGTTTGTTTACAAACTGCTGGACAACGAATGTTTTCTCATCGGAGAAAACGAAATTCGGCAGTTCACAACTTTCGGCCAAGTTCACCACTTTCGGCCAAGCGAAGCAACTCTTTAGCTCTTTTTAGTCTATTTTCTTTCTGTTGCGGTGTAAGTTTTTGCACTTTTTGAAATTTCAATAGCTTTACCCCGAGCTCATTTTTTAATATTTGCCGAATGGAATATTGCGATATTTTCAGTTCACGAGCCATTTTTCGGCCACTACGACGCGGGTTTCGATCAAGTCGAACCATTTTTTACTTTTTACTTTACTTTTCGAACCATTTCTGCTGATGTTGCTGTTTTCTTCCGTCCACTTATTTGACCTCGGGCTACTCTACCAGTATCACGGTAACGAGCGATGGTACGAGACACAAAAGATTTGTTCACATTTAAAAGCTGGAGCGCTCTAACGATAGCCACTTGTGATTTTCCAGTCATATATAAAGAAATCACACTATCACCCTTCAATTCCATCACGAAAAACTTTTTTTCTGGAAAATACTCACCAGAATGCTTTTGTACGCTTGTAAACAATATAATGGGCTGTCACTGGAATAATGTTGACAGCTGTCTGACGAGTGGCTTAGAAATGACAGCAGTCTGAAGTTGGTTGCAGTTTTTTCATCTCACCCTGTTTATTGTTCATCCAATTTGTTGAATTTGTCCTGCACAGCCATAATATGCACTCCGTAGAAACGATATTCGGGGAAATATGTATATCAAATACAGCTCAGAAATACCTTTGTAAAATTTTATCGAGATCAGTTCAGATTTGGATATAGCTCCCACATATATCTTTATCCGATTTCTAGTTAATTGTGCACCATATTAGTAATACAAACCCAAATTGAAAAGGCACAAATGCCTATGCAAATTTAGCAGAAATCGATTCGGAAGAGATATGATTTAATCCTCACAAAATTTCCCATAAAAAGGTTTATTTGTTATGTGAAGCTCTACCAAATATGCAACGTGGTGTATGGTATCATAAAGTCGGCCCGCCCGATTTTAGGACTTTCTTTAGTGATTCTAGTTCGTAATGGGTTCTAGAACATTAAATCTCTAGGTCAGACAAAAATTTGATGCATTTTTCTAAATTTTATTTATTTTTTAAAACTTTCCTATAGTTCTTAAAAATTAAACAATCACATTACAAATTTATTTTAACTTACCTTTGAATTTTGAATTAATTATCGGTTGATTCTGAAATAAATAAAAAATCTGATTAATTATCTGACATCAAACATCAGAAGAATATATTCAATTCCATACATCAAGGACTTCAAGTAATCTTTCGCCACATAATGTTCAGTCAATAACTTTTAAAGAATCATTTCTTTTATTTTAAATGAATATAAAAGACATGCTATAAAAACAACCACTTTTTGTCTCCTCAAAAAAAAAAAAAAAAAGAGAAGGCAAAGTGAACCTCATTTTCTTATAGTAAAGTTTGAGTTTTATTATCTCTAACCAGCTAAAATAAAAAAGAGTTTCCCTTTATTCCGAGATTTTACTCTTCACATACACATAATCATCCATACATGCAGATATGGGAACATTCAACTCAGCTCAAAATAAAATTAAAGTCAAGTCATAAACCATGAAAGCATAAAAATACACTTAAATAAAAAATTTCAAAAATGTGATAAAGGAATACAACTACTCGTCGTTGCTGCGAGTACATGACAATGCGAGAACGTGTTGCCTTTTTCCTTCGATACATATACGAGTATGTGCCCTATTCCTAGCTCAGAGCTCGGAGCTACAAATATACACATGAATGTAATGTAGGTATGTATGTTGTTTCCTTCCATCTAGGCCAACAAAATAACAAGAAATTTCAAAGTACACACCGAAAGTAAAACAACAACTTAGGCAGCCCACTATCGCCTCAAAGTTATTGTTTAGTTAAAGAGTTACTTAAGACAACGCGGCACAACAACATTTCATTGCTCATAATCTTGTTTTTGTTATTGTTGTTTGGCTTGGTGTTGTTATTTGTGGCACGTATGCCGTTTGGGCTATTTTACTGCTGCATCACCGCCAACGACAGCTGATAAAAATGTTCACACACAACAGCGCCAACAGAGGGAACAATTTTAAACAGATTTAAAAAACCAATGCCTTTTAGAGAAGAACACTGGAAGGACATTGGAAAAATTTAGATTTGGATTTTTGTTTAAGAAAATTAAAAATAATGAGATAAAACCAGTAAAGAAAGTCTTTCCAGTAAGAAAGTCTTTCTAATTATAATTTAAAGTTTAAAGTTTAAATTTGGACTTGTATTGCCCATTTGGTGCAAAATTAATTTGAAATCGGATAAGGATATATATGGGAGCTATAGCCAAATCAGAACCGATCTCGATGAAATTTAGCAACGATATTTCAAAGCTGTATTTGATATATTTCCCCAAATATTGTTGTTATGGCTGCGGAGGCCAAAAATAACAAAACGGATAAACAATATATATGGGAGCAATAGCTATATCTGAACCGATCTTTACCAAATTTGACATACTAGCTTCTAGACTCAATTCGGTCGTAAGTGCCAAATTCTATCCCATTTGGACAAATATTAGACGTTTGGTGCACAATAAAAAGTAAATCGGACGAAGTATGGGAGCTATATCCAAATCTGAACCGATCTCGATAAAATTTAGCAAATGTATTTCTGAGCTGCATTTGATATATTTCACCAAATACTGTTGTTACAGAATGCATATTACGGCTGCGGAGGACAAAAATAACAAATCCGATTAACAATATATATGGGAGCCATAGCTATATCTGAAACGATTTCGATCAAATTTGGCATACATATTTTCAGGCCTATTTTGGGTGTATGTGCAAAATTCTATACTCTTCGGACTGATATTACATGTTTGGTGCACAATAAAAGGCAAATCGGACGAACATATATATGGGAGCTATATCTAAATTTTGACCAATTATCTCCAATTTCAATAGGGTTCGTCCTTGGGCCAAACAAATGCTGTTTGGAAAATTTCATCTCAATCGGATAATAAATTCGATTTTGTTCACGGACGGACGGACTGACTGACATGCATAAATCAACTCAGAAAGTGATTCTATGGAGATCCTCAAAAGTAACTATGGGTCTACCTCGCTTCCTTCTCCAGGATGTGGTGTAGGGTATAAAAACCGTCACACGTTGCCCGAATGTTACTCTGCGGTATTTTGGCCCATTCCCCGTGAAACGCTTGCTTGAGGTGATCGACACTTTGGTATTTTTTAGTGCCAACCTTGCTTTCCAAAATACTCCAGACACAATAGTCCAACGGATTGGTATTCTGAGATTTTGGTGGCCATTGTGCGCTGGAAAAGAAACGAGGAACCTCACTTTGTAACCATTCTTGGGTGACGCGTGCTTAGTCCTGTTGGAATGTCCAAGGTCTGCGGCCAAAATGTTTGCGTGACCAAGGCTTTATTATATCATCCAGAATATTTTCACGATAATATTATGCATTTATTCTGATGCCACGGTCGATTAATACGAGCGGGGAGCGACCATCGGCTGTTATGGCGGAGGCCCACACCATTACCATGGGTGGCGCTTGAGTTCTGTCGGCCAACCGAAGGTGCACACTTTCAGCTGAGCTCTTTGGCAAGTAAACACGATCATTCTGTTTGTTTACAAACTGCTAGACAAGGAATGTTTTCTCATCGGAGAAAACCAAATTCGGCAGTTCATCGCTTTCGGCCAAGCGATGCAACTCGTTAGCTCTTTTGAGTATATATTCTTTCTGTTGCGGTGTAAGTTTTTGAACTTTTTGGAATTTCAATAGCTTTATCCCGAGCACATTTTTCAATATTTGCCGAATGGAATATGGCGATATGTTCAGCTAACGAGCCATTTTTCGGCCAGTGCGACGAGGATTTTGATCATGTCGCTTCTTAAATCTTCGAATCATTTCTGCTAATGCTGCTGTTTTCTTCCGTCCACATCCTTGACGTCGGGTTACACTACCAGTATCTTGGTAACAAGCGAAGGTACGAGACACAAAAGATTTATTCAAATGCTGGAGTGCTCTAACGATAGCCACTTGTGGTTTTCCAGTCAAATATAAAGAAATCACACTATCAGGCTTGAATTCCAGCAGGAATAATTTTTTTTCTGGAAAATTCTCACCAAAATGCTTTTGCGCGCTTGTAAATAATATAATGAGCTGTCACTGTAATAATTTTAACAGCTGTCGGACGAGTGGTTTATAAATGACAGCAGTCTGAAGTTGGTTGCAGTTTTTTCATCTCACCCTGTATAAAGGTTTCTAAAAGTTATTAAGCAGCATACTCAAGGTTCCAATTTTTTTCCATCTACTCTAATGCCTGCCACTGTTACCAATTCAGTTGCAATATATCCATATATGATATATGTTTGTACACTAGTGAAGGTTCCCTTGTTTTTTCTATGACCCCCCACGCGAAGAAATCCTGAATTGGGTCAAAGAAAAAGCACATACTGAGTATTTTACAGAAATTCGAAGCAAATGCATTGTTTTCATACACAAAATGAAATTAGAGGTTTTTCTCAAAATAAAAGGTTTATTTTGGAGAATGTAATGTTACGTTAAAAGCTGTCATGTAGAAAGATAATATTGTTAGCGAAATTCCTTAAAATATGTTGAAAAATGCATTGCGATAAAAAAAGTAAATGATTTATTTTAGTCGCAAATGCAGAGTTTAGACAAAAATGCAAGCAATGCATTACGGACAACATCAAATCCATGATTCTGGTGGTGAACCAACCAAAACCCTCATTCAAAATCCATTCTAGTGGTAACTGTGTTTTTTAGAATCCAAGTAGTCACTGAGTTTTCCTCATTTATCAGAATTCATTTTTTTAAGTCGAAGTCACCTTAATTTTCTTATAACAAATTCTAAAATGTTCTTAATTCCGCGTTGACAGTAGTTAAAAAAAAAACTATAACAATTTCTAAAAATTTATTTCTTTAAAAATCCATGATTCGAACAGTTTCCCGATTTTTTTATCAATTCCAAATAGTATTTAAAAAAACAAGTAAGCAAAGGCTACAGTCGAGCGGTGCCGACCGTTGAATACCCTACAACACTATAATAAACGATACAGTTTATATAGGCGAGATACTCGAAAGAATTCCACAAAATATTGTGACAATAAAAGAAAACCATCAGGTTTCGTTCTCGAATTTTCGAATAATAGCAACTTAAACTAATTTGCTCATTTCCAATTTATTGGTTGATGTTGCACGTAAATGGTCTTCCTAGATCTGGAACCAATATTTCCCAATGACCTATAATCTCACAGAAGTGGCAAAATATTAACATTTATTATTGGTTTTTGACTGAAACGCATCTTTATGAGATACAGACATTTGACTATATTCTTCAATGAAATCAGCGTTAACGAAATAGTCAGAAGTGCATCTTTCCTGTATTCTCCAAAAAGTCACTGGAATGGACATTTTCGTATTTTGTCTACAAAAGTTGGAAATAGTTGTGAAATAGTACCACATTGAATATTTTTGGATGGCCATCCAAAACTTCTTGGCTTTTGTAATGTCCGGTAACCCCCATTCAAATGTGCTTGAGGATCGGGCGATAATTACGACCTGCTGACAATTTTGCAGTTTTTTGGTCCATTTCAACCCCTAAATATATGGCGATCATCTCCAAAAAGAGTAGGCTTCTATTCTGACCCTCATCTTATCCCCATGCAAAATTTCATAAGGATCGGGCCATAAATGCGATCTGTATATGATATCCTGATATCCTAACTACTTAGTTTTGTTAGCTGTAGAAATATTACCAAATGTTTAATTCAAAATGAAAATATGCCAAAAATATGACAAAATTGAAAAAATATGAGAAAATTTTACAAAATCAATATTTTCATCTTTAGAGAGACGTTTTTTCTTTCTTGCCTAGAGGCCATTTTGAATAAATGAGAACTGTTGAAATCAGTTCAGCCGTTCTCGACATATAAGAGACCTTTCATATCTTCTTTGATAGACATATATATTGCACATATTTTGCTATATATCCGTTTTGTTGGATGTTAACATCAATGTAAAGATCAGAAGTAACCTTGTCATGGCTTTGTGATTTCGCCTGGATTTAAAATATTCGCGGTTTAATGAAATATTTTGAATTTTTTCAACACAAAAGATATGGTCTATTTTACACGCTAAATATTATCCGATGACCACCCAAATTTATAGGCTTCTTCCCCGCCCTAAACTCTAGCTACATGCGAAATTCCGCGTCGATTGGTCTATAATTGCAACCTGTATAGCTACTGCAAAATCCGACATTTTTTCAGTATTTGGTCCATTTCAAACCCTAAACATTTAGCGATCATCTCCAAGAGAAATAGGCTTCTATTCTGACCCCAACCCCACCTTTGTGCAAAATTTCGTAAGGATCGGACCATAATTGCGACCTATAGCGTGATTACAAATTAACATGGACAGACAGACAGACGGACGGACGGACATACATAGCTAGATCGACTCAGCTCGGCGAGCTGGGAAGATCCATATATACTTTCCTATATGGGAAACCAATATTTCGAGGTGTTACATAAATTCTGGCCCAATCAAACTTATAATACCCCCAACACATAGTGTTGTAGGGTATAATAATTTATCGCCAAAAATTTTTTCTACACCAATTAAATTTTTCCATTAAATATAATATCATTTATCATAATTTGAATGAAAGTTTGAAAGAATGTTCAAACAATTCCACGATTCTGGTTTTGGCTCGAAAATAATATCGTGGGTATGCACTCGTTGGAGTGCATATTACAGCCGTGGGTAGCAAATATGACAAATCGGATATATTTGAGCTATAGCTATATCTGAATCGATCTTCACCAAATTTGACATACTAGCCTCTAGACTTAATTCTGTCGTAAGTGCCAAATGCCACCCCATTTGAACAAACATTAGACGTTTGATGCACAATCAAAGGTAAATCGGACGAAGTTATATATGGGAGCTATATCCAAATCTGATCGATCTGACCGATCTCGATAAAATTTAGCAAATGTATTTCTGAGCTGTATTTGATATATTTCCCCAAATATTGTTGTTACAGGGTGCATATTACGGCTGCGGAGGACAAAAATAGCAAATCGGATGAACAATATATATGGGAGCTATAGCTATATCTGAACCGATTTCGATCAAATTTGGCATACTTATTTTCAGGTCAAATCTGATCGTACGTGCAAAATTCCATACAATTCGGACTGATATTGCACGTTTGGTGCACAATAAAAGGCAAATCGGACGAAGATATATATGGGAGCTATATCATAATTTTGACCGATTATCTCCAATTTCAATAGGGTTCGTCCTTGGGCCAAACAAATGATTTTTGCAAAATTTCATCTGGATAGGACAATAAATGCGAACTGTACTTTGTTTACAAAAATACATGAACAGACGGACAGACGGACGGACATGCATAAATCGACTCAGAATGTGATTCTATGCAGATCATCAAAAGGAACTATGGGTCTATCTCGTTTCTTTTTGCCTGTTACAAACAAGTGCACAAAGACACAAATCCCTGACCACCTTGTGGTGTAGGGTATAAAAAGTAAGCAAAGGCTATAGCCGTGCGGGGCCATGTGATACCCTACAACAATACAATATGGTAAAAGTCCCCTTATGTCCAAATCCATTTTATAAGGTTTCGCTTTTGAAATTATGTCATAGAGCACTGCCCAGATATTACCTTTACTTTTTCACCAGGGACTATTGCCCAATATTTATGCACTCCGTCGTGCTGTTAGTTACAGCTAAATATTGTCCAATAGCTATCCAAAATGCTAGACTTCTTCCCTGTCCTTAATTCCGTGTCGATTGGTTTGAATTGTGTGATCAGGACATTTTTTCTGTTTTTGGTTCATTTCAACCCTTAAATATTTTGCGATAATCTCCAAAAGCAAATCTCTGTCATCTCTGTATTTCCAAATTTAGACTTATATATATGATCTGCTTGTCTACGATATTTGGCAACATTCGTCAATGAAATCAGTATAAAAATTAAAAAGCCAGAAGTTCGCCATTTGTGTATTTTGGATTTCGACTGTAAGTTTTTTCATCGTTTCGATTGAATGGAAATGTTGTTTTTTGTTTTTCCATTCTACCCGCTGTCCCATACTCCAATTTCATGTAAGATTTCGTGTACCTTTGGTTTATATTTGTGACCTTTATAACAGCTGCAAAATCATGAAAGCTCTCAGTTTTTGGTCCATTTCAATCTCTAAATATATTGCGGACATCTTTAAAAACAATAGGCCTAGCCTTTTTGAGCCTAGCCCTACCCTTGTGAAAAATTTCGTGAGGATCGGACGATAATTGTAATCTGTACATATGCGTTGTAAAGTGAAAAAATATTACAAAATATACACTTCAATATTATAAGTCAAATTGAAAAAATCGCATGCAATAAAAAATATGAACAAAAAAAAAATAAATAAATAAAAAAAAAACAAAATATATCACAAAATACTACAGAATCAATGTTGACATCATTATTGGCATCCTTTTGTGCGATTTTTTCAGAGGGCATTCTATATTGACAAAATATGTTAAAATCGGTCCAGCCAGTCTGTAAATATAAGCATTCTAGCTATCGTCCCCTTCCTTTGCATATACACATTGCATATATTTCGCCATATATATCTGATATATTTACTTTCGGCATCTACGTAACTACGTGTCTGATGGCTTCTGCCCAGCTCTAAGCTCTAGCCCCATGCTAACTTCCATTTCGATTGGTCTACAATAGCGACCTGTAGAGCAACTGAAAAATTAGTAAATTTTTCAGTCTTTGGTCTATTTCAACCCCTAAATATTAAGCGATCATCTCCAAAAGCAATAGACTTCTACTCTGACCACAACCCCACCTCCATTTTTAATTTCGTGAGGATCGGACCATAATTGCGGTATTACAAATTAATATGGACATCGACTCAGCTCGGCGAGATAGGAAGATCCATATATACTTTCCTCTGTGGGAAACCAATATTTCGAGGTGTTACATAGTTTTTGGGCCAATCACCATCCTTAACCAGTAAGGAAAGCTCAAAAGTCGGGCGGGGCCGACTATATGATACCCTACACCACTATGCATATTTAGTAGAGCTCTCGTAAAAAGGTTTATACAGGGAATTTCAGAGCTCTATGAGATATTTGGTACAAAATCAAAATCTATCTAATTCTATCTAATTCTATAGCTATCTCTGAACCGGGTTTCTCCAAAATTTACATATTAGCTTCTAGACTGAATTCGGTCTTATGTACGAAAATTCAGGTGATTTGGGCTGATATTGACCATTTAGTGCACATTTAACCCGAAATCGGATGAAGATATATATGGGAGCTATATCCAAATCTGAACCGATTTCGATAAAATTTAAAACAGCTGTTCCTGTGCTCCATCTAATACCTGGTACCAAATATCACGGTTGTGGAGTGAATATTACGAATGTATGGGACTAAAACACTAAATCGGATGAAACATATATATGGTTGCTATATCTATATCTGAACCGATTTTCACTAAATTTGATATACTTGCTTCTAGGCTGAATTTGGCCCGATGTACTAAAAGTCAGTCCATTTGGACTTATACCGGCCATTTGGTGCACAATTAACCCAAAATCGGATGAAGATATATATGGGAGCTATATCCAAATCTGAACCGATTTCGATAAAATTACAAACAGCTATTTCTGGGCTGTATCTTATATCTGGTACCAAATATCATTCTTGTGGAGTGCATATTACGAATGTGAGAGGCTTAAACACCAAATCGGATAAAACATATATATGGGAGCTATAGCTGTTTCTGAACCGATTTTCTCCAAATTTGTTGTATTTGCTTTAAGGCTAATCTCGGTCACATGTGCCAAAATTCGGGCCATTTGGGCTGATATTGGCCATTTGGTGGTCAATTAACCCGAAATCGGATGAAGATATATATGGGAGCTATATCCAAATCTGAACCGATTTCGATAAAATTTAAAACAGCTATTTCTGTGCTCCATCTAATACCTGGTACCAAATATCACGGTTGTGGAGTGCATAGTAGGAATGTTAGGGACTTAAAGATCAAATCGGATGAAAGATATATGGGAGCTATAGCTATATCTGAACCGATTTTCTCCAAATTTGATATACTTGCTTCTAGGCCGAACTCGGTTGGGTGTGCCAAAATTCAGGTAATTTGGACTGATAGTGGACTTTTGGTGCTCATTTAACCCGAAATCGGATGAAGATATATGGGAGCTATATCTAAATTTGATCCGATTCTCACCAATTTCAATAGGGTTCGTCCTTGGGCCAAAAAAAGATTGTTTGGAAAATTTCATCTCAATCGGATAATAAATGCGACCTGCATTTTGTTCACAAGAATACATGGACAGACGGACGGACGGACGGACGGACGGACAGACGGACGGACATGCATAAATCGACTCAGAAAGTGATTCTATGAAGGTTCTCAAAAGTAACTATGGGTCTATCTCGTTTCCTTCTCCATGTTACAAACAAATGCACAAAGACATAATACCCTTACCACTATGTGGTGTAGGGTATAAAAAGTACCTCGAAGAAGATCTTGAAAATCCAGGATTTTAGAAAATTATTATTTTGATATTTCACCGAAGGAGTTAGTCAAGAGACTTTTAGACCTTTTTGACCAACTTATTATTTTGGATTGGATGTTCACTTTACCATAGCCCTTTTGCTGCATTTTCATTTAAAATAAATGAAAAATCGAGCACCATAACCACAAAATGTGATGCCAGTGTGTATGTGCGTGTTCATTTTAATAGTATTTTTTTTTTTTTTTTTTTGTATTTTAATGGACATCCGCAAGTCTGGATGTGAAATCTACAAACTGGAATTAGGTTCAGTAGGTGCGAACACTTTGTTCCCTTCATCGAGAGTTTACAATGGTGGATTTTTTAAATAATTCATTTCGAGGAAAATAGAGTCAACAATTATGTTACTTTAAACGAATTTATGTCAAGGGCCAAAGGTTTAATACTCGAGAACTTGTAAAAGAATTTAGTTCATGGACCAATAGCTGAATACTAGAGGTATTTTAGGAAAAATCTTTTCAAGGATTAAAAGTTAAAGATCGCTGATTTTTACGGAATTTCCCTGTAATTGCCTGTCTATGATTAATTCTGGATTAAAAAAAACCAATTACAATGAAAAATCTAGGATTTTCACAAAAAAATAAATATTTAAAGGACCAAAGGATTAAGATTTTACTTCAAGGACGAATAGATTAGTAATTTTAGATTTTCTAAAAATTATTATCATTATGTTCGATAATAGTCGACTTCTAAAAGAATACATTTTAAAGACAAATAGCTCAATTTTTCAAAAATGTATTTCCAGGATTCCAGGACCTAATAATCGAGGATTTGTTAAACAAATAATTTCCGGGGTCAATAGCTTTATTATTAGCCATCGATTTTAAAAGGATTTAGGCTTATGGACAAGCATTTTGTTTTTTTTTTTTTTAATAATCGTGGATTTGTTTAAAGAATTTATCTCAAGGACCATAAGTCTAATAATCGTGGATTTTTAAAAAAATTATTTCAAGGACAAAAAGTCTGGTAATTGTGGATCTTTTAAAGAATTTATTCAAGGACCAAAGGTTAATCGCGAATTTTTTAAGAATGTATTTCAAGGACAAAATTCGAATAAACGTGGATTTTTTAAAGAATTTATTTCAAGGACCAAAAATTTAATAATCGCGGATTTTTAAAGAATTTATTTCAAGGACCAGAAGTCGAATAAACGTGGATTTTTTAAAGAATTTATTTCAAGGACCAAAAATTTAATAATCGCGGATTTTTAAAGAATTTATTTCAAGGACCAAAAGTCGAATAAACGTGGATATTTTAAAGAATTTATTTCAAGGACCAAAAATTTAATAATCGCGGATTTTTAAAGAATTTATTTCAAGGACCAAAAGTCGAATAAACATGGATATTTTAAAGAATTTATTTCAGGGACCAAAAATTTAATAATCGCGGATTTTTAAAGAATTTATTTCAAGGACCAAAAGTCGAATAAACGTGGATATTTTAAAGAATTTATTTCAAGGACCAAAAATTTAATAATCGCGGATTTTTAAAGAATTTATTTCAAGGACCAAAAGTCGAATAAACGTGGATATTTTAAAGAATTTATTTCAAGTCGAATAAACGTGGATTTTTTAAAGAATTTATTTCAAGTCGAATAAACGTGGATTTTTTAAAGAATTTATTTCAAGTCGAATAAACGTGGATTTTTTAAAGAATTTATTTCAAGTCCAATAAACGTGGATTTTTTAAAGAATTTATTTCAAGTCCAATAAACGTGGATTTTTTAAAGAATTTATTTCAAGTCCAATAAACGTGGATTTTTTAAAGAATTTATTTCAAGTCCAATAAACGTGGATTTTTTAAAGAATTTATTTCAAGTCCAATAAACGTGGATTTTTTAAATAATTTATTTCAATTCCAATAAACGTGGATTTTTTAAAGAATTTATTTCAAGTCCAATAAACGTGGATTTTTTAAAGAATTTATTTCAAGTCCAATAAACGTGGATTTTTTAAAGAATTTATTTCAAGTCCAATAAACGTGAATTTTTTAAAGAATTTATTTCAAGTCCAATAAACGTGGATTTTTTAAAGAATTTATTTCAAGTCCAATAAACGTGGATTTTTTAAAGAATTTATTTCAAGTCCAATAAACGTGGATTTTTTAAAGAATTTATTTCAAGTCCAATAAACGTGAATTTTTTAAAGAATTTATTTCAAGGACCAAAAGTCGAATAAACGTGGATATTTTAAAGAATTTATTTCAAGTCGAATAAACGTGGATATTTTAAAGAATTTATTTCAAGTCCAATAAACGTGGATTTTTTAAAGAATTTATTTCAAGTCCAATAAACGTGATTTTTTTAAAGAATTTATTTCAAGGACCAAAAGTCGAATAAACGTGGATATTTTAAAGAATTTATTTCAAGTCGAATAAACGTGGATATTTTAAAGAATTTATTTCAAGTCGAATAAACGTGGATTTTTTAAAGAATTTATTTCAAGGACCAAAAGTCGAATAAACGTGGATATTTTAAAGAATTTATTTCAAGGACCAAAAGTCGAATAAACGTGGATATTTTAAAGAATTTATTTCAAGTCGAATAAACCTGGATTTTTTTAAGAATTTATTTCAAGTCGAATAAACCTGGATTTTTTTAAGAATTTATTTCAAGGACCAAAAGTCGAATAAACGTGGATATTTTAAAGAATTTATTTCAAGTCGAATAAACGTGGATTTTTTAAAGAATTTATTTCAAGTCGAATAAACGTGGATTTTTTAAAGAATTTATTTTAAGGACCAAAAGTCTAATAATCGTAGATTTTGGATAATTTATATCAAGCACTAGCAGACAAATAGTCCCGGATTTTTCAATGAATTTATTTTAAGGTCCAACAGATTAATAATCGTGGAATTTTTACTAATACCCCCAAACAAGTAAGGATTATATTTCTATACTGTACTGCGTACTGTATACTATTTTCTTTTGAAGTTCTGCTATTTAACATTTTATATAAAACCTACCTTCTCATTGGAAAATGATCCTTAAAAATCCACGGTAATAGCTCTAATAATCCTTAAAGTGATTTTTTATATACCAACTTTATAACTCAACAAAGAAAAAAGATCTTTCAAAACCAAGATTAAGGTTAAAATAGTCCTTGAAACGCAATTGCTTTCAAAATCCACGATTATAACTCTAATAGTCCTTAGTCACCATTATAACTCTTAAAAGCAAAACATCTTAAAAATCCAAGATCATGGTCCCAATAGTCCTTGAAAAGAAATTCCTTTAGAAATCCACCATTACAGCTCTAATAGTCCTTAAATCGAAAATTATATGAAAACTCCACTATTACAGCTCTAATAGTCATTGAGAGAAGCTCATTTAAATGTGCACGGTTATAGCTCAAACAGTCCTTGAAAGAAGTTCCTTTAAATGTCCTCGATTATAGCTTTAATAACCCTTCAAAGAAATTCCTCAAAACATCCACGTATATAAAGTCCACGATAAAGTAGTCGTCCTCACACAAATATTACTTATCATACATCCGTTATGACGGATCCTTATGTCCGATTGTAGGGCATTTAAAAATATCGTTTACAACACTCAATACTGAAAAATATTCAACATACATAAATAGCTCTCTGACTCATGTAGTTTGCTTCAACCCTGCAGGGTGGAGACACACAAACCATAGCTATGTCCACACATAACTACGAACATGTAATTATGTTTATGTAGCTCTGCAAATTGCAAATTACTCAGTGGTCAAGTTTTTCCACCTTTATGTTCGGTTCGGAGTTGAACTTCATTTGGAAAACAAATTCTAATGCACGTCCTGTCTCACACACACACCTTCACACATGCACACACGTTCACACTACTAATAACCTTAACAACTTAGTGTGTGTAATATTTGTTCATGGATGTGTGTGTGAGGGTATCTACATGTGCAAACCATAAAAGGAAACTAAATGATTGGGTTCCATATGCATTAACCCCAAATGAGGTTCGAGTCCTTTTTTGTTGGTGTTTTTTTTCATTCTGAAATAAATGTAATGTAAGTTCCTGGAGATGCCATTCGAATTGCTGGGAGACTTTTGTAATTTCCAACTTGAATGTTACCTTTAAATTTAAAAACAAAAAAACTAAAAATTGCTTAATTGAGATCACACATGGTCAACAACAAGCAAATGTGCAGGACATTGTTGCAGAGACATAGTTTTGCTGGGAAAAAGTTTTGGTCCTTTAAATGTGTTCCGAGGTTATCATTAGAGTTGACATAATTTTTGTTGGGGAATTTAATTTTGAAAATAACGAAGAGGAAGAAGAATTTTTTCATTTAAGGATGAAAATAATATCAAGGACATGAAATTGAAATTTTTTCTACAAGGGCAAATAGTTTAATAATCCTGGATTTTTAAGAAATTTATTTCAAGGACCAACAGACCAATAATCGTGGATTTTTTAAAAGACCATAAGTCTAATAATCGTGGATTTTTAAAAAAACAATTTTTCAAGGACAATAAGTCTAATCATCATAGATTTTTAATGAATTTATTTCAAGGACCAAAAGTCGAATAAACGTGGATTTTTTAAAGACCAAAGAACCAAAAGTCGAACAAACGTTGATTTTTTTAAAAATTTATTTCAAGGACCAAAAGTCGAATAAACGTGGATTTTTTAAAAAATTTATTTCAAGGACCAAAAGTCGAATAAACGTGGATTTTTTAAAGAATTTATTTCAAGGACCAAAAGTCGAATAAACATTGAATTTTTTAAGAATTTATTTCAAGGACCAAAAGTCGAATAAACGTGGATTTTTTAAAGAATTTATTTCAAGGACCAAAACTCCAATAAACGTGGATTTATTAGAGAATTTATTTGAAGGACCAAAATTTTAATAAACGTGGATTTTTTAAAGAATTTATTTCAAGGACCAAAATTCGAATAAACGTGGATTTTTTAAAGAATTTATTTCAAGGACCAAAAGTCGAACAAACGTGGTTTTTTTAAAGAATTTATTTCAAGGACCAAAAGTCGAATAAACGTGGATTTTTTAAAGAATTTATTTCAAGGACCAAAAGTCGAATAAACGTGGATTTTTTAAAGAATTTATTTCAAGGACCAAAAGTCAAATAAACGTGGATTTTTTAAAGAATTTTTTTCAAGGACCAAAAGTCAATTAAACGTGGATTTTTTAAAGAATTTTTTTCAAGGACCAAAAGTCAATTAAACGTGGATTTTTTAAAGAATTTATTTCAAGGACCAAAAGTCGAATAAACGTGGATTTTTTAAAGAATTTATTTCAAGGACCAAAAGTCGAATAAACGTGGATTTTTTAAAGAATTTATTTCAAGGACCAAAAGTCGAATAAACGTGGATTTTTTAAAAAATTTATTTCAAGGACCAAAAGTCGAATAAACATGGATTTTTTTAAAGAATTTATTTCAAGGACCAAATGTCGAATAAACGTGGATTTTTTAAAGAATTTATTTCAAGGACCAAAAGTCGAATAAACGTGAATTTTTTAAAGAATTTATTTCAAGGACCAAAAGTCGAATAAACGTGGATTTTTTAAAGAATTTATTTCAAGGACCAAAAGTCGAATAAACGTGGATTTTTTAAAGAATTTATTTCAAGGACCAAAAGTCGAATAAACGTGGATTTTTTAAAGAATTTATTTCAAGGACCAAAAGTCGAATAAACGTGGATTTTTTAAAGAATTTATTTCAAGGACCAAAAGTCGAATAAACGTGGATTTTTTAAAGAATTTATTTCAAGGACCAAAAGTCGAATAAACGTGGATTTTTTAAAGAATTTATTTCAAGGACCAAAAGTCGAATAAACGTGGATTTTTTAAAGAATTTATTTCAAGGACCAAAAGTCGAATAAACGTGGATTTTTTAAAGAATTTATTTCAAGGACCAAAAGTCGAATAAACGTGGATTTTTTAAAGAATTTATTTCAAGGACCAAAAGTCGAATAAACGTGGATTTTTTAAAGAATTTATTTCAAGGACCAAAAGTCGAATAAACGTGGATTTTTTAAATAATTTATTTCAAGGACCAAAAGTCGAATAAACGTGGATTTTTTAAAGAATTTATTTCAAGGACCAAAAGTCGAATAAACGTGGATTTTTTAAAGAATTTATTTCAAGGACCAAAAGTCGAATAAACGTGGATTTTTTAAAGAATTTATTTCAAGGACCAAAAGTCGAATAAACGTGGATTTTTTAAAGAATTTATTTCAAGGACCAAAAGTCGAATAAACGTGGATTTTTTAAAGAATTTATTTCAAGGACCAAAAGTCGAATAAACGTGGATTTTTTAAAGAATTTATTTCAAGGACCAAAAGTCGAATAAACGTGGATTTTTTAAAGAATTTATTTCAAGGACCAAAAGTCGAATAAACGTGGATTTTTTAAAGAATTTATTTCAAGGACCAAAAGTCGAATAAACGTGGATTTTTTAAAGAATTTATTTCAAGGACCAAAAGTCGAATAAACGTGGATTTTTTAAAGAATTTATTTCAAGGACCAAAAGTCGAATAAACGTGGATTTTTTAAAGAATTTATTTCAAGGACCAAAAGTCGAATAAACGTGGATTTTTTAAAGAATTTATTTCAAGGACCAAAAGTCGAATAAACGTGGATTTTTTAAAGAATTTATTTCAAGGACCAAAAGTCGAATAAACGTGGATTTTTTAAAGAATTTATTTCAAGGACCAAAAGTCGAATAAACGTGGATTTTTAAAGAATTTATTTCAAGGACCAAAAGTCGAATAAACGTGGATTTTTTAAAGAATTTATTTCAAGGACCAAAAGTCGAATAAACGTGGATTTTTTAAAGAATTCATTTCAAGGACCAAAAGTCGAATAAACGTGGATTTTTTAAAGAATTTATTTCAAGGACCAAAAGTCGAATAAACGTGGATTTTTTAAAGAATTTATTTCAAGGACCAAAAGTCGAATAAACGTGGATTTTTTAAAGAATTTATTTCAAGGACCAAAAGTCGAATAAACGTGGATTTTTTAAAGAATTTATTTCAAGGACCAAAAGTCGAATAAACCTGGATTTTTTAAAGAATTTATTTCAAGGACCAAAAGTCGAATAAACGTGGATTTTTTAAAGAATTTATTTCAAGGACCAAAAGTCGAATAAACGTGGATTTTTTAAAGAATTTATTTCAAGGACCAAAAGGCAAATAAAAGTGGATTTTTTAAAGAATTTATTTCAAGGACCACAAGTCGAATAAACATGGATTTTTTAAAGAATATATTTCAAGGACCAAAAGTCGAATAAACGTGGATTTTTTAAAGAATTTATTTCAAGGACCAAAAGTCAAATAAACTTGGATTTTTTAAAGAATTTATTTCAAGGACCAAAAGTCAAATAAACGTGGATTTTTTAAAGAGTTTATTTCAAGGACCAAAAGTCAAATAAACGTGGATTTTTTAAAGAATTTATCTCAATGATCAACAGACCAATAATCCTGAATTTTTTAAAAAATTTATCTCAAGGACCAACTGACCAATAATCGTGGATTTTTCAAAGAATTTATTTCAAGGACCAAAGTCAAATAAAAGTGGATTTTTTAAAGAATTTATCTCAATGATCAACAGACCAATAATCCTGAATTTTTTAAAGAATTTATCTCAAGGACCAAAGTCAAATAAAAGTGGATTTTTTAAAGAATTTATCTCAATGATCAACAGGCCAATAATCCTGAATTTTTTAAAGAATTTATCTCAAGGACCAACTGACCAATAATCGTGGATTTTTCAAAGAATTTATTTCAGGGACAGATTTTTTTTTCAGATTTTTTTAGGGACTAACAGGCCAATTTTCGTGGATTTTTTAAAATAAACGAGGATATTTTAAAGAATTTATTTCAAGAATCAGAAGTCAAATAAACGTGTATTTTTTAAAGAATTATTTTCAAGAACCAGAAGTCAGATAAATGTGTATTTTTTAAAGAATTTATTTCAAGGACCACCAGAACAATGTTATCTGAACAATTAACCCACTTGCACTTGTCTTTTTGCATGGCTGATTCTCCACATCATCTCCTCAAACAAACAAACAAAGTATTCATATTTCTTCCCTTCCTTGATTTTTCGCAAAATTGCCGACCCGCACACACATCTTCAAAAATAATAAACCCCAAATATCCTTAAGTAACAACATTCATAATTGAAGAAAACAAGCAGTGTCTCTCATCAAAATTTCATTCACGGCCAGTTTAGCCAGACAATGCAATTAAACTCGTCGTGTCTACAGTTAACAATAAATGTTGGCATCTCAATTAAAGCAATGCGCCGTCAGCATACCTTATGTTAACAGCAACAGCAGCAACAACAACGACAATGACACCATTGGACGCTTATGCTTCTTCTGCGTTACCCCTGCAAGCAGTCAGTTCACTCAGCACTCAGCTAGTTAGCCAACCAGCCAGTCAGTCGCCTGCAGTATCAAAATCGTGCTACCAATTACAAATTGCATAAACATTAACATATGCATGGCCAACGGTCAATAAGCCGCCAAACGAAAATCCACAATGACAACGACGACATAACCATGTCCACACACATATGACCGATGACAGAAGAAGACAGCGGCAAAATAACAGAGAAAAACACATCGTACACAAGCTTATTTTGAAAGTCGAATTGTAACACCGGAGATATGTTGGAATTGTAATTTTGGCGAAATGGGAGGAAACGAAGTACAGTATTTTATTGCCAAGAAAAAAGCTGATGATATTTTCAACGTCTTATCTTCATACTTTTCTGAATAGGGCATAAGAAAATTTGAAGTGTTGAAGAAGTGGTAAATTTATTTTTCTAAAGGTTTATATTTAGTACTGATATATTACAACTAAGGTGGTCCCCTCTGATTTTCGGTATATTGAGCTTAAACTTGTCATCTCATGGTCATTAGCTGAATTTTCACTTATAATCGACCCAGGTCCCCTTCTTGTTATAGCCCTCATATAGGCTACCTCATGCTTTAAATTTTAGAATCAGGAACAATTTCGCAAAAACACCATGTCTTAAAATTTTTTAGGGTTTTCACATCAGTAAAGGCACCATCCAATTTTAAGAATTCTGGTTATATTTTCTAGAGGAAGTCGCTGTTAAAATTACAAAATCGCAAGGAGTTGAAAACATTAATACAGGGGGAGATGAAAACTTACTTCAGACTGCTGTCATTTCTCAGCCACTCGTCTGACATCTGTTAAAATTATTCCAGTGACCGCCCATTACATTCTTTACAAGCGTACAAAAACATTTTGGTGAGGATTTTCCATAAAAAGTTATTCGTGATGGAATTCAAGCGTGATAGTGTCATTTGTTTACATTTGGCTGCAAAATCACAAGTGGCTACGGTTAGAGCTGTCTAGCATTTTTGTGTCTCGTACCATCGCTCGTAACCGTGATACTGGGAGCGTAGCCCGACGTCAAGGAAGTGGACGGAAGAAAACAGCAACATCAGCAGGCAGAAATGGTTCGAAAAGTAAAAAAGTGAATTGAACGAAACCAGCGTCGCAGTGGCCAAAAAATGGCTAGTGAGCTGAACATATCGCAATATTCCATTCGGCAAATATTGAAAAATGAGCTCGGGGTAAAGCCATTAAAATTCCAAAAAGGGCAAGAACTTACACCGCGAAAGCAAGGAAATAGACTCAAAAGAGCTGAAGAGTTGCTTCGCTTGGCCGAAAGCGGTGAACTACCGAATTAAGTTTTCTCCGATGAGAAAACATTCGTTGTCCAGTAGTTTGTAAACAAACAAAATGATCATGTTTACTTGCCAAAGAGGTCAGCTGAAAATGTGCACCTTCGGTTGGCCACCAGAACTCAAGCGCCGGCCATGGTGATTGTGTGGGCCGCCATAACAGTCGATGGTCGCTCTTCGCTCGTATTTATCGACCGTGGCCTCAGAATAAATGCCGAATATTACCGCGAAAATATTCTGGAGGGTATATTAAAGCCTTGGGCACGCAAACATTTTGGCCGCAGACCTTGGACATTCCAACAGGACTCAGCACCACCACACTTAGCACGCGTCACCCAAGAATGGTTACAAAATGAGGTTCCTCGCATCATTTCTAGCGCTCCGGATACCAATCCTTTTGACTATTGTGTCTGGAGTATTTTGGAAAATAAGGTTGGCACTAAAAAATACCAAAGTGTCGATCAACTCAATCAATCGCTTCGCCGGGAATGGGCCAAAATACCGCAGAGCAACATTCGGGCAGTGCGTGACGGTTTCATTGGCCGTTTGAAGGCCATAATTCGTGCCAAAGGTGACCAATTCGAACAATCTAACCTTATCCTAAAATTTGATGCTATTGCAGACATTTTTTGCTTTTATTCAAAAAAATTAAAAAACAAAATGTAAAAATTATGGCGTTTGCCTTTATTGCATTTTCTTATCTCACCCTGCATATATATTCCTGATCAGCGTAAAATTCTGTCCGTCTCTTGTAATCACGCTAGAGTAAAAACAAATCAATATAGGAAACTAAAATTTTGCACAGATCTGTCTTTTGTCTGCAGGCAGGTCAAGTTTGGAGATGGCCTATATTGGTCAACGACATCGTATAGCCCCCACATAACGGACTATTGCGGGGTAATTCGGTATTTTGATGATTTTAACCACATTTTTCAACTGAATTGTCTTAAAATCCACAGAGGGGTTCCTTCGGAGTACTTTACACCGCGATATCGTAACGTATTTTGATGACTTCAATTTTGTTTGAAAATACTAACCAAGAGTTCCTTTCTAGACTTTTACCCCCTTGAGGAGAATTGTCTATATAGGTTTACGATGTCGTGAACCCCCATACAGCGGTACCCCTGATATTCGATATTTTGATGATTTTAGCGACATTATTCACCGGAATTGTTTCAAATTTGGTATTTGAAGTTCGTAATGGATATTACAGCCTGTGACAGAAAATTTTCTGTGCATGTCCACGGTATCGTATAGCCCCCATATAACGGTACCCCCAATATGTGGTATTTTTATGATTTTAATTACATTTTTTAATAGAATTATCGGAAATTCATCACAAGGAGTTCCTTGTGAGTACTTTATTCCCTGGAAGATATCTATATCGGTCCACGATATTGTATAGCTCCCATACAATGGTACCCCCGATATTGGGTATTTTGATAATTTTAGTCACATTTTTTCAATAAAACCGTCCGAAAATTCACACCAAGAGTTCTCTCTGAGGACTTTATCCCCTGGGAAATAACTGTCTGTATAGTTCTACATTTTAGTATAGCGCCCACATAACGGTACCCCGACATTCGGTATTTTTATGACTTTTGCGACATTATTCTTTGGAGTTGTTTCAAATTTCGTATTTAGAGTTCGCAATGGGAACTACAGTCTATGAAAGAAAATTGTCCATGCAGGTCCATGTCTTCGTATAAGCCCCATATATCAGAACCTCCCCATAATCGATATTTTGTCGATTTTAGGTACAATATTCACCGGATCTTTATCTAAGCTTCGTATTTCAAAATTGTAATGGCTTATGAAAAAATATTCCTATGCAGGTCCACGTCTTCCTATAGATCCTAATATTATGGCTATATTTGGTATTTTTAAGATTTTAATAGAATTTTCGGCGAATGTTATTTTTTTTAAATTTCCAAATTCATTCCAAATGGTGGAGGGTATTCAAAGGCCGGTCCGGCCGAACTTACTGCTTTTTATACACTACAACACTATGTGTCGGGGGTATTATAAGTTTGATTGGGGCAAAAATTTTGTAACACCTCGAAATATTGGTTTCCCATATAGGAAAGTTTATATGGATCTTCCTATCTCGCCGAGCTGAGTATATCTAGCTATGTATGTCCGTCCGTCAGTCTGTCCGTCTGTTCATGTTAATTTGTAATCACTCTGCAGGTCGCAATTATGGCCCGATCTTTACGAAATTTTGAATGGAGGTGGGGCTAGGGTCAGAATAGAACCCTATTTCTTTTGGAAATGATCACATAATATTTAGGGGTTGAAAAAAATCCTGATTTTGCAGTTGCTCTACAGGTCGTTATTATAGACCAATCAAAGCGAAAGTTAGCATGGGGCTAGAGCTTAGGGCTGGGCAGAAGTTTTCCAATTTTGATGGTCATCGAGTGATATTTAGTGGGTGAAATAGGCCACAACATTTGTGTTTAATAAAAGTTAAATTTTCCATAAAACCGCGAATATTTTTAATCCCGGCGAAATCACAAATGAACGAACAAGTCAATTCTGACCGTTACGTAGATTCCGATAGTAAATATATTGGTTATATATAGCGAAATATATACAATGTGTATATACAAAGGAAGGGGATGTTAGTTAGAATGTTTATATCTCAAGAATGGCTGGACCGATTTTGACAAATTTTATCAATTCAGAATGCCCTCCTGACATAAAGGAATAAAATCTAAAAAAATCGCATAAAAAGGTGTGAATAATGATGTTAATATAGATTTTGTAGTATATTGTGACATTTTTTTATTTTTTTCATATTTTTTATCGCATGCGATTTTTTCCGATTGACTTATAATATTGAAATATGCATTTTGTTTTTGATTTCTCTTTCGAGACGAGCTTAATGATCTGAAATTTGCAGTGCATTTTGTTATATTTGTTCACCTTACAACACAGGTTGGGGATATTGTATATTTATTGCAATTATCGTCCGATCCTCACGAAAATTTTCACAAGGGTTAGGCTCATAAGGGCTAGGCCTATTGTTTTCTAAGATGTCCGCAATATATTTTGGGGTTGAAATGCACCAACAACTAAAAACTTTCTTGATTTTGTAGCCATTATAATGGTCACAAATATAAACCAAATGGTAGAATGGACCACTACTTTTGTGGGAGGAAATATCAACATTTCCATTCTACCGAAATGCTGTAAAATAACTTACAGGCAATATCCAAACTACACCAAAGGCGAATTTCTGGCTTTTTATGCTGATTTCGTTCACGAATATTGCCAATTATCATAGACAAGCAAATCATATAGGTGAGTCTAAATTTAGAGACACAGAGGGGCCTTTTGCTTTTGGAGATGATTGCAAAATATGATCCAAAAACAGGAAAAATCCTGATAACACAAGTGAAGTTAATCGACACGCCTGAGAAGAGAGTTAATGACAGGGAAAAGTTCTGTCATTTTGGATGACCATTAGATTATATTTAGCTGTAAAATGGAGCCCAACGACTAACAGCACGATAGTGTGCGTAAATATTGAGCAAATGTCCCTAGTCAAAATGCTAAGGGTAATATCTGGGCAGTGTTCCGTGACGTAATTTCAAAAGCGAAATCTTCCAAAATGGATTTGGACATAAGGATGCTTCTAATATATTGTAGTGATGTAGGGTATCACATGGTCGGCCCCGCACGACTATAGCCTTTGCTTAACTGTTTTTTTCATAGGACCCCAACCTCTTGTTGTGGCCTCATGATTCCTTAAAAGACATTTTCCATTTTATTTCAGGACATTCAATTAATTCCTTAATATGTGTGAAATTATGCAATTTAATGAACCACTGTTCATAAATGCGGTGCATCAATTATGGATACACTCACACTAACACACGCGCAACATATGCGACATGCAGGGAGACAAACAAACAACCAAACAGACAAATAAATGAATGAATGAAATTCTATGTTGTGACACTATCATCGTTATGTTTGTTTATGATGCTGATGATATGAATGAATTCTATGGTCTGAACGTGTGTGTGTTTTGGTGTGAGTGTCGGTGTGTAATTGCATTCGCGATTACGATGCTGTCTGACGATATGTTTGTGAGAAATGTGTGCAAAGTATAAAGTTCTCAGCGACATACATACACACACATATAAATCCACGTGATATCATTCGGGCGACAACAAGTGAATTACTCAAAGGATACACGCGTAGGCAAGAATGCAGATGCATAAGCGCCTCAGACAGAGAGAGACACACGCCAAGCCATGCCACAGCAACCAACATCGCCACATCATCGCTGGCAAAATTGACGCCGTTGCATTCGAAAATTCTTCGCTCATGCAGAGATGATACGTAAAACGTTGTGGCAGACAAATAGCCCCCCCAACACCCCTTCAGTTTGTGAATTTTTGTTCGTCGTTGGCATTGTTGAATTCATTGCTGCCGTGGATAAGAATTTTTCGTTTGGTTGTTTTTTTTTTTTTTGTTTTTCACTCTCGTTTTTGTCTTCTTTTGTTTAATAAATGTTTCACATAAAAATAACTGTGGCAACATTTCATCATCACAGCAGGCCATAGTCAGAGTCATAGACGGGAGGGCTGGCTGGCTGGCATACATGTTGGGCTCCTTTAGCAGTGTGTCAGCGTGTGATGAACAACACCCATTCGCCATTCGGTTGTCGGCATCAGCATCAGCATTAACATCAACATCAATGCTGGCATTCAAAATACATCGGATATATGGTCTACAAAATAATGATGGCGATGATGATGAACCTTAAGACCATAGAGCGATGGAGAAGCACCCAAATTAAGAGCCATCCAGACAGACAGATAGAAGAACTCAAATACTCCATTCATTGCCAAAATAAAGGAGAAAATTTCCCAGCTAATAGAGCTCTCAGCATCATCTCAAACTGGATGTGGTGTTAAGATTATTTTCTTAACAACGAAAATTGTTGGCGAATTAAAGAATTTGCGGACTCCGCCGTTGATTGTCTTCTACGGCGATAAATTATCTCATAATCAAGACCACGGAAATGTTGAATATTATTTCGCGTAGACGCTATGGTTTAAAGTGTCTAGACAAAGGAGGTAGATTAAATTTCTTGTAGTACTCTATACCCTATACAAGGGTAGTTTTTATATAAAAGTAAAATACTGAAATAATTGCAGATCCAATTTTTTTTACCTTTATAGACTGCTCTTCGGATTTTGACTTGATGTTAGGTTATGCGTCAAAATTGTTTGATGTAGAATTTGGAAAGAAAATGTATAGAATAGTGGAAAATCTTTAGCTTATCTTGAGGTTGAAAAAATGACCCTCTCCTTGATGATATGCCCCTTACATTTGGAGTAGTATGATTAACTATCGCAACATTTTTTACACCCTCACCCATATGGCTATAGAGGGTTTATATCATTTGCTACGGACCAAATCCGTTTCAGGACAGTTGGAATCGATCTAGTCCGACCGTCCGTATGTTGTTGTTGTTGTAGCAGCTCATATACCTGTGTTCGTTCTCCATTCAATCAATCTCCATTCTGACTCCATTCAATCAGGTTCTGCTTCTAAGTCCAGTCTCAAAAAGGATGCATCCAGTATGGGTTGTGTCCATAACGAGAATGGAGTTAGGTGAGTAGTGTCATTTGGGCCTGTGCACGTCTCTGTTAATCCGGGCCCAGTAGGACTTTAGGCGACTGCACCATCCATAGAGGCTCTCTCTTATACCTCTGTAACTCTATCTCTAGATCATGAAGGTCTTTCCTAACGTGCCTGGACGGAGGTTCCTTATCCACAAGATGGTGATTCAGATGGCTTTATCTATAACACCAGGAGGTATTGCATTGACAGCATTTTGTTATGCTCTTTCCGTCTGTCTGTCTAGCTGGTGCGCACGATAACTCTCGAAGGGAGTATCCGATTTGATCTAAACTTGGAAAATCGCAATATTATTATCAAACTTTTCATCGAGTTCGGAAATGGACAATATCGGCCCGCTCCATCAAGTACCTCCCCACAAAGGATAAAAAATTCGAATAATTTTAAGTCTTATAAAATGTGATGTAAGTGTCCGTTTGTCTACAAACGCCCAAGCTCTGCTGTGAAGATGAAAGATATCGCTCCACTCCTTCTGGTACCTCCCCCACGAAGGGTCAAAATTTTGATTAACCAAAACGATCATAAAATCCGAAATAAGCATAAGGTTCTTTTCAAATTACACACATCACAATATTTTTATTAAGCCAAGGACTGGTATGAAGGTGATATATATCGGTCAACTCCTTCTTGTACCTCCCCCACAAAGGGTCAACATTTTGAGCAGTCATAAAGCTCATAAAACGCGAAATTAACATCCGATTCGACTCCTACTTGGGACATTTCAAAATTTCTATCAACACAAAATCTGTTATTAGGATGGATGAGATTGGACCATTTCTTCTGGTACCGTCCCCATATAGAGTTCAAGATTTTGAAAAACAAAACGCTCAAAGAAAGCGAAATAAGCATCCAACACTCTTCAAAATTTAACACATCCAAATATTTTTGCTATAGCTAGATCTGTTGTGAAGATGATATACAGGGTGAGATGAAAAAACTGCAACCCATTTCAGACTTCTGTCATTTCTAAGCCACTCGTCCGACAACATTCGTTGTCCAGCAGTTTGTTAACAAACAAAATGATCGTTTTTACTTGCCAAAGAGGTTAGCTGAAAATGTGCACCTTCGGTTGGCCACCAGAACTCAAGCGCCGGCCATGGTGATGGTGTGGGCTGCCATAACAGCCAATAGTCGCTCTCCGCTCGTATTAGAATAAAAGCCGAATATAATCCCGAAAATGTTCTGGAGGGTGTATTAAAGCCTTGGGCACGCAAACATTTTGGCCGCAGACCTTGGACATTCCAACAGGACTCAGCACCATCGCACTCAGCACGCGTCATCCAAGAATGGTAACATAATGAGGTTCCTCGCTTTATTTCCAGTGCACAATGACCACCGAATAAAAGCCGAATATAATCCCGAAAATGTTCTGGAGGGTGTATTAAAGCCTTGGGCACGCAAACATTTTGGCCGCAGACCTTGGACCTTGGACATTCCAACAGGACTCAGCACCATCGCACTCAGCACGCGTCATCCAAGAATGGTAACATAATGATGTTCCTCGCTTTATTTCCAGTGCACAATGACCACCAATGACCATTTCCGGATGCCAATCCATTGGACTATTGTGTCTGGAGTATTTTGGAAAACAAGGTTGGCACATAAAAATACAAAAGTGTCGATCACCTCAAGCAAGCGCTTCGCCGGGAATGGGCCAAAATACCGCACAGCAGAATTCGGACAGTGTGTGACGGTTTTATTGTCCGTTTGTAGGTCATAATTCGTGCCAAAGGTGATCAATTCGAACAAATCTAGACTTATTCTAAATTTTGATGGTATTTCCGACATTTTTTGCTTTCATTCAATAAAATTCAAAAAATTAAAAATTATTGCGTTTGATTTTGTTGCCGTTTTTTTATCTCACCCTGTATATATGGATTTTCCTATTTCGCTGAGCTGAGTCGATCCAGCTATGTGTGTGTGTACGCCCGTATATCAGGGTATCCATGTTAATTTGTAGCCACGCTACAGGTCGCAATTATGGCCCGATCCTCACGAAATTGAAAATCTAGGTGGGGTTTGTGTCAGAATAGAAGCCGATTGTTTTTGAAGATGATAGCAAATTATTTAGGTGTTGAAAAGGACCAAACACAGAGAAAACAAACTGATTTTGTTGTTGCTCTACAGGCCACAATTATAAACCAATCGAAGCGGAATTTTGCATGGAGTTAGGGTTTAGGCAGAAGCCTACCAATTTGGGCTCTCATCGACAATATTTCACGGGTAAAATAAACTATAAATTTTATGTCAAAAAATCCGAAATTTTCCGCTAAACCGCGAATATTTTTTATCCCAGCCATATCACAAGTACATTAACAGGTCACTTCTTACGATTACACTGATGTTAATAGCCAACAAATCGGATATATAGCAAAATATAATATAAAAGAAATAGATTTTAGTTATTCTCTTTATAAGTCAAGTCAGATTTTCACAATTCTCTTCAATCCGGAATGGTTTCTTGCCAGAAAAAAGGATAATATCTAGGAAAATCGCATAAAAATGTGACAATAAAAATGTGAATATTTTTTGATTACTTATTTTTTCCAATTTTTGTCTTATTTTTTATCGCATGCGATTTTTCAATTTGACATTTTCTAAATATTTTGTACACCCTGCTAAACTATGAGTTGAGGGTATTATATACCGGACGCAATTATCGTGCTATGCGCACTAAATTTTGCATGGGGTTAGGGTCAGAATTAAAGCCTGTTGTGTTTGAAGATGTACATTTAGGGGTTCAAATGGACCAAAAAATCAACATTTTTCTGATTTTACAGTCGCTCTACAGGTCGCAATGGAAAACCAATCGACACGGAATTTTGCTGAGGAGAGAGTTAAGTACAGGGAAGAAGTCTAGCATTTTGGTTGACCATTTGATTATATTTAGCTTTAAAATATATCACAACTTTCGTGTGAAAGTGTTTTGAATACCCACCAAAACGACGGACTGGAAATGCCTCCGGTCAAAAAGCTAAGGGTAGGGCTCTATGACATCATACCAAAAACGGAATTTTCCAAACTGGATCTGGATATGAGGGGCCTTTCAACATAATATAGTGTTGTAGGGTATCACATGGTCGGCCCCGCACGACCATAGCCATTGCTTACTTGTTATACCCTCCACCTTTGAAAGGAGGGTATATTAACTTTGTCATTCCGTTTGTAACATCCTTAAATATTCGTTGTAGACCCAATAAAGTATATATATCATAATCAGCATTAAATTATAAGTCGATTTAAAGATCTCTGTCCATCTGTCTGTCCGTCAGTCTGTTAAAATCTCGATACAGCCCACATTATTTGTCGTAGATCGCCAAAATTTAGCAGAGCAAAGTTGTGTTGTGTCTAGGATGGTTGGCATTGAAAATGAGATATATCGGTCCACGTTTTGGTATAGTCCCCATGTAACGGTATCTCCTGATATTCGGGTTTTTGATGGTTTTTGTCACATTTTTTCACGGATTTGTCTAAAAATTGGTAATTGTTGGTCATAATGGGTTCTTGCTGCGGTGGCGAAACATTGTATGTATAGGTCCAAGTTTTGGTATAGTCCCCATATAACGATACCTTCCGATATTTAATATTTTGATGATTTTGCGATATTTTTCCACGAATATGTCTAAAAATTGGTATTTGTGGGACACAATGGGTTCTAATGTTTCCTTTACCCTAAGGTGGAGGGTATTAAAAGTTTGGCCCCGCTTACTTGTTTTAGATACTGGAATTACAATCTTTTTGGTTTTCTTTAAGTGTTCCTAGAGGAAAAATTATAATATTGAGCCCAATATTGCACAAAATAAAAAAAACCTCCAAAACTTATAATCGTTAAGTTGCAATGGAAATTGTGATGGTCAGTTACACCTAATGCCAAATTACAGCCTTTACTAAGCCCACACATTGTCTAAAGTATCTTAAATTTAATTTAAGTATTCAATTTTGCATTTAATATATCTTTTAATAAATAATGTATATTCACTTAAAGAATTTCGAAGTGCTAAAGTGCCAATTAGAAAACTACTAAATATTCCAGCTGAACAACCGCAATTATGTGTGTTATTGTTCCGTATATGAGGCCATAACATTTAGTTGGATTATTCATAATTCCCATAACCAATTAAATTCTATTATTTGTCGACTTGTGAGTCGAAACGATGCTGGTGCTGGTGCTGTTGCTGCCAATGATGAGGATGATGATGTCCCATAAGAAGGATGTGTCGGTTCTTAAACTCGTTTGTGGTTATGTATTTTTGTTCATCATCATTTTTTTGTCGTTGTTGCTTTTGTTGTAGTTTCTTTATTTAATTCCTGTTTCCGATGTTTAAGTTAATGTTTTATTGAAAGCCTCCTGAGTGTAAGTTTATGGGAGTGTAAGTATGAGGGTCTGTGTGTGTGTGAGAGTGTATAATTATGATTCATGCCAAGTGTACATGTGTCTGTTGTTATGTGTGCTGGACATGTTCCATTGAAGTTTGTCAAACACATACACACACACACATGACAAACATAATTGTTACAAATAACTTTTGATAGTTATAATTAATTCTCACTGGAGTCTACGTTACGAACATGGTTATGGACCCCGGCGATGATGTCGATTGTCTGTGCTAGCTGTTTTTATTTAGTTTTTGTGCCATAAGGAAAGTAGTTGATTTGGTGGCCTATCTAGCCACAGTGGCTATAAAAATGTACAATTTTTATACCCTACAACACTGAGTGTGGGCGGTATTATAAGTTTGATTGGGCCCAAAATTAAAGAATGTATATATGGATCTTCCTATCTCGCCGAGCTGAGTTGATCTAGCTATGTATGTCCGTCCGTCCGTAATCAAGCTACAGGTCGCAATTATGGCCCGATCCTCAAGAAATTGAAAATGGAGGTGAGGTTAGAGTCAGAAAAGAACCCTTTTGCTTTTGGAGATGATCGCACAATATTTAGGGATTGAGTTGGACCAAAAACAGAAAAATTTCCTGATTTTGCAGTTGCTCTGTAGGCCACAATTATGAACCAATCGACACGGAAATTTATATGGGGTTAGAGTTTAGGACTGGGCAGAAGCCTGCCAATTTGGGAGGCCATCGGATAATATTTAGCGGGTAAAATAGACCGTAACTTGTATCTAAGAAAATAGGAGTGCGATGGTGCTGAGTCCTGTTGGAATGTCCAAGGTCTGCGGCCAAAATGTTTGCGTGCCTAAGGCTTTAATACACCCTTCAGAATATTTTCGCGATAATATTCGGCACTTATTCTGATGCCACCGTGGATTAATAAGAGCGGAGAGCGACTATCGGCTGTTATGGCGGTCCAAACCATCACCATGGCCGGCGCTTGAATTCTGGTGGCCAACCGAAGGTGCACATTTTCAGCTGACCTCTTGGCCAAATAACACGATCATATTTTTTGTTTATAAACAGCGGGACAACGAATGCTTTCCCATCGGAGAAAACCAAATTCGGCAGTCCACCACTTTCGGCCAAGCGAAGCAACAGTTTAGCTCTTTTAAGTCAATCACGAATAACTTTTTTCTGGAAAATGTCGATATAACTGGAATAATGGATTAGAAATGATAGCAGTTTGAAGTTGGTTGCAGTTTTTTCATCTCACCCTGTATGGGGAGATACCGACATATGCGGGCTATACGTCATTCATATCATCATTTGTCATTTGGCTGCATTACCCTGTTGGAACATTAGGTATGAAATTTGAAACAATTGTGGTGAATAACTACTATTATATGGGGCGGCTATTTAATGACCCGGACCTTCATGGGCAATTTTCGGTCACATGCTGTAATTCCCAGTAGGAATGGTAATTACGAAATTTGAAACACTTGTGGTGAATACTGTAGCTAAAACCATCAACATACCGAATATAGGTAGGTACCCTTATATGGGTGCTACACGAATCCTGGACCTGCATTGGCAATTTTCGGTCATTGGCTGTAGCATCTATTAGGAACTTCAAATGCGAAACTTAAAATATTTTCGGTGAATAATGTCGCTAAAGCTATCAACATACCGAATAGAGGGAGGTACAGCCGTATGGGCTACTTAGTCCTATTTAGACCATTTTCAATACCAAAAGTCCTGCAGGTCACACAAACATCTGATTAAAATTTTTTCAACCTACTTCAATTCGTTCGGAAGCTGGATGTTGGGCGGACATCATTAAATCAACAGAGAATTATATGCTAATCAAGAATTTTTATACTTTGTAGGTTCTAAAAGGTATATTTCGAGGTATTACCAACGGAATGACAAACTTAAACTCCACACTATTTATACCCTACACCACATAGTGGTAAGGGTATTATGTCTTTGTGCATTTGTTTGTAACATGAAGAAGGAAGCGAGATAGATCCATAGTTACTTTTGACGATCTCCATAGAATCACTTTCTGAGTTGATTTACGCATGTCAGTCCATCTGTCCATGTATTCTTGTGAACAAAATGCAGGTCGCATTTATTATCCGATTGAGATGAAATTTTCCAAACAACATTTGTTTGGCCCAAGGACGAACCCTATTGAAATTGGTAATTGGTAATCGATAAAAATTTAGATATAGCTGCCATATATATCTTCGTCCGATTTGTCTTTTATTGTGCACCAAACGTGTAATATCAGCCCAAATAGTATGGAATTTTGCACATACGACCAAATTAGGCCTGAAAATAAGTGTGCTAAATTTGATCAAAATCTGAAATCAGATATAGGTATACCTCCCATATATATTGTTCATCCGATTTGTTATTTTTGTCCTCCGCAGCCATAATATGCATTCTGTAACAACAATATTTGGGGAAATATATCAAATGCAGCTCAAAAATACATTTGCTAAATTTTATCGAGATCGGTTCAGATTTGGATATAGCTCCCATATATAACTTCGTCCGATTTACTTTTTATTGTTCACCAAACGTCTAATATTTGCCCAAATGGGATGGGATTCGGCATTTACGACCGAATTGAGTCTAGAAGAGTCTGTAGCTCCCATATACATTGTTCATCCGATTTGTTATATGTGTTACTCACAGCCGTAATATGCACTCTGTAACAACGATATTCAAGGAAATATATCAAATACAGCACAGAAATATCTTTGCCAAATTTTATCGAGATCGGTTCAGATTTGGATATTGCTCCCATATATATCTTTATCCGATTTCCAATTAATTGTGCACCAAATGGGCAATACAAGTCCGAATTAAAAACTTTTAATTGTTATGTGGAGCTCTACTAAATTAGCAAGGTGGTGTAAGGTATCATAAGGTCGACCCGCCCGATTTTAAGACTTTCTTTACTGGTTTTCCTATAAACTTACTTGAAGGGATTTGCCCATCTAAAACCAGTAAAGAAAGTCGTTAAGTCGGGCGGGGCCTATTTTATGATACCCTACACCACTGTGATAATTTAGTTGAGCTCCACTTAATAATTAAAAGTTTTTTTATGGGAGAATTCAATCATACACGCTATGATTATAATTATAATTTAAAATTCAAAGGACTAAATATGGCGAAGCATTTGTATCTTTTAAATTCGGACTTATATTGCCCATTTGGTGCAAAATTAATTTGAAATCAGATAAAGACATATATTGGAACTATATCCAAATCTGAACCGATCTCGATAAAATTTGGCAAAGATATTTCTGTGCTGTATTTGATATATTTCCTTGAATATCGTTGTTACAGAGTGCATATTACGGCTGTGAGTAACAAATACAACAAATCGGATGAACAATATATATGGGAGCTATAGCTATATCTGAACCGATCTTCACCAAATTTGGCATACTACCTTCTAGGCTAAATTCGGTCGTATGTGCCAAATTCCATCCCATTTGGACAAATATTAAACGTTTGGTGCACAATAAAAGGTAACTCGGACGAAGTTATATATGGGAGCTATATCCAAATCTGAACCGATCTCGATAAAATTTAGCAAAGGCATTTCTGAGCTGCATTTGATATATTTCCCCAAATATTGTTGTTACAGAGTGTATATTACGGCTGCGGAGGACAAAAATAACAAATCGGATGAACAATATATATGGGAGCTATAGCTATATCTGAACCGATTTCAATCAAATTTGGCATACTTATTTTCAGGTCTAATTTGGTTGTATGTGCAAAATTCCATACTATTCGGGCTGATATTACACGTTTGGTGCACAATAAAAGGCAAATCGGACGAAGATATATATGGGAGCTATATCTAAATTGTTACCGATTATCTCCAATTTCAATAGGGTTCGTCCTTGGGCCAAACAAATATTGTTTGCAAAATTTCATCTCAAGCGGATAATAAATGCGACCTGCATTTTGTTCACAAGAATACATGGACAGACGGACGGACGGACGGACTGACATGCATAAATCAACTCAGAAAGTGATTCTATACATATCATCAAAAGGAACTAAGGGTCTATCTCGTTTCCTTTTGACTGTTACAAACAAATGCACAAAGACATAATACCCTGACCACCTTGTGGTGTAGGGTATAAAAAATTGATTGATAGTCCCCCAACTGCCACCTGCCAACCCCTACACACCACTGTCCAACCATCATACATGTGTGTTGCCATTGTCATAAAAGGTCTCAAAGCTCAAAAGTTGACACTTTACCAAAGACAATAATTAGGAATGTGTGTGTGTGTGGGGGTGGCGGTTATGTAAAACACAGTATTCAAACTCAAAATTAACATACAAAAGAAATAATGGAGCTACTGGTTTTTGTGGTTAAATAAAAAAGAACAAACTAGAAGCGAAGGGATTACAAATGTGGGAATAGTTGGAGATGCTTGAATGGATCATAAACTCCAACCACACTACCACTATTACTACTACTCCAGTGGGGAGTGAATGTTAATGAACTGCACCAGACAAGAAAAAAAAACTAAAACCAAAAAGAATGCCAGTGAATAAAACGCCTTTTGTGGCACTTTGCTAGACTTCAAAAGAATTGTTAACGAACTTTTAGAATAAGTGCAGCGGCGACCATTACCAGCGACCGAGAGCGACAACAAAAGTCATTAAAAGGCCCTTCTTTGGCTTTATTTCTACCCTTCCTCTCTTTCTAACTGGTGTTACACATGGTAATGATGATGGTTTGGTTACTGGGTTGGTTGGTCGGCTAACTGCTTGATTTGCAATTTCCATTGAAATTCTGCTATTTTTTTATCTGCAAGCCTTAATTTTATAGTCTTGACACGTAATCGTATGTAAATATTTTGAAGTGAGTAGAGAGCGTTGCTCCGTTTTGCAAAAAAATACAGCAACAACAAAGGTCTTAATTTTGTCTATAAAGTGTTAATTGCTTAATTAAATGCTCCATTTTCTATTTGGTATGTAGATATATTTGGAATGGTATAACCCAACCCATTGGCAGCAGAACATCATTCAATTATGAGAAAATGAATACTGTTTTAAGTTTGCAGCGGTTGGTACCATTATTTGGAATTACCAAGCCAAAGGGTGGTAGAAGTGCATATATTACAGTTTTACTTTGATTATCAGAGTAATTTTAGCAAAATTGACATTTTGCATTAGAGTGACCAGGTACTTTACTGAAAAAGCAAGGAATATGTGAAAAATAAATATAGTCCAATTCGATGCTATTGTTTTTTTTAAGAGTAGAAAATAAAACCGGTAAAGAATGTCTTGAAGTCGGGCGGGGCCGACTTTATGATACCCTACACTACTTTGCTAATTTAGTAAAGCTCCGCATAACAATTAAAAGTTCATACACGCTATGATTATAATTTAAAGTTCAAAGGACTGAATATGCCGAAGCATTTTTATCTTTTAAATTCGGACTTGTGCAAAATTAATTTGAAATCGGATAAAGATATATATGGGAGCTATACCCAAATCTGAACCGATCTTGATAAAATTTGGCAACGATATTTCTGAGTTGCATTTGATATATATCCCTGAATATCGTTGTTACGGAATGCATATTACGGCTGTGGGTAACAAATACAACAAATAGGATGAACAATATATATGGGAGCTATAGCTATATCTGAACCTATCTTCACCAAATTTGACAAACTAGCTTCTGGGCTCAATTCGGTCGTAAGTGCCAAATTTCATCCCTTTTGGGAAAAAATTAGACGTTTGGTGCACAATAAAAGGTAAATCGGACGAAGTTATGTATGGGATCTATATCCAAATCCGAACCGATCTCAACAAAATTTAGCAAATGTATTTCTGAGTTGTATTTGATATATTTCCCATAATATTGTTGTTACAGAATGCATATTACGGCTGCGGAGGACAAAAATAACAAATCGGATGAACAATATAGCTATAGCTAGAGCTATAGCTATATCTGAACCGATTTCGATAAAATTTGGCGTACTTATTTTCAGGCCTAATCTGGTTGTATGTGCAAAATTCCATACCATTCGGCCTGATATTACACGTTTGGTGCACAATAAAAGGCAAATCGGACGAAGATATATATGGGAACTATATCTAAATTTTGACCGATTATCTCCAATTTCAATAGGGTTCGTCCTTGGGCCAAACAAATTTCATCTGGATTGGACAATAAATGCGAACTGTAATTTATTTACAAAAATACATAGGCAGACAGACGGACGGACGGACGGACGGACAGACGGACATGTATAAATCGAGGCAGAATGTGATTCTATGCAGATCATCAAAAGGAACTATGTGTCTACCTCGTTTCGTTTTGCCTGTTACAAACAAATGCACAAAGACATAGTACCTTGACCACCTTGTGGTGTAGGTTATAAATATGGTAGCTCTAATAGCCCCAAATCTTTATATCCTCAAGGTGTCAAAAAAAAAGAAATTCATAATTTGCTTTCAGATAGAAAAGAATTACTAAATATTAGCCATAAGAACAAATTACTGGAGATTTTTCAAGCCTTGACGAGTATATTCTTTGATTTGTTCTGTGTATTTCTACGCCCTGTACCACAAAATAAAGCAGAATAGTTTGAAAATACAGCCTAGTTTGAATACTAGCCTAATTTGAAGTTTGCAGTCAACAAACACTTGTAATAGTGCCTTTACATATTGATCCAGTATCGATGTTGTTGCATACGAAGGAGAACAAGTAAGAAACCAGCTAGGTTCGTCGGGACCGAGCATTTAATAACCTCTATCATTTGAAAGAAACTTGCAAAATGTAAAAAGTGTTAAAAAATGCCTCTATAGTTTTTAAAATTCCGAATATTAAAGTAAAATTGAGTTAAATGAAAACGTTGACCTCTATAGCCAATTATCTGCCAGAGAAGTTGGTGCCATTTACGAACAACTAAGTTTAAGATAGTTCTGTTGGAAATAAAATAATTCTGTTAAAAAGTGTAGCTGAAATCATCAAAATACAGAATAGCGGGAGGTAGAGTAATATGGGGCCTATACCAAAACTTGTAGTCAGTTCTATCCAAGGATGTTGCCTAATGCCGGGAATAAAAACTGCCAATTTACGACCTTGCTGTAATTAAACTTGCTGGATGAAAATTGTGACTACAACAACCGAAATACTATACTAAAACGTGAACCTACTTGGTCCATTTTCAATACCAAAAGTCCTGCAGACATAAAATACATCTGAGTATAATATGATCAACTTAATTAATTTCGTTCGTGGCCCAAACAAATGATTTGTAGAACATTTCATCCCAATCAGACAATAAATGCGACCTGTACTTTATTTACAAAAATACATGGGCAAACGGATAAACGGAGGGTCCTAAAAATTGCTGAATGCTTAGTTGTTTTTTTTCTGAATGCTTAGCTGTTTTTTTACTTGTTATACCCTACAACACTATGTGTTTGGGGTATTATAAGTTTGATTGGGCCAAAAGTTATGTAACACCCCGAAAGATTGGCCCACGACATAGAAAACTATATATGGATCTTCCTCTATCGCCAAGCTGGGTCGATCTAGCTATGTATGTTCATCCGTCAGTCCGTTTGTCCATGTTAATTTGTAATTACGCTACAGGTCACAATTAAGGTGCGATCCTCACGAAATTAAGAATGGAAATGGGGTAAGGGTCGGAATAGAACTCTATTGCTTTTGGAGGTGATAGAAAAATATTTATTTATGAAATGAAAAACAAAAACCGAAAAATTGCTTGATTTGGGAGCTGCTCTACAGGTCGCAATTATAGACCAATCGACGCGGAATTTTGCATGTTGCTAGGGCTGGTCAGAAGCCTACCATTTTGTTTGGTCATCGTACAATATTTAGCGGGAAAAATGGATCATAACTTTTATGTAAAAAATATGAAAAATTCCACTAAACCGCGAATATTTTAATTTTCGGCGAAATCAAAAGTACACTAAAATTTCACTTCTGACCGTTACAGTGTTACTGACAGCCAAGATATCGGGTACTTAGCACAATAGGTACAATATATATGTTCAAGGAATTGATGTTAGTTATTGGGCTTATAAGTAAAGAACCGCTGGGCTGAGTTTGAAAATTTCCAATAATTCGGAATGGTCTCTTGTCAAAAAACGAAAAAAATATGCCAATAACAGTATGAATATTAGTTGTCAAATTTTTATTGCATATGCTTTTTTATTTTTGACATACAATTTTAATTTGTACATTTTGTACTATTGTTTACACACTTCAACACTATGTTTTGAGGGTATTATATTCAGGTCGCAATTATCGCCAAATCCTCAAGAAATTTTGCATAGAGGTAGTGTAAGGTACAGAATAGGAGCCTATTTATTTAAAGATGTATATTAAATGCACCAAAATAATTAAAATTGTCCTAATTTTTCACTACGGGTCACAATTAAAAACCAATCGCCACGGAATTTTGCGTGAGCAGAGCGTTAAGGACAATGCGAAGAGGGCTGACAATTGGTAAAATCTACCACGACTTTTATGTAAAATTGTTTTGATATAAATCCCAATCAGAACGAAAGAGAGGGATAAATATAGGGCAAATACCCCCGTCATAGACCAACGGTAACATTTATGCAGGACTGTATGGCGTTATTTAAAAAAAATCGTTTGGTTTGGACCTAAGGAGGTTTTCCAATACATTGTAATGTTGTAGGGCATCACATGGTCGGCCTAACACGAATATAGAGTTTGCTCACTTTTTATACCCTACAACACTATGTGTTGGGGGTATTATAAGTTTGATTGGGCCAGAATTTATGTAACACCTCGAAATATTGGTTTCCCATATAGGAAAGTATATATGGATCTTCCTAGCTCGCCGAGCTGAGTCGATCTAGCTATGTATGTCCGTCCGTCCGTCTGTCCGTCTGTCCATGTTAATTTGTAATCACTCTACAGGTCGCAATTATGGCCCGATCCTAACGAAATTTTGCACGAAGGTGGGGATAGGGTCAGAATAGAAGCCTTTTTCTTTTGAAGATGATCGCCAAATGTTTAGGGGGGTTGAAATGGACCAAATACTGAAAAAATGTCTGATTTTGCAGTAGCAATTATAGACCAATCGACGCGGAATTTCGCATCTAGCTACATGCGAAATTCCGCGTCGAGTTTAGGGCGGGGAAGAAGCCTACCAAGTTGGGTGGTCATCGGAAATATTTAGCGGGTAAAATAGACCATATATTTTGTGTTGAAAAAATTCAAAATTTTTCATTAAACCGCGAATATTTTAAATCCCGGGGAAATCACAAAGCCATGACAAGGTTACTTCTGATCTTTACATTGATGTTAACATACAACAAAACGGATATATAGCAAAATATGTGCGATATATACGTCTATCAAAGAAGATATCCTTAAAAGATCCCTTATATGTCGAGAACGGCTGAACTGATTTCGACAGTTCTCATTAATTCAGAATGGCCTCTTGGCAGGAAAGAAAAAACGTCAAAAAAGTCGCCTAAAAATATCTCTCTAAAGATGAAAATATTGATTTTGTAAAATGTTCTCATATTTTTTTTCAATTTTGTCATATTTTTGGCATATTTTCATTTTGAATTAAACATTTGGTAATATTTCTACAGCTAACAAAACTAAGTAGTTAGGATATCAGGATATCATATACAGATCGCATTTATGGCCCGGTCCTTACGAAATTTTGCATGGGGATAAGATGAGGGTCGGAATAGAAGCCTACTCTTTTTGGAGATGATCGCCATATATGTTGGGGTTGAAATGGACCAAAAAACTGCAAAATTGTCAGCAGGTAGTAATTATAGTCCGATCATTTGCACATTTGAATGGGGGTTACCGGACATTGAAAAAGCCAAGCAGTTTTGGATGGCCATCCAAAAATATTCAATGTGCGAAATAGTTTGCCAACTTTTGTAGACAAAGTACGAAAATGTCAATTACAGTGACTTCTTGGAGAATTCAAAAATACAGGAAAGACGCACTTCTGACTATTTCGTTAGCGCTGATTTCGTTGAAGAATATAGTCAAATATCTGTATCTCATATAGATGCGTTTCAGTCAAAAACCAATAATAAATGTTAATCTTTTGCCACTTCTGAGAGATTATAGGTCTTTGGGAAATATTGGTTCCAGATCTAGGAAGACAATTTACGTGTAACATCTACCAATAAATTGGAAATGAGCAAATTAGTTTAAGTTGTTATTATTCGAAAATTAGAAAACGAAACCTGATGGATTTCTTTTAATATTTTTCACAATATCTTGTGGAATTCTTTCGAGTATCTCGCCTATATAAACTGTATCGTTTATTATAGTGTTGTAGGGTATTCAACGGTCGGCCCCGCTCGACTGTAGCCTTTGCTTACTTGTTTTGGATATACGTTTGTAGCAGGCAAAAGGAGACAGTTCGTATATCTGTCGGTCCCTCTGTGTATTTTTAAAACAAAGTATAGATCGCATTTATGCAATTTTTGGCGTATTTATTTTTTGGCCCAGAGATAAACCGTAGTGAAACTGGTGATTATCGGTTCGGATTTGGGTATATCCCAGATTTGTGTATATTCGTCCGACTTTATTTTCGAATTTAGTCGAGAATATATGTCTATTATAGTGAAAGTCGGCTTTGGTAGGTATAGTTTTCAATATTTTTATTTCGTCCAAAGACGTCACATAGAATATACAAACTCTGGCGTCAAATTTAGTGGAAATCGATTAAGATTAAAACAAAGCTCCCCTATGCCTTATTTCACACTTTCTCTCCAAGAGTGACCCTCATACATATTTGCACAGGCCAACCCTTTTTTCAATCGATCAATAATAATGTGGTGCGATTTAGTACTTTTCGTACCTTAGAATGCGAATTTCACTTCAATGTTATATATTATCTTCCTTCATCAAAGGTGTTCCTCGTACTCCTTTTCAAAGAAACAGTTCCTTACAATGGTGTACATCTTTGTGCTCTTTGAGTACGAATTGCCTTAAATCAACCAGGATTAAAAATTCGGTGTAGAGCAATTTTGCTTAAACAAATTTCACTCAAAATCCAACTTTCAGAGACAGCTTCTTAGTCGGAGTCTTGAACAAAACAAAACAAAAAAGGTAAAAGTTAAAGTTCGGCCGGGCCGGGCCGGGGAATACATTCCACCATTTGAAACAAATTTGGAAAATTTCAAAAATAATAAAATCCTTTAAAAATTCTGTTAAAATCGTAAAAATACCGAATGGAGCCTTTTTATTGGGGTATATACGAAGATGCGGACCTGCATAGGCAACTTTCGTTAACCATTACAGTATTTAATTCCGAAACTTGAAAATCTTCCAGTGAATAACATAGCTAAAATCATCAAAATAACGAATATAGGGAGGTACCGTTATATCGGGGCTATACGAAGGCCAGGCAATTTTTTGTTTGTGCAAAATTTTTGCTTCCTATCTTTATTCGTTTTGACTCTAATGGGATTAGAAGAGATGGTCGGACAGAGGGCTAAATCGTCTTAAAATTTTACGCAGATCAAGAATATATATACGTCGTTAGGTCTAAAATTATTATTTCGATGAGTTACAAACGGAATGGCGAACTTAATATACCCACCATACTATGTATGGTGGAGGGTATAAAAGGGATTCAGACTTCACAACCCTGTTATACACCCTTTATAACATCAGTGACCCTCATGCCAAATTTCAAGGTTATAGTTTCTGACGTTTATAGGAGAATTAAAATTTTAAGGAAGGTACTACAATTTCGGCCCTGATGAAATTATGAGACTCATTACTTACTCAAAATTTAAATTTCGCCTCAAAGCCCTTCAATGTTGCATAATTTTATGGTGGAAATTTATGAAATTAAAATCCAACCATTATTTACAAATTTAAAATCTTCCGCAATAACAAACAATTTCCATAATAATTAACAATTTAAAGCAAAACTTAATTTCCATAACCGCAAATCTCCGCAAACTAAATTCTAAGTTAGAACTACAGCCGAAATTCCTTTCTTGTTGGTTTGTTCACCCCATTTTTTTTCCATTTCCACTGCTGACAATTTGATCGTTTCAAAACGCTGGTGCGCTTCTGCTGTTTTTGTTGTTGTTATCACACTTAATGCCTGCAGCAACATTTGGTTTTATTGTATCGATGCGATGAGTTAGTCAAAGCAATTAAACCATGTCCAAAGGCTGGAAATTCCTGCCAGTCATAACCATTCAATGGCAGTCGGGCAACTAGGCAGGCAGCAGCAAACGGCATCAACAAATTCCGCAAACTTAAAACATAATTTCAGGCAACAAACCCAGCGACCAGCCACAGCTAGCCAACCAGTCAGCCATCCAACCAGCCATTGCGTAAACATCGTTAAATGTTGCAAACAAAAATTTTTGAAACATTTAAAGCCATCAGGCAAAGCTGGCCACTAATAGAACATTTCTGGCAATGACTGAGGCTAAAGGGGTGTCTGTAATTATTATTGGTGGCGTTCAAGTGTATTAAAGGACTAAATGTGACAAATTCAGCACATTTGTGGATGGACGAAATGAACGAAAGCGACCCAGAAAACATTTGTGGAAATTTTAAAGTTTAAAAAACCGAACAAACTTTGATGGAAATCACAAAATCCCCCCCAGAGGATTTTGCTATGCAAATTTCAAGGCCACAAACAGCTTTGTGTGTGTGTGTGCCCGTGCTTGTTTGTCTGTGAAAAGTAATCTCCCGAGTGATTTTATTCGAGTTACCAAATAAAACATTTGTTCAGGGCTTTGTTGCTCCGGCCAGAGAGATTGATTGTAGTTGTAGTTTTGATCGATTTAACGAAAAAATTACCATAAATTTTTATGGCAAAAATGGAAAAGCATGTGTATGTGTGTGTGTGTGCGTGCGTGTGTGTGGTCAAAATAACCCAAATCGTCAATGCATATTATTGGAAAATAAATATATTCATGGGATTGTTTGGCCATCAGTCTGATATCTGTGTGTGTGCGTGTGTGTGGCATGTTTCGAAAGCCATTCATCATTTATTATAGAGTAGTGTAAACAGCAGAAGTTCATGTGGCTTTTCAATATTGTTTGGAGTTAGAATATAATTAAAATTGACTTTTTTCGAGGAGGGGGGGAGGTAGGAAAAAAGGATTTGATGCTTTTTGTATGCATATTTTATGAATTTAAAATCGAATGTATCAAAAAGTTTTGCAACACTTTTTCTGTGATTAAATTGATGTCATGTGTAGCAAATGCTATATTAAAACCATGAACTCTTCTTTAAAAGGCGAGCAAGAATAGGAAAACTTTTGTAAAATATCATCATGTATTGCTGATATTTGTTATCCAATCATAGTACTCGGAATGAAGAGCAATTTTGAACAAATCTTGTGGGTTCCAAAAACAAACAAAAAAAAAAACAAGTAAGCAAAGGCTACAGTCGAGCGGGGCCGACCGTTGAATACCCTACAACACTATAATAAACGATACAGTTTATATAGGCGAGATACTCGAAAGAATTCCACAAGATATTGTGACAAATAATAAAAGAAAACCATCAGGTTTCGTTCTCTAATTTTCGAATAATAGCAACTTAAACTAATTTGCTCATTTCCAATTTATTGGTAGATCTTGCACGTAAATTGTCTTCCTAGATCTGAAACCAATATTTCCCAAAGACCTATAATCTCTCAGAAGTGGCAAACGATTAACATTTATTATTGCTTTTTGACTGAAACGCATCTATATGATATACAGCCATTTGACTATATTCTTCAACGAAATCAGCGTTAACGAAATAGTCAGAAGTGTGTCTTTCCTGTATTTGTGAATTCTCCAAAAAGTCACTGGAATGGACATTTTCGTATTTTGTCTATAAAAGTTGGCAAACTCCTTCACACATTGAATATTTTTGGATGACCATCCAAAACTGCTTGGCTTTTGCAATGTCCGGTAGCCCCCATTCAAATGTGCGTGAGGATCGGGCGATAATTACGACCTACTGACAATTTTGCAGTTTTTTGGTCCATTTCAACCCCTAAATATGTGGCGATCATCTCCAAAAATAGTAGGCTTCTATTCTAACCCTCATCTTATCCCCATGCAAAATTTCGTAAGGATCGGGCCATAAATGCGATCTGTATATGATATCCTGATATCCTAACTACTTAGTTTTGTTAGCTGTAGAAATATTACCAAATGTTTAATTCAAAATGAAAATATGCCAAAAATATGACAAAATGGAAAAAATATGAGAAAATTTTACAAAATCAATATTTTCATCTTTAGAGAGATATTTTTATGCGATTTTTTTCGACGTTTTATGTTTCCTGCCAAGAGGCCATTCTTAATTAATGAGAACTGTCGAAATCAGTTCAGCCGTTCTCGACATATAAGAGATTTTTCAAGCATATCTTCTTTGATAAACATATATATCACACATATTTTGCTATATATCCGTTTTGTTGGATGTTAACATCAATGTAAAGATCAGAAGTAACCTTGTCATGGCTTTGTGATTTAGCCGGGATTTAAAATATTCGCGGTTTAATGAAAAATTTTGAATTTTTTCAACAAAAAACATATGGTCTATTTTACCCGCTAAATATTATCCGATGACCACCAAAATGGTTAGGCTTCTTGCCAGCCCTAAACTCTAGCTACATGCGAAATTCCGCGTCGATTGGTCTATAATTGCGACCTGTAGAGCAAGTGCAAAATCAGGAATTTTTTCAGTTTTTGGTCCATTTCAACCCCTAAATATTATGCGATCATCACCAAAAGAAATAGGGTTCTATTCTGACCCTAGCCCCACCTCCATTTTCAATTTCGTGAAGATCGGACCATAATTGCGACCTGTAGAGTGATTACAAATTAACATGGACAGACGGACAGACGGACAGACGGACGGACGGACATACATAGCTAGATCGACTCAGCTCGGCGAGCTAGGAAGATCCATATATACTTTCCTATATGGGAAACCAATATTTCGTGGTGTTACATAATTTTTGGCCCAATCAAACTTATAATACCCCCAACACATAGTGTTGTAGGGTATAAAAATCGTTGTATCCTCTGTGGGTAAAATATTTTTGTACCCTACAACACTATGTGTTGGGGGTATTATAAGTTTGATTGGGCCAGAATTTATGTAACACCTCGAAATGTTGGTTTCCCATATAGGAAAGTATATATGAATCTTCCTAGCTCGCCGAGCTGAGTCGATCTAGCTATGTATGTCCGTCCGTCCGTCCGTCTATCCATGTTAATTTGTAATCACGCTACTGGTCGCAATTATGGCCCGATCCTTACGAAATTTTGCACGAAGGTGGGGTTAGGGTCAGAATAGAAGCCTATTTCTTTTGGAGATGATCGCCAAATGTTTAGGTGTTGAAATGGACCAAATACTAAAAAAATTTGGATTTTGCAGTAGCTATACAGGTCGCATTTATAGACCAATCGACGCGGAATGTAGCTAGAGTTTAGGGCAGGGAAGAAGCCTACCAATTTGGGTGGTCATCGGATAATATTTAGCGGGTAAAATAGACCATATCTTTTGTGTTAAAAAAAATTCAAATTTTTTCATTAAGCCGCGAATATTTTAAATCCCGGCGAAATCACGAAGCTATGACAAGGTTACTTCTGATCTTTATATTGATGTTAACATCCAACAAATCGGATATATAGCAAAATATGTGCGATATATATGTCTATCAAAGAAGGTATGCTAGAAAGATCTCTTATATGTCGAGAACGACTGGACTGATTTCGACAGTTCTCATTGATTCAGAATGGCCTCGCATAAAAATATCTCTCTAAAGATGAAAATATTGATTTTTTAAAATTTTCACATATCTTTTCAATTTTGTCATATTTTTGGGGTATTTTCATTTTGAATTAAACATTTGATAATATTTCTACAGCTAACAAAACTAAGTAGTTAGAATATCAGGATATCATATACAGATCGCATTCATGGCCCGATCCTTACGAAATTTTGCATGGGGATAAGATGAGGGCCAGAATAGAAGCCTGCTCTTTTTGGAGATGATCGCCATATATTTAAGGGTTGAAATGCACCAAAAAACTGCAAAATTGTCAGCAGGTCGTAATTAACGCCCTATCCTCACGCACATTTGAATGGGGGTTACCGCACATTGCAAAAGCCAAGCAGTTTCGGATGGCCAACCAAAAATATTCAATGTGTGAAATAGTTTGCCAACTTTTGTAGACAAAATACGAAAATGTCCATTCCAGTGAGTTTTTGGAGAATTCACAACTACAGGAAAGACGCACTTCTGACTATTTCGTTAACGCTGATTCCGTTGGAGAATATAGTCTAATGTCTGTATCTCATATAGATGCGTTTCGGTCAAAAACCAATATTAAATGTTAATCTTTTGCCATTTCTGAGATATTATAGGTCCTTGGGAAATATTGGTGCCAGATCTAGGAAGACCATTTAAGCGCAATTGGAAATTAGCGAATTAGTTTAAGTTGCTATTACTCGAAAATTAGAGAACGAAACATGATGGGTTTCTTTTATTATTTGTCACAATATCTTGTAGAATTCTTTCGAGTATCTCGCCTATATAAACTGTATAATTTATTATAGTGTTGTAGGGTATTCAACGGTCGGCCCCGCTCGACTGTAGCCATTGCTTACTTGTTAATCAATAATTTCTTAGAGAATTCTTCTCATATGACACACATACACAAAGTAAATATTCCAGAATGTTTTTAGTAATAAAATTGATTTGAATCAATTATGTAAATTTTTAATTAAAAAATGCAAATGCAATGTGAAAAGAAAACAAAGTTTTACAAAACGTCTTATAGACCTCAAAGCATTGGTCGCAAAATTGCGAAGTATTTCAAAGATTTTGATAATTAGATATATTTTTTTTCATAAAAAAATATATTTATTTGGTTAAATGAATAAAAACCAGTTAAAAAGTATCGGTTGGTTTTGCCGACAGATGTATATGCCAATGTTCGATTATTATAAAATATTTTGACTTCTGTTATGACTCGTGACTCTATGAAGTACCAATAGGAGAGGACCGATATATTCCGTCTAACTACCAGATCTTCGGTTCATAAAAATAGTAGGATGTGTGAAGACAATCGGACTCTTACATCATATTTTTTCAAGAGTTGTAATTATTCAAAATTTTGACCCTTTGTGGGAGAGGCACTTGATGGAGTGGACCAATACTATTTTAAAAATTCCCTTTCTGTGCAGAAAATATTTTTCCTTGCAAATTTCGACCAATTGTGGGGGAGGTACCAAAAGGAGTGGGCCGATATTGTCCATCTTTACACCAGACCTTGGGTTAATATAAATATTAGGATGTGTGAAATTTGAAGACAATCGGACTCCTAGATCACATTTTATGAGAGTTGCAATTATTCAACATTTTGACCATGAAGGGTGGGTCGATTTTGTCCATTTTCACACCTGACCTAGCACTGACTTAAATATTAGAATATGCAAAGATGGAGCAAAATCGGATTATCCTTTCTCTTTCTGTGCAAAAAATATATTTTTTGAAAATTTCGACCTTTTGTGGGGGAGGTACCAGAAGGAGTGGACCGATATTGCCCATCTCCGAACACGATCTAAGTTTGACAAAAATATTACGATGTACCCAGTTTGGACCAAATCGGATACTCCCTTCGAGAGTTATCGTGAACACCAGTCAACCAGACAGACAGACGGACGGACGTCGCTAGATCGACTCCAAATGTTTTGAAACGGATTTGGTCCAAAGAGACCTAGGGTCTAAAACTGATATTTCGACTAGGCACGTTTTGACCGTATCAAATTGTATATACTCTCTCTGGCCATATGGCTGAGGGTATAACCAGTAAAGAAGGTCTAAAATTCGAACGGGCCGACTTTATGATACCCTATACCACTTTGTATACTTAGTAGAGCTTCAAATAACAAATCGGATAAACAATATAGGATATATAACTATACCAGAACCGATTTCAAAATTTGATATACTAATTTTGTCGTTAGTGCCAAATTCCATCCCCTTTGGGCTAATATTAGACGTTTGGTAAACAAAAAAAGCAAATCCGACGAAGATATTTATGGGAGCTATATCCAAATCTAAACCGATCTCGATAAAATTTAGTAAAGGTATTTCTAACCTGTGTTTAATATATTTCCCCAAATATTGTTGTTACAGAGTGCATGTTACGGCTGCGGAGGACAAACATTACAAATCGGATGAACCATATATATGGGAGCTATAACTATTTCAGAACCGATTTTCATATCTAAATATTCCATTTGGAAAATATTGGAAAATGAGCTCGGGGTAAAGCCATTGAAATTCCAAAAACTGTAAGAACTTACACCGCAACGAAAATAAAATAGACTCAAAAGAGTGGCTTCGCTTGGCCGAATTTGGTTTTCTCCGATGAGAAAACATTCGTTGTCCAGCAGTTTGTAAACAAACAAAATGATCGTGTTTACTTGCCAAAGAGGTCAGCTAAAAAAGTGCACCTTCGTTTGGCCATCAGGACTCAAGCGCCGGCCATAGTGATGGTGTGGGCCGCCATAACAGCCGATGGTCGCTCTTCGCTCGTATTAATCGACCGTGGCATCAGAATAAATACCGAATATTATCGCGAAAATATTCTGGAGGGTGTAATAAAGCCTTGGGCAAGCAAACATTTTGGCCGCAGATCTTGGACATTCCAACAGGACTCAGCGCAATCGCGCTTAGCACTCGCCATCCAAGAATGGTTACAAAATGAGGTTCTTCATTTCCAGCGCACAATGGCCACCCAAATCTCCGGATACCAATCCGTTGGACTATTCTGTCTGGAGTATTTTGGAAAGCAAAGTTGGCACTAAAAAATACCAAAGTATCGATCACCTCAAGTAAGCGCTTCGCCGGTAATGGGCCAAAATACCGCAAAACAACATTCGGGCAGCGTGTGACGGTTTCATTGGCCGCGTAAAGACCATAAATCTAAACTTATTCTAAAATGTGATGCTATTCCGACATTTCTGCTTTCCTTCAATAAATCTCATAAATTCGCAATGGTCTTTTGCCAGAAAACGATAAAATCGAAGAAAATCCCGTAAAAATATGCCAATAAAAAAGTTAATATTTTTTCCCCATTTTTATCATATTTTTATTGTATGCTATTTTTTCAATTTTACTTACAATTTGGAATTGTACATTTCCGAGTATAATATACAGGTCGCAATTATCGCCCGATCCTCACGAAATTTTTTCATGGAGGTAGGTTTTTGATCAAAATTGAAGTCTATGTTTCATACCCTTCACCATACATAGTATGGAGATTGCAATAAGTTCCTCATTCCGTTTGTAACTCATCGAAATAATAATAGTAGACCTAAACAAGTAAGCAAAGGCTACAGTCGAGCGGGGCCGACCGTTGAATACCCTACAACACTATAATAAACGATACAATTTATATAGGCGAGATACTCGAAAGAATTCCACAAGATATTGTGACAAATAATAAAAGAAAACCATCAGGTTCCGTTATCTAATTTTCGAATAATAGCAACTTCAACTAATTTGCTCATTTCCAATTTATTGGTATATGTTGCACGTAAATGGTCTTCCTAGATCTGGAACCAATATTTCCCAAAGACCTATAATCTCTCAGAAGTGGCAAAAGATTAACATTTATTATTGGTTTTTGACTGAAACGCATCTATATGAGATACAGCCATTTGACTATATTCTTCAACGAAATCCGCGTTAACGAAATAGTCAGAAGTGCGTCTTTCCTGTATTTGTGTATTCTCCAAAAAGTCACTGGAATGGACATTTTCGTATTTTGTCTACAAAAGTTGACAAACTATTTCACACATTGAATATTTTTGGATGGACATCCAAAACTGCTTGGCTTTTGCAATGTCTGGTAACCCCCATTCAAATGTATATATGGCGATCATCTCCAAAAAGAGTAGGCTTCTATGCTAACCCTCAGTTTATCCCCATGCAAAATTTCGTAAGGATCGGGCCATAAATGCGATCTGTATATGATATCCTGATATCCTAACTACTTAGTTTTGTTAGCTGTAGAAATATTACCAAATGTTTAATTCAAAATGAAAATATGCCAAAAATATGACAAAATTGAAAAAATATGAAAAAATTTTACAAAATCAATATTTTCAACTTTAGAGAGATATTTTTATGAGATTTTTTTTAGAGTTTTTCTTTCCTGTCAAGAAGCCATTCTGAATTAATGAGAACTATCGAAATCAGTTCAGCTGTTCTCGACATAAAAGAGATTTTTCAAGCATATCTTGTTTGATAGACATATATATCGCACATATTTTGCTATATATCTGTTTTGATGGATGTTAACATCAATGTAAAGATCAGAAGTAACCTTGTCATGACTTTGTGATTTCGCCGGGATTTAAAATATTCGCAGTTTAATGAAAAATTTTGAATTTTTTCAACACAAAAGGTATGGTCTATTTTACCCGCTAAATATTATCCGATGACCACCCAAATTGGTAGGCTTCTTCCCCGTCCTAAACTCTAGCTACATGCAAAATTCCGTCGATTGGTCTATAATTGCGACCTGTATAGCTACTGCAAAATCCGACATTTTTTCAGTATTTGGTCCATTTCAACCCTTAAACATTTGGCGATCATCTCCAAAAGAAATAGGCTTCTATTCTGACCCTAACCCCACCTTCGTGCAAAATTTCGTAAGGATCGGGCCATAATTGCGACCTGTAGCGTGATTACAAATTAAGATGGACAGACGAACAGACGGACGGACGGACATACATAGCTAGATCGACTCAGCTCGGCGAACTAGGAAGATCCATATATACTTTCCTATGTGGGAAATCAATATTTCGAGGTGTTACATAATTTTTGGCCAATCAAACTTATAATACCCCCAACACATAGTGTTGTAGGGATTGAGCCCTGTCCGTCCGTCTGTTGTAATCACGATACAGTCAAAACGAATTAAGATAGGAAGCTTTGCACCGATCTGTCTTTTGCCTGCGGGCAGGTCAAGTTCGAAAATGTGCTATATAACGGTACCCCCCGACATTCCGTGTTGTCATGATTTTAGCCACATTTTTCAATGGAATTGTCTGAAATTCTACCAAGGAGTTCTTCGTGAGTGCTTTACCCCCACACATAGATTTGTCTTTATAGGTCCACAATATCGTATGTCCCCCTATATGTCGCCACCTTCCGATGTTAAGTATTTTGAAGATTTTAACAAAATTTTTAATGGATATTTTTTGAAAATTTTCTAATTCGTTCCAAATGGTGAAGGGTATTCAATATTCGGCCCGTCCGAACATACTACTTTTTTACTTCTTTTTCAATCAATGCTATAATACAACCTTACAATGGACCGTTCATTAAATTTGTCATTCCGTTTGAAACACCTGAAATATACGTCGGAGACCCTAAAAATTATATATTCCTGATCAGAATATAATTATAAGACGATTTAGTGATGTCCGTTTGTCATCTCTCTGTTGAAATCATGATGGAGTGAACATTATTAAATCTAGAGCTTTGAAATTTTGCAAAATATTTATATTACTATGCAGGCTGATTGGTATTGGAAATGGGCTATATTGGTTCACGCTTAGGTACAGCACCCAAATAAATGTACCTTCAATTTTCGGTATTCTGCTACAACTTCCAACCAAATCAACTCGCCGAGCTGAGTCGATCTAGCTATGTATGTATGTATGTCCGTCCGTCCGTCCGTCCGTCTGTCCATGTTAATTTGTAATCAAGCTACAGGTCGCAATTATGGTCCGATCTTCACGAAATTTAGAATGGAGGTGAGGCTAGGGTCAGTCAATAGAACCCTATTTCTTTTGGAGATGATCGCATAATATATAGGGGTTGAAATGGACCAAAAACTTAAAAATTTCCTGATTTTGCAGTTGCTCTACAGATCGCAATTATAGACCAATCGAAGCGGAAGCTAGCATGGGGCTAGAGCTTGGGGCAAGGCAGAAGCCTTCCAATTTTGATGGTCATTGGGTAATATTTAGTGGGTGAAATAGACCATAACATTTTTGTTAAATAGTAGCCAAATTTTCCATTAAACCGGGAATATTTTTAATCACGGCGAAATCACAAATAGACGACCAGGTCAATTCTGACCGTTACGTAGATGACGATAGTAAATATATCGGATATATATAGCGAAATATATAAAATTTGTATATACAAAGGAAGGGGATTTTAGTAAGAATGCTTATATCTCAAGAATGGCTGGACCGATTTTGACAAATTTTGTCAATTCAGAATGGCCTCTTGGCATAAAAGTATAAAATTTAAAAAAAATGCATAAAACGATGCCAATAATGATGTAAATTTAGATTTTGTAGAATATTGTGAATTTTTTCATTTTTTTCTCACTTCACAATATTGAAGTTTACATTTTTTATATTTTTTCACCTTACAACACAGGTTGGGGTTATTATATACAGATTGTAATTATCGTCCGATTCTCACGAAAATTTTCAACGGGGTAGGGACGGGCTCAGAATGGCTAGGCCTATTGTTTTCAAAGATGTCCACAATATATTTAACGGTTGAAATGGACCAACAACTAAAAATGTTTCTGCAGCTTTTATAAAGGTCACACATAGAAACCAAAGGACACTAAATTTGGCATGAAGTAAGAGTTTAGAACAGCGAAAAAATACCAACATTACTTACAGGCGATTTTTTGGCTTATTTATGCTGGTTTCGTTAACGAAGTAGCCACATATCGTAGAGAAGCAAATCATATAGATGAGTCTAATTTTATATGACCGAAAAATATTTAGGGGTTGAAATGAACTAAATACAGATAAAAGTTCCTGATCACATAATTGAAGCAAATCGACACGCATTAAGGACAAGGAAGAATTCTAGCATTTTGGATGGCCATGCGATTACATTTAGCTGTAAAATGGACCATAACAACTAACAGCATGATGGAGTGCGTAAATACTGGGAAATTTCCTGGTCAAAATGCAAAGGTTAATATCTGGGTAGTGCTCCGTGATATAATTTCAAAAGCGAAATCTTTCAAAATGGATTTGGACATAAGGGGCCTTCTAACATATTATTGTGTTGTAGGGTATCACATCGTCGGCCCCACACGACTATATCCTTTGCTTACTTGTTTTTACAATATATTTATATCCTTTCAAAGTTGATTACTTTTTTATGAAAACATGCACACAAACAAACATTATCAATCTATTAAAGCCGTGCAGAAATTTCAACGTTGTCATTTGCCCCCGTTCGCAGTTCAGTGAAAACTTTTGTCAAGAACTGCTCTCTGCATATTCCCCTAGCGTATAGCCAGCCTGCTCTGCAACATCATAGTAAATCCGAAACCCAAAAATAAAAAATAAAATGGAAACAAAAAGGAAAAGAGCATATAAATATCAATGGCAAAAAGAGCCATAACAACGCCAACAAACCAACAAAATATGGCAGCAAGAAAAATACAAAAAAAAAAATAAAAACAAAACGAAAAATTGCAGTTTTAGGCTATTTGGGAAAATTGTTTAGAGCTTTTATAGTAAATAAATTTTTAGATTTATATCGCGTTTAGTAGTATTGTAGTTTAGTACATTGTTGGCTGTCGTTTTTTGGGTTGTTTTTGTTGTTGTATAGTTTGTCATTGCACTTTTGCTATTTTTTTTTTTTTTGCTATTTGGGTAGCTTTAGCTTTGTTCCGTGTGAATATCCGGCCATTTGTATCATCATTGGATGTTATTTATTATTTAAACAAAATGTTCGAGTTATTCATATGTAAATCCTAAAATATTTATGGCCCGAGTGATAGTTTCCATGTTAGGATCACAACCTACAACACGGACATACATACATTCACACACACAGTGTTAACATGTCAATATGTATGTATGAATGTATGTAGATTTATTTTTGAGGGGGGGCCCAGTTGCATTAGCCAATGCTTTGCAGTTCGATTTCATTCATTTGATGAACGACACATTCAGTGTCGAATTTTATAAAGTAATTTTATAAAAATATGTTGATGTTGATAGGATTTGATTTAAATATTTAAAACTGATTAAACATTGATGGGCGTGTGCCTGGCTGGCTGCCTGACTGGCCGGCATGTCAATTTGTGAAGTGTTAAATACGTTGTGATAATTTCGAAGTTGCAAAATGTGCAAAGCTAATATTGAGCAGATAAATGTCGAATGAAATATCCGTTGCATCAAAATACACTTTAGGTAATGATGAAGAGGGATGTCGTTTTGTTTTTTGAGGCAGTCTGTTAAGTGATTGTTATTCAAATATAAATAAAAACAAAGATGATTGACAAGTGAATATTGTCTCAAATATTTTTGTATGAGTTTTGGGGGTACTATAAGTTTGACTGGGATAAAAATTGTGAAATACCTCGAAATATTGTGCCCCTATATAGGAAACTATATATGGATCTTCCTATCTCGCCGAGCTGAGTCGACCTAGCTATGTATGTCCGTCCGTCTGTTTATGTTAAGCTATAGGACGCAATTATGACCCGATCCTTACGAAATTGAAAATAGAGGTGGGGTTGGGGTCAGAATAGAACCCTATTGTTTTTGAAGATGATTGCAAAATACTTAGGGGTTGAAATGGAACAAAAACAGAAAATTTTCTTGATTTTGTAGTTGCTCTATAGGCCACAGTCACGAACCAATCGACGCGGAAATTTACATGGAGTTGGAGTTTAGGACTGGGCAGAAGCCTACCAATGCGGGCAGCCATCGGACAATATTTAGCGGGTATAATAGGCCATAACTTTTATGTAAGAAAATAGGACAATTTCCATTAAACCGCGAATATTTTCAACCCCAACCATATCAGGAATACATTAAAAGGTCACTCCTGACCATAAAAGTGATGCTGATAACCAAGAAATCGGATATATAGTAAAATAGGAACGATCTTATTTATCCTGCTTATTAGTCAAGAACTGCTGGGCCGATTTTCACAATTCCCATCAATTCGGAATGGTCTCTGGCCAGAAAGGGATAAAATCTAAGAAAATCGCGGAAAATATAACAATAAATGAGTGAATATCCTTTGTTCCATTTTTTTCAATTTTTGTCATATTTTTTATCGCATGCGATTTTTTCAATTTAACATACAATTTTGAATTGAAAATTTTCTAAATTTTTACATGGTGTGCCCCGCACGACTATAGCCTTTGCTTACTTGGGCCAAAAATTATGTAACACCTCGAAATATTGATTTCCCATATAGGAAAGTATATATGGATCTTCCTATCTTGCCGAGCTGAGTCGATCTAGCTATGTATGTCCGTCTGTCCGTCTGTCCTTGTTAATTTGTAATCACTCTGGGATTAAGGTCAGAATAGAACCCTATTTCTTTTGGAGATGATCGCATAATATCTAAGGGTTAAAATGGACTAAAAACTGAAAAATTTCCTGATTTTGCAGTTGCTCTACAGGTCACAAATATGGACCAATCGACATGGAAGTTAGCATGGAGCTACAGCTCATGACTGGGCAGAAGTCTTCTAAGTTTGATGGTCATCGGGTAATATTTAGTGGGTGAAATAGACCATTACATTTGTGTTAAATAAAATTCAAATTTCCCATTAAACCTTGAATATTTTTAATCCCGACGAAATCAGAAATGGACGAACAGGTCAATTCTGACCGTCACGTCAATGCCGATAATAAATATATGGGATATATATAGCGAAATATATGCAATGTATAAATACAAAGGAAGGGGATGTTAGCTAGAATGTTTATATCTTAAGAATGGCTGCAGCGATGTTTACAAATTTTGTCAATTCAGAATGCCCTCGTGGCATAAAAGAATAAGATCTAAAAAAATCGCATAAAAAGATGTCAATAATGATGTTAATATAGATTTTTTTGGTATTTTGTGAAATTTTTTTATTTTTTCATGTTGACTTATTGACGATTTTTCCAATTTGACTTAAAATATTGAAGTATATATTTTGTAATATTTTTTCACATTACAACACCGGTTGGGGCTGTTATATACAGATTGCAATTATTATCCGATCCTCACGAAAATGTTCACAAAGGTATGGCTCAGAAGGTTTTAAAGATGTCCGCAATATATTTGGGGGTTGAAATGGACTAACAACTAACAATTTTCCTGATTTTGCAGCCGTTATAAAGGTCACAAATAGAAACCAAAGGACACGAAATCTCGCATGAAATAGACGACTACTTTTGTGTGAAAAATAGCAGCACTACTTACAAGCGATATCCGAAATACACAAAAGCCGAACTTTTGGCTCTTTTATGCTGATTTCGTTGACGAATATAGCCAAATATCGTAGACAAGCAAATCATATAGATGAGTCTTAATTTAGAGATACAGAGGGGACTCTTGCTTTTGGAGATGATCGCAAAATATTTAGGGGTTTCAAATGAACCAAATACAGAAAAAAAATTTCTTGATCACACAATTGAAGCCAATCGACATGCTTGAGAAGAGAGTTTAGGACATGGAAGGATTCAAGCATTTTGGATGGAAAATGGACCACAACAACTAACTGCATGGCGGACTGCTTAAATATTGGGCAAATGTCCCTGGTCAGGTCAGTTCACAAGCCAAATCTTCAAAAATCGATCTTTATATAAGGGGGCTTCTAGCATATGGTAGTGTTGAAGGGTATCACATGATCGGCCCCGCACGACTATATCCTTTGCTTACTTGTTTATATTCAAATTCGTTCGTTAGCACTTACTCCTTTTTACTTGTTTTTATACCCTCCACAATACAAAGTACGGAGGGTATATTAAGTTCGTCTTTTCGTTTGTAACTCATCGAAACAATAATATTAGACCCAACAAAGTATGTATATATTCTTGATCACCGTAAAAATCTAGGACGATTTAGCCCTGTCCATCCGTCCGTCTGCTTCTCTACCCTCTTAAAGAGATCGTATATCCCCCATATAACAGCACCTTCCGATATTCGGTATTTTGATGATTTTAGCCACTTTTTCGGTGGAATTGTCTGAAAATCCACACAAAGAGTTCCTTGCGGGTACTTTATCCTCTGAAAGAGAGTTATCTTTATGGGTCTACGACATCGTATATTCCTCATATAACGATACCTCCCGAAATTGATGATTTTAGTCACATTTTTCAATGGAATTGTCTGAACATTCACATAAATTGTTCCTTGTGAGTTCTTTATTCCCTAGTAGGGAATTGTATGTATAGGACCACGATATCGTATAACCCCATATACCGGTACCACATCCCCCCATATTCGGTATTTTGATGATTTCAGCCAAATGGAATCGATGGAAATTGTCTTAAAATCCACACAAAGGGTTCTTTCTGAGTACTTTACCCCCCACAAGAGAATTGTCTACATATGTCCACGTTTTGTATAGTGCCCACAGAACAGTACCCCCAGATATTCGGTATTTTCATGATTTTTGCGACATTATTCACCGGAATTGTTTCAAATTTCGTATATAAAGTTCGGAACCGTTACCAGAGCCTATGACACAAATTACTTATACGGGGCCACGTCTTCGTATAATGGGTGTCAATTGAGCGGCATTTTTGACGGATTTTTTTTTTAAATTTTTACTTGTTTTCCAAATATTATTGGGAAAGTGATTTCGAACTCTAACTACATTAGTGGAGTATATTTAGAAAAAATGTTGGAAGGGGTCTTAGAACTATAGTCATGGATTTTTTTAAGATTTTTTTTTAAAGAATCTTAGAATTTTTATTGTTGTTGCAAAATGGTCAGATTTAATCCCTTTGTTGTTGTTTTTATAAAAACGGCGTTTTTTATTAGTGGAGAACGATGGTAATGTTTACCAGGGGGTAAAGCAGGGAATACCTATATTTCGGAAAGAGCCACCAATCCTCATCAGTTTCCTTCTTTTTTGTCTGGGATATTCTCCCCAGAAGTTATTTTAAAAATAACTTCTATGACAAAAAACATTTTTTACCCAAATGACGAGATCGTAAGCTCAATAGAAGAGGAACCAAAGAATTAAATAAAACAAAAATTATTTTGGAAAATCTTCTAAATTTTACAACCGCACTTATAAACATTTACATCATTCTCAACTTGTTATGCTTTCGTTCTACTTGAACGAAGTAGCATAACCATATAAGCAGGTTTTAACTGTTACAACATTTGACCATTTTGCAACAACAAAATACTATGGCATATAAGTCAACATTGTTGTAATCTTAGAACTTTTACACGTGCGGATGGGATCTCTCATTTTGTTCACAGTTCTTTTGCAAACCAATTCCAAGGGCTCTTAGAACGATAATCGTGCGTTTTTTAAGTAATTCGTTTCTAAAGACTATGAGGACCAAAGTAGTGGATTTTGACAGGAATTTTGATTTAAGGACTTTGAGAGCCATAATCGTCGATTTTAAAAGATATTAAATTCTTAAGACTACAATTTTTTTTTGTAAAAAGTTCTTCTAATTAATCTTGAAAAATTATAATGAATTTTTCTATGACATTATTCGAGAACTCTCGAATTTCGAAAACTCTTGAAAAATGCGTGCATGGGAAATTTGTTGTGGTTTTCCTATTAAAGCATTAGAACTTTAAAACTATTATTTTTCATAAATCAACGAAGGCATACTTCTATATATAGATTTAGTATTTTAAAATAGCTTACATTAATTATTGCCCCTTCACATTTTAAATGGCAGACTTCAAATCCACATGACAAGTGGTGTTTGAACATTTTTTTGACACAAAAACAAACAACTAATTTCCCGCAGAAAACTAAACCAAAATAAACCAATTAAGTGTGCTGCCACCAACGACAATAACAACAACGACAACACAAACACCAACGCCAACAAGTTTATGCAACAAATCGATTAGCATTTCGCCTTGAGTTATTGGAATTACCTCAACAAATTAAAAATCACTTAAGGTGTCAACGTAACTTAATGGCAATGA